>NC_066612.1:25532500-26732500 GCF_025231255.1 Drosophila biarmipes
AATGGATAAAATTATGAAAAAATTTTTGAAAGTGGATTTGGTAGTAAAATTATATAGACTAATAATTTGATTTTAGCTCTAAAATATGTACACATCGCCCGTCGCTTTTATTATTAAGGTAAGATAAGTCGTAACATAGTAGATGTACTGGAAAGTGTATCTAGAATGACAATTTAAAGCTTATTAAGTAAAGCATTTCATTTACATTGAAAAGATTTTTGTGCAAATCAATATAAATTGATTAGATTTTATTTATTAATTTAAATTATTTAAATGAAAATATTAGAAATAACTATAAATTTAAAAGTTTTAGTATTGTTTAAAGAAAAAATAATTTTAATAATAGTTTATTAGTATTGTAAAAGAAAATTGAAATAATTTGAAAAAATTTTATTATAAAAGAAAATTTAATTTATTGTACCTTGTGTATCAGCGTTTATTAAATAAAAAATAAATTTTTTTTCTCGATTTTAAAAGAGTTACTATAATATATAAGTTAATGTGACAAAATTATTTAAAATATTATATTAGAAATGAAATGTTATTCGTTTTTAAAGGTATCTAGTTTTTTAAGAAATAAATTTAATTTAGAAATTATAAATTTATTTATTTAATTTTAATTAAATAATTTATAATTTTAATATTTTATGGGATAAGCTATAAAATAAATTTTTAAAAATAATAAATAAATTTGATAAATATATGCTTAGAATTAGCAATTATTAAAAAGTGTGTTATAATTTATTTTATAAATTAAATTATTTATTAAATTTTAATTATTTATTAAAATATTTTTTTAATATTTAAAATTAAGTAATAATCATAGAATTAGTATATTATATTGTTTAAATAAATTTTTATGAAAAGTTTAAGTAAAGAATTCGGCAAAAATAATGTTCGCCAGTTTAAGAAAAACATGTCTTTTTGAATTATATATAAAGTCTAACCTGCCCACTGAAATTTTTTAAATGGCCGCAGTATTTTGACTGTGCAAAGGTAGCATAATCATTAGTCTTTTAATTGAAGGCTGGAATGAATGGTTGGACGAAATATTAACTGTTTCATTTAAATTTTTTTTAGAATTTTATTTTTTAGTCAAAAAGCTAAAATTTATTTAAAAGACGAGAAGACCCTATAAATCTTTATATTTTGTTTATAATTAAAATATTAAGATTAATTTAATTTTAATAAATTAAAATATTTTATTGGGGTGATATTAAAATTTAAAAAACTTTTAATTTTTAAAAACATTAATTTATGAATAATTTATCCATTAATAATGATTAAAAAATTAAGTTACTTTAAGGATAACAGATAAAAAAGATTGCGACCTCGATGTTGGATTAAGATATAATTTTGGGTGTAGCCGTTCAAATTTTAAGTCTGTTCGACTTTTAAATTCTTACATGATCTGAGTTCAAACCGGTTTAAGCCAGGTTGGTTTCTATCTTTAAAAAATTATAATATTTTAGTAGAAAGGTGCAAATATTAAAATAATTATATTTTTAAATATGAATATTATTAATATAAAACTATTTTGGAAGATTAGTGCAATAAATTTAGAATTTATTTATGTAAATTATTTTACAAATATTACTTGTTTTATATAGAATTTGTTTTATCATTAATTGGAAGTTTATTATTAGTAATTTGTGTGTTAGTAAGTGTAGCTTTTTTAACTTTATTAGAACGTAAAGTTTTAGGTTATATTCAAATTCGTAAAGGTCCTAATAAAGTTGGTTTAATAGGAATTCCTCAACCTTTTTGTGATGCAATTAAATTATTTACAAAAGAATAAACTTATCCATTATTATCTAATTATTTAAGATATTATATTTCTCCAATTTTTTCTTTATTTTTATCTTTATTTGTTTGAATATGTATACCTTTTTTTGTTAAATTGTATTCTTTTAATTTAGGAGGTTTATTTTTTTTATGTTGTACAAGATTAGGTGTATATACTGTTATAGTAGCTGGTTGATCTTCAAATTCTAATTATGCTTTATTAGGAGGATTACGAGCTGTAGCTCAAACTATTTCATATGAAGTTAGATTGGCTTTAATTTTATTATCATTTATTTTTTTAATTGGTAGATATAATATAATTTATTTTTTAATTATCAAATTTATATATGGTTTTTAATTATTTTATTTCCTATAGCTTTAGTTTGATAAACTATTTCTTTAGCTGAAACTAATCGATTGATTTTGCTGAAGGAGAATCAGAATTAGTTTCTGGGTTTAATGTAGAATATAGAAGAGGAGGATTTGCTTTGATTTTTATAGCTGAATATGCAAGAATTTTATTTATAAGAATATTATTTTGTGTAATTTTTTTAGGATGTGATGTTTTTAATTTATTATTTTATGTTAAATTAACTTTTATTTCTTTTGTTTTTATTTGAGCTCGTGGGACTTTACCTCGATTTCGTTATGATAAATTAATATATTTAGCATGAAAATGTTTTTTATCATTTTCTTTAAATTATTTATTATTTTTTATTGGTTTTAAAATTTTATTATTTTCTTTATTATAGTGAATTTATTTTAGTAAAGTTAATAGAAAATTAAATTCTATCTTATGTTTTCAAAACAAATGCTTATTCAAGCTCATTAACTATTAGTTTAATAAATTATCTCATCATTTTGTAACTAATGGATTAATTAAATAATATAAAAAATAAATAACAGTTAAAATTTGTCCAATTAATACATAAGGTTCTTCAACTGGTCGTGCTCCAATTCATGTTAATAAAATTACTGTAACTAATATAGATCAAAATAAAATTTGATTAATTGGGTAAAATTGAATTCCTCGGAATTTTCTTAAATTATAAAAAGGTAAAATTATTAAAATTGCAATTGATAAAACTAATGCAATAACTCCTCATAATTTATTAGGAATTGAACGTAAAAATTAAAACATAAAATTATCTGGGTCTCCTAATAAATTAGGACTAATTAATACTGATGAAATTAAAATAAAAATTATTACAATAAAACCTACAATATCCTTAAATGTAAAATAAGGATGGAAAGGAATTTTATCAATATTAGAATTTAATCCAATAGGATTATTAGACCCTGTTGGTGTAAAAATAATAAATGAATTATTGTTATAGCAAGAACAATAAATGGTAAAATAAAATGAAATGTAAAAAATCGAGTTAAAGTAGCGTTATCAACAGCGAATCCTCCTCATAATAATTGAACTAAATCTATTCCTAAATAAGGAATTGCGGATAAAAGATTTGTAATTACAGTAGCTCCTCAAAATGATATTTGTCCCCAAGGTAAAACATACCCTATAAAGGCTGTTCCTATAACTAAAAATAAAATAATCACTCCTACTAATCAAGTTGGAGTAAATAAATATGATCCGTAATAAATTCCTCGACCTACATGTAAATAAATACAAATAAAAAAAAATGATGCACCGTTAGCGTGTAAAGTTCGTAATAATCAACCATAATTAACATCTCGGCAAATATGATTAACTCTGTAAAATGCTAAATTAACATCTGCAGTATAATGTATTGCTAAAAACAATCCTGTTAAAATTTGAATAATTAAACATAAACCAGGTAAAGATCCAAAATTTCATCAACTTGAAATATTAATTGGAGCTGGTAAATCTACTAATGCATTATTAGCAATTTTAAATAAAGGGTGGGAAGTTCGTAAAGGTTTATTCATTAATTAATATATTATTCGAATAGGTCCCTTAAATAATTTAGTAATTTTTACTACTACAATTAAAGTAATTAAAAGATAATTTATTAATAAAATAGTGATAAAATTAGTAGGAAAATTATATAATTTATTTAAAGATAAAGAATTTTCTGTTAAATATGAATTTATATTTATAATTGATTCTATTTCGTTGTTTATTAAAAATAATGAAATAGAAGTTTTATCAACAATAAAAGATAAAATTAGTATAATAAATAAAATAAAAGCAGAAAATAAAGTAAGTTTAATTGATAATTTAATATTTAATCTGAAGCTAATGAAGTAACATAAATAAATAAAACAAGTATTCCCCCTAAAAAAATTAAAAATAAAATATATGAATATCAAAAACTTTTAGTTATTAAACCTGAAATTAAACAAACAAAAATTGTTTGAATTAATAAAGTTAATCCTAAAGCTAATGGATGGATTATATTTAAAAAAATAATAGAAGTAGTAATAATTAAAGAGTATAAAATTAATTGAATAATTTCAAGAGGTAGTTTATTTAAAATATTAATTTTGGAGATTAATGAAAAAGAAATTTCTTTTCTCTTGAAGTTTTAAAAGACAAAATCTTATTTTTGATTAACAAGACCAATGTTTTTGTTAAACTATTAAAACTAATGACTATAATTTTATATTGAAGTTTACCTATAATTTTATTTATTTTAGGTTTATTTTGTTTTGTTTCTAATCGAAAACATTTACTTTCTATACTTTTAAGTTTAGAATTTATTGTTTTAATATTAATTTTTATATTATTTATTTATTTAAATATGATAAATTATGAAAATTATTTTAGAATAATATTTTTAACTTTTAGAGTATGTGAAGGAGCTTTATGTTTATCTATTTTAGTTTCTATAATTCGTACACATGGAAATGATTATTTTCAATCTTTTAGAATTATATAATGTTAAAAATTATTATTTTTTTTTATTATTTTTAACTCCTGTTTGATTTATTAATAATATATATTGAATGGTTCAAATTATATTATTTTTTATTAGATTTATTTTTTTATTAATAAATAATTTTATAAATTATTGATCAGAAATTTCTTATTTTTTAGGTTGTGATATACTTTCTTATGGGTTAGTATTATTAAGATTATGAATTTATTCTTTAATATTATTAGCAAGAGAAAGAGTTAATAAATATAATAATTATAAAAATTTATTTTTATTAAATATTGTAATTTTATTGTTGTTGTTTGTCTTAACATTTAGAAGAATAAGTTTATTTATATTTTATTTATTTTTTGAAAGAAGATTAATTCCTACATTATTTTTAATTTTACGATGAGGGTATCAACCTGAGCGTTTACAAGCGGGTGTTTATTTATTGTTTTATACATTATTAGTTTCATTTTTATATTAATTGGTATTTTTAAACAAAACATAAAACAGGTTCAATAAATTTTTATTTAATAAATAATTTTATATTTAATTATGATTTATTATATTTTTGTTTATTATGCGCTGTTTTAGTGAAAATACCAATGTTTTTAGTTCATTTATGATTGCCAAAAGCTCATGTTGAAGCACCAGTTTCTGGTTCTATAATTTTGGCTGGGATTATATTAAAATTAGGAGGTTATGGGTTATTACGAGTTATTTCTTTTTTACAATTAATAAATTTAAAATACAGTTTTATTTGAATTAGAATAAGATTAGTAGGAGGGGTATTAGTGAGATAAGTATGTTTGCGTCAAACAGATTTAAAGGCATTAATTGCTTATTCTTCTGTTGGTCATATAGGAATTGTTTTAGCAGGTTTATTAACAATAACTTATTGAGGATTATGCGGTTCATATACTTTAATAATTGCTCATGGTCTATGTTCTTCTGGATTATTTTGTTTAGCTAATGTTTCTTATGAACGTTTAGGAAGTCGTAGTATATTAATTAATAAGGGTTTATTGAGTTTTATACCTGCTATAACTTTATGATGATTTTTATTAAGATCAGCTAATATAGCTGCTCCGCCCACATTAAATTTATTAGGAGAAATTTCTTTGTTAAATAGAATTGTTTCTTGATCATGAATTTCAATAATTATATTATCATTTTTATCATTTTTTAGAGCTGCTTATACTTTATATTTATATTCTTTTAGTCAACATGGAAAATTATTTTCTGGAGTTTATTCTTTTAGAGGAGGTAAAATTCGAGAATATTTGTTTATATTATTACATTGATTACCTTTAAATTTATTAATTTTAAAAAGAGAATCATCTATATTATGATTATATTTAAATAGTTTAATAAAAATACTAATTTGTGGTGTTAGTGATATGAAATAATTCATTTTAGATCGTGAAATATTTATCAATTTGTAGAATTAGATTTGTTAATTTAATTTCTATTAGTTTATCATGTTTTTTATTAAGATTATATTTTTTACTAAATAATATAGTTTATTTTATTGAATGAGAAGTTGTTTCTTTAAATTCTATAAGAATTGTAATAACTTTTTTATTTGATTGAATAAGTTTATTATTTATATCTTTTGTTTTAATAATTGCTTCATTAGTAATTTTTTATAGAAAGGAATATATAAGAAGAGATGAAAATATTAATCGATTTATTATACTAGTATTAATATTTGTTTTATCAATAATATTATTAATTATTAGTCCTAATTTAATTAGAATTTTATTAGGATGAGATGGTTTAGGATTAGTTTCTTATTGTTTAGTTATTTATTTTCAAAATATCAAATCTTATAATGCCGGTATATTAACTGCTTTGTCTAATCGAATTGGGGATGTAGCTCTTCTTTTAACTATTGCTTGAATATTAAATTATGGAAGATGAAATTATATTTTTTATTTAGAAGTTATACAAAATGAATTTGAATAATTTTTATCTATAGGGTTTTATAAATTAGCTATATTTCATTTATTAACTCAGGCTTTATTTATCTATCTATCTATCTACATCTGTTCCTACTGTAAATATGTGGTGAGCTCATACAATAAATCCTAATAATCCAATAGCAAGTATAGCATAAATTATTCCTAAAGTACCGAAAGTTTCCTTTTTACCAGATTCTTGACTAATAATATGAGAAATTATTCCAAATCCAGGTAGAATTAAAATATATACTTCAGGGTGTCCAAAAAATCAAAATAAATGTTGGTATAAAATTGGGTCTCCTCCTCCGGCTGGGTCAAAAAATGAAGTATTTAAATTTCGGTCTGTTAATAACATAGTAATAGCTCCAGCTAATACTGGTAATGATAATAAAAGTAATAAAGCAATAATAACAACTGATCAAACAAATAAAGGTTGATCGTATATTAATTACAGTTGTAATAAAATTTACAGCTCCTAAAATTGAAGAAATTTCGGCTAAATGTAGAGAAAAAATTGCTAAATCAACTGAAGCTCCACCATGAGCAATTCCAGCAGAGAGAGGTGGATAAACCGTTCACCCTGTTCCAGCTCCATTTTCTACCATTCTTCTCACTAATAATAAAGAAAGAGCAGGAGGTAGTAATCAAAATCTTATATTACAGCTCCTAAAATTGAAGAAATTTCGGCTAAATGTAGAGAAAAAATTGCTAAATCAACTGAAGCTCCACCATGGGCAATTCCAGCAGAGAGAGGTGGATAAACCGTTCACCCTGTTCCAGCTCCATTTTCTACCATTCTTCTCACTAATAATAAAGAAAGAGCAGGAGGTAGTAATCAAAATCTTATATTATTTATTCGTGAAAATGCTATATCAGGAGCTCCTAATATTAATGGTACTAATCAATTTCCAAACCCTCAAATTATAATAGGTATCACTATAAAAAAAATTATAATAAAAGCATGGGCAGTAACAATTACATTATAAATTTGACCATCCCCAATTAATGCTCCTGGATGTCCTAATTCAGCTCGAATTAAAATTCTTAAAGATGTTCCTACTATTCCGGCTCAAGCTCCAAAAATAAAATATAAAGTTCCAATATCCTTATGATTTGTAGAAAATAATCATTGTCGCGATTGGATTAAGTGGCTGAAGTTTAGGCGGTAGATTGTAAATCTATTTATAAGAGTTATTCTTCTTAATCATTAAAATTGGTCTTATAGTCAATAATGACTGCAATTTTGAAGGAGTAAAATTTTACTAAGGCTTAAAGGGATGCCCTCTATTTACAGCTTTGAAGGCTATTAGTTTTATTAACTTAAAGCCTTCAAATATAAAAAAAAATAAAGAAATTAAGAATAACCCAAAAATTGAAAAGAAAATTATAATTAAATATAAATTAGTATTACTACTATTTATATTTATTTCTATGACTCAATTATTTTCAAAATAATTTAATATAAAAGCTGACTAACAAATTCGAAGATAAAAAAATAATGTAATTAAAGTTGATATTATTATTAATGTTAATAAAAAATATTGATTACATAATGTTAATTGTTGGATTACAAGTCATTTAGGTAAAAATCCTAAAAATGGAGGTAATCCACCTAATGATAAAAAATTTATAAATAATGAAAATTTTAAAATTTTTCTATTTACAAATCAGGAAAATAATTGATTTAAATGAAATAATTTAAAAATATTGAACATAAATGTTAAAATAAAAGATAAAAATGAATAAAATAAAAAATAAATAAATCAAATAGATTCACTAATTATTAATGATCTTAATATTCATCCTAAATGATTAATAGAAGAAAAAGCTATTAATTTTCGTAAAGAAGTTTGATTTAATCCTCCAAGAGCTCCAATAATTACTGATAAAATTACTCTAATTAATAATAAATTTTTAATATTTAAATAAGAAATTAGTATTAATGGGGCAATTTTTTGTCAAGTTATTAATATTAAAGCATTTATTCATGTTAATGCTTCTATTATATTAGGGAATCAAAAATGAAAAGGAGCGGCTCCACTTTTTAATAGTAAAGCTGATATAATAATTATTGATGTAAAAGATTCATTAATTTCGTTATTTATATTATTTTTCAATATTAATAAAATTGAAGAAAATAACAATACAGTCGATGCTAAAGCTTGAGTTAAAAAATATTTTAAAGAGGCTTCTGATATTACATTATTATTATCTCTTAATAGGGGAATAAAAGATAACAAATTAATTTCTAAACCTATTCAAGCTCCTAACCAGGAATTAGACGTAACTGTGATTAATGTTCCAATAATTATAATTGTAGTAAATAAAATTTTTGAGGAGTTATTAAAAATTAAAAAGAAAACGATTATAACCTTTATAAATGGGGTATGAACCCAGTAGCTTAATTAGCTTATCTTTTTATAAATAATAAATATAAATATATTTTGGTGTATGACTCACAAAAGTTTTTGATACTTTTAGAAATAGTTTAATTCTATTAAATATAAAAAATCTTTGTAACTAACAACATATAAATCAGTCAATGAATGCAGAAAAACTGCATAATTTACCCTATCAAGTTAACCCTTTTTATCAGGCAATTCATTAATAATAAAAAATCCTCCTTTTTTTTTTTTATTTATTTACTATTAAATTTTTAAAAAATTACAATTTTAAAATATTTATTATTTTATATTGAATAATACATTTTAGTTAAATTTTTTTAAAAAATATTAAATTAAATTAAATAATTAAATTTTTCTATATATATATATATATGTAATATAAATTATCAACAATATATAAATTTATAAATCAATAATAATTAATTAAATTATTATATTATTTATATAAATCCAAGAAATATTAGATAAATATTTGAATATAGATTATTTTTACCATTTATATTACCATTTTTGGATTGTGAAATTTTTTATTTAAATTGTTAACTATATAATAATATATTAAATATTTATATATATAAAGATTATCTATTAATCTTGAATTAGTGTACAAAAAAATTTAATAATTATTATAATAAAAATAATTTTTTTTTTTATTAAATTTATTATAATATTAAATATTTAAAAAAAAAAACAGTTTATAAAAATGTAAAAAAAAAATATATTATTATGTTAATTTTTTTAATTAAAATTTATTTAAATTTTAAAATATTTTATAGGGGACCAATTTTTCAGATTTAGTGATTAAAAAAAATTATTTATATATATATATATATATATATTTTTTATAAAATTATAAATTATTTTGTTAGTTTAAAAATTTAAAATTTATATAAATTGTTTATAAAATTGTATTAATAAATTTATTTTAATTTTATTAATTAATTGATGTATATATATATATATATATATATATATATATATATATATATATATATATATATATATATATATATATATATATATATATTATTTATAGTATGTTTATTTATAAATATAAACTAATTTTAATTATTTTAATAATAAAAATCTTTTTTTAAAAAATTTAAAAAGTTATATTTTTTTTTTATTTTTATTTAGTTTAAAATAGTTTTTTTTTTAGATAATATTTAAAAAAAAAAAAAAAATTTTAGAAAAATAATTAATTTTTGTGTAAAAAAATACAAATTTTCAAAATTTTTTAATTTTTTTTTTGTTTTGAAGAAATTTAATTATATTATTTTTTTGAAAAATTAAATTTTTAATGAAAAAAAAAAATTTTTTTTTTAAATTTTATAAATTATAATAAATTTATATTAAACTTTAAATTTTAATTTTTTTTTTTAAATATTTGGTGTTTTAATTTTTTTTGTGTAGTAATTTTTTTTCAAAAAAAAAATAATTGATAAAAATTATTTAGTATAGAAATTATATATATATATATATACATATTGTAAATAAAATTTATATATAAATATAAAATTTTATTAATAAATTTATTTTAATTTTATTAAATAATTGATGTATATATATTATTTATAGTATGTTTATTTATAAATATAAACTAATTTTAATTATTTTAATAATAAAAATCTTTTTTTTAAAAATGTAAAAAGTTTTATTTTTTTTTTATTTTTATTTAGTTTAAAATAGTTTTTTTTTAGATAATCTTTTTTTTTTTTAAAATTTTTAGAAAAAAAAATAATTTTTGTGTGAAAAAAATACAAATTTTCAAAATTTTTTAATTTTATTTTTCGTTTATGAAGAAATTTAATTATATTATTTTTTTAAAAAATTAAATTTTTAATAAAAAAAAAATTTTTTTATGTAATTTTTGAACAAAAAAATTAAAATTTATAAAATTTTAATTTTAAAATAAATTTATATTAAAATTTAAAACATTTTAAAAATTTTAAATTTTAATTTTTTTTTTTTAAATATTTGATATTTTTATTTTTTTTGTGTAGTAATTTTTTTTCAAAAATAAAAATTTTTATAAATTTAAATTATAAATTAATAAAAATTTTATTTTATAATCTTTTATTTATTATTTTTTAATATTTTTATAATAATTAAATAAAAATAAAATTTTAAAATATTTTATAAAAATAATTTAAAAGTTTTATTTTGGCTTAATAATTTGTTATTAATTTGATTTACATGTAAATTTTTGTGTGAATTTATATTTATTTTAAAAATAAATATATAAATTTTATTCGCAGTAATTAATATTATTAATTAAAGAAATTTAGAAATAGCAATATTAAAAAGTATTGACCAAATTGGTGCCAGCAGTCGCGGTTATACCAATAATACAAATAAATTTTTTTAGTATTAATTAAATTGAATTTTAAAAATAAAATTAAATATATTAAGTAAAATTTTATATTTAAATTATTTTGTATAATTATAATTGAAGTTAAAAAATTTTAATAAAAAACTAGGATTAGATACCCTATTATTTAAAATGTAAATTAATTGCTAAAGTAGTAATAGTTATGTTCTTGAAACTTAAAAAAAGTTGGCGGTATTTTAGTCTATCCAGAGGAACCTGTTTTGTAATCGATAATCCACGTCGTTATCAGAATATTTTATAAGAATAATAATATTCAATAATTTTAATAAAAATTTATATCAGATCAAGGTGTAGCTTATATTTAAGTAATAATGGGTTACAATAAAATTATTTAAATGGATAAAATTATGAAAAAATTTTTGAAAGTGGATTTGGTAGTAAAATTATATAGACTAATAATTTGATTTTAGCTCTAAAATATGTACACATCGCCCGTCGCTTTTATTATTAAGGTAAGATAAGTCGTAACATAGTAGATGTACTGGAAAGTGTATCTAGAATGACAATTTAAAGCTTATTAAGTAAAGCATTTCATTTACATTGAAAAGATTTTTGTGCAAATCAATATAAATTGATTAGATTTTATTTATTAATTTAAATTATTTAAATGAAAATATTAGAAATAACTATAAATTTAAAAGTTTTAGTATTGTTTAAAGAAAAAATAATTTTAATAATAGTTTATTAGTATTGTAAAAGAAAATTGAAATAATTTGAAAAAATTTTATTATAAAAGAAAATTTAATTTATTGTACCTTGTGTATCAGCGTTTATTAAATAAAAAATAAATTTTTTTTCTCGATTTTAAAAGAGTTACTATAATATATAAGTTAATGTGACAAAATTATTTAAAATATTATATTAGAAATGAAATGTTATTCGTTTTTAAAGGTATCTAGTTTTTTAAGAAATAAATTTAATTTAGAAATTATAAATTTATTTATTTAATTTTATTAATTAAATAATTTATAATTTTAATATTTTATGGGATAAGCTATAAAATAAATTTTTAAAAATAATAAATAAATTTGATAAATATATGCTTAGAATTAGCAATTATTAAAAAGTGTGTTATAATTTATTTTATAAATTAAATTATTTATTAAATTTTAATTATTTATTAAAATATTTTTTTAATATTTAAAATTAAGTAATAATCATAGAATTAGTATATTATATTGTTTAAATAAATTTTTATGAAAAGTTTAAGTAAAGAATTCGGCAAAAATAATGTTCGCCAGTTTAAGAAAAACATGTCTTTTTGAATTATATATAAAGTCTAACCTGCCCACTGAAATTTTGTAAATGGCCGCAGTATTTTGACTGTGCAAAGGTAGCATAATCATTAGTCTTTTAATTGAAGGCTGGAATGAATGGTTGGACGAAATATTAACTGTTTCATTTAAATTTTTTTTAGAATTTTATTTTTTAGTCAAAAAGCTAAAATTTATTTAAAAGACGAGAAGACCCTATAAATCTTTATATTTTGTTTATAATTAAAATATTAAGATTAATTTAATTTTAATAAATTAAAATATTTTATTGGGGTGATATTAAAATTTAAAAAACTTTTAATTTTTAAAAACATTAATTTATGAATAATTTATCCATTAATAATGATTAAAAAATTAAGTTACTTTAAGGATAACAGATAAAAAAGATTGCGACCTCGATGTTGGATTAAGATATAATTTTGGGTGTAGCCGTTCAAATTTTAAGTCTGTTCGACTTTTAAATTCTTACATGATCTGAGTTCAAACCGGTTTAAGCCAGGTTGGTTTCTATCTTTAAAAAATTATAATATTTTAGTAGAAAGGTGCAAATATTAAAATAATTATATTTTTAAATATGAATATTATTAATATAAAACTATTTTGGAAGATTAGTGCAATAAATTTAGAATTTATTTATGTAAATTATTTTACAAATATTACTTGTTTTATATAGAATTTGTTTTATCATTAATTGGAAGTTTATTATTAGTAATTTGTGTGTTAGTAAGTGTAGCTTTTTTAACTTTATTAGAACGTAAAGTTTTAGGTTATATTCAAATTCGTAAAGGTCCTAATAAAGTTGGTTTAATAGGAATTCCTCAACCTTTTTGTGATGCAATTAAATTATTTACAAAAGAATAAACTTATCCATTATTATCTAATTATTTAAGATATTATATTTCTCCAATTTTTTCTTTATTTTTATCTTTATTTGTTTGAATATGTATACCTTTTTTTGTTAAATTGTATTCTTTTAATTTAGGAGGTTTATTTTTTTTATGTTGTACAAGATTAGGTGTATATACTGTTATAGTAGCTGGTTGATCTTCAAATTCTAATTATGCTTTATTAGGAGGATTACGAGCTGTAGCTCAAACTATTTCATATGAAGTTAGATTGGCTTTAATTTTATTATCATTTATTTTTTTAATTGGTAGATATAATATAATTTATTTTTTAATTATCAAATTTATATATGGTTTTTAATTATTTTATTTCCTATAGCTTTAGTTTGATAAACTATTTCTTTAGCTGAAACTAATCGATTGATTTTGCTGAAGGAGAATCAGAATTAGTTTCTGGGTTTAATGTAGAATATAGAAGAGGAGGATTTGCTTTGATTTTTATAGCTGAATATGCAAGAATTTTATTTATAAGAATATTATTTTGTGTAATTTTTTTAGGATGTGATGTTTTTAATTTATTATTTTATGTTAAATTAACTTTTATTTCTTTTGTTTTTATTTGAGCTCGTGGGACTTTACCTCGATTTCGTTATGATAAATTAATATATTTAGCATGAAAATGTTTTTTATCATTTTCTTTAAATTATTTATTATTTTTTATTGGTTTTAAAATTTTATTATTTTCTTTATTATAGTGAATTTATTTTAGTAAAGTTAATAGAAAATTAAATTCTATCTTATGTTTTCAAAACAAATGCTTATTCAAGCTCATTAACTATTAGTTTAATAAATTATCTCATCATTTTGTAACTAATGGATTAATTAAATAATATAAAAAATAAATAACAGTTAAAATTTGTCCAATTAATACATAAGGTTCTTCAACTGGTCGTGCTCCAATTCATGTTAATAAAATTACTGTAACTAATATAGATCAAAATAAAATTTGATTAATTGGGTAAAATTGAATTCCTCGGAATTTTCTTAAATTATAAAAAGGTAAAATTATTAAAATTGCAATTGATAAAACTAATGCAATAACTCCTCATAATTTATTAGGAATTGAACGTAAAAATTAAAACATAAAATTATCTGGGTCTCCTAATAAATTAGGACTAATTAATACTAATGAAATTAAAATAAAAATTATTACAATAAAACCTACAATATCCTTAAATGTAAAATAAGGATGGAAAGGAATTTTATCAATATTAGAATTTAATCCAATAGGATTATTAGACCCTGTTGGTGTAAAAATAATAAATGAATTATTGTTATAGCAAGAACAATAAATGGTAAAATAAAATGAAATGTAAAAAATCGAGTTAAAGTAGCGTTATCAACAGCGAATCCTCCTCATAATCATTGAACTAAATCTATTCCTAAATAAGGAATTGCGGATAAAAGATTTGTAATTACAGTAGCTCCTCAAAATGATATTTGTCCCCAAGGTAAAACATACCCTATAAAGGCTGTTCCTATAACTAAAAATAAAATAATCACTCCTACTAATCAAGTTGGAGTAAATAAATATGATCCGTAATAAATTCCTCGACCTACATGTAAATAAATACAAATAAAAAAAAAATGATGCACCGTTAGCGTGTAAAGTTCGTAATAATCAACCATAATTAACATCTCGGCAAATATGATTAACTCTGTAAAATGCTAAATTAACATCTGCAGTATAATGTATTGCTAAAAACAATCCTGTTAAAATTTGAATAATTAAACATAAACCAGGTAAAGATCCAAAATTTCATCAACTTGAAATATTAATTGGAGCTGGTAAATCTACTAATGCATTATTAGCAATTTTAAATAAAGGGTGGGAAGTCGTTAAGGTTTATTCATTAATTAAGATATTATTCGAATAGGTCCCTTAAATAATTTAGTAATTTTTACTACTACAATTAAAGTAATTAAAAGATAATTTATTAATAAAATAGTGATAAAATTAGTAGGAAAATTATATAATTTATTTAAAGATAAAGAATTTTCTGTTAAATATGAATTTATATTTATAATTGATTCTATTTCGTTGTTTATTAAAAATAATGAAATAGAAGTTTTATCAACAATAAAAGATAAAATTAGTATAATAAATAAAATAAAAGCAGAAAATAAAGTAAGTTTAATTGATAATTTAATATTTAATCTGAAGCTAATGAAGTAACATAAATAAATAAAAGAAGTATTCCCCCTAAAAAAATTAAAAATAAAATTTATGAATATCAAAAACTTTTAGTTATTAAACCTGAAATTAAACAAACAAAAATTGTTTGAATTAATAAAGTTAATCCTAAAGCTAATGGATGGATTATATTTAAAAAAATAATAGAAGTAGTAATAATTAAAGAGTATAAAATTAATTGAATAATTTCAAGAGGTAGTTTATTTAAAATATTAATTTTGGAGATTAATGAAAAAGAAATTTCTTTTCTCTTGAAGTTTTAAAAGAAAAAATCTTATTTTTGATTAACAAGACCAATGTTTTTGTTAAACTATTAAAACTAATGACTATAATTTTATATTGAAGTTTACCTATAATTTTATTTATTTTAGGTTTATTTTGTTTTGTTTCTAATCGAAAACATTTACTTTCTATACTTTTAAGTTTAGAATTTATTGTTTTAATATTAATTTTTATATTATTTATTTTAAATATGATAAATTATGAAAATTATTTTAGAATAATATTTTTAACTTTTAGAGTATGTGAAGGAGCTTTATGTTTATCTATTTTAGTTTCTATAATTCGTACACATGGAAATGATTATTTTCAATCTTTTAGAATTATATAATGTTAAAAATTATTATTTTTTTTTTATTATTTTTAACTCCTGTTTGATTTATTAATAATATATATTGAATGGTTCAAATTATATTATTTTTTATTAGATTTATTTTTTTATTAATAAATAATTTTATAAATTATTGATCAGAAATTTCTTATTTTTTAGGTTGTGATATACCTTCTTATGGGTTAGTATTATTAAGATTATGAATTTGTTCTTTAATATTATTAGCAAGAGAAAGAGTTAATAAATATAATAATTATAAAAATTTATTTTTATTAAATATTGTAATTTTATTGTTGTTGTTAGTCTTAACATTTAGAAGAATAAGTTTATTTATATTTTATTTATTTTTTGAAAGAAGATTAATTCCTACATTATTTTTAATTTTAGGATGAGGGCATCAACCTGAGCGTTTACAAGCGGGTGTTTATTTATTGTTTTATACATTATTAGTTTCATTTTTATATTAATTGGTATTTTTAAACAAAACATAAAACAGGTTCAATAAATTTTTATTTAATAAGTAATTTTATATTTAATTATGATTTATTATATTTTTGTTTATTATGCGCTTTTTTAGTGAAAATACCAATGTTTTTAGTTCATTTATGATTGCCAAAAGCTCATGTTGAAGCACCAGTTTCTGGTTCTATAATTTTGGCTGGGATTATATTAAAATTAGGAGGTTATGGGTTATTACGAGTTATTTCTTTTTTACAATTAATAAATTTAAAATACAGTTTTATTTGAATTAGAATTAGATTAGTAGGAGGGGTATTAGTGAGATTAGTATGTTTGCGTCAAACAGATTTAAAGGCATTAATTGCTTATTCTTCTGTTGCTCATATAGGAATTGTTTTAGCAGGTTTATTAACAATAACTTATTGAGGATTATGCGGTTCATATACTTTAATAACTGCTCATGGTCTATGTTCTTCTGGATTATTTTGTTTAGCTAATGTTTCTTATGAACGTTTAGGAAGTCGTAGTATATTAATTAATAAGGGTTTATTGAATTTTATACCTGCTATAACTTTATAATGATTTTTATTAAGATCAGCTAATATAGCTGCTCCGCCCACATTAAATTTATTAGGAGAAATTTCTTTGTTAAATAGAATTGTTTCTTGATCATGAATTTCAATAATTATATTATCATTTTTATCATTTTTTAGAGCTGCTTATACTTTATATTTATATTCTTTTAGTCAACATGGAAAATTATTTTCTGGAGTTTATTCTTTTAGAGGAGGTAAAATTCGAGAATATTTGTTTATATTATTACATTGATTACCTTTAAATTTATTAATTTTAAAAAGAGAATCATCTATATTATGATTATATTTAAATAGTTTAATAAAAATACTAATTTGTGGTGTTAGTGATAAGAAATAATTCATTTTAGATCGTGAAATATTTATCAATTTGTAGAATTAGATTTGTTAATTTAATTTCTATTAGTTTATCATGTTTTTTATTAAGATTATATTTTTTACTAAATAATATAGTTTATTTTATTGAATGAGAAGTTGTTTAAATTCTATAAGAATTGTAATAACTTTTTTATTTGATTGAATAAGTTTATTATTTATATCTTTTGTTTTAATAATTGCTTCATTAGTAATTTTTATAGAAAGGAATATATAAAAAGAGATGAAAATATTAATCGATTTATTATACTAGTATTAATATTTGTTTTATCAATAATATTATTAATTATTAGTCCTAATTTAATTAGAATTTTATTAGGATGAGATGGTTTTGGATTAGTTTCTTATTGTTTAGTTATTTATTTTCAAAATATCAAATCTTATAATGCCGGTATATTAACTGCTTTGTCTAATCGAATTGGGGATGTAGCTCTTCTTTTAGCTATTGCTTGAATATTAAATTATGGAAGATGAAATTATATTTTTTATTTAGAAGTTATACAAAATGAATTTGAAATATTGATAATTGGAAGTTTAGTAATGTTAGCTGCTATAACTAAAAGAGCACAAATTCCTTTTTCTTCTTGGTTACCAGCTGCTATAGCAGCTCCTACTCCTGTATCTGCTTTGGTTCATTCATCAACTTTAGTAACAGCTGGACTTTATTTATTGATTCGGTTTAATATTATTTTAAGAACTTCTTGATTAGGTCAATTCTTACTTTTATTATCAGGTTTAACTATATTTATAGCTGGATTGGGAGCTAATTTTGAATTTGATTTAAAGAAAATTATTGCTTTATCTACTTTAAGACAATTAGGTTTAATAATAAGAATTTTATCTATAGGGTTTTATAAATTAGCTATATTTCATTTATTAACTCATGCTTTATTTAAGGCTTTATTATTTATATGTGCTGGAGCTATTATTCATAATATAAATAATTCTCAAGATATTCGTTTAATAGGAGGATTAAGAATTCACATACCCTTAACGTCTGCTTGTTTTAATGTTTCTAATTTAGCTTTATGTGGAATACCTTTTTTAGCTGGATTTTATTCTAAGGATATAATTTTAGAAATTGTTAGAATTAGAAATATTAATATATTTTCATTTTTTGTATATTTTTTTTCCACAGGTTTAACTGTTAGTTATTCTTTTCGATTAGTTTATTATTCTTTAACTGGTGATTTAAATTGTGGAAGTTTAAATATGTTAAATGATGAAAGTTGAATTATACTTCGAGGGATGTTAGGTTTATTAATTATAAGAATTATTGGAGGGAGAATATTAAATTGGTTAATTTTTCCTATTCCTTATATAATTTGTTTACCTTTTTATTTAAGATTATTAACGTTATTTGTATGTATTTTTGGAGGTTTATCAGGTTATTTAATTTCGATAAGAAATTTATATACTTTAAATAAATCTTTATTAAATTATAATTTAGTTGTTTTTCTTGGGTCAATATGATTTATACCATATATTAGAACTTATGGAATAATTTCTTATCCATTAAATTATGGTCAGTTAGTGGTAAAAAGTTTTGATCAAGATTGATCAGAATATTTTGGAGGTCAACATTTATATCAAAAATTAACTGATTATTCAAAAACTTTATTTTTAATACATAATAATGGTTTAAAAATTTATGTAATACTATTTGTATTTTGAATTTTAATTTTATTTAATTTTTTAGTATTTTTATATTCAAATAGCTTATATATAGAGTATGACATTGAAGATGAACCATTAAAAGAAAAAAATTAGCAGCTTTTACTTGATCACCAGACTTCCTTAATTGGAGATAATTCCCAGTTATATCATTAACAGTGATACGCCTCTTATGCCTACCACTGTGTGAGGAAAAAGCTGTTGAAGCGGACCTGGGGACCACGGTCCTCATTAAGGGGAGGGTGGTCCACAAGGACAACATTAGATAATAATTCATTTTTTCTAATGCTTACACCTAGCCACTTGGTATAAGTTTTTTTCCATATTTTCTCACCCCCATCCAATTGCTATAAGTTTTTGTTATAATTGTGCTTTTTTCTGTATGCTTTGGTGGTGGGCTACAATATTTTAAACAAACACTAAAATACATTCAATATTACAGGTTCGCATTCGTATCCCTGTTAGTCCTGCTTACCGTAACATCGGGGCACGTCTCGGACTACCCGCAGGCCAAATATATTCCCATCATGATGGTAGAATTCTAGTTTGGGAAGAATTCGCGTTCGTTACACACTCGGCGAATCTCTCAGAATATAGGCGTGTGGTGGACGAAACGGATGGCATGACCAGCATGTTTCCCCAGTCACACATGCAGAAACTTTTAAGTGGCGATGTCGCTCATCTGCGTGACCTGCTCGACTCGTTAAGCATCCACCACATAGTAGCTAGAAGATTGGATTTTATAGGAGCAGCGTTAAAGGTAGTGGCGGGAACGCCAGATGCAGAGGATTTCGAAAAAATTAAATTTAATAAATTTCAGTTTATAAATGCAAACAATAGGCAGATAAACATCAATAGTAAAGTACAAGACCAAATTAATAATATTACTACCACCGTCAACCAACTTCTGAGGTCAGCCAAGGGAACCCAAGTTGACACGGGGCATCTTTATGAGATGTTATTATCCCGAAATAGAATGATTAGTATGGAGCTGCAAAACTTATTACTAGCGATAGCTCTAGCTAAGACCAACATTGTGAGCCCTAGTATACTAGATCATGCAGACCTAGAAGATATATGGATAGAAGAGCCCACAGATACCCATATCAAAGACTTATTTTCCGTTGCTTCCGTTAAAATATTACAGTCCGATAACCTTTTGTATTTTGTCATCAAATTTCCAATAATCAAATCGTCATGTATTAAAATCACTGTTTTCCCGTGTCCCATCATGACAAGATGCTCAGGCTGGAGGACAAAATAATAGCTGATTGGAGCAATTCACGCGGTCAACAATTGCTCCACAACACCTGGAGCCACATTTTGCCAGCTGGCGTTAAGACGGTCGTGCGCGCAAGAGCTCCACGCTGGAGGCATAGCGCACTGTGACATCCAGCACAGCGATCTACATCCAATTTCTCACGTAGATGAAGGCATCATAATTGTAAACGATCGTCCGGCACGTGTGAGTGTGAATGGCACTTACATCTATGTACGAGGCACGCATCTCATTACCTTTACTGAGAGTGCCATGGTTAATGAAACCCGATATGTCAACAATGACAGGGCCCAGAAGAGGGTCCCAGGAGTAGCCAGCTCGCCCTCCCTGAATATTACTATGGAGTACAATATCCTCAGTCTTCCATACCTTCACATCAAGAGAGTCGGGGAGAATATCAACGTTCTTAAACGTTTGTAGTATTAATTTATCATTATATAAAAAGTAATTTTTCTTGAAATTTTTTAAAAAACAGTTTAGTGTTTTCTTTTTACTTTTAAAAAGACCATACATCAGGCAATAATGACCGGATAAATTGTAAAAGATTTGACTTCGACTTTGCTGAATGGGTATAGAGCATTTTTTGTTTGTAAAACATGACGAAGAGCCAATAAAATACTGGGGTTAATTGTTATGTGATTCATAAAAAGTTGTGTTTCTAGTATCTTTAAATTTGATTCAGTGTCGGTTTCCATTAAATAAAATGCTGTTTTTTCAATATTGAAATTAATTCTTAAATAAACATTATTAACAAGCAGTTTGTTTTGATTAAATATATCTCCATGAAATTTTACGAATAATTCAACCGTATTACTATTTTTAATACATTTTTAAGAGTTTCATTCGTGTTCGCAGCAATATGCTGCGCGTTGATCTGCGTCGGTTTCACCTATCGGCGAGTCATCCAGGCCAGGAGAGCTACGGCCCAGATAGCAGATATGATCGCCCAAAAAGGGTCGGCGAGGGCGGCCTTAATCCTGAGGGGAGAGTAGTTAACTAAGTTAACAGGGCGACGGCAATGACCGATCGTACGAAAGCTCGCTCCGGCCAAATTGCTGACCCAGCGTCAGGCCGGAAGCCCGTGCATAGCCGGCAAGCACTACCCATTGGAGTGGCCGCTATGAGCCCTTTTTTATGTTAGCTTTAAGTTCAGTTCATTTTGATATCTCAATAAAGACAGAGCCATCGCTCTTGAATTTGAATTCCGGCTCAGCCGTTACACATTTTTTATTATTGGCCTTAAGGGCCAATGATAACGGAGGTAGTTCCCCCTACATAATTCCTAACTAAGAAGGAAGACCGCTAGGCTGACTTGCCCGGCACATTGACTGCTGCGCGGGACTGATTAATTCCCTACGTACTTCCCAGCCAAGAAGGAAGACCGCTACGCTGACCTGCCCGGCACACCCCTTCTGCTGCCGACACTTCAATTGCTGCCAGGGGACATTTACTAATTTATATATATAATTATATATAATTAATTTGTGTAGCTATCTCTCTCACTGTTCATGCATTGATAGTAATATTTTTAGTCTTGAATCAGTAGAAAAGACCATGTCATTTTGAGTAAATGAATTAGTATACGACGGTTAGGTACTACAACATAACAAATCCAATCTCTCGTTTCTTAAGAATGGTATGAGTATATATACAAAAAGAAAACACATTTTCAACTAATTCGGTTGAATTTTATAGGACTTCTTGAGACCCTTAATGAATTGACGCCTTTCATTGGCTATACAAAAATTGAAAATCTATGTACTGGATTTGAGTATAAGATCACTGGGTGTGAGCTGAAAAAGACGTCGTATGGATCGAAAATAGCTCTGTATCTAACTGGTAAGGACGAGATATTTCTACCTAAGAGTTATGTAAACAAATTTTCTACAAAGACACCTTTTAAGAAACCAATTGAGAATGGAATTACTCATATGGTATATAAAGGAAAAGATCCAAACAGATATAGCAGTGCCCAAATTGAATTTTTATCAGTAAATAACTATAATAAATGAAATTGTCCAATATAAAGGGAAGGGTTTTAAGATCTGAGAACAGTCTGAAATCAGTCACAAAAAGAAACAGTTTAAAATAAAAATGTACGCTCTACAAATCGATTATTCTTGATGCAATTTGAAGGCATGCTTTTTGAGCAACACATGCCACGGATGGAATTTTCGAAAGCTACTCTGGAGGATTTAGAGGAAAAAGAGTTAATTCATTAACAGTTCGGATTCCACTACAAACTTTGCCCCTGGAGCGACGTCGATGCCTCATCTGGAACCTATACATGCCAGTGTCATATGCTGCCGGCACTGAAAGAAGAAGCCCTTAGTCTTATGATTAAATATTACAAGTCGAACAAACGAATTGCCCCAAAACCATAAATAAAATAAATTAATTTTACTTAATAATCATTTTTATTTTTTAAAATGGTTCTTAAACGTTTGTAGTATTAATTTATCATTATATAAAAAGTAATTTTTCTTGAAATTTTTTAAAAAACAGTTTAGTGTTTTCTTTTTACTTTTAAAATGACCATACATCAGGCAATAATGACCGGATAAATTGTAAAAGATTTGACTTCGACTTTGCTGAATGGGTATAGAGCATTTTTTGTTTGTAAAACATGACGAAGAGCCAATAAAATGCTGGGGTTAATTGTTATGTGATTCATAAAAAGTTGTGTTTCTAGTATCTTTAAATTTGATTCAGTGTCGGTTTCCATTAAATAAAATGCTGTTTTTTCAATATTGTAATTAATTTTTAAATCAACATTATTAACAAGCAGTTTGTTTTGATTAAATATATCTCCATGAAATTTTACGAATAATTCAACCGTATTACTATTTTGAATACATTTTTAAGAGTTTCATTCGTGTTGGGATAAACAAATTTCCCAGCTGTTATTCTTCCAAAATTTGGAAAATAACCTTAGGAGGCCAAGTGAATTTCAGAGGCATCACTCCCATAGTTTAAAATTGCTTGCAAATACGCTCTATAATGATACCAGAATATTATTTAAATAAGCTGAGGAACTTCAAAATCTTGAATGTAAAATATTGTTTACTACACCGACAGCATTTCCTTCGATAACGTTGTTATCACAGTTGCACTACAAGTCGTACGTTTCACCATTTCCTAAGCAAACAAATTCGATTAAAGAGGCACCGTCCAAGGAAGCAATTGTATTATATGAGACTTCTTCAGTTCATAGAATAAAACTTTGTGTGGGGTATGGTGCAAACAAATCCAATTCACTTTTCTTACATTCGATATGGTTACTCATTTTGCTTTAGAGAAAATATCGCTAATATTTAATTTTCTTGTTGACTTCTTTTTTTTATGATGCGTCTTGGTATGTTTACGTTGTCGTTTAGATGTATAATAAGTCGTTTTTTCCTATTACCTAGCCTTTTATTTCTTTTTCCACTTCCACTTTGAAAACGGGTAATTTTGTCAATTGCTTTATTTGAAAGATTTTGTAAAGCAATTTTACTTTGTTCTTGAATTATATTTCTCAGCGGCTTTCTCCCAAATTCATTTCTTACAGCCTTACCAGTCTCAGCGGCCTGATTTTTTATAGCAGTTATGCCCGAAAGAAAAAGTGGTTTAATGTAATTAAAAAGACTACTAAAAAGTTTCCGATTCCTCGTCCTTGTTGCACTATTCGGGGTGATGCATAAAGGCTTCTGATGTTCCTTAATCCCCCGCCATAATAATCCTGATAAGATTTCACCATGATGACTGTTTATGTTCTATGTAAATATTTTTTATGTATGTTTTATTTATAGAGTGTTTAGGTATGCTTTGCTTATAGAGGTAACCTTCTTCTAAAGTGAAGAGTAACGAAAATAGGAACAGCTGAAGCTTCAAATGGGATCTTGTATCCATTTGAATCCGTAACTAGTATTGAGATTTTATTTGGGGACCATATATCCAAAGGATACTATTCAATATTTTTAAGTTGAATATTTTTCTCTTTTCCGTTATAATGCATTACACGAAGATGTCTTCGTGTTGGTCTTTTACTACCTACTGACCTCGGTTTTATTATGTCCGTATAAATAAAAATCAATCCATTTTCAGGTATTTTTGACTCATGGGATACATTTCTATACCTAAATGTTTTAGCATTAACGAAACTAACAGATTCGGGTTCTTCAACACTTTTATCTTGATTAGGTGTATATTTAATGTAATTATTCAAATACATATCTGTAATACCGACTTCCCAATCGTCGTTCATGTCTTCAGGGATATTAACAATGTTTGTAAATGCACACTTTACGTTATCAGGGAAAACATTCATAAAATCATTACTAAGCAATGTGATTAAAATCTCTTTTAAATAACCCATAGTTGGTCTCTTAATTTTAGTTATAGATACGAAATCCAATTAATTTTGTTTTTACCAGTTTGTACTGGATTTTTTGTTCGAACCGATCGTGTTAACTTCTCACGTCCTGTTACATATCTAAGATCTCGATATGGTTTTGTTTTTGTTTTTAATTTTTCTAGTTTTGCTTTTAATTCGTTGTCGGCTAGTAAGCTTCACATTTGACACTGCCTTTTCTAATCCTAATTTTTTTATATCAATTTTACTATTCAGAAAAGATTATTATCTCTTAACTTTCGTTTTTCTGGTAAAATATTTTCCTTTAAATTTAAATTCTCGTCATCACTTTCAGGTGGTAATGAATGGTGGAAGTGAATGTTCATACTTTGATATTGATTTTGATGTGCTGTGTTTTGTATCTATCCAATCTGTGGTTTGAGTTTCATTTGTTCTGGTTGAATTAAGAGGCGCTTTTTGTTCATTATGAACATTCCATGACTTGCTACGTTTTTTATTTTGATAGTAACTCAATTCTTAACGAATTTGGATCACTTAGTTTGTTATTATTTAAAATTGGTAAACATTTTATATTTATTATTTCATTTCCCCTAGCATTGTTTAACAATTTCTGATAGGAGTTAGGAGTTAACTAACTTAACTTTGGTTAAATTGTGTTTATTTTTAATAATTTTTTAAAAGTTTTCCAAAGATTCCAGAAAGCAATGAACTTAACAAAATAGGTAAAAATACCCTCTTTGAATTAGGACTTTTCTCTTAGAGTTTAATGTACGTTTTGGACTCGAAAGATATCGCAAAGCATTTTTATACTTTTTAGAACATCTAGATGGGGTTTAGTAACTTTATGGTTTCCTTGTAATGTGTTCAATACAATCTCTACTATTGTTTTTACGAGTTCACTATCACTATTGTTTATAATTGCCTTACATAGCCTATTATCGGCTTTTTTGAGCACATATAATAAATGTTTGTTCGCTTTCAAGCGATTTAGACTCTTTTTGTAAACCATTTTCATCTGAATAGCACACTGTATATTCTGAATTAAAAATATCTGATCTAAATCTTAATAGATCGTTAATTCCCTGAGTGAGATCAATAAGTAAATATCCGTGTGGTTGCTCCGTTACTTCTTTATATATTCCAAATACCTCCGTTGGGTTTTCAGGATAAATTTGTCTTGCTAAACATTAAAATTGACGCTTATCACGTTGATTTTTAAAAGCAACAATATATTTGGTATTTAATGAAATATCTCTGGTGTGCGAAGATTTATGAAATATGTTCTGAGTCACCACTACTAGTGATAAGTTTCTATGGTGTGAACCTTTAGTAAAAAGCTCACACACATTTTTGTTAAACGCTCCCATCATCAAATCGTCCAATATTAAAGGAATGGGTTCATTTGTTTCATTTTCAATTGTTTCAGGAACTCCTTTTAAGTATTCAACCTTTTTAAAATTTGGATTTGCGCTATCCTCTCCATAACACCAAATAATTCGATCAATTGAAATATTAAAAATATCACTCTTCTTAGTAATTAGATTTTCTAAAAAGGTTGTTTTCCCGATCCTGATGGTCCGCAAATTAGCATTGTAAAAGGGTGTACAAATTGCGTAAACATTTTTTATATATTATTAAAATTTTTTTATTTTAGTCAGGATAAATTTTAAAAAATTATATATAACTATTTTCTTATATAATGTTTTGTAAATTACACTAGTTTTGTTTTATTTTCTCCTGGTCGCGTTTCTTGGCACAGTTCTATTCGAAATGAGTATCAGATCCGCAAAAATTACAATAAATAAGTTTCTTGTATCCTTTTTTGCTGGGATCATTTCCAAAAAAACTCTTAAAGGAATCCATAGTGAGAAACAACCGGATTCATCCACAAATTATTTTGACTGAATTTTAAACATATGTGTTACCATTACTGTATATTTCATAATTTGTGTTTTCTAGGAATACAAACCACTTAAACAAATTATTTAATGAACACCGAAGTGGACGTTTTTTCTTGTGTATTCTACAATTGGTGAAAAAATTGGATAGTTGTGATAAACTTTTTCCGATATCAATATCGATAATGTTTGTTGATAAATACTTAGTTAAAAAATGTTTTTTAATTTCACCACGAACAATAACTGTATGATACTTATTAAGTGGTTTTAGTATTTCTTCAAGACTTGTATACGGAATATCTCCAGCTGACCAATCCAATCCGTTTATATTTTGCTGATTTAGGTGTTGCTGCTTAAGAGCCTCATTATTCAATTCTTTTATGTTAAATGGCGGTTTAAAATGAAAGAAATTTGGTATCACCGTTCCAGCAGGCATGAGTGCTAGCTCCTTAACAAAAATTTGATTATTGTTTCCAAATACATATTGAAAATCTACTATAATGCTTGAATTACGATCAAGAGTGTTCATGATTGGTTACGATTTTGAAGTCAACTGAGCGTATGCTTGCGAGGGCTTTCCCCTTTATATACCGGTAGGACTAGAACATACTTATAGTTTAAATAAAGTACTCCTACCTAATGGACATGTGTGTAACTAAAAAAAATTAAAATTCTCGAAAGAAACAAGACCATGAAGTCATTTTTGGGTTCGAATATTATGTAGTCCATAATTTAAAGTTGAAATGCGGTCTGTCAACTACTCGAAAATATTCACCCATGATCTGGATGCAGTAAAGTAAAAACAATTTTATTGGATTTGACAAAGACGTATGGATGCAACTGCTTACATATAAGGAATTTATTCAGTTAAAGCTGGATCAATATGACTTCTTGATGCCTGATACAATTATTGATCACCCGTGTATGCCTTCCATAAAATCTAACTTTAGATTTAGGAAATCAGTTAAGCAATATGTTTTTGTAATTAATCAGTATGGAAACAAAATTGAGTTCGATTCTGAGTCCTGGAGATCATTACTACGATTAGCCATTTTTTTCACTACGTTTTTATGTTAGAATTCTATATTGCGACAGCAAGTAATATACCTCTACAATAATCATATCATTCCTAAGTCTTCATCTTAACAACGATTTGATATTCAATTATCTGATCTAGAGGGTTCATATGATAAAGATGTGCAAATAGATTTAACACGATTATGTCTTGAAATTTCAAAAAAGATGCGTACAGAAATAAAAAAAGATGTATATATGCAAACACTACTACCTAAGCAATCATCGTCATCAAATAAAAAGTAACACTAATAATTCATCACCCTAAAATGAGTAAAAAACAAGTTGTTAATAAAATGAAACAAACAAATTTACAAACCAGCTCGAAAAAACTTTATTCGCCGCAAGCTCGTTCAGAAAGGGAAAAATGACTAACGGCAAATTGAGTCGAAATGATACCTTTAGATATAGATATAGTTTTAGATATATATTGACCGTTATTGATACGTTCTCGAAGTATGCCTACTCTGAAGCAGTTAAGACCAAGTCTGCACTGGATGTAACAGAAGCAATGAAAGCTGTTTTTAGAAAGTGTAAAAGTAAACCCAAGAATATTCGGTCAGATCGAACATTAAAAAATCAAATGTGGAAAATGTTTAGTATGCAGGAAAAATATAGGTGGATTAATAATATTAATTTTCTCGTAGGTCAATACAATAATTCATATCACCGAACAATTAAAATGAAACCTATAGAAGTCTGCTCTAAAAATGAAGAGTTTATTTTAAAATCAGTATATAATATACCAAAATTTCCAAAACATAAATTTTCAGTAGGTGATTTCATTCGAATAAGTAAATACAAGGGAGTGTTCATGAAGGGATATAAACCAAATTGAATCACAGAAGTTTTTAAAATTTTAAAAGTTAAGTCCTATCCGGTAACTTATGAAATTGAAGATTATATGAGTAACCCTATTAATGGGTCATTTTATCAAGAGGAGCTTCAAAAAGTAAAAGATAAAAATGCATTCCTAGTAGAGAAAATACTTAAGAGACAAAATTACCAAGTGCTTGTAAAATGGAGCGGTTTTGGTTCCACTCACTACTCATGGATTTCTAAACTTGAATTTAAACACCTAATTGAATCGATATATATTATTTTGTATCTATTTGAGGCATTTATTTTAATTGTCTGCGTTAGTGCTATGTAAAGTTCTTTATTACAAGGTATTGGACTTAAGTCGCCTTCTAATTTAGTAATAACTAAATGTATATCATATTTCGATAAATTATGAAAGACTACAGAAAAGAAGGGATCACTTAATTTATATTTTGGCTTACAATTATTATCAATAGGTCCCACGTAATTTCCAGTAAATTGGTCGAATTGTTTTTCCACGTCGTCATCATGTATTTCTTTCTCACAGGCCCAGCAACCACCCTTCTGTTCATCGTCATTAATTGGACTTGTGCTCGGACCTTTGGGGGTTGACCAATATTTGTAAAACAAACTCATAGTTTTTTCTTTGAGTGATTTACAAAATTGGGTAATGCAGTCAGCGCCTATCATATTTAAACAAATTTATTAGTATTAAATATATGTAATTTTTTTTATATTTTTTGGAACATACCTTCATATGTATACAATTCGTGTACTCGTAATGTAGGCGTAATGCATGACTTCTTGGCTTATATTGTTGATTCCTAATATATTTATGTGATTAGAACGAATAGATTTTGATTGGCCCGATAATTTCTTCGCATTCTGCATCAGTTTCATAAATGTTAATGCTGAAGTCTGCATTATTTTTTTCAAACTGAATAATTCCTTTATTTGTGATTGGAAACTCGATTTTCGAAAAATCCAATCTTATTCCATCATACACAATGATTTCATTATTAATATTTATTTGGTATGTGGTGGGCTTTGTCATTTTTTCTCTCGAATACTTTCTTTGCTGTGTTGTTGCAAAGGTAGTACTCTCATGGCTAGTACGCACCACTTGAAACAAAATACATCCGTATTTTGTACATTTACAAGCGCATTTCGTGCTCTTATTTTTTAGGGGCCATCCAGGCCCACATACATCCAGTATCCGCTAGCAGGAATGTCTCTAGCTTTATTATCGTAATTTCAAAAAATTTAAAATTTCTAATTGCCCAACCAGAATCTTTTTCTTGGAACTCACTGCTTGATGTTAATAAACTATCTATTGCCGTATTTAACTCATTGTCAATGTTTTCAGATTGGTATACTGATGTGTATGCAGTCGTAAAATGTTTTGTTGTTTCAATTGTATCTCCTTCTTCTGTTTGTTTTATATAGGTACCATACACTCTCAGGCTGAATTTAATGGTCCTATATTCAATCATGCAATTCTTTAAAACTTCTATTATATTTTTTGGGCAAAGCTGGTAATAATCTTTTAAATCAATAGTATTTTGGACATAAATATTAATTATATATGATTTTACTGGAAACTTAGTTTCGGAGCTAAGGTGAATAATATTTTGATTGTTCTTGACCTCTCTGACCGATGCATTTTCATGCTTATCGGTCAATATATGCTGACGTTCTCTTGAGGCCAGATATTTTTCACCGCAAGTAGGACATAAAAGTCCCATTCTTAAATCCTTTTTGCTCTCGGTAATTTTAATTTTTTTGGGTTGATTAAGGAATTCCATACCCTCCTCCAATCTTAGTCGTTTTAGAGCATTAGCGGATGTTGAAGGATGGTCGTCTAAATTTTGTGGTCCTTGGTTTAGTTGTTGTTGTTGTTTTTGATGATGTTGTTGTTGATTTCCACCATTCATCAATTAAATGAATGCATTTTTGCCCCTTCAAAATTTTGATAATGCTCATCAAAGTCATAATTGTTGACCTCAGTAGAGCACAAGTCACATCTTATTTTTGATTTAGCCATTAAAACCTCGAAAGCATTTTTTTTTTAGTGACGGTGATATAGCTCCCATAGGAACAATCGGAAAGTTAGTGGTAAAATAATATTTAAAAATTACATTTCGGTGTTTTTATCTAATAACCTCCTACGCTTGGAAATAACATTTTTTATTTCGTTTTGAATTTCGAATTAAATTTTATCAAAATCGGACGACTATATGGTATAGCTGCCATAGGAACGATCGGAAAACATGATATAAAAATTATATCTTTTGTGTTTTTTTAACATATAACCTTATAAGCTTAAAAATAACATTTTTTAATTAGTTCTGAATTTTGAATTAAATTTTATTAAAATCTGACGACTAAATCATATAGATGTCATAGGAACGATCGGAAAATTGGTGGGAAAATAATATGAAACAAATTATAGCTTTGGGGCTTTTTGTCATATTATCTTATAATATTGGGAATATAATTTCCTGTATTTTTAAGAATTTCGAATTTTTAATATCACTATATTACATATCACATAAAGTTGAACTTCAAGGGTATACAAACTTCTGCTTGCCGAAGTTAGCTTCCTTTTTTGTTTTTTGATATCAGAAGTTTTGGTTATACCATACCAAAATAATAATTCATTGAGAGCTTTGCAGCGCAGTGAAGAAGACGATTCCGATTCAATAAAGTATATATATTCAGCCAAATCCAAATCCGCAATAGGAAGGCTCGGATATTTAATGTGAACATAATACAAATACCGTTAAGTTTCGTTTTCTGCAAACTTATACGGTAGTATAATGAATTAAGACGGAATCCCTCTATTTCTTAAGTAAGTTTTTAGCTTTCTAAAAACCGGAAAGCCTTCGACCTACAATACTTCCACGGAACGACCGGCAATGGTATAGTAACATCGGTGGTCAAAGACAGTTTCCTTCCTTGTTTTCAAAATCTATTATTAAATGGGATCCCATTCGCTTTTGCTGTTATACTCATATGTGTACGTAATAGTAATAGTAATGGTAATAGCATTACATTACAAAAAGGTTTGGTCGATGAAAAACTTATAAATTCTTTTCTTTTAATTACAAAATGTCTAATAAGAGTTTTTCTTATGAAATTACTTTTGCATAGTTATGGGCATGCAAGTAAGCAATATAATGCTTTTCATACTGAAAAGAAATGGGTTGGTTTTTCTAACGCTTAATAACTTCCAAGACGTAATTTTTATAACAAAAAGTATTAGTTTAACTTATTAGTACTTTTCTTTTATTTACAAAATGTAAGAATTTTTCTTATGAAATTACTGTTACATAGTTATGGGCATGCAAGTAAGCAATATAATGCTTTTCATAATGAAGAAAATGGGTTGCTTTTTCTAACGCTTAATAACTTCCAAGCCGTAATTTTTATAACAAAAAGTTTTATTAAAAAGTTGTATTAGGTTTTTTTTTCAGACAATTTAGCAAATTAAATTATCTTTTCAGAAACACATGGCACGCCGTATCTTTATTTGTTTAGTTTTTATCAGCATTTTAAATCTAGCTTATTTTTTATTTTCCGCTAAACCAGCGGGTAGAACAAGCGTTTTCTATCTCGAGCTACTCTCTAAACCCATAGGGTTCCCAAAACCCTTAAACTGATGGTATGCATAAAAACCCATAAATAAAGATCCAATCATTTCGCAAAAAAGAAGATAATTTTGTTTTTGAAATTTCTTTTGAAAGGAACGTTGGATTTCAACAAATGAGGTGTCATTCGCGTATTCTCAGTAAGAATAAAACCGGAGACCTTAATCCCCACTGTATCCAGCAGCTCCAATTTTATATTTTCACTATTACCATTTCACAGCTACAATCTTCTTAGTTTTTGTGATATCTTTTCTTCTTCTTCTTTTCCGAGTTTTGCCACTACATGTAACGCCGTCCACAGTGATAAACTGAGTTTTAATTTTGGGTGGTATAAATGTAATCTTAAAGTGCACTTTTGTACTTACAACATTAGGTAAGGAGCTTTGCAAAATTTTGAGTTTTGTAGCGACCAAGAGTACGAAAGTTTGTGCAAATGACAAGAATGATATTTTGAAAAAACAAAGCCAAAACTTTTGATATAGATTGTGGCTCAAAATGATAAATAAATATACTATTTCTTTTTAACAAATTTCTCAGATGGGATCAAATGGCATCTTAATATTACGTTTTATTTTTTTATTACTTTTTAACTAACCTACTTTATTGACAGAACATGTAAATCGTGCCGAGAAGGACCGTTGCCAAGAAAGCATGCCTAAATTTTTGATTGTAACTTAAGATTATGTTTTACGTTAGTTACATTTTTGATCATATGATTTTCGGCGACTACTATATATACACAAATGAAAGAAACATTAGTTCTACCACTTTTGCGAAAACTAGCTAGTTTTACGGAAAACATCTATAAATAGCTCAATTTTGTGATCCCGTGACGACATGAAATCGTTTGAAAAATAATTTTTATGTCTTTCAAACATGATTTGTCTGAATATAACCGTTTTAAAATTACAGACCAAACATATATATATACATTTCTTGAAAGTCGTCAACCTTCGACATATGACATGTAATAGGTAGTATTTATTGCGTCTTTATTTTATTGTAGGCTTATTTACTTTAGTCATCTCACTGCTCGCAGGCATCCTGCTTTCCACCCCCGTTTTGCAGAGAGGCGCTCTCTTGAGAGAGTAACATGCTCTCTCGAGAGAGCGTAACTCAAGGAATAGTGTGACCAGAGCATATTTATATTAAATGGCCTGCTACAACTCGGCCGTTCTGACCTTGAGATAGCCCTCTATGTCTTGTTATTATATACGTTACAATTTTACCAGTATTTCTTCTATTTAGCTTACATTCTATTAGTTAAAACATGCACATATATTATATTTTTTATCCAGTGTCCAATATTATTTGCACTCCAAACGTCTTGATATGGATTACGAGATAACTGAAACCCGTCAATATCTTTACCTGTCATTTATACCCTTGCAGAGGGTATAATGATATCAGTCAGAAGTTTGCAACGCAATGAAGGAGACATTTCCGACCCCATAAAGAATATAGATTCTTGATCAGCGTCACTAGACGAGTCGATCTGGCCATGTTCGTCTGTCCGTCCGTTTTTATGCAAACTATTCTCTCAGTTTTAAAGCTATCGGGCTGAAACTTTCCCAAAAGTTTTCTTTCTATTGCTGGTAGTATATAAGTCGGAACCAGCCGGATCGGACAACTATGTCTTATAGCTCCCATAGGAACTATCGGAAAAAAAGTTAAGTTTGTGTTTTATCATATATCCTTATACGCTTGGAAATAAAATTTTTAATTGGTTTTGAATTTCAAATTAAATTTTATCAAAATCGGACAACTTATCATATAGTGTTTTTTGACATATAATCTTCTAGGCTTGGAAATAACAATTTTTCATAAGTTCTGAATTTCGAATTAAATTTTATCAAAATCGGACAACTATACCATATAGCTGACATAGGAACGAACGGAAAATTTGTGCGAAATAATATGAAACAAATTAAACCTTTGAGGCTTATCTTATAATATTGGGAATATAGTTTTTTGTATATTAAGAATTTCGAATTCAATTTAATAAAAATCAGACTACACTAACATATAGATGTAAAAAAAATGGGATGAAAAAAGAATTAAATAGTTTTTTTTTTTAATACGCTGAAGTCAGCAACAATCCTTAAAAGATTCACATGGTGTTAATTAAGTTGATTATTCCCTATAACTGCAAGGGTATACATACAAACAGGCTTGCCGAAGTTAACTTCTTTTCTTGTTTAATAATTTTTCTATTACATATTCTTTGGTTTGAGTTTTCTCGTGACACTTGCTGTACTATCAAAGTTTTTAACCATAACATAATTTCCTTTTTTATATTCTGTTGCACTTTTCATTTTTTATTTGAGCCTTTCTCTATGTTTCTTCTGCTTCTTTTCTAATATTTTCTAAAGTATTTCTAACGTCTTCAAATTTTTCCTTAAGCGCATTACATACTTCTCCTCTTTGTGTTATTCCAAATAATGTTTCACTCGGACGCTGCTTAATGCTACTATGAATCGTATTATTCATATAAGACTCTACTTTTTCAATAATCCTATCCTAATGTAATTCCCGTTCCGGCTCTTTCAATTTTGCAATCATAGGTCCTAAACTTTGATTAATTCATTAAACTTGGCCATCAGCCTGTGTGCTTAACGTTACTATTTTCCATAATCTCTGCAAAATCAGAAGAAGTAAAACAACTCCCCCGATCAGATATTATACATTTCGGCCTGCTATATGCTCGAAACTAATCATTCAATGCACTTATCACCTGCTTTGTATTCGTCGTCTATGTTTTGTGCAACCTAACAAACTTTGTGAACGCATCTACAACCGGAAATATATGTTTTTTCGATCTGCTATTTTCCACCGGCCCATAATGGTCTATATGAATAATCCCGAAAGGCTTATTAACTTTGGGTACTATGTAAGTGTCCATCTCGTTTACCTACTTTTGGAGGATAAGTGATGCATTTTAAACAATTTTTAATATTCTCTAAGACTTTATCCTTTATGTATGGAAAGCAGTAGTTTTTCCTTATTACATCTAACATTTTGTCCATTCCAAGATGACCCATTTCGCCATGGTACTTGTATAACACATGTTCTTCCATTCGATTCGATACGTAAAACAATAATTGGTTGTCTTTATTTTTTCTATAAATCACCCCATTTCTCTTTTCGTATTACTAATTTTTCTAATCGTTTAAACCTTAACATCATTTGGCTTGCAAATTACTTAATTTGTTTCGAATGTATTAGCCTCTACAATTATTATGTTAATGCATCTACATGCTGCATTGGACTGCATGATCTGTGCTTTAACTCATAATCAAACTCCTTCAGAGCTCATCTTGCTATTCTTGAATTTAACTCAATCTTATTGAGCGTTAAGGCTAAGGAATTTCAGTCTGTCACAATTCTGAATCGTTTGCCAAGTAAATATATTCTAAATCTTCTTAACGCGTAAATTATGGCTAAAGTGTGGTATTTTGCTTCCGTTGCTGTCGACCTCTTTGAAAAATAAAAAATAGGATGTAACTTGTTGTCATTTTTTTCCTGAAGAAGCACAGCACCAAATCCAAAAGCACTTGCATCAGTGAAGCTCGACATCAAACCTGTATTCTTATATCGCCAGAACTGGCGCTTCCATTAACTTTGCTTTTAAAAGCAAAAAACATCTTAATTCTTCTTCCTCGATCTTAAGCTGTTTATCCTTGCTTATTAAGTCATATACGAGGTGTGTTCAAAAAGTAAGGTGACTTCGTATTTTCAAGAAAAAACTATTAATTTATTTATCAACATCAATATTGTCCCCTTCAAAGTAATCCCCCTCAGATACAATACACTTATGCCAATGGTTTTTCCAATCCTCAAAGCACTTCCCATAAGCACAAAGATGAGTGCGCAGGGGCATTAACGTGATGCAAAAGCCATGAATTGTTTTTCCACAATTCTTGACGTTTCTTTCGTATTGCTTCTCGCAAACGGCGCATAACTTCCAGATAATACTGTTTATCGACCGTACGACCATATGGTAAGAACTCCTGATGCACCACGCCATGGTAATCGAAGAATACAGTGATCAAAACTTTGACATTTGATCGAACTTGGCGTGCTTTTTTCGGTCTTGGCTCAACTGGGCTCTTCCATTGTGACGATTGGGCTTTAGTTTCGATATCATAACCATATACCCATGATTCGTCACCAGTTATGATCCTTTTGAGTAAATCTGGGTCGTCGTTGACGTCATCCAACAGCTCTTGAGCGATGCTCATGCGACGGTTCTTTTGGTCAAAATTCAGCAATTTTGGAACAAACTTCGCTGACACGCGACTCATGCCCAAAACGTTTGAAAAAATTTCATGGTACGAGCCAAGCGATATACCGAAAACTTCTCTGATAGTGATTCGAAGATTTTCCAAAACAATTTTCTTCACTGTTGAACGTTTTCATCAGTTGTTGACGTGCTTGGGCGCCCAGAGCGAGGCTCGTCATTGGCATCTTCCCGGCCATCTTGGAAGAGTTTGTACCACTTGTAAGCATTTTTTTTACTCAGAACAGTTTCACCGTAGCCACTGTCAACATTTCAAGTGTTTCGGAGCACTTAATTTTATTGTTTACACAAAACTTGATGCAAATCCTTTGATCCATATTTTTCGATAGCAAAAAATCACTGAGCACGCAAAACAACTTGTTACCTTTACGCCTCTCACAACTAAACAAAAAATTGAAACTTGGTACAGATGTTAGGGAAGAGTGTACCTACATAACAAAACAAAAAAATCGATATTCATAAATATGTTTCCCGCGAAATTTGAAAAGTCACCTTACTTTTTGAACACACCTCGTAAAGGTAATATTAAAAAATGTTTAATAAATCGTGGAAAATACGAGCAAAGCCCCTTCGCTTGAAAATAATATTTTTTAAATAGTTCTGAATTTTGAATTAAATTTCATCAAAATCAGACGGCTATAACATGTAGCTGCCATAGGAATGGTCAAAACATTTCTGGGAAAATATTAGGAAAATATTATATTTTAAGTGTTTTTATACCGGGTATAGTAAAAAAGATCTCGACCTACAATGCTTCCACGGGAACGACCTGCAATGGTATAGAAACATCAGCTGGCCGAAAATAGTTTTATTCCTTGTTTTCAAAATCTTTTATTTAATGGGATCCCAATCGCTTTTGCAGTTATACTCATTTGAGTATGAAGTTTGGTAAAGCATTACATAACATTTTTCGGGATTAAAAATTTGTTTTCAAAATGTCTAATAAGAATTTTTTTTATCAAATTAGTGTTGCATAGTTTTGGGCGTGCAAGTAAGCAATATAATGTTTTTCAAATTTTGTGTAATTAATTTAAGTAATTATTTTATTTAATTTAATTTTGTTCTATTTTATTTAAAGTTTTCTTTTTATGAAATTATTAGACAGAGTTTTATTTTACGTTCTATTCTCGTTGATATTGACTTAGGAACTACGCTTAAAGTTAAAGCTTATATATAGAATAATATAGATATATAACTCCTCACCTCTTGAGAATTATTAACGTCCTCATTAATATATAACATTTACTTAAAAATAACAAATTACAATGGTTTTTAAGTGGTGTTTATACAACTAAACTTGTTCGCTACGACTATCATTAGAATTAGCTTTTTCGTTCCTTTCGTATTCATTTGAGTACTTTGAATTTCTTATTCATTTCAAACGTTTAAATTTATATCTGTGTCGTCTTATATTTCGATTGTTAATATAATCCTTATAGTGAGTATCATCAATCTCAGATATTTGTTTGGTTTTCCTAAATGGATTATTAATTTTTAATTTTCTTTTTAGTTGCATATCTACTTTGGCAAAAGCTGTATCTATTTCATGTTCCTCTCTCTCTTTATTTAATCGTTTTATTATATCTTGATTATTTTGTTTTACGTCTACTGCTTGCTCTTCATTAAATCAAAATATTGGTGCTGGAGTTTTTCCAGTAGCACTATGAATAGTTTTGTGATTGTAATTAAAAATAATTTCTTCCATATCCATTGCAACAGTTTCTAATTTGTTTTCCGTTCTAATTATACGCATTTTTTCATTTATTGTTCTATGACAACGTTCAATATCAGCTATTACATTTTTAGTGCTTGTTAATTCAATGTTTATATTTTCTTTTCTTAACCATAAGGCTAAAGCTCTACTAGTCATACCTGGATCTTGATCCATTTTCAGTACTTTGGGTTTACCCAATTAAATACCTTTAACAATGGTTTTTTTGTTTCCATCCAATAAGTAGATGTGGTTTCGGTGGCTGACAAAAATTTGGATTTTAGGTCAATACAAGTTAAGAAAGATCTGCTATTTGTGAAGAAATAATCAGTAAAGTATTTATTTCTAATATTATTTGGCGTTACAGTAATTTCATACGGTAAATCTGTCCGCCTGTTTTCATGTTTACTTAAATTACACGTATTGCATTCGTTAATTATGCTTTGTATTAATTTTATGTAGGCTGGGTAAAAGTATGAGTTTATAAAGTCTAATATCATTTTTTGAACTCTTTGATGAAATATATCTTCATGTATTTTAAAATTGAGGTCTTTAAATTTTGAATAGCTACTTATGTTGATAAGATTTTTTGTAGCTTTACAGAGTTTGGTTCCAGTGTTTGGTCGAATTATTTTTATATTTTCATTTTGAAAAATAAAAATTACATTATTAATATTTTCGAACAAAATAGTAGAGGTTCGTCCACAAATGGCATATAGTATTATATCGTTAGCCTTTTGACTGGTCATTTCAGAATAAACTATTTTTATAATAGTGTGATTAAATATTTTTTCCGCTTCGACTTTTTCCTCGTCACTTTTTATGAATATTAATTGTCTTTTATAAATACTAAGAGGATGCTCTGTGATTGGAATACCTAGAAAGCCATTTACATATGAATTGTAGGGACTAACGATTTAAAATCATCAGTTCCAGATACAAGTGAATCTGATTCGTTGTTCATAAAGTTGGGGCCGCTTATTGACTTCTATCTGTTATGTTTACTCTGGAAAAAGCGTCTGCTACAAAATTTTGTTTTCCACCTTTGAAACTTCATGTTTGGGTCTTTTACATTGTGTAACCAAGCCAAAGGCTTGTGGTCGGAAATAATTTTAAACTTTCTACCGTAAAGGTAACAGCAGACGTACTTGGTTGCCCAAACTCGCCAATAATTCTTTTTCTATAACTGAATACCTAGTCTCATGTTTGTTAAGAGTGCGGCTAGCAAAACAAACTGGATTCTGGTCCTGCCACAAAAAGGAACCTAAAGCAAAGTAGCTGGCGTCCGTCGTCAATGTACATTTTTTATTAAAGTTTGGATAAATTAGAATAGGATCACTTGTAATCAATCATTTTAATTTGTTTTAAATGCGTTTTTATATTCTATGTTATTTATATCAATTGACTGTCCCTTTTTTAAGCATTTTGTAATAGGCTTAGCAATTTTAGCAAAGTTTTAAGTGAACTTTCTATAAACCGAGAAAGGATTTTATTTGTTTATCTGTTTTCAGGATGGGATATCGTGCAGATAAACTAAGCAGTGAACGAACACCAATTAAATCTTTAAGAATCTCGATAATACACCTTTGAAATGACGCCGGTGCGTTTTTCAACCCAAAAGGCATTCCAGTGTACTCATAATGACCGTTTCGTGTTGAAAATGCTGATTTTTCTATGGACTCCGGGTCCATTTCGATCTGATGAAATCCTTTAGCAAGGTCAAGGGCCATAAAGTACTGACATTTTCCCAGTTTGTCTAATATTTCATCAATATTAGGAATAGGGAATTTGTCGCAAATAGTGATATTTTTTAAGTGTCTATAATCGATCACTAAGCGAAATTTATTTGTCCCCGAGGCATCATCTTTCTTTAGGACTATCCATATTGGACTACAATACGAAGAAGACGATTTCCGAATTATACCCTGACTTATTAATTCCTTTATTTGCTTCTCGACCTCATCTCTATAAATGTATCTGTATGATTTTACATAGGCAGGACTTTCATTTAGTTTTTATTATGTGTTTGATGGTATGTGTAAAGACAAATTCTCACCTTCAACAAATTGCATATATCTATATGTTTTTATTAAATGCATTATTGATTTTCTTTTTTCGCTTTTTAGGTGACTAATTCGAATTTTATTAGAATAATTAATTTCTTCGCTAGGCACATAATTAAAGTCAATATCCTCCAATTTCTCGTTCGAGATGTCGACTTTTTTAATTGGGATGTAATTATGTTTAATTTCTTCTTTTAGATAGCTTGGTAAATTAATATTGTAACAACGTTTTTGGAGGTGAAATTAAAAGTAATGTTATTTAACTTTACATATTCTTCTTCGAAGTTTATATGGGCCTTAGTAAATTCAAGTATATCTCTTCCAATCAAAATATCATATCTTTTCGAAAAATCATGGATAAAAAGATTTAATTTTCTAGGTTTCTCAGTTAAAGGTTTGGCGTTTATTTCTCGTACGGTATCCGAAATGACTTTTCCTATCATTGTATATATTACTTTTGGGTTTGTTTTATGCAACGGAAGAGTATTTAATATATGTGGCCTAATAAGACTAATACTAGATCCTGTATCTACGAGACATAAATATTTTTGTTCATTTATCTGTACGCAAATTATTATTTGATCGACCAAGGCTTCTACTAAAAAATTTTCGTCAGTGTCCATTGCTTCGACTCGCTTATATTGACCGGAATCTGACATACCTTTTCTTTTCTATTTTTGAAATTCGAAAGACCTACAATTATTTGAAATGACTTTTTGTTGAATGTTTCTTATATCATAATTGGAACTTGTTGTTGTCAAATCTATCGTTTCTACTTTGCCTAGCTTGATTTCTAAAATAATTTTTGACTTTGGATTTGCTGATTAATCTGTGGATATGAATGATTAATATTTATATTTTGAACAGGATTCTGATACAATGGATTAAAGCAATTTCGGTTTTGCATAATTGGGGGCTGGTACTCAAAATTAGAAGACATTTGAGGGTTGTTAAAATATTTCTTATTCGAATAATTAATATTGTTATTATAATTTTCGTAAATTCCATGTTCTTGAGCAATACGTCTTGATTTACTTGGGGTGCTAGCATTAAATCTACACACTGACATATATATTCAGTCTGGTAATTCTTTTCGGATAATTTTACAAATTCATTGCTTCTGTGTAAAGGTATCTATTAATTATACTGCCATCTAAATTGTTTAAAAGTAAAGTATTTATCTCTAATATTATTTGGCGTTAGAGTAATTTCATACGGTAAATCTGTCCGCCTGTTTTCATGTTTACTTAAATTACACGTATTGCATTCGTTAATTATGCTTTGTATTAATTTTATGTAGGCTGGGTAAAAGTATGAGTTTATAAAGTCTAATATCATTTTTTGAACTCTTTGATGAAATATATCTTCATGTATTTTAAAATTGAGGTCTTTAAATTTTGAATAGCTACTTATGTTGATAAGATTTTTTGTAGCTTTACAGAGTTTGGTTCCAGTGTTTGGTCGAATTATTTTTATATTTTCATTTTGAAAAATAAAAATTACATTATTAATATTTTCGAACAAAATAGTAGAGGTTCGTCCACAAATGGCATATAGTATTATATCGTTAGCCTTTTGACTGGTCATTTCAGAATAAACTATTTTTATAATAGTGTGATTAAATATTTTTTCCGCTTCGACTTTTTCCTCGTCACTTTTTATGAATATTAATTGTCTTTTATAAATACTAAGAGGATGCTCTGTGATTGGAATACCTAGAAAGCCATTTACATATGAATTGTAGGGACTAACGATTTAAAATCATCAGTTCCAGATACAAGTGAATCTGATTCGTTGTTCATAAAGTTGGGGCCGCTTATTGACTTCTATCTGTTATGTTTACTCTGGAAAAAGCGTCTGCTACAAAATTTTGTTTTCCACCTTTGAAACTTCATGTTTGGGTCTTTTACATTGTGTAACCAAGCCAAAGGCTTGTGGTCGGAAATAATTTTAAACTTTCTACCGTAAAGGTAACAGCAGACGTACTTGGTTGCCCAAACTCGCCAATAATTCTTTTTCTATAACTGAATACCTAGTCTCATGTTTGTTAAGAGTGCGGCTAGCAAAACAAACTGGATTCTGGTCCTGCCACAAAAAGGAACCTAAAGCAAAGTAGCTGGCGTCCGTCGTCAATGTACATTTTTTATTAAAGTTTGGATAAATTAGAATAGGATCACTTGTAATCAATCATTTTAATTTGTTTTAAATGCGTTTTTATATTCTATGTTATTTATATCAATTGACTGTCCCTTTTTTAAGCATTTTGTAATAGGCTTAGCAATTTTAGCAAAGTTTTAAATGAACTTTCTATAAACCGAGAAAGGATTTTATTTGTTTATCTGTTTTCCGGATGGGATATCGTGCAGATAAACTAAGCAGTGAACGAACACCAATTAAATCTTTAAGAATCTCGATAATACACCTTTGAAATGACGCCGGTGCGTTTTTCAACCCAAAAGGCATTCCAGTGTACTCATAATGACCGTTTCGTGTTGAAAATGCTGATTTTTCTATGGACTCCGGGTCCATTTCGATCTGATGAAATCCTTTAGCAAGGTCAAGGGCCATAAAGTACTGACATTTTCCCAGTTTGTCTAATATTTCATCAATATTAGGAATAGGGAATTTGTCGCAAATAGTGATATTTTTTAAGTGTCTATAATCGATCACTAAGCGAAATTTATTTGTCCCCGAGGCATCATCTTTCTTTAGGACTATCCATATTGGACTACAATACGAAGAAGACGATTTCCGAATTATACCCTGACTTATTAATTCCTTTATTTGCTTCTCGACCTCATCTCTATAAATGTATCTGTATGATTTTACATAGGCAGGACTTTCATGTTTAGTTTTTATTATGTGTTTGATGGTATGTGTAAAGACAAATTCTCACCTTCAACAAATTGCATATATCTATATGTTTTTATTAAATGCATTATTGATTTTCTTTTTTCGCTTTTTAGGTGACTAATTCGAATTTTATTAGAATAATTAATTTCTTCGCTAGGCACATAATTAAAGTCAATATCCTCCAATTTCTCGTTCGAGATGTCGACTTTTTTAATTGGGATGTAATTATGTTTAATTTCTTCTTTTAGATAGCTTGGTAAATTAATATTGTAACAACGTTTTTGGAGGTGAAATTAAAAGTAATGTTATTTAACTTTACATATTCTTCTTCGAAGTTTATATGGGCCTTAGTAAATTCAAGTATATCTCTTCCAATCAAAATATCATATCTTTTCGAAAAATCATGGATAAAAAGATTTAATTTTCCATGTTTCTCAGTTAAAAGTTTGGCGTTTATTTCTCGTACGGTATCCGAAATGACTTTTCCTATCATTGTATATATTACTCTTGGGTTTGTTTTATGCAACGGAAGAGTATTTAATATATGTGGCCTAATAAGACTAATACTAGATCCTGTATCTACGAGACATAAATATTTTTGTTCATTTATCTGTACGCAAATTATTATTTGATCGACCAAGGCTTCTACTAAAAAATTTTCGTCAGTGTCCATTGCTTCGACTCGCTTATATTGACCGGAATCTGACATACCTTTTCTTTTCTATTTTTGAAATTCGAAAGACCTACAATTATTTGAAATGACTTTTTGTTGAATGTTTCTAATATCATAATTGGAACTTGTTGTTGTCAAATCTATAGTTTCTACTTTGCCTAGCTTGATTTCTAAAATAATTTTGACTTTGGATTTGCTGATTAATCTGTGGATATGAATGATTAATATTTATATTTTGAACAGGATTCTGATACAATGGATTAAAGCAATTTCGGTTTTGCATAATTGGGGGCTGGTACTCAAAATTAGAAGACATTTGAGGGTTGTTAAAATATTTCTTATTCGAATAATTAATATTGTTATTATAATTTTCGTAAATTCCATGTTCTTGAGCAATACGTCTTGATTTACTTGGGGTGCTAGCATTAAATCTACACACTGACATATATATATTCAGTCTGGTAATTCTTTTCGGATAATTTTACAAATTCATTGCTTCTGTGTAAAGGTATCTATTAATTATACTGCCATCTAAATTGTTTAAAAGTAAAGTATTTATCTCTAATATTATTTGGCGTTAGAGTAATTTCATACGGTAAATCTGTCCGCCTGTTTTCATGTTTACTTAAATTACACGTATTGCATTCGTTAATTATGCTTTGTATTAATTTTATGTAGGCTGGGTAAAAGTATGAGTTTATAAAGTCTAATATCATTTTTTGAACTCTTTGATGAAATATATCTTCATGTATTTTAAAATTGAGGTCTTTAAATTTTGAATAGCTACTTATGTTGATAAGTTTTTTTGTAGCTTTACAGAGTTTGGTTCCAGTGTTTGGTCGAATTATTTTTATATTTTCATTTTGAAAAATAAAAATTACATTATTAATATTTTCGAACAAAATAGTAGAGGTTCGTCCACAAATGGCATATAGTATTATATCGTTAGCCTTTTGACTGGTCATTTCAGAATAAACTATTTTTATAATAGTGTGATTAAATATTTTTTCCGCTTCGACTTTTTCCTCGTCACTTTTTATGAATATTATTTGTCTTTTATAAATATTAAGAGGATGCTCTGTGATTGGAATACCTAGAAAGCCATTTACATATGAATTGTAGGGACTAACGATTTAAAATCATCAGTTCCAGATAAAGTTAATCTGAATCGTTGTTCATAAAGTTGGGGCCGCTTATTGACTTCTATCTGTTATGTTTACTCTAGAAAAAGCGTCTGCTACAAAATTTTGTTTTCCACCTTTGAAACTTCATGTTTGGGTCTTTTACATTGTGTAACCAAGCCAAAGGCTTGTGGTCGGAAATAATTTTAAACTTTCTACCGTAAAGGTAACAGCAGACGTACTTGGTTGCCCAAACTCGCCAATAATTCTTTTTCTATAACTGAATACCTAGTCTCATGTTTGTTAAGAGTGCGGCTAGCAAAACAAACTGGATTCTGGTCCTGCCACAAAAAGGAACCTAAAGCAAAGTAGCTGGCGTCCGTCGTCAATGTACATTTTTTATTAAAGTTTGGATAAATTAGAATAGGATCACTTGTAATCAATCATTTTAATTTGTTTTAAATGCGTTTTTATATTCTATGTTATTTATATCAATTGACTGTCCCTTTTTTAAGCATTTTGTAATAGGCTTAGCAATTTTAGCAAAGTTTTAAGTGAACTTTCTATAAACCGAGAAAGGATTTTATTTGTTTATCTGTTTTCAGGATGGGATATCGTGCAGATAAACTAAGCAGTGAACGAACACCAATTAAATCTTTAAGAATCTCGATAATACACCTTTGAAATGACGCCGGTGCGTTTTTCAACCCAAAAGGCATTCCAGTGTACTCATAATGACCGTTTCGTGTTGAAAATGCTGATTTTTCTATGGACTCCGGGTCCATTTCGATCTGATGAAATCCTTTAGCAAGGTCAAGGGCCATAAAGTACTGACATTTTCCCAGTTTGTCTAATATTTCATCAATATTAGGAATAGGGAATTTGTCGCAAATAGTGATATTTTTTAAGTGTCTATAATCGATCACTAAGCGAAATTTATTTGTCCCCGAGGCATCATCTTTCTTTAGGACTATCCATATTGGACTACAATACGAAGAAGACGATTTCCGAATTATACCCTGACTTATTAATTCCTTTATTTGCTTCTCGACCTCATCTCTATAAATGTATCTGTATGATTTTACATAGGCAGGACTTTCATTTAGTTTTTATTATGTGTTTGATGGTATGTGTAAAGACAAATTCTCACCTTCAACAAATTGCATATATCTATATGTTTTTATTAAATGCATTATTGATTTTCTTTTTTCGCTTTTTAGGTGACTAATTCGAATTTTATTAGAATAATTAATTTCTTCGCTAGGCACATAATTAAAGTCAATATCCTCCAATTTCTCGTTCGAGATGTCGACTTTTTTAATTGGGATGTAATTATGTTTAATTTCTTCTTTTAGATAGCTTGGTAAATTAATATTGTAACAACGTTTTTGGAGGTGAAATTAAAAGTAATGTTATTTAACTTTACATATTCTTCTTCGAAGTTTATATGGGCCTTAGTAAATTCAAGTATATCTCTTCCAATCAAAATATCATATCTTTTCGAAAAATCATGGATAAAAAGATTTAATTTTCCATGTTTCTCAGTTAAAAGTTTGGCGTTTATTTCTCGTACGGTATCCGAAATGACTTTTCCTATCATTGTATATATTACTTTTGGGTTTGTTTTATGCAACGGAAGAGTATTTAATATATGTGGCCTAATAAGACTAATACTAGATCCTGTATCTACGAGACATAAATATTTTTGTTCATTTATCTGTACGCAAATTATTATTTGATCGACCAAGGCTTCTACTAAAAAATTTTCGTCAGTGTCCATTGCTTCGACTCGCTTATATTGACCGGAATCTGACATACCTTTTCTTTTCTATTTTTGAAATTCGAAAGACCTACAATTATTTGAAATGACTTTTTGTTGAATGTTTCTAATATCATAATTTGAACTTGTTGTTGTCAAATCTATCGTTTCTACTTTGCCTAGCTTGATTTCTAAAATAATTTTGACTTTGGATTTGCTGATTAATCTGTGTATATGAATGATTAATATTTATATTTTGAACAGGATTCTGATACAATGGATTAAAGCAATTTCGGTTTTGCATAATTGGGGGCTGGTACTCAAAATTAGAAGACATTTGAGGGTTGTTAAAATATTTCTTATTCGAATAATTAATATTGTTATTATAATTTTCGTAAATTCCATGTTCTTGAGCAATACGTCTTGATTTACTTGGGGTGCTAGCATTAAATCTACACACTGACATATATATTCAGTCTGGTAATTCTTTTCGGATAATTTTACAAATTCATTGCTTCTGTGTAAAGGTATCTATTAATTATACTGCCATCTAAATTGTTTATTTAGTTTATTGGTGGGGTACAGGCCAAGTTGGTGTTCGACTCTTTTGATGAAAAGGGCCAGGTAGAGAACGTCACCATCAAACGGAGGTGTTTGTCGGATTTGTGTTAAGCATTGGGATAACGCTTGATCCAAAAGGACATGTTCTCCTGCCATCCTGTGCTGTTTCGCAATTTGAACTTTTACTCAGCTGGCTGATTTTTGTTTAAATTTTGTTTGCGAATTTTCGTTCGTCATGCGTTGTAAATCCACGTTTTCGGGATCTGTTCCCGAGGTTCTTTTGCGGGTTTGGGTTTTTTTTTCAGACCGCACCGACTGCGCCAATTATGTGCAACTAATTAAGGTAATTAGTTCATTTAATTTAATTTTATTTTATTTTAATTGAAGTTTTCATTTTATGTAATTATTAGACAGAGTTTTATTTTACGTTCTATTCTCGTTGCCATTGACTTAGGAACTACGCTTAAAGTTAAAGCTTATAAAAAGGTACAGCATAATTGACTGGCGCCTCGTGTTAACATAACCGTTCATTCGATGGCTTATCTTGAGCTTGAGCATGTTGATAAGGTCCACAACGTTATCTACATAAGCGATCGAAAGAACGGCGAGAGAAACTACCCAAGTATAACTACACTGTAAAAAGTTTTATATGTAGATATATAAATTTCATACTGAGGAGAAATTCCAAGCCGTAATTTTTATGACAAAAGTTAAGTAATGTCAAGGGCTATAAGATTTAAAATTCGATTCAATTTTGATAAAATAGTCAAAAAATGGATTAAGAAAATAACTTTTTTTCATAACTTTAAATCTATTATATTCAGACAATTTCAATATAAAATATGTATTTAGCAAATTAAATTATCTTTTCAGAGACATATGGAACGCCGTATCTTCAGTTGTTTAGTTATTATTAGCATTTAAATTTTTTGTATTTCCCGCTAAGCCAGCGAGTTTTTCCAAAAGTCGTAGCACAAACGTTTTCTACCTCGAGCTACTCTATAAACCCAAAGGGTTCCCAAAACCCTAAAACTAAGATGGTATGCATAAAATCCCACACACAAAGGGACAAACATTTCGCGGAACGTCGGATTTCAACAAATGAGGTGTTATTCGACGCGTATTCTCAGTAAGAATAAAACTAGGTTAAAAACGAGGCATTTATCCCCACCGTATCAAGCAGCTCCAATTTTTTCTTTTTTCTTCCGAAAAATTAATAGTTCTAATGTCTTTTTGCACATGTAGCATATAGCGGGTTTAATGAAATACCAGATTACTCGGTAATGACCAGCTGATGGACGTACGAGGTAGTACAGCACGCACTGGCACTGCTCAGAGTCGGGAGAATGTGTTTTTTTTTTAAGTGTACTTGCTAAGGGAGTATAGGGAATTTGCTCGCCCAAATTAATAAAAAACAAAAAAAAAAGAGGTCTGAATACTCTTTTCTTTCTTTATTTTTCTATTGATTTGACTATTTAAGAAAGACTTTTTATAAAAAAAACTGCGGCTTGATTGTTGTTTCTGATGATGTAGTAGCCCCCCAACCTTGACAATTTATTCCAGAGTTATTAAACACATTATTTTACCAAATGGTCCCTAAAATCAAGTTCATTAATAATAATAATAATATTTTCGTTCTGCATGACCCTTAATTTAAGAAGCTTAGCAGTTGCTCATTTTAAATCCGTATACTTTATTCATAATATTTTTCCTTCTTTAATATTCATAAAAACTTCAGTGGTAACTCCTACCAAAATTAGATACTCTTAAATTACTTATAAAAATCTCGAAAAGTTGTATTATTTCCTACATATTAACATATTTTATTTGTTAATAATCACTGAGAGATAAATCGTGAGAATCTTGCTGTGGGTAGATAATATGGTATAAATATAGTATAAAAATAATTAGCTATTTCTATTGTATGTATTTTATTTGGTTGACAAAAAAACAGAAGTATTGGATGGTTTTAATTTAAATTGGAATTTATATTCCGGTACTACAATTTTCGGAAGGACTTAATCTATTTGCTCTATTTGTTTTTGGTTTTCTTTTAATTTCATTTACTTTGCTTTCCATTTATTTTACTTTCCTTTAACTATACTTTTATACCCTTGCAGAGGGTATAATAATTTGAGTCAGAAGTTTGCAACGCAGTGAAGGAGACGTTTCCGACCCCATAAAGTATATATATTCTTGATCAACGTCACTAGACAAGTCGATCTAGCCATGTCCGTCTGTTTGTCAGCTTCTACGCAAACTAGTCTCTTTGTTTTAAAGTCTTCTTTCTATTGCAGGTAGTATATAAGTCGGAGCCAGCTTGATCGGACAACTATATCTTATAGCTCTTATAGGAGCTATCGGGGAAAAAACTAAAAAAAATTATATCTTTGGTGTTTTTTAGCATATAACCTCCTACTCTTGGAAATACAATTTTTTAATTGGTTTTGAATTTCGAATTAAATTTTATCAAAATCGGATGACTATATCATATAGCTGCCATAGGAACGATCGGAAAATTGGTGGGGAAATAACATGAAACAAATTATAGCTTTGGTGCTATTTGACAATTGAATTAATTTTGAATTAAGTTTTATGAAAATCGGTCGACTATATCATATAGCTGTCATAGGATCGATCGGAAAATTGGTGGGAAAATAATATAAAAAAATTATAGCTTTAGGGCTTTTTGACATATTATCTTATAATATTGGAATATAATTTGTTATATTTTTAAAAATTTCGAATTCAATTTAATAAAAATTACTCTAACATATAGATGTCAAAAAAACAAAAAAAAATTATTTCAATTTTTTTTAATATCACTGAATTTAGCAACAATCCTTAAAAATTATTCATGTCGTTACTAAAGTTGATTAGTTCTTATAACGGTTTTTTATTTTTAGTTCTGCATCAAAACGCTAAAAAACCGATGGTTTTAAAAAAATTTACTTCTCCATTTCCAGTCCGGCGAAAGCGCTTTCGGCGAATTTACAGGGAGGGGAATAAAAGTTTTTAGATCACTCTCAATTTTTTTTGTCGGTGACTCTCAAACATAATTCAGTTTCGTTTTAAATGGATTTACTTATAACTTTTAGATGACTCTCAATTTCAAGACTGGCAACGCCTTTTATCACTTTTATTTTAATCATCTTTCATTGCAATTACTGCAATTTTATTATATTTATTTAAAATGCACCAAGACACGACACTTTTTTTTAGCCATTTTTTCCTCAATTTTTTTGAATTTCAAATTTTTTCACATTTAAATATAGTCTTTTTTTGTGTTGTTTATAATGATTTCAGTCAGAAGATTTCAACGCAGTGAAGGATACGTTTCCGACCCCATAAAGTATATATATATATATGTATATATCTTATAGCTCCCATAGAAACTATCGGAGAAAAAATTAAAAAAAAATTATATCTTTGCTGTTTTCTAACATATAACCTTCTAAGCTTGGAAATACCATTTCCTAAAAATTTTGAATTTCGAATTAAATTTTATCAAAATTGGACGACTATATATAGTTGCCATGGAAACGATCGGAAAATTAGTGGTTAAATAATGTTGGTGTTTTTTAACATATAACCTTGTACGCTTGGAAATAACATTTCTTAATTGGTTTTGAATTTTGAGTTAAATTTTATAAAAATCGGACGACTGCCGTAGACGGCTGCCATAGAAGCGGGCGGAAAATTAGTTGGAAAATATGAACAAATTATGTCTTTGTTGTTTTTTAATATATAACACTCTAAGCTTGGAAAGAACATATATTAATTGATTTTAAATTTCGAAATAAATTTGATTAAAAACGGACGACTATATCAAATGGCTGCCATAGGAACGATCGGAAAATTAGTGGTAAAATAATATGAAAAAATTATATCTTTGGTGTTTTTTAACATATAACATTCTAAACTTGGAAATACAATTTTTATTTTTTAAAGAATTTCAATTTAATAAATATTGGACTGCTCTAACATATAGATGTAAAAAAAATGGCCTAAGAATAAGAATGAAATCATTTTTTTTATATCACTGAAGTCAGCAACAATCCTTAAAAATTGCACATAGTGTTACTAAAGTTGATTATTTCTTGTAACTGTAAGGGTATACATACTTCGGCTTGCCGAATTCAACTTCCTTGTTTTTCTTCTTGTTTCTATTTAATTGTTGCTTCTACCATTTCCCACATTAGTTTTCACCGCACCATTCTCTCACATTTTTCATTTCCTACTTTGACTTCAGATTTTTTTCATCTTATTTTTTTGTCCCCTCAATAAATTAACCAAAAAGAATACAAAACAAAACTAATACTAAATTCCGCCCATACTTTTTTGCACTGATTTTATATTTGCCCAAAAAGACCAATAAAGGCATAAATACCTATTGCTGTTGTCGACCACGTTGATCAGCCTTGCTTGGCTTGCCCAAGGGTGGTTTAAAAAAATACTTTTTCAAATTGTCGATGTGATCTTCTTGGGGGTTCAGCGGCGAATAGGCCAAGCGCAGGGTTAAGATCTCGCTTATGGCCTATTGCTTAAGGTCTTCCGCATGAAACTTGCCTATATAATGTCCTTGAAGATCCTCCACATCATAGGAGCTGTTGCCGAGTTTTCTTTTTATTCGAGCTTTGAAAAAAGTTGGGGCGAGTTTGGCATTGTAGTCTTTGGCAAAGTTGCTGTGAGAAAAATTCCGTCTAAAAACATTCTGACCCGTGACAAAGGAAACTTCGCGACTTCTAAGATTGTAAGAGTTTTCATTCCTCTGATGCTGTTTTCTCATGGTCACGACGTTTCTTCGTTCTAATTCGAAATTGTCATATTTCTGAAAGCAAACTGAGCGGTCTTCAAGCATTTCCAAGTTACGTAAGAGCTTATACGAGGAACCCTTGGTAACCATATGTTGGCCAAATGTAACCTGCCGTATGGAAACTATAACGTAACGAGCAGCAAATTTTACTTAACTGTTCTGCATCCCATTTTGTCTGATATACGATTTAATGGCAGCGATTACTGACCTGTTAACTCTTTCGGAGGCGTTTCCCTGAGGTGCATAAATGGCTGTATAAAGCTTTGAATAATGATCAAGCAATACAAAAACTCCTATATGAACAGATCGAGATCGCGGGTATGGTCCCAGGAAACCTACTTAAAGTTTTTTGAGTTTGTTTTGCTAAAGTTCGGTTTAAGGCTATAATTGGGGTGTTTCGAGAATTTACATATTTCACGTGCGCTTCTACGTCGTGGAATATTTGCATACCGTATGGACTAATGCTTTTGGAATCCAAATCTTCCAAGCCAATCGTCGGATATTCTATCGCGAGTCGCATGCTCCATCCTGCCATACTAAGCCCCGTTCATAACTTTTACGTCCGGATGCTGGGATTTATTCTGCTGACCCTTATTTTTTTTAAATCCTCATCCCCTGCTTTTAAAATGTTCTAATTAAAGGTCTATAAACTGATACCAATCTATAACTGACAAATCTTCTGTAAACGTCCGCGAGAGAGCATCTGGGACGATGTTCTGGCTTCCTTTCCTATGTTTTATCTCAAAACTGAATCCTTGGAGCTTGAGAGCCCATCTTGCAAATCTGCTGCCAAAGTCTGTCTGAGACATGAGCCATTTCAACGACGCATGGTCGGTGACTATTGTAAATTGATGGCCTTCAACGTACGCTCGGAATTTTTTTACAGACCTGATGGCCGCTAGGCATTCTTTTTCCGTAACGGAATAATTCCTTTGGCATTGGTTCAACTTGCGTGACATGAAGGTAATTGGCACTGAACCAACACCCCACCGATTCCAGTGTGACTGGCGTCACAATGTATAAAGAAGGGTTTATCGAAATTTGAGCTGTGCAAGACTGGTGCTTCGTACATATTCCGCTTTAGAGCCTCGAACGCTTGTTGCACCTCGGTAGACCATTCAAATTTTCTCTTTTGTCTAAGGGCATCAGTCAAGGGCGAAGCGATGGTGGCATAGTTTCTAATAAGTTTGTGATATCACCCCGTCATGCCTAAAAACCTGCGAAGGTGTTTTATTGATCGTGGTTCCGGAAAATATATTATAAACGAGAGCTTATCTGGGTCTGTGGCGATGGTTCCATGGCCGACAACATGACCAAGGTATTGCACTTCTTTCAAGCTAAACTTGCTTTTCTGAACATTGATCGTAAGTCCAGCTTTCGAGATCTAGTAAGCACTTTTAAAGTTCAAAGATGCTTATCGAAGGTGTCGGAAACTATTAGAAGGTTGTCCAGATATACAAAAACTTCCCTTTTGAAGTCTGGGGGGAACAAGTTTGTCCATTAGTTTGGACATGGTTTGGGGTGCATTGCAGAGCCCGAATGGCATTACCGTATATTGATAATAGGGACGCCCTGGGACGGTAAAGGCAGTCTTATCCCTTGATTTTTGTTCGAGCGGAATTTGCCAAAAAGCATTCTTCAAGACTAAGCTTAAAATTAATTCTGCTTAAGGCAGACGACTTAAGATTCCGTCGATAAACTGCATTGGATAGGCGTCCTTAACTGTTACCTATTTTACCTTACTACTATCCAAGCAAAGGCCCACTTTACCTGGCTTACGTACCAGTACTACAGGAGAAGACAAAGCACTATTGGATTCCTTGATCACTCCTAACGGACATCATTTTTTCTATAGCAGAGGAAACTGGATGGTGATTCAATATCGATGCTAACGGCAAAAACAGAGGTAAGACTCAATCCATTTTCAGAAAAGGAAGGAAATAGTGCAATTTTATCGCTCAGTTGCTTTAACTGCTCTGAAGATAACGGCGCAGCAAAGGATCTAACGCTAAAACACTAAGGTGGTTGAGGCAAGATGGTAACAAATCAAAATGAACCCAGAAATCAATACCTAGGTAAAGATTTTGAGTCAAGGAGGGCACGATATAAAATCAAAAATCACTTCTATGGTTAGCTTGCCGAATAAAGTCGACGACGGACTGATCTGTGTTGCGTTGGTTTTTCCTTAGGTGCCGTAAAACTGCTGTTATTTACTTCGTGGTTATCACGTGTTTTATTTATTGGTAATTTAGTGAAATTTTTTAAATCTGGTAATTTATGATCGTCGGGGCTAATGGTCACTGAATCATAATTATTGATCCAGTTTCGGTTCTGAGCACGAATACGCCTTGCGAGCACTGTTTGCTGGTGCTCGGGACCCCAGTTTTTTTTTGAAGATTGACATTTTCTACAGGACGGACGATACTGCGTACTGCCTGATGTAGCAGCTCGTGTTGTATCTCCGTCAGAAAGTTCGACCTTAAGACCCCTAACAAATGGGAATCGGACATCGGCTGCGATAAATGATCAGGCATTGCTGCGATGACCTAGTAATATTCATCGAACGACTCATTGTGTTTTTGTTTACTTTGATCATTTGTGGCTTAAATATCTCTATCCGTGCGTGCATCTTTGAACTGTGTCCTTAGAGCCAGGCACAAATCGGAACATACTATAAATTCTACAGTCTTATGATACCTCCTTCAAATAAATTGCTTAAGTATCGGGCCAGCGTTTCTCTAGTCAAGGCTTCGGCTCGATAGATAAAGTCGTCCACTTATAGAAAACCTTTGCCTGTGAATCGCAATTTCCAATTATTCATAATATGGCTAATACGGTATGTCCTTATCTTGGATGCATCAGAATTTAAACTAGCTTGGGTGTTTATATTCACCGATCGATTTGTTGAGTTCCCTGAATGAGCCTGGTCTCTGTCATTACTTCCGCTTGCTCGTCCCGGAACGGATATTCTTTGGAAGCCTGTCTCTATCTCCCTTGTAAGAACTTGCAATTGCCTGTCCGACATATCTGTCATTACTTCCGATGACCTACGTGTAGCGGCACTCAAAGCATCTGTTATAGCCTGAACTAATCTGCCTACTTTGTGGTCCTCGTCTCGCGAGTCCATTTCCGTTTTTCTTTCTGCACGTCGGTTCGAATTTTGGTATCCTGACGGTTGTTCTGACTAGCTAGCGCTTCTGTTACCTCAATTGGAGCTCTGCAAACAGGACACGCCTTACGAGTTGTGGTATTAAAACACTTTAGGTGGAAGTTATGATCGCAGTTGGTAGTTAACAACGGTATTGTATACTCAATAGGGCATGTGCAGATAAAGCAATAAGCTGTTCTATCTTCTTCTTGTATCCTCTCTGAACTCTCAAATCAAAATCAAAATAAAATCAACCCTACTAGGGCTCTGCTATCACTTTTTCCGGAATTTACAGTTGTTTTAGTTTATTAGAAAAAGAATATGATTTAGATTTATGTAGATCTCTTTAGTAGTTAAGTACCACGACAGAGTTCATATATAAAAAAAATTAAAACTGATAGTTGAAACCGAAAAAATTAAACAACAACAAAATTAAATTAACAAGGATAGAGGCTTTCACTAAGTCAAGACACCCTATTTTTCGATTTGTCAATTGTCTCTATTATAATACAAATACCCAAGCATCTTTTATTGGGTTTACTTGAAAATCATTCGCTAATCAAACTTCAACGATACTAGGTTGGACTACGTATACTTTTGCCAAAGCAGGGCTTTAACTTCTACTAAAAAAAATTTGCTCAACCTTCTTTATTGGACAAAGCATTTTCTTAATTAAAGGAAAACAAAATAAAAGACAGAAAAAATTTTGTAAAAAGGTGTGCGTGAGGGATGGGATGGCCTTAATTTGTGTATTCCACACAAATTACTAAATAGATAAGGTCAAAGCATGGGTTAAGCGGCTTGCCGGTTATCCGACACGATGGGCGCCACATACAATCTTCTTAGTATTTGTGATATCTTTCGATTGGTTATCACTCGTCGTACGATCGGACCATAATAGCAGATTTTCAATTCTGCGGCTATATACAGTAGTTGTTTTCGCACGCTCTATTCCGTCCACAGTAATAAAGTGAGTTTCACCTGGGTTCAGGTGATCTTTACACTATGTTGTAGGAAGTTTAATTCTGGGTCATATACATACATATACATATGTAAATGTAATCTTAAAGTGCTCTTATGTACTTACAACCTTAGGTACGGAATTTACCAAAATTTTTCTGTTGCGACCAAGAGTGCGAAAGAGCGGGCAATAATTCATAGAAAGATTGTGCAGATGACAAGAATGATATTTTGAAAAAACAAAGCCAAAACTTATGATATAGATTGTGGTGCAAAAGGACGTCTTATAAAATAAATATACAATTTCTTTTTAAACAAATTTCTCAGATGGGATCAAATGGCATCTTAATATTACGTTTTGCTTTTCAATTAAGTTTTAACTAACCTATTTCATTGACAAAACTTGTAAATCCTGCCAAAATGGGGCGTTTCCACGCCGTTTTTCTCAATATAGCATAATTTGCTTCTATAGTATAATTTATAATTTTGGCCACAAAAAGTGTTCTGCCAGCCTACAGTGCATCGGAAGAAACAGGATTTTATAACTATTGCGTTATATTTTTGTATTTATGACCCAAAAATGTGACACCGTGCAAAAGGAATGACAATTTTTCTAGGTGTAACTAAAGATAATGTTTTACGTTATTTTTTTCTATCTAACTATTTCCAATTTAAAGCTGTGTGTATAGTTCTTAAAAGTCGCCAACTTTCGACATATGACACAATATTGGAAAAGTTATTAATAATCAAGAAAGGAAGTTAACTTCGGCAAGCCGAACTTCTTCGCAGACGCCTGGGCACCTCGAGCGACTTAAAATTGCGGTGAAGTCAGCAAACGTAGATGTTGTCAGTTGATCGTTTATGGGAATATCCGCTGTGTAAAGGAGTAACAGAGTATGCCCCAGCAAGCTTCCTTTCAGGTCTCCAGTTTTCATAATGAAATCGTCGGTTGTTGTTGCGTTGCACCTTACTGCGAAGGTTCTGTTAATAGATACGACTAAAAAAGCTTGTAAGTGCAATAAGGCAAGTGTGTTTTGATTTTGTGCATGAGGCCATCTAACCGTACTCGAGAAATATTGCGCTGTAGTATTCAAAGGCTATGCGCTTTTCTGATATTATTCTGTTAACTTGTTCGATTGTTCCACGATTTTGAAGAAAGCCAAATTGATGAGCAGGGATAACATTGTGTTCTCCTAGATATGGTATTATGCGAGTATTTTTCGAACAACTTAGACCAACACGATAATGAACTAATTGGTCTTAGGATGACGGAACTGTGTGGACTTTTTCGGGCTTCGGTTATTAGACGGGAGCTATGACCCCATTGAAGAGCTTACAAATAACCTCAATGCCAGAGTGCGGAAGTTCAATCCACATTTTTTGGGTTATTTGGTCACCTGCCAGGTGGCAGTGTTAAGCTAGAAGACGTTTCTGAGATGTGAAGCAAAAGTTTCGGTTCTATCTTCGCCTCTGCAGACCGACCTCAGTGATAAATTTCTTACTGTTGACTATTTCGATGGGAGACCTTAGATTTGTATTTGATTTGATTTGCACGGCAGGTGAGGTTTCCGCTGCCTGACTGCACTTTGATAGGCGTGACTTGCAAATAATTAGTTGCAAATTTTTGGTAAGAGTCGTGCTAGATGCGTTCCCTCATTAGGATGCCGGTTCCGCCGTGGGCTTTAACATCTGGATGATCTTTGCGGTAGAAAGTGCAGCCTCTTATTTGGATGTTGTATTTGATAGTATGGTTCGTCATAGTTGGTAGTAGTTTTGTGTAGTAGCTTTTCCTAGCTTTCTTTGGATACAGCTCGGTAATGTTGTTCAGATTTGGTCTGATGCTTGGTTTCATGGATAGCCTCTTTTGAGACCGGAATAACATGAAAGTTTCCGTCCCCGGTCAGCGCAACAATTTTGTTGATCTGGGAGTTCAAGTTTTTTTCCATAATGTAAATTGGTGGTGGCTTATGTTTCGGTTGGGTCTCCTGAGCCTGTTCTGATTAATTTTTAGCTAGAAGCGCAAATCTATTGCTGTTGGATTTTCCTAGTAATTAATTTTCTATTTAGACACGGATGCAGAAGTTTTACCGTTGCGTGTTGTTGGTGCGCCAGGGGTCGAAACTGATGAAGGTGGGTTTTGCATGGTTGACTCCACGCCGTCGGAGTAGGGTAGCCACAAGTAAGCATGGTAAGCAAGATCGGCCGTCAGTAGGGTCGCTTTAGCACTTCGTTGGGGGTTATTGACCCCGCTTGATCAGAGCTTACATTGTTTTCGGTTGCTTTAAAAGGAGCCATCTCTCGTCTTGCTCACATTGACATTGTGTGCGAACGTCGTCTTGTCTCATTGTAATCGGAGTTGATTTAGTAAGAGTTCTACGTTTTATGTTATATATTAATTACATTATTAATCAATATAAACATTAGCGGTTTCATCGCAGTGATCGCCTTTTGCGTTAATGTAGATTTATTAAACCAGTCACTGCACCTTTATGATTTTATTGGATAGTTTTTTCCGGAGCACAATAAATATACGTCTGCATGCGATGACAGTAAAGTTGAGCTGGTAAGTGTGGCCATTTTTGTTGATTAACAACTTTTAACCGTTTTTTTTTTTACAAGAATGTGTCGTATGCCAAAAGTTCAGAAATCTAGGGCTAAACACTTCCAAATTTTATTTGAAATCGTTAGATCCGTTTTTGAAAAATCAGGAAAAAAACAAAATAAAAAAACCGAACAAATAAACAAATGGTGTTTTAAAGGCGTACATAGTATTTTGAAATACCTTTCTAATGACGTATAACACAAGCCTGTAGCTTGAGTACTTCACAATATTAAGCTATTTATAGCTAATTTTTGTAAGTGTTAATTTTGGTTGTACCATTAAATGTTATTTAATATGACCCGTTTATACGGGAGTTGTTAACATTATTGTTACCATTTATAAAAATGGCACCATCTTGTATAATGTCTATTTTTTTCTCATATTTTTCTTACAAGTTGATTTCTTAACATTTAATAGTCAGGTAAAACAAGTATTTTTCCTTAATAATAATAATTAATAATTATTAAAAAGTTCTTTCTTAAAGTTAGGCATTTCAATATAGATATATTATGCATCTGTTTTTTATTATTGGATATTTTACATAAATTATTAAAAGTTCTCTATGAAGTGCGATTCAATTAAGTTTTGCAGATAAAATGTTAATCATGGTAAGCGATGTTTTCGCAGAGGTAAATATTGATCAATAAAAACATTTTTAAAATCATCAGAAAGAGATTCTATTTCTTTAAACAATTTGGAATTGATAATATATTGCTTATTATTATTTTCAATTACTTTATTGATTTTATTTTGAACTGTAATAAAACCATCATGATCCGGATTTCCAGCTAACCATTTCCACACAGTGCCTAACTCATTTATTCCCACATTTGATCTAGTTAAAATTAATTGTGATAAAGTTAATTCGATTACTTCGAAGTTATATTTACTTTTTCCATTATGATCTTATATTAGTATCTCTTTTTATATTATCTGATTCCAAGTGAATTATTTTTTATAAACATATAAGTTAGTTTCGTGAAATAAATCTGCGTATGTATTATACGCCAATACGTCTTTATTGTCCTTGGCTCCTGATAAAATATTTTCTGGAAAAGGGAAAAAAATAATATATAAATATTTAGAATTTTATATTATCTTGATGCATAATTATATTTCTACTGTTGATTATTATTTTGTTAGGTAAAATTTCCTTAACTGCCTGCTTTATATATCTAGTTTTATCATTATGTGTTTCTAACATTTTCTCTCGTGTATTTTTTTTTTAAATTTGATGAATATTATCGTGTGTTTTTTTTAATATATAGCGTGCCAAAGGGTTTTTAGTTCGTTAATGAATGAATGCTCTGATTATATTCTTGAGCGGCTCTAATTACTATTTTTATTTATTGATTTGTTTTAAATTTTCGTCAAGTCCCCTGTGTGCTCTACAATGGTTTTCTTCGATTATAATTTTCCACATCTTGGACAAATATTCTTGTATACAAAAATGTTTTTCTAACAGTTTCTTTAAGTGGTTTTTGAATTATATAAAAGTCCTCTAAAGTGCAATGAATGCGTACTGTTACATCAGGGGGAATGTATTCTCTTAAGATTAAATTCAAATTTTCGTGATTGTCAAATTCTGTTGTTTTCGAATATATTAACCGACTCATGTATTGCATACCTCCCCGTTGCTAATGGCAATTGGTGCTTAAACTGGTTTAAGGGTTTACGGGTTTCTTGTATAACATTCTCAAAACTACTCTCTGCTGAATGCTGAGTGTTTCGATCTGAGACCGATTCGTTACTGTCAGTTAAGTTGTTAAACTGAATCCTTGATAAGGCGTCTGCAACTACATTAGTTGTACCTGGTTTATAAATGACTTTTGGAGTGAAACTTATTAGTTGCATAAACTTGTTCTGTTTTATATAAAGTTTTTGAAATAAAAGTAATTGGTTTACCTTCTTGAGATAAAACTGCACCAATTGCGACTATATTATATAGCTGTCATAGGAACAATTGGAAAATTAGTGGGAAAATAATATGAAAAATCATTTACTAAAGTTGATTATTTCTTATAACTGCAAAAGGGTATACAAACGGCGGCTTGAGGAAGTTACCTTCCTTTCTTGTTATTTATTCTTTTGGTTTTACTCTTTTTGAGTTTTCTTTTTTGGATTATTACATTTTTTGATTTCCATTTAATTTTTCAATATGGTAGATGTCTTAGATTGGTAATGGATTTTTTAATTTTTCAACTAAAAATGTTGGGTTATTGGCAGTGCGAGCTCCGCTTATTTTTAATTTGGGCGCCAATTAAATTTCTTCCGGAAAATTTAAATTTTTATAGGTTTAACTATTTTGAAAATTTTATTAACATAAAACTTTTCTTACGTTTTATTTAAACATTACTGATCTTGGCTCGGGTCTTAATAAGACTGCCTTCTTCCATCTTAAATAATATCCAACGAACCTCGGCCAGAAGCTTTTGCTTTTTGAACTTTTAGACTTTCAAGCTTAGGATGAAACTGTCGCATCTCATTGTGAAATGCAATAATGCTGACCGATACAATTTGGCGGACGCTTGAAACACAAAAGGCGCAACTGATTGGGCTTCGAACGCAAGCTGATGTTTAATTTTAGTTTGTTTAATATAACCATAAGCGGCCTGGATTCACGGGTTGAATAACTTGCATGTGTATGTACCATGTGGAGTGCGAATAGCGAAAAAACAGTGCGGGAATTTTTAAGACTTCGCTTATGTTTGTTTTTCAGTTCGTTTTTTTTTGTTACCTACACAATTAATTTGTACACGATTTTGCTGGAGAAATCTGCCAATATAAGGATTTGATTCTAATGCTGAGAATTATTTAACAGTAATAGTAGGACAAAAGTACTTTGAGTGGAATTTATTGGAAGTGGTTGTAGAGGTGGACTGTATTAGTAGTTCTATATTTATGTAAATATAAACCCGCAGCTAAAACAAAGTAAAAACAAGAAAGGAAGTTATGTTCGACAAGCTGAAGTTTGTATACCCTTGCAGTTATAAAAAATAATAAACTTTAGTAACACCATGTAAAATTTTTAAGGATTGTTCCTGACTTCAGTGATATTAAAAACAAAATCATTTCATTCTTTTTTCATCCCATTTTTGTTTACATCTATATGTTAGAATAGTCTTATTTTCATTAAATGGAATTCTAAATTCTTAAAAATATAAAAAATTATATTCCCAATATTTTAAGATAATATGTCAAAAAGCCCCAAACTATAATTTGTTTCATATTATTTTCCCACCAATTTTCCGATCGTTCGTATAGCAGCTATTTGACATAGTGGTCCGATTTTGATAAAGTTTAATTTGAAATTCAAAACCAATTAAAAAATGTTATTTCCAAGCATAGGAGGTTATATGTTAAAAAAACACCAAATATATATATATTTTTAATTTTTTTTTTCCGATAGTTCCTATGGGAGCTGTAAGATATAGTTGGACGATCCGGCTGATTTCATCTTATATACTACTTGCAATAAAAAGAAGACTTTTGGGAAAGTTTCAGCCTGATAGCTTTAAAACTGAGAGACTAGTTGTCGTACAAACGGACGGACAGACGGACATGGCTAGATCGACTCGACGGAAAAAGAATCTGTAATTGTTTACTGTGGCTGGGTTATATTTGAAATACAATGACATTAAAAATATATATTTAAGGAAAATATGGGTTAAATAGTAGAACTAGAAATCTTTTGTATTTCACTATAATATTGTCGTGCACTAATAACGGAATTTAAATACATATATTAATCACTTTTGAATTCAGACAATAAAATTATACAGAACTTGGTCGAAATTGGGTTCGAAAAACTGGCTGTATTACCGGCAAATAAAAATAATAAGTCTTACTTGTGTGAAGCGCTCTTGTTTGGAAAAAATCCAAGGAAACTCCAGGAGAGGAAATAGATTAGATTATTAGATAAGATTATCAAATCTGGTTTCTTCTGGAACAAAATGTTGGGGAGCAGTGGCTTGATCGTTGTAAATGGGAGTACTTATTGCTCATGATGAGGGAAAATAGTACATGGAAAGGGTGAGAAAACTATTAATATGCAAATTAGTGAAGGGGATGGGCCGTTAATATGATAATTGTGCCAGAATCCATTTCCCTTTTCATACTACTAATGTCAAGGGCAACATTTTTTTAAGTCAATCGATAGCTTTTGATAAGACAAATACATTTCAGAAGAAAAATACTAGCATGAAAACAATGGCCGGCACAGTTTTGGGCGGTTTGTGAGCGTTAGGGTGGGCGTGATTTTTTAACGATTAGTATTGACCAGACCATTACATTTCACTTAACATTTTGTTTCTAGAATAAAAGGCACCCTGCTGTAACAAACTTCCGCTGCGTTGCAAGAACAGGAGTCTGACTCCTGTAGCATTTGTAGTTACCGAGTTCTCAGCATTAATAAGGATAGACGGACATGTCTAGATCGACTCGGCCAAGAGGCTCATATATGCAAATTAAAATACATTTTTTTGTCTATAGGGGCAAAACTCAAAAAATTTTAAACATTTAATTTTTTTTTTTATTTATTCATACAAAAAACGGAAATATAACTGGAGCTGAAGTTATAGATTTTCAATCACAGCTACATATAAAAACTTTTTTAAATATTTTAAAAAGTTTTACGCAAAAATATTTGTTATACTCCAATTCCTTATACCTTCGTAAGAAAAATCGACAATTAAAAAAGTTACCCAAAGAACCTTTCTTCAGTTTTTAACATAACGGCTATTATACCCTTGCAGACAGAAGGATCGGAAAATTTTTGGGAAATAACAAATTACAGGTTCGGTGTTTTTCGTTATTTATATTATATTATTAAATTAATTTTAAAAAATTCGGAAAACTATAACATGTAGCTGGTACAGAAACGGTCAGAAAAATTAGAATTATACCCGTTACACGTAAAGTAAAAGGGTATAGTAGATTTCCATATTTTCCATAAAGTATATATATTCTTGATCAGGATCACTAGCCGAGTTATTTAGCCTTGTTCGCCTGTCTGTATGAGATCTCGGAAACTATAAGACTATCAGACTAGGCATGCACATTCCTGGGCTTCCTGCGCATAGCAGGTTTGTTTCAGAGGGGTTCCACATAAAATTGACTTCGATAAGAGTGCAAGATCCAATTCAGGTCCATATTGGATTTGGTACGGTTGTCACATAGCCAGCAACAATTTGTGGGCTGTCTAGAGGTGATTTTGACATTTAAAAGGCATGCAGCAGGCAGACATAGTAAGTTGTTATTATGAACGTCTGATATATTCGCGTAGATAAACAAAGTAGATATAGTAAGCGCAGTTTGCGGTTTGGACGGTGAGAAGTTTTTGTGCGTGTAGTAGCTTGCGTTAAATTTAAGAATAGAGTATAGCGACAAAGCGAAAACACAATCCCAATTGCTGGTAATATTGTACTTATTCTAATATCGTATAGAATCACTGTCTTTAACTATTTAAATTTTTGTTATAGTAAAATCACCAAAAACATATTCAGGGGCGTTGTCTTATTTTGGTAGACTGATTTAAACGATAATCAAAACGTTTTCGGGAGCGATTAAAAGACATGTCCGTCTTCAGCGAAAGTTTTTTAAAGCTAAGATGTATTTCCAATTTTAACTTTGCATTACAAGGTGGAATAAATTAGGTTAAATACCTGACAAATTGACCAATAGTCTTGTCATATGCTATTACAATATTTGCCAAACTCTAAAAATCGTATTTTCACTTAAAACATATATTCTGTGAAGAAAAATCGAAAATCATTTAAAAATTTCATATTTTCCTTAAGTATAATATTGGGATACAAGGATAGTTGCGAAATACTTTCCAGGCAATTATTTGGCAGCTACTTACCGGTATCAGTAAATAAGTCAGTCAAGCAAGTGAACCATAAGTAAACCACAACAAGTCGAGTCGTCGAAAACAGGAGCAAGTTCCCTACATCAAAACGTTCGGGATTGGAAGACAAGGAATCTCCAATTTGAGACACAGGTAGCTGAGGTCCAGAGGGAATCACACGGATAGGTCAAGTCAATTTGTTTAGTCCTGACTCAACTTAATCCTCGCATTACACCAGCTTCGTCGCTGGGTGCAGATCCTGGATGGCCACGCCGTGGTCCTGCCTGACAGTGTCCAAGAACCGCTGCCTGCAGCTCCAGCCGTAGAATCGTCATCGTTCGCATAGGCGCTCTCTTCGTCTTTGCGCACACGAAACTCACTTGTACGTCGTCGTCCTCATAAATGATCCTCCAGTAGATCACTGCCGCAAATGCTTCACTGTGACGTGGGCTCTGGAAATGATCCACTTTCTCCATCTCCTTACGCCAATCCAAATAATAGCTTCGCTGTTACCATCAGACAACAAAGAAATCCAAAGGGATCGAACGTTGAAATAACTATGCTCAGGAATTCCCGCTTTGTGAGAACCCTAGTCCCATCCTGTACAATGGGTGCCACTTTATGGTACTGCACTCGAAATCTGAAGTCGTCTATGGCTGGCTTCCACCTCATTCCCAAAATCTTCTGCTCGGCTTCACCCCATCCAATACTCTGGGCGTGTTCACTTGGTCCGAGCATCCTCTTCACAGGAGGGGAACTCGACGAAAACTTGCACAGCTCAAACTCGCCTTGTGCGTGTATCTCCTTTACTGTGGTAGCTACTCCAATAGCTTCGCTCTCATCCACGTAGTCGTCGACGTAGTGGTAGTCAACTGCTCTGGGATACGAATACATGAATCGTTTGGAACTCACGGTCTTCACATGATGTGAGCACTCGGTCAACATGCAACTCCAAATGTCATAACGCTCTTTTCATGCACGTCGGTATCCCGCTGGTCATCCACATCTCTCCACAGAAACCGTTGCGCACATCTATCCTAGGGTTTGGTGAGCACCGGATAAACATCTCCTTGATGCCGCTGCAATAGAATAGATGCCAAGGGCTTGTAGTGTTGCAGACCTTTGCTCAGCACTGAATTCAACGACACGTCTCCAACTGCATCAAATACCAGTCGTATCTTCACCGGCTTATTGGGATTCTACACTCCAAAATGTGGCAAATACCAAGTCCAAAAATCCAAAAATCGTTCCAAAAATGTTGCGTAGCCTTTAGACACGTTATCCTTCATAATCCGGGAATATTCCTGGGCAAACTGCCCGCCTCCCTTCATTTTATTTCCAATACTGATCATCCGAATGTATGCCATCTCGTAGCTACTTGGCAGCACAGTGTGGTCCGTTTTCCATAATAGCCCCGTCTGGTAGCGACGGTCAACTCTTACGGTAGTGTGTGCCCTTACACCAAAGTTCTAGATCTCGAAGTAGTTCTCGACGAACCGTTTCACGTTATCCTCCACCGACGTGGCGTCACCGGCAGTTCACGGAACAGTAGTCGTTCTCTGGCAACCGTCCTGTTGCTCTTCCTGACCCCGGTCGATGCTAGCATAAAGCTCTCGACGCCTCGGCTCCTTTCCAGATCCATCCACGCAGACTACGTTCGCATAGTCCGTCAGCCACGAACTACAATCCACAATAGTTGGAAAGGGCTTGATTGTACCAGCATGCCTTGCCCACTCCACTTCTTTGCTTCTTGGGAATTTGGCCACATGCGTGGAATATGTGACAAGCTTTCCCAGACTGTGCTCAAATATTGAAGGCACATCTCGGATGCTGTTGAGCTGACTGCGTATAAGCTGCTCCGGTCGACCATATCTAAAACGTAGTTGCTCCAATACTGCATTCACATTGCTTGGGTGAATCAATAGCGACTTTAATGTCTCACGCGCGTCGTCCTTTGACGCCTTACTAACGTCTGATTATTCTCCAGATCTCCTGTTTATATTCCGCCAGCCACTTCACTATATGCCTGGGAACCATGCGCTGAAACCGTAGTACCGGTAGCACAGTGTGGCTACGCGTAGCTGCTTCTCCTCGTGCAGTTCTCTGTAAGTGTACACGGTACCGTTTGAGGTCCGCTCCAAGATGGCGGTCTCACTGATGCCACATGGTAACCACTTGTTGGGTTAGGTACGAATAAGCCGGTTGCAAATGGCGGCTGGCTCGCACTAACGGCACTCGATATAGCGGAATCAGCGCGCTCCAAATCTTTCTCCAGCTCGGCAATACACTCCAAGAAGCCGGCCATCTTGATATTCCTGCTCTGCGAAAATGACCGCCAAATTCCAAAGCTATAAGCACAAGTCGCAAATCAGTCAGCCCTACCACAGTACGCCTGACTGTAGGTTAGGATCCAAAATATAACAATTTCTTACCGCAGTATAACATCCCACATTCCATTACGTTTAACATTGCAACAGGTGCACCATATTCAGGCTTTCTAGGGTGCCTAATTTCTCCATCAGTGCAAAATACCAATTTCTATCGATTAAACACTGACTTAACTATCGGGCTCAAACTCGACCCGCGACAACAAATAATAGAAGCGATAAAAGGCAAACACGAACAAGGCGAAGTTGTAGAAGTATTGCTTGCAAAACTGATGTAAATAACTAAATAACAAGAAAGGAAGATGGAAGTATATCCTTGCAGTTATAAGAAATAGTCAAATTTAATAACACCATGTGCAATTTTTAAGGATTGTTGCTGACTTCAGTGATATAAAAAAAAATGATTTGGTTCTTATTTTTAGGCGAAGTTGTAGAAGTATTGCTTGCAAAACTGATGTAAATTGTTTGTTTTTTAGTGGAAATAGGTGCAGATATTTCAATAGTTCAAGAAAATTCAAATGTCTTTCATGATATAAAACATAATTATAGACATAAAAGGAATAAGTCAAGAGGTAACCAAGTCCAAGGGGTTGACTTTTTTTAAGATACAGACCAGTAATTACTGTCCAAAAAGAGTTTCATATCGTGGATTTACAATTCGCTAGTCCTTTTAATAGCATATTATTCGATCGATTTTATTAAAAATACAACTTTTAATTAGACTTCTAGCCCTCTGAAGATAAGCTTATCTTATAACATCCTCACACATTTATTCGCTTAAATTACCGATTTTATATATTCTTAAAGTTTACGTTTTAAACTCGGTTGAGCCCGTCGATTGAATTATTTATTAATGTTAAAACCAGTATATTTATTATTATATTGGATAATAGGTAACGACGCGGGTGCATTGTGCATTGTTGCTGTGCCTTACTTACTTTATTTATTTCTATATTTAACTTGTACACAATTTCTGCGTGCTGTGTTGTTGGTTGCCAATCTGTTGCTAAAATCACTTCTCGGCAGCCAATTCATAGTTGCTGGTTATGTGTGAACATTGCGCAAGCTAAATGTGCAGACTTTGGGCATAGTGCGGCCCAAATTTCTGATCGCACTTGTAACGTGCTACGGAAGGAAGCTCAAAGCGACAGGGCTAATGGTATGTGCGGGGCACGCTTTAGAGTCCGGCTCTAGCTCATGGGCCTTATAGCCTTTTCCTTCGCTGCTCATTATTATTAATTAAAGATCAGATTTGAGAGTGCTGCGACGAAAAAATAATTGCTAGAAGACTATCCGGAAAGAGAAGAAAAATCCAATGTCTACAAAAAAAAAAATATGAAAAATAAACAAAGAGAGGGTGAGAGAAAAGGAGAGAAAGAGAGAGAGAAAAAAAAACGAGAGGGAGAGAGAGGGAGCGAGTATTAAGGTATGATCAGCCTATGATCACTGCACCAGAGCATGGCTCTGGTGATCCCTTTTAAACCTACGACAGTGTTGTCAACGGCTCGTCTCGGCTAATAAAAACTAAAATACTTTATAATTAATAACATTTAATTAACAATAATAAGTTGTAATATTATGATAGTTTTTTTTCTTTTAAATATGTATACGTATTTTTTGCCAGTGCTTTATATTTTAATTAGTTTTGCTTACTGCATGATTTGTACTCCTATAATAATCGTCTTTTTCTTTTAGTTTTTATCTATCCGATTTAATTTGTTTCTCATGCGTTTCTTTTAACTATATATGTTGCGTGTATGTGCCTAATGAATTATGTCAATAATTTTTAATAAAAAAAACTTACAGACAGAACTCCAGCGGTGGCAAACATTTTCACCAAACGTTGACATCTCATATTGCACAATCGCGAGGCAAAAGAAAAAATAATATTCTATGTAATTCGGATTTGATTTAAACTTTCACCGACTTCCATTATTTATTGTTTCGATTTGATTTAATACTCTACTTCTTGGTTAGGCATTTAGCCTGAAAAGCTTTTAGCTGTCTTTTTTTATAATGTTTAACTTTCTTTTAATTTGTACGCAACACTTTCAACAATTCTTTAAATTTTCTAAAATTTCTCTTGCTCTACATTTTTATTTTTTTTGATCAACTATCTAATTTGTGTTGATACATTTTTATTGGTATGAGCGCTTCGCTTTTTAACTTGTTATACAATATAGTAGCGCTTTAATTTTAATACGAATTTTAAATATTTTGTGAACAAATCAGTTGAGCTCTTTTGAATTGTTAAATCATTTTATCTGTCAATTTTTCTTTTTATGTTTGTTTCATTTTTACATTTTACTATCGCAACAATTTTCTTTTACTTTTTTCTTTGTTTTAATTTTTTATTTTTATTGTACGATTTTGAAGTTCTGCAATACTAAATTTTAATAATATATTTCTATTTAAATTTGTGCGACTGAGTGACGCTCCACTTTTGCCTTTCAATTTTTTTTTTTTAACTATTTGCTTCTTTCAAACAATGTATCGCATCCTTTTTAAACTTTTGTACTTTAATTTACTTTGAAATTGTTTTAAATGTATGCTCGAATCACTATTAAACTTTTGTTCGTCGGAATTATTTTAATGGTGTGCTCGGATCACTTTTCACACACACAAGAACTAGTCGCAGAGGTTGATGACTAAAGTTGAGGTTTAAAGATTCAGATGCTGATTCAATGATGCGCCGGTGCGCTGCTCTGGCGGCTCGAGCAGATGCTTGGCGCTTCGCCGGCGCAGTAAGACTCTCTGCTCGGTTAAAATGTGGACAAGAGAGATGCCGCTCAGTAGCGCTTTGCTGGCCAAAAGTGCGGCGGCAAAGATGGCACTAAGTGGCGCTCTGCCAGCCGCTAGTAAGCCGCAAAGAAGGCGCTCGGTGCCGCTCGGCTTTCCAGCGCAGCAGATGCACCCAAAGTCGTGCCCCTTATGTCAGGCAACAAAAATCTATGCATCATCCTGCTTGAGTGTAAGTTGGAGTTAAACTTGCATACTTTTAAGATGGGATACTTTTAGGCGGTATCTAATTCACTAGATCTAATGCTAACCTGGACTGGACTTTATGCCTACATATCAAAATTGATATTAGAGCATTTATAAGACAAACGGAGCTGGAGTCCTAGGCCTTACGTGTTGGATTTAAAAACTTATTAAGTCGATTTAATGTCTGCGATTCCAACTTTAAAGGTCGGATTCTTCTAAGTCAATCATCATTAAATGTTATTACACCACCTAATCTCTCTTTACATGTTTCAGATCTCCCATACAAACTCTCTCTTCCAAGTCCCACTGCAAGCTATTTGTCGTGCGATGAGGATAATCCTAATGGGAACGAGTCATCAATGAATGACGCCACGGTGCAATCGCTACCAGATTCGGTGACTATAGTTTCGCCTGAATCATTAAGGCCTACAAACCGGCTATGGCTTTTGTCACTTCGAGGGCTCTGCCTATAGCTAATACCCTTGCCCCTCCACTTACTAGCATGATCCCTAGGAAGAACACTCATAGTCCTACTCTCTCTTTTCCGGTACGACTCACTGTCATGGTACCTAGGAAATCTATTTTTGTGTCTAGGTTGAATGCAGGACTAACAATAAACTAAATCATATAGCTGTCATAGGAACAATCGGAATATTGGTCGAAAAATAATATGAAACAAATTATGGCTTTGGGGCTTTTTGACATATTATCTTATAATATAATTTTTTATATTTTTAGTAATTTCCAATTCAATTTTATAAAAATCAGACAACTCGTACATCTAGATGTCAAAAAAATGGTCTGAAAAAAAAAAATTAAATATATTTTTTTAATATTACTGAAGTCAGAAACAATCCTTAAAAATTTCACATGGTGTTACTAAAGTTGATTATTTCTTATAACTACAAGGGTATAAAAACTTCGGCTTGCCGAAGTTAACTTCCTTTTTTGCTATATATCACTTTTATATTTTTTATATAACCCCTTTATACTTTTCATATATTACTTTCTTACATTTTATATAACACACTTATATTTTTTGTATTCGAAGTCCACCCCTGAGGAAATATAAATATGTAAGAAGCTGAAAGTTAACAATAGCTGAAGGTCTACATGTAAAAAACAGAATAGCAAATATACACAAAATGATTTTTTCTTTCTAAGTGCATTATAAAACACTAAAATCAAGTATCTCAAATTATGTACTGCCGTGAAATTTTTATATGAATAATTAAAATAAATAAAACAGTATTCTATATTCTTCGTATTGGTTTCTTCACACGCGCAAAATTTGCCAGACGCTTTTCCTCTTTATTTTTTTTTTTTTGCGAATTAATCCACTGTGCCTGTGCTCATATTGTATTCTTTACCGAATTAATTCAATGTATCTGTGTTATTATTGCATCCATTCGCCTTGACCAAATTCCCCCAATCGTTTATATGCCCCTTTTTCGGCTCGCATATTTGCCGTTAACTTAAACAGCTCCCCCCAGCTGCCGATGAGTTGGGAATATAGGGAAATTAAGCATGGACTAGATAGCGACGACAGTAAATAAATAATATTCTGCCCTGTCTGTAATGCTCACGCCGAGCCGGAACAGCGCTTAGAAAGCGCTTTTGCTTCACATTTAGAATCGGTTATAGCCCACGTTAGCGCGCTAACGGTACAGACGGCCCAGGTTGAAGTCTATCAAAGGGTGGTTGCCCAATGTGATGTCAAAACGGGAGCCACAATGAATATGTATTGTGGTGACAGGCTGCATCTGTGGGCCTGGTCGAGCACTACTCACATCTCACAACACTAACCTAAATTTTGATGCAACTCTGGCCCGGTTAGATTACATAAGGTGACACCGACCTAATGGCGTACTATGACGAAGTCGAGAGGAAACTCACGCTCGTAACAAACAAAGAAGTTATGTCCCACAACGTGGACACTGCAACCATCCTGAACCAGGAAGATAGGTAGATGCTTTTATTGCAGGGCTCAAGAAACCGCTCAAATCGATGGTGCTACCAGTTCATTCCAAGGAACTCCCGTTTGCGCTAGCACTGTAGCGGCATCTAATGCTAAAGCGATAGAAGACAAGTCCTTTTCAAATGGGGGCAACAGACGTAATAAAAAATTTCAGGAAAGGCAGTGAAAAGATGAGGATAAAAATCCACACTCTGTCCACAAACAAGGCCAAGCCATTACCATTTACCATTTACCATTTGACTTGACCACCGACGCCTCAGCTAATGAAATTGGAGCGGTATTGTCACAGATCAAATGACCTAATACAATGATACAATACAATGTAAAAAACTGTGAATTAAACCATGCCACTAACGAAAGAGAACTTTTTGCGATATTCTGGGCAACAGGCGAACTACAGAACTACCTGTACTGTACCAAGGAGGTACGGACTTACACAGATTACAACCTCTTACATACGCCGTGTCTGACAGAAACTGCAACGCTAAAATAAAGCAGTGGAAAGCCATTGTTATTAACAAAGATACACAAAAACATATTAACTTACTCACAGACGCAGTCAATAAAATCCTCAAAGAAAAAAGGGACGGGCTTGTGGACTGCGGTCATTTGTTTGAAAAACACCTCGCCAGAAATAGAATGCTAGATTGTGAAGTCCAAATTTTTATGCACACTATTACTCTCGCTAAAAACAACATTATAAATCCTATCATTTTCAATCATAACGACCTAAAGACTATCTTCGATGAGCAGCTTACTGAGGGCCCCATACTTAGTCTCATGGATCTTCACATACTAGTTGCGCACTACCACACCATACTGCAGCTGGAGGATAACGCAGTACCGAGTGCGATGACGCGATCAGTCTCCGAATACGCCTCTATCAATTTGGCCACGTTCTGCAGGAGGGCCACCCACTCGTCAATTGCACACAGGTGGGGCGGCGGCCTGTCGCACTCGTCCTAACAATCTGGAACCCCTTAGAATTGTGGATGAAGAACGGCCGAGAATTACCATAGACGACGGGCCCGCATCAACCATTAAAGTGGCCCATTTGATCACCTTTGAGAGAAAAGCGATTATTAACGACTCCGTCTACCTAAACCTTATCTATACGATTGATAACAATATAACTAAATAAATAGCACGACCACATACTAAGCCTTAAGTTACTGCAGTGGAAGATCGATCATAACCTGCGCCTCATGCAAGAGCTTAGAGACGACGTGTTGGCCGGGGATCTCCGTGGATCTACACTGACCACAGGCAAATTGCGAGTGGGTCAAAAAAGAGACCCGAAGAATTTTCAGAAATAAAGGGGTAGCGACAATTATTGCCTCCTCCTTCTTCCCAATAACTTTGTTTTTATACCCTTGCAGAGAGTGTATTGGTTTCATTTAGAAGTTTGCAACACAGCGAAGGAGAATTTTCCGTCCGTCCGTCAGTTTCTACAGAAACTAGTCATTTTACGCTATCGGTCTGAAACTTTCCTAAAAGTCTTCTTCCTATTGCATTTAGAGTATAAGTCGGAATCAGCCGAATCGGACAACTATTGCTTATAGCTCCAATAGGAATAATGGGAAAAAATTTTTTAAACTATATCTTTCGTCTTTTTTAACATTCAACATTCTACGCTTGGAAATAACATTGTTTTATTAAATCTGAATTTCGAATTAAATTTTATCAAAATCGGAGGACTATATCATATAGCTGTCATAGGAACAATCGGGAAATTAGTGAGAAAATAATATGAAAAAATTATTTACTAAAGTTGATTATTTCTTATAACTGCAAGGGTATACAAACTTCGGCTTGCCGAAGGTAGCACGCAGGTTTTCCCCTAAGGGCTCTCTAGGATTCTATCCTATTGGAATTTCGCAGACTTTCTGCGATGCGCAGTTTTTTTAGAACTATTGTGGCCATGTTACATACAGCGTACCAATTTACTTCTAATTCAAGCATAATTTCCACCAGGTTACAAACGGCTGGCGTCCTCCCAACCCTTATGCTCAGATCTCGACGTTCATTCTCGGACAGACAAAAAATACTTGCTCTGCGTCTTCATTATCCGACTCGCAGAGTGAGCAGTGCGGATAACGTTCATGCTTAAACCTCTTCAGGTAGTATTTAAAGCATCCATGTCCTGTCAGCAGTTGCGTTAAGTAAAAGTCCACATGTACATGTTTTCTTCATAGCCATCTCTGCTGTTCTGGGATAAGCTTATGCGTCCATTGTTCTTTGCTGTTATATGCCCACCTCTCTTGCCACTTTGCAATGGTAAGTTGTCTGTACCTTTTTCGTAGGGATTCGACAGTTTCGACCCCTGTGCTACCTGCGCGGATACCCGCTGACTCCACTGCTAGCAGGTCCATCGGTATTACTCCTATTATAACTAGCGCCGCGTCATGGGATACCGTGCGGAACGCACAGCAAACCCTCAGGGCACACAGTCTCTGTACGGGATCACCCTCCTGCAAATAACTCCCATTTTTTGTTGTGGCTCGGCCCATATGGGAGCAGCGTACATCAGCGTCGATGTGACAACGCTAACCAGTAATCTATGTCCTGGTTGCCTCGGTCCACGAGTGTTCGCCATAATTTGCGAGATTGCGGCCGCGGTTTTGCACGCCTTGCCACTATCGTACGCTAGGTGCTCTTTGAAAGAAAGCCGTTGGTTGATCATGACCCCCAAGTATTTTAAGCTTGGGAGAGATTTTATGGTGGCTTCTCCAATTTTAATAGTGGCCGTTTCCACTTTCTGCCTGCCAATTATCAGGACTGCTTCGGTCTTATGAGCTGCCAAGGCGAGACCCCTAGAATCGAGCCATGCGCTTGCTCGTTTCCTAGCACCTGCGTTTGCTTTCTTTTATGTGTTTTTCCAGGGCTCGTCTTTTTCCCTGTAGTATATCTGGAGTGCCCTGAATTCGAGTCTTTCTCTTGCTCGTTGGTATGCGCGTCTTGCTCTATGGCATTCTTTCCTGGTTTCCGCAATGGATTGGTTTCACCAGTATGCCGGTCTTCTCCTTAATGGTGGTTTCCCCTTCCTCTAAATAGATGCATCACATGCTACCTTGGTGTAATCTGCGATGCGGTTTGCCCTTTCGTCTGCTGATCCGTTTGTAGAGAGTCGAATAACATCTGCACCATCTCCCCGTCTAGCGTTTCTACTTTGTACCCTACCACGGTCTTTAGAACGCGGTCTACCACGGTCTTTATGGACTTAATCGTGCAAATTATTGCCGCATGATCACTAACGCCACTAACCTCCCAGCCCGAAGCCAGTCCAGCGCTCACAAATGTGAGGTCAATGATGGAACTTGTTCCGGCTCTGGAAAGTCAGTTTTGTTTTATAGTTCAGCAGTACTAGCTCAAGTGCGGCGAAGCTCTCCAGTAGCGTCCTTCCCCTCGCTTTTGTTTGGGGGAGCCCAGGCGTTAAAGTTCCCGGCAATTACGGCAGGGCGATTTTCCCGGGCGTATTCTGCAATCTCTTCGAGCAAAGGTATTGCCTGGAAGAGGCTAAGGCTTGGCGGCAGGTAACAGCTATATACCATTGACATGGGCCCTGGCGAAGAAATTTCCGCTTTTTTTCCTGCTAATCTGGCGCCTTGGGTTTCCGCAGCTCCATATTGCCGATTTTTTGCTACTATTTGCTAGCCATTCACCGGAGTTTTTATTTCTATATTGCTCGCTTATGAGTGCCATGTCTACGTTTTGCTCGATGACATTTTGCTCCAACAACGATTGGGCAACCTCGCAGTGGTTTAGGTTGATCTGAAGAATCTTTATTAGCCCTTAAGCCCTTGCAAAGCCCTTCTGAAGTACCGACATTTTCCATTCATTGTTGGGTGGTCACAGTCCTTCTCCTTTTTGCGCTTGCAGAGCATACAACAGGCCTTTGCTTTGCAGCCTCTGGCTTGGTGCTCCTTCGCGCCGCAGTTGTAGCAGCATTTAGAGCAGTCCTCCTGGGATCTGCAGTTCCCTGCTATATGGTTGAACTCCATGCACTTAAAAAATCTTTTGGGTGTTATCTTTGACCGGATTCTGCACCAGGTCCATCCCAACCTGAGTTTTTCCTTTTCCATGAGACGCCTCCCTATGTCGGGCATAACTCTTAGTGTGGCGGCTTGGGTTCCCCCGTACGCCGCCCTTAGTCCTACCACCGCAGATTTTGGCAGTTCCACATCAAACTGTGACTTAACCGCCCATATGACATCCGTTTTGTCTCATCGATGTCCTTCACCTCGATCAGCGTTGTCAGAACCGCTTTTATTTTGCTCTGATGCTCTGCGGTTTTTGGGTCGGGGACCTTATTTAGGAGGTTTAGCAGTTCCCCCTTTGCTGTTCGCCTGACGGCCTATACAGCTTGACCTAGGTCCTCCAGCTGCGGATCTGCCTTTACCTTTTTAAGGATATCCGCGCAGGACCCTCCAGTAGATGTTGCGATAACTACCGCGTCATTTCGTGGCGGACGTACCTTGGGCTTTCTCGCCTTCGGTTCTACTTTTTTCTACTTCTGAGGGGGTTTTTGGGGCTTACTGGTGCTCTCGGTCCCAGCATGTTTGCCCCTATTTCCCCCTTGGCTAGCTTCGCTTGCCTGCGCCTGTTGCATCGCTTTTTTTGCTGGCATTGCTAGCGTTTTCCCAGTTTCGTGTCCCCTGGGTCGCTTGCTATTGCCGCTCGCGAGCACTTCTGCGCAGGTTTTTTAGCAGTCACCTTAGCTCTTTTTTGTTCTTCGAATATGCCTTGCACAGCCGACAGAACTTCTCTGGAGATAGTCAATTTCATCGACTATGTCCCGCATAGGGTTTGTGATGGAGCGCTTTTCGTCCATTAGCTTCTTCAGCTCCCTGGCCTTCGACCCAAGGTCAATAAGCTGTTTCAGCACATCCCCTTGCTTTTCATCAGCATCTTTTGGGCTGCCTTTTTCTTCTATTGGGGGGTGCTAGGCTGCTTGCCACTGCTCTCTGCCCTTTTTTCTGGTGATCTCGCCATTACGTTGCTTTTTTTGAATGGGTCAGCTCCCATAAAAAGGTGTGTGTGTGTGAAGGGTGTTTTGCCATGCGTACAATTTGTGGTTGTTTTGAGTGGTATTTTTCTGTCTATTCAACTAGGGTGATATTCGTTCATGTAACCAGTCTTCAGTCTTGTTAGGTAGCACACAGGTGTTATAATGACCTAATTAGGGTGGGGTGTTTTGCCTTGACTTGTCTTGTCTTTTCTCACCCCAAAAGTGTGTGTGAAGGGTATTTTGTCATGCGTACAATTTGTGGTTGTTTAGAGTGGTACCTTTAGCGAGCATAAGGTGGGAAAGATAGTTCGAGAACATCCCCCAAGTGTGAGCATTAGATGGGGAAGAGGGAGTGTGAAACAAGCGTGTCTTAAATGTTTTAACTCTATAGAGGGTGGCTCCTATTAGAATATACACAAATTAGACCGTTTATTTAGTCAAATACAAGTTAAACTAGTTTTAATTCCCCTCAAATTATTTCTTCAGTCTTGTGGTCAGCAGGTGTTGGTTTGAGGGATATTAGACCGCATTAGATGGGGGATGTGGTGTGAAACAAGCGTTTGCTTGAGGTATTCGAGAACCTCCCCCAATTGTGACCATTACATGGAAAAGTGAGCGTGGATATCTAAAGTATGTTGCTTCTAACTTGTATTAAGTTAAGGGGAGGGTAATCTTAAGTGTTTCAATTCCATAGTAGAGGTGATGGTGGTACCTAACAGAATATACACAAAAATAAATGAGATCGTTTACTTAGTCAAATACGTATTCAACAATTTTTTCTCACACGTTTATATTATGAAATAAAAACGGTTACTTTCCAAGTTTTCAAAACAACCGTAACACGCAAGGCGTCACAGTGATCACGTCAATCGGTAGTACCGACGGGCGGTGTGTACAAAAAGCAGGGACGTAATCAATGCGACAGACCTGTTATTGCTCAATCTCTTTATTTTTAGACGCAATTTGTCTATTTAAGAAGCTAGTGTCCTTATAATGGGACGAACCAACAGGTACGGCTCCACTTATATAAACACATTCAAACACAATAAACATTTTACTACCACCATGATAAGCTACCACCATATATAAGCTTCAACACCATAATCCTAAAGATATCTACTTAATATATTTGAGTCTCCTTCGTTATTGGAATTAACCAGACAAATCACTCCACGAACTAAGAACGGCCATGCACCACCACCCATAGTTTCGAGAAAGAGCTATCAATCTGTCTTACACACTTATGTTCAGACCTGGTAAGTTTTCCCGTGTTGAGTCAAATTAAGCCGCAGGCTCCACTCCTGGTGGTGCCCTTCCTTAAATTCCTTTAAGTTTCAGCTTTGCAACCATTTTTCCCCTGGAGCCCAAAAGCTTTGGTTTTCCGGGAAGCGACTGTGAGAGCCATAAAAGTAGCTGCACTCAATTGCTAGCTGGCATCGTTAATGGTTAGAACTAGGTTGGTATCTGATCGCCTTCGAACCTCTAACTTTCGTTCTTGATTAATGAAAACATTTTTGGCAAATGCTTTCGCTTAAGTTAGTCTTACGACGGTTCAAGAATTTCACCTCTCGCGTCTAATACTAATACTCCCAAACTGCTTCTATTAATCATTACCTCTTGATCTGAAAACCAATGAAAATAGAACAAAGGTCGGAATATTCAGGCATTTAAAGCCTGCTTTAAGCACTCTAATTTAATGCAAGTTTTTAAATAGGAGGAACATATGAAAAAATACAAGTATCTAAGGAAATCTAAGAACTCCACCGTTAATACGCTTACAAACATAAAGGTATAGTACTAACCACAATTGTTAGTTGTACTACCCGTATGAAGCACAATTTCAACTACGAACGTTTTAACCGCAACAACTTTAATATACGCTATCGGAGCTGGAATTACCGCGGCTGCTGGCACCAGGCTTGCCCTCCAATTGGTCCCTGTTACAGGATTTAAAGTGTATTCATTCCAATTTCAGGGCCTCGGATATGAGTCCTGTATTGTTATTTTTCATCACTACCTTCCCGAGCTAAGAGTGGGTAATTTACGCGCCTGCTGTCTTCCTTAGATGTGGTAGCCGTTTGTATTACAATTTTCCAAAACAATATTATAAAATGTATATTTTTAAGAACAATTAAAATGTTTTCTTCGAATTACAATCAATTTGCTTACTTTTTTCTATATTTAGTAATATAGTTTGTACATAACTATTTATACCACCCTCTAATATATAGATTTTATTGTCGTCATTACTTAAAGGAATTGATTTTATGTATTATGTAGTTTATACGTAGTTATTTATTCCACCTTCAACAAGAATAGTTTCGCTCTCAATAGGTGATCTTGTGATGCACGGCTCTGGATTATCCTCATCGAAAATGTTCACATCGTGGTCATTACCGTCATCATCATCATCATCGTCATCATGCTCATCATACAAAACCAGAGTGTCGTCTTTAACCTCTTTTTTGATAAGGTTTTGAAATTCTGAAAATAAAAATATTATTAGTATATTACAATATATATTTTTAGATAAATATATATAAATATTATTTTATATATGTTCAACTCACCTTTTTGTACTCCACTCGAAATAGTATTATTAACGTTTTTATTAAAATTTTGAAATTCTGAAAATATAAATATTATTAGTATGTAAAAATATTATTTTATATATATTATTCAACTCACCTTTTTGTACTCCACTTGAAATAGTATTAGCAACTTCTTCAATATATATATATACACTTTCATTTAAATCATCTATATGATTTGTTGTGAAACATCAGATTCATCTATATCTATTAGAGATTGATGAGAAATGTCAAATTCATCTATATAAGAGTGTTGTGAGTAAGCATCAACATAAGCATCACTCTCACTATCACTTTCAATTACTCTTTCCTGTACCCTTTTATTAAATTAAGGTTCTCTTATTTTCTCTTCCTTGAACTCAGCCTTAACATTGTGTGTATCATTAATATACTTTTTTTTTCTTTTTTAATTTTTTATTTTCACTTCTTAATTCATGTTTCCTCCAAATTTTCATTTTTTATTTGCTTCAATTCATAAAATTTTCTTTTTAATGAATTCCTACTTTTCTTCAACTGTTCTAAAAGATTTCGGTTCATTGTTGTAGTTTTCTCTGATACTCATGTGCTACTAGGGAAAAAGTACTATAATCTAAATATTTATAACAAAGTGTTTTGAGTTTAATGAAATTTTATTTTATTTGAGAAAATAAGTACATTAATAATATTAAAAATGAATACATTTTAAGGTTTATTTAATTCTTGTTGTAGTTTTCTCTGATACTTATGTGCTACTGGGGAAAAAGTGCTATAATCTAAATATTTATAACAAAGTGTTTTGAGTTTAATGAAATTTTATTTTAATTTGAGAAAATAAGTACATTAATAATATTAAAAATGAATACATTTTAAGGTTTATTTAATTCTAAAAAGAGGTTGTTTCATTTCTGCTTTAACGATTTTTGTTGTTTTTAACAGTTTGTTGTTGTTGCTGTTTTTGTCGTTTTTGAGATGATTTAGATTAAAACTTTCAACTTAAAACTTCCTCTAAATGGATTGAGATATAATCCATAACCTTTTCTATAATGTTTTAGAAACATACCTTCACCCACCTTAATACTTTCCATTTTTGTATTATGTCGCTTACTCTCTTCTAATTGTTTTCTTCCTATATTTGCATTATCGATGGTTTTAACAATGGCTGCATTACCAGTGGCAAGACTACGTAATGCACTTAGTGCAGTCCAAACGAGTACAATAGGTAAAAAACAATCAATCTTCGGTACATTAATGACACGGGGAATCTTAATTTTTTTTATTTACTGACTGCTTTACGCGCAACCTTGATTGCACTTATTAGATCTAGTGGTTTCTGAGTTTTCAAAGCCCGTATTCCTTTTTGGATAACATTTGATAAACTCTTTACCTTTGATCTGCTCTTCTTACACTTTCTCTTTGTTCCCTTCATCACACCCATTCCGAATTTCTTTTTTGTTTTCATAATATTTGTAACCATGTATGCTACTGTTTTCTCTGCAATACTACTATCTTTTGATCCAACACGTTCCCACGCTTTATTTATTAATACTGCATCAGCCTTATGTCGATCACCTAGATCCTTATTTTGTGAATATGAAATGTCATGTACTCTACTAGCTTCATTAAATTGATTTACCCCGCGATCACCGCGCTCCAACCCTTGTTTAAGCTTGGTTCCAGGTCCCCAAAAATTATAGCCAGGAATATGTGCTTCAAATAGATGTGTGTTTATTATTCCACTACCTCGTTTCAAGCTTGAACTCTGACTGCAACAATTATAAAAACTTTTACCCATTTTATATAATGTTTAATCAAGGAACATTCCTCATCGAATGAACTAGATTACACAGGTGAATATGCGTTTAAAACGTCAAAAACAAGAAATCTGTGTTAGAAATATCGAGGGTGGTGATCAATCATTTGAAAATTCAGTTCCACGACATAGTTCTTTATTACCCAATACAATAAGAGCGTTGGTTGTCGGTCCATCAAACTGTGGAAAAACAAATGCTATGCTCAGTCTTATTGAAAGTCCAAACGGACTTAAATTTGAGAATATATATGCATTCTCAAAGAGTTTATATCAACTAAAGTATGAGTATTTAGAGAAACTAATTAAACCGATAAAAGGTATGTGATATTATCAATTCTCACAAAATTATGAAGTTTTACCGCCCGCTAAGGCTAAAGAAAACTTTATTATGATTTTTGATGATATTGCTTGTGAAGAACAAAACAACATTCGTTCATATTTTTGTATGGGACGTAACAAAAATATAGATTCTTTTTACCTATGTTAATTGTTATATTTGTTATGTTATGTTATATATGTTAATGTTATATTTTCACAGTTCATTATTAGATTCCAAAATGAGTAGATCATTTAGTCTTACATGAAATGGTAATGAACCCATTACAAACATTAGTTATTTCCCACCCATTGAACTGACGAATGGTGACTATGAGTGTGCACTTATTGACTTTCATATGTACAACTCTATACCCAATGTTGATATAATTAATAATCTATTTCATATTGGTGATAAAGTTATTCAACTCCCCATAGGATCATATGAACTCAATGATATTTATGATTTTCTAAAAAATAAACTAAAAGATTATGATCTTTAGAAAACATTTCAAATGGAAAGTAATAATAACACACTTCAAGTTCATATTACAACTACCACGGAACCAATTTATTTTAATAGAAACAACTCCATTGGACAATTGCTTGGTTTCAATAAAAAAATAATCTACCCCGCCCTGAAAAAAAAATATATATCGGATCAACCTGTTAATATTTTTAAAATAAACACAATACGCTTAGTATGTAATATTGTGAGCGGATCAAGATCATTCATTATACGAATTCGAAATTATTGTTCCATCGGGCAATGAACAATGAACATCACATCACACAATCTCATTTATTTACCAGTCAACACTAGAAAAATAAGTACACTCTCTATACACATAACTGTGAACGGTGAACTTATTAATTTACGCGGTGTAAACTATACAATTCGTTTATATTTAAGACTAATACAATGATTATATATAATAAAAGTGGTGATACTTACCATCATCATCACACTTTAAAACATAAAGTTATAGGAAGAAGATCGAAAGTAAAAAGACACACACTTACATAAAAAACGAGTTAATTCTTAAATCACTGGGCTTCAAATACGAGTTTAACTAAAGTTATGAGGTTGAATGAAATATTGGCAGTACGAGAAAAACCTTTCTCTGATGATAGTATATCGAAGAAAGAATATCACAGTTATTCACCGTATCAACAATCATTTAAACCGTATGATGAGATAAGTATTACAATTGAAAATCAAGATTTATATGAGAGTCTTCTTAATTTTTAAGGAGATATTACCCTAATTAAGTAAGGGGGAGCGGTAGAAACAAAATGTTATTGGGAGGATGAAAAATATTTGCATGGCAAACTTTGTAGATGAAATACGTTATGAAATAAATGGTGTTAAGATAGATAGAACAAGGTTTAGTGGTATTACTTCTACAATAAAAATTTTTGTTTCTTTAAATCAATTTGAAAGCAAGAGACTTTACAATTCTGCTTGGAGTGGAGGATCCGATTTCAATTTAAGCCCTAACTTTAACTTTTCAATACCCCTTGAAAATCTACTTGGATTTGCTGAAGATTTCAAAAAAGTTTCATTAAATTGTAAACATCAACTAGTAGTATTGATATCAAAAAATTTAAATGATGTACTTGAGGAAGATAAAATTGAGAATGCACAAAGAGTCGGAAAATATCATCTCAATATGACTAATATTACATGGAAAATTCCTCATATAACACCCTGCGATTCAACGAAAATTAAAATGTATGATATTATAAAAAGTGGATCCAATCTACCGATTGCATTCCGCAGTTGGGATACATACATTAATCCTAAACTATGTAACGAAACACTTTATGTTTGGAATGTTAAATTAGCTGCTAACCGTGAACGTCCACGATTTGCTTTAATTGCATTTAAAGATAATCACCATCTGATTACTAACAACTTAAGAAATCTGAAGGTCTATTTAAACTCTAAAACGTATCCCTACGATGACTTGAATTTGACATTGACAAAGAACGATTTGCTCACCTGTATGAAATGTATTGCAAGTTTTAAACTAGCTACTATAATCGAAGGGATTCTCCTTTACCATCACCTGCAGAGTTTAAAACTAAAGCTCCTATTATCGTAATAGACTTACCATATCAAAAGGAAACCCATCGGGACCCATTGATGTTAGGATTTCAATTGAACTTAGTAAGCCCGCTATCGAAAATGTTGAAGTATATTGCGTGCTGATACATGATCGTTTAGTTGAATATAACCCGTTAAATGGTCTAGTTCAGCGGATTTTCTAACAATCAATCAATCAATCATGAGTGAAGACATTGTTGCAATTGATGGTCAAGGATTTCAAGGAAATAATAATAGATTTATTCTAAAAGAAATTGGAGTCGTATTCAAAAACGAAACAATATTGAACTCTATTTTTCTCATACACTATCCAAATTGTTTTTATTGAATTGAATAAAAAATGTAGTAAAACACCTACTTGGTTAAAAAAAAACCAAAAAATGTATTGGAACGATGGAGTATACTTTTTCAAAGACACACAAATTTATTTAAGAGAAATAATTAGAAAAAAGGAAACAATTTATAAGGAATATCAAAAAAGGTTATACCTACATAAATTTTTAAAAATTGATGTAATCAACATTGATGAAACTGGATGTCCCTCTCTAAAAATAATGGATTGAAACCACTTCCCATATTGTTCATTACATGCTCGAGATGGTGTCTGCTCACTCAACAATGCTCATAAAATCTTAAACTTTTACACAAAAGAAAACTGCTAACAACAACAACTTTTCACCGTTCATTCTTTCATTCACATTTTGAGAATCGAGAAAAGAAGTTTACGAAATGTCGTATTCTAATAACAATCTTAATAAACCGAATTATTCTTCCTTGATAAATAAAATAAACTTATTTATTAATACATTTGGAAATATGATTTCAAAAGAGGGCTTGAAATTATTGCTGAAGTCAAGGGACATGTTCATGAGTATTGACCTAAATGAGTTTATAAAAACAACATTTGGAGAATTTTAAATTTATGTACGTTTTCTAATGTAATTGCTTGTTTTCATTTTGTAATTTAACAATATAAAAAATATATTGGAATTCTAAAATAAAGAGAAAAACACAAAAGACACAAAAAAAATCTATTGTTTTAAATTTGTTTTCGAGGGTGGGTCTATCAACAGCTGTTGCATTATTTAACATCTGTTTTCCAAATATAATACAAAGATTCATATCCACCAGACTTTAGTTTAAGATAAACATTTAGCCTATTACGTTGAAAGAAAAAATGATTTCCTCAAAAATTGAAGAGTTTTCAAAGGAGCATGGGAGTGAGATCTTCAAGGAACATGTTTCGAAGTTAAAATCATTTCATACATTTTTTAAAGATGTTGAAGCCACCCCAGTAATTCATTCCAAGTATGGGGAACAACTTTTATCCTGTGCATGGGCATATGATGATTGTAAAGTCGGACCTGACACCTGCAGGTGTATGAATGTTGAAAAGAAAGAAGAGGATGCCTTAAAATTGATGGAACAATACATTAATTTGTTTAAAAAACTCAATGGAAACTAATCTAAAACGAATATTATTAAATAAAACCGTATTTGACTAAAAAAAAACGATCTCATTTGTTTTTGTGTATATTCTGTTAGGAAACACCACCACCTCTACTATAGAATTGAAACATTTAAGATTACCCTAACCTTAACTTAATAAAAGTTAGAAGCAACATACTTTAGATATTCACGCTCACTTTCCCATCTAATGCTCGCTAAAGAGAGGAAGTTCTTGAACTCACGCTTGTTTTACACCACATCCCCCATCTAATGCGGTCTAATATCCCTTAAACTAACACCTGCTGACCACAAGACTGAAGAAATAATTTGAGGGGAATTAAAACTAGTTTAACTTGTATTTGACTAAATAAACGGTCTAATTTGTGTATATTCTAATAGGAGCCACCCTCTATAGAGTTAAAACATTTAAGACACGCTTGTTTCACACTCCCTCTTCCCCATCTAATGCTCACACTTGGGGGATGTTCTCGAACTATCTTTCCCACCTTATGCTCGCTAAAGGTACCACTCTAAACAACCACAAATTGTACGCATGACACAATACCCTTCACACACACCTTTGGGGTGAGAAAAGACAAGACAAGACATGACAAAACACAACAGCCTAATTAGGTCATTATATCACCTGTGTGCTACCTAACGGTCAACCCCACCCCCCTTTTACCACACTTTTATTACTTAATTATGCTAATTAAAAAATTATATTTTTGGTGTTTTAATCATATAACCTTCTAGGCTTGGAAATAACATATTTTAATTAGTTATGAATTTCAAATTAAATTTTATCAGAGTCGGACGATTGTATCATATAACTGTCATAAGAACGATCGGAAAATTGGTGGGAAAATAATATGAAACAAATTACGGCTTTAAGGCTTTTTGACATATTATCTTAAAATTTAATTTTTTATATTTTTAAGAATTTCCGATTCAATTTTATAAAAATAACACTACTCTAACATCTAGATGTCAAAAAAATGGTCTGAAAAAAAAGAATGAAATAATTTTTTTTAATATCACTGAAGTTAGAAACAATCCCTAAAAATTTCACATGGTGTTACTAAAGTTGATTATAACTTATAACTGCAAAGGTATTCAAACTTCGGCTTGCCGAAGTTAACTTCCTTTCTTGCTATATATCACTTTTATATTTTTTATATAAGCCCTTTATACTTTTCATATATTACTTTCTTACATTTTATATAACACACTTATATTCTTTGTATTCGAAGACCACCCCTGAGGAAATATAATTATGTAAGAAGCTGAACGCTAACAATACCTGAAGGTCTAAGTTATATGACACATTATTTAGGGGCTCTTACCCAATTTATAAACAACTTTGAACCGAGAGTCAATTTCCAAATAACTCTGACAGACACGAGATAAATCCGTGGTCAGATATTTCTTTCAACCAGGCATCCGAATCATTCCCACCCAGATCAATTTCACGCAGCCCAAATCAAACGGATGCTGTAAACATCCAGCCCGCTAACGTAAACAAAAAGATTCCCAAAGCGGTCCCTAAAACTCCGCTAATGTAAACACCAATTTCCGGCCAAGATTGGACTTCAAATTTAATTGGCAAATTGCATCATCCTATTTTCCGACTCTCTTGAGCCATTCTCTTTATCAATTTTTGGGGATAAATTCTCTTAAGCCGAGGTTTGATTATTGATCATTGAAATAGAGATCAGGCAGTCCGTTTTTGAGATCCAAATCGAGCAATAGTGCTAATCGAGTAAAAATAAACGAGCAGTGAATTAACTAAGTTCGACCTATTGAAAATTGTATTAGAGATTAAGTGATTAATAAATAAAAATAAATTTTTTTAATTAAATCGCGAGTGAGAATTAGAAAATCCGTGCGATTAAAAAATAAATATATTAAAAATAAAAAATAGTGATCGTAACATAAATTCACTGCTCGGAAAATATAAAAATCAAAGAGTGACAAACAATTTTTCATCAACAAAATAAACATTGTGAAAAACAATTTAAAACAGAATTAAAGAAGGAAGACCCCGAGACAAAATCTAAAAACAAAAAAAGGAAGGACGACCCCAATCAGGATCATCATTCAGGATAAGGAGGACCCAACAGGCAAAATAACAACGAGAAAAAAAAAATAACGACGATTCGGAGCGATACTATTTTTATCATTATTATTATACAAAGTGGAGGAGTTAATTTCAAATTTCGAAAAATTTCTCAAAATGCCAGAACCTTCAACAAGCCAGACTGGAGCAAATAAAAGACTCTACATGAATCCGCCACAAGAAAATACAAGCCATCAGGAAATAACAAACAACATCTTGTTAAATGTAGGAGATTTAATAAAGCAAATTATAATTTTGATTTAAATCCATTAAAGGAGGAGATCGTTAACTTAAGATCGCAGCTTTCTCACAAAATTAAAACGGTTGAGGATTATCAGATAGAGATTGTAGATCCAAATATAAAATGCGACACATTCTAAGAGATCATCAAATCTGTTAGGGAATATAAAGATGAAGAGGATAAATATGTAAGCTTGAGAGAATCGGCAGACGTAGCCATGGGGCAATATGCCAGAGGGAGTGAAAGATTTTATTCTGCCTTATCTATATTTCGAAACAAAATAACAGGAATGGCAAACGACTCCTTTACCCATAACGGTACTGTATTAAATTTCAATGCCATAATGGCCAGACTTGACTTCGTCTTTAGCGACAAACGACCAATTCACATTATTGAACAGGAATTAATTGTATTGAGTCAGGGAAAATTATCCATAATGGATTATTGTGGTACAGTTAATAGAAAATTAACTCGGCTAATTAATAAAACTAATATGACCTACGGTAGAAACAAACCTATAACAGCGGAAATGAATGAGAAACAAAGGAAGACAGCTCTTAGAGTTTTCATTACCGGCCTCAACGGCCAAATTTCAGATACTATTTTCTCAATGAATCCACCTGACTTACCAAATGCAATGGTCATAGTTCAGGAACTGGAATCCAACAACATGAGGGTTCATTTCGCAAATAGTTTCTCAACTACTCAGAGAAAACATAGCGAGCCAAACTCTAGTGGAAATGAACAAACACATTTCAACCACAAGACAAGACAGCAAAACAATAGTTATAGTAACCAGCGAAACAATAATAATTTAAGGTTTAATCATGACAACTACCAAAACAAAAATACTTACGGTTATTATAATCAGAAAAAAAATAATTCTTGGAACCAGGGTAGATTTAATAATAACCAACAAAAACAGTGGAACACCTATAGGCAGCCACAAAATAACCCGGAACCAATGGAGGTATACGAGTCTATCCAGGTTCAGAATAAGGCTTACAACGGCTATAATCAAGGCTACAATAAATATCAAAATAATAATTATAGTCAGAACAAGTGGGATCAAACAAAAAAATTTGAGACCCAGAACACTCAGCAAAATAAAAGGGTACCAACTGGAACTGTTAACCAACCGGCTAACAAGACGATGAGATTAAATAACATTGAGGAGAACCATTTTTTAGACAAAAGTCAGGAGTAGGCTTACCCTACTTAATTAGAAAAGATCCAAAAATAAATAAAAAATTAAAAATATTAATTTACTCTGGGGCAACCTCGTGTTATATAAGAACAGGAATTTATAAAAATAAGAACAAACTTCCAATTTACAAAAGAGTATCCACAGTGAATGGATATTCAATAATTAAATATTATCATTTGATAACTATTTTTGATACGCGATATACTTTTTATGAAATAGATGGGCTAGATTGGTCGGTTATAACCTATTAAAAAAATAGGAGCGGTAACTGATACAGCTAAGGGAGTAATAAAATACAATGGAATAGAAGAAAAATTAAATTATGATAACGGAAACATATTAAACCAACATTCTTTAACAGAAGAAAACACCATTCTTCCATTAAAAGAATTTATATTAAAAAAAAACTTTGATGAAAAAGCTCAAATCAGATCCGAATCTGAAATGGGTAATCAAAGCGAATCTAGTTTGGGATATACAAATCCTGAACACGCCGTTATTGAAAAATCCGACAAAAATAAAAGTTTGGAATTCAAAAATTCCGAACACGCCGTCGTTGAAAAATCCGACAAAAATAAAAGTTTGGAATTCAAAAATTCTTAACGCGCCATCGTTGAGAAATCTGACAAAAATAAAAGTTTGGAATTTAAAAATTCTGAACACGCCGTCGTTGAACTATCCGACAATCAAAGAATAAACAACATAAAAATATCGTCTGCAGATCAAAGAGCATTCAAAAATAAATATGCAGATTCCATTTAGGACAGATATCCGCGGTGAAATAAACACCGTAAATGGCCATTTACAGCAAACAATACACTTATGCTCAATCAGCTTCAGATTTTGTAAATTCTGAAATAAATCGATTGTTAAATGAAGAAATTATAAGGCCAAGTAGAAGTCCTTATAATTCACCAGTACTAGTAGTACCAAAAAAGGGTTTCAATGAAGACGGAACTCCAAAACTCAGACTCGTAATTGATTATAAAAAACTTAATGAATATACAATACCAGATAGATATCCAATGCAGGACCCTTCAGTGATTTTGTCAAATCTTGGGAAAGCCAAATACTTTTCAACAATTGACTTGGAATCTGGATTTCATCAGATTCTCATGAATGAACCAGACATTCAGAAAACCTCATTTTTAATAAACAATGGGAAATACGAATTCCTAAGAATGGTTTGACCAACGCTCCAAGAATATTCCAACGAGCGATGGATGATATTTTAAGAGAACAAGTGGGTAAAACATGTCACGTTTTTTTATATTTTCAAAAACAATTGAACAACATTACAAAGATTTTATTCTCATTATTAAAATTTTGCTGAACGCAAACATGAAAATTTGAATTGAAAAATCAAAGTTCTTTAAATTAGAAACCAATTTTCTCGGTTACGTTGTTTCCCACAATGTGATAAAAACCGATCCCGAAAAAATTTCTACTATCGTAAAATATCCGATACCTAAAAATATTCAAGAGCTTAAAAGCTTCCTAGGCCTTACAGGATATTACAGAAAATTTTGCAAAATAACGCAAAGATAGCTAAACCTTTAACAAAATATTTAGAAGGCCAAAACGGCAAAGTATCAAAAAAGGCATCACGTAAAACTTTAATACAGTTTGATGATTCAGCTGTAAGAGCTTTTAAAGAGCTCAAAGAAAATTTAATTGCACAAGTAGAACTAGTACAACCAGACTATAATAAAAAATGTCCTCTAACAATGGGCGCACCTGACTTAGCAATTGGTGCTGTTCTTTCTCGGGAGGAAATCCAATTACATTTATTTCAAAAACTCTGACAAAAACCAAACAATTATACGCAACCAATAAAAAGGAACTTTTAGCCATTGTATGGGCTTTTAAAAATCTTCGAAATTACTTATATGGGGTTAACAACATCAAGATCGTTACCGATCATCAACCTCTTTCATTTTCCATTTCTCAAAAAAATCCTAATATTAAGATGAAAAGGTGGTATTTCTTTATTGAAAGCTATTCATATAAAATTATTTACAAGCCAGGAGCAACAAATGTTGTTGCGGACGCTTTATCAAGAATTCAAATAAATAACTTAACGAAAAGTAATGAATCGGTCTCAGATCAAAATACTCAGCATTCAGCAGAGAGTAGTTTTGAGAATGTAATATAAGAAACCCGAAAGCCCTTAAACCATTTTAAGCAAAAATTGCCAATAGCAACGGGGTGGTATACAATACATGAGTCGATTAATGTATTCGGAAATAATAGACATATAATAGAGTATGACACTCCAGAAAATTTAGTATCAATCTTAAGGGAATATACGAGGTGTGTTCAAAAAGTAAGGTGACTTTGTATTTTCAAGAAAAACTATTAATTTATTTATCAACATCAATGTTGTCCCCGTCAAAGTAATCCCCCCGTTGGCACTTATGCCAACGGTTTTTCCAATCCTCAAAGCACTTCCCATAAGCACTTTTCGGTATAGCCTTGAGCTCTTCCAGCGATGCAGTCTTTATCTCTTCAATCGTTGCAAATCTCCGTCCTTTTATAGGTCTCTTTAGTTTTGGGTGGCTAAGGTGTTATTGTGGTGTTGTTTTTGGCCAAAAAATCTCTCACAAGCAAAGATAAGTGAGCAGGGGCATTATCGTGATGCAAAAGCCATGAATTGTGTTTCCACAATTCTTGACGTTTCTTTCGTATTGCTTCTCGCAAACGGCGCATAACTTCCAGAAAATACTGTTTATTGACCGTACGATCATATGGTAAGAACTCCTGATGCACCACGCCATGTTAATCGAAGAATACAGTGATCAAAACTTTGACATTTGATCGAACTTGGCGTGTTTTTTTCGGTCTTGGCTCACCTGGGCTCTTCCATTGTGACGATTGGGCTTTGGTTTCGATATCATAACCATATACCCATGATTCGTCACCAGTTATGACCCTTTTGAGTAAATCTGGGTCGTCGTTGACGTCATCCAACAGCTCTTGAGCGATGCTCATGCGACGGTTCTTTTGGTCAAAATTCAGCAATTTTGGAACAAACTTCGCTGACACGCGACTCATGCCCAAAACGTTTGAAAAAAATTCATGGCACGAGCCAAGCGATATACCGACATCTTCAGCAACTTCTCTGATAGTGATTCGACGATTTTCCAAAACAATTTTCTTCACTGCTTGAACGTTTTCATCAGTTGTTGACGTGCTTGGGCGTCCAGAGCGAGGCTCGTCATTGGCATCTTCCCGGCCATCTTGGAAGAGTTTGCACCACTTGTAAGCATTTTTTTTACTCAGAACAGTTTCTTCGTATGCCACTGTCAACATTTCAAGAGTTTCGGAGCACTTAATTTTATTGTTTACACAAAATTTGATGCAAATCCTTTAATCCATATTTTTCGATAGCAAAAAATCGCCGAGCACGCAAAACAACTTGTTACCTTTACGCCTCTCACAACTAAACAAAAAAGGGGATTCAATTGAAACTTGGTACAGATGTTAGGGAAGAGTGTACCAACATAACAAAACAAAAAAATCGATAATCGAAAATATTTTTCCCGCGAAATTTGAAAAGTCACCCTACTTTTTGAACACACCTCGTATTCCACCCAATATAACAATAGGAGTTTACTGTACTCTAGAAGATTTTTACAGAATTAAAACATCACTTAAGGACAATTTTATAAGTAAATTTGTATACACCAAGACATTTGTCCAGGATGTCGAGAACGCTGAAGACAGATCTCTTATTATCACAGAAACTCATTGTAGAGCTCATAGAGGGCTTGATGAAATTTATCAACAAATAACTAGACTCTATTATTGGCCAAATTTATACAAAAAGAGTTTATAATGAATTGCACTATCTACAATCAAAACAAATACACCCAGTACAGATACCTATCGGTCAAGCACCAATTCCAGAAAGAGAAGGTGAGAATTTGCATCTTGACATATTTTACGCCCAAAATCTTATATTCATTACTTGTATAGATTCGTATTCTTAGTGGTATTATTCATATACTTAGTGGTAAAAGAAATCCCTAATAAACTGAATATAGAAAATAAAGTTTCAGAAATTTTACAACAATTTCCATTAGCCAAATCTTTGATGATAGATAACGAACCAAGTTTTTCTTCATCCCAATTTAAATCTTTTGCACAAAGAAATGGGATATCTTTATTCTTTGCAGATCCTTGACATAGTACGTCTAACGGACAAATAGAAAGGGCACACTCTACCTTAACAGAAATTGCTCGCTGCATTAAAGATGAGCTTAATTTAATTGATTATCCCGAAATTATAATTAGAGCAGCACAAAAATACAATTTAACAATTCATTCAATAACCAATCATCGACCTTTGGATATATATAAATCTCCCAAATAAAGTAATTATAAATAACAGAAACCGTACAATTCATAAAGATAATATTAAATAACTTGTTTCAAATTACAGATAATGATTTCAATAATGTACTTATTATTGCTGGTAGCTACAACCAAAACCGAAATTATGGATTACACGAACCATGATTTCCTTCTTTACAAGGATACCAAAGATGTTCTTATTTATGAACCACACGCAGATTTATTCCATATAACTAATATAAGTCTTTATAGAGAAATAATTAATCTTGAAACAGTATTTCTAAATGGTCACGACAACAAGAATTTTGTTTGGGAAATATCCCACGGTTTAAAAATGATCAATATACTTATCTCTCAAATTATACCCAGTAGATCAAAAAGAGGCATTAATGAAATAGGAACCATTTGGAAATGGATAGCGGGAACACCAGATCATGATGATTTCATAACAGTCCAAAATAAAATCGATGATTTAATACAAAATAATAACGATCAATTTGTTATTAATTCCAAAACATTTAAAGAGATAAAATCTTTATCTGAACAATTCAAAACAGCCTTTAAAGATCAAGAAATTCCACTTAGAAAATATCGTCTGCGCTTGCTTACTTACGATCTTATAAAATAAGTACCATGTAATGTCTAATTTTAAGACAGAAATATTTAATTATTATTGCACACTTAACCCAGAAGGCTCTTGTTTCACTAGATTACTAAATGGAGAAAAATCCTTTTGTATCAAAATCCGAGAAAAAAATAAAAATGTAAATGTAATCCAAGATGGAGCCATTTTTGTAAATGGAGAAAATACAGCTAATGACACTCATTTAAATGGGTCATATTTAATAACTTTTAATGGCACCACTAAAATTAATAATATTTCCTACACCAATGTAGACATTAAGATATTGGAATACATCACAGCTCGAAAATATACAGATTTTTTAGTATCCGAATATATTATATCTAATGATTCGGAACTCACATTCGATAATATTAACATACTAAATCCATTTATTCAAATTAAACAAACTCAAATACCAGTTACGTTAATATTAATCATATTTACATTTATATATTTAACTATTATGATTATTATCAAATTCAGAAAATTTTTAATATTCAAACAATTGGCAAATTCATATAGAAATTGAACCAGAAAATAATATTTCCGATAATGAAATAAATAATATACCCGACAATGAAAATACCATAGAAGAAAATATCATTGTCGAATTAACCCATCAATTACGATTCAATTTAGAATGGGGGGAGTTATTTATAAACAACTTTGAGCCGAGAGCCAATTTCCAAATAACTCTGACAGACACGAGATAAATCCGTGGCCAGCTATTTCTTTCAACCAGGCCTCCGAATCATTCCCACCCAGATCAATTTCACGCAGCCCAAATCAAACGGATACTGTAAACGTCCATTCCGCTAACGTAAACAAAAGATCCCCAAAGCGGTCCCTAACACTCCGCTAATGTAAACACCAATTTCCGGCCAAGATTGGACTTCAAATTTAATTGGCAAATTGCATCGTCCTATTTTCCGACTCTCTTGAGCCATTCTCTTTATCAATTTTTGGGGATAAATTCTCATTGAACTAGAGATCAGGCAACTAAGTTCGACCTATTGAAAAATTGTATTAGAGATTAAGTGATTAATAAATTAAAATAATTTTTTTTAATTAAATCACGAGCGAGAAACTTAATCTCTACATAAACGTAGAAAACAGAATAGCAAATATAAACAAAGTGACTCCCTTTTCGAGTTTTGACTTTTTCAAAAGATGAGGATAAAAATCCACACTCCGTCCATAAACAAGGCCAAGCCAAGACACAAGATGATAACCTCTGTCCGAAACGCAGGGACCCTGAAATCTTAATAAGGTACAGCCAATGGATGTGCACCCGTCGACGGCCAGGTTTAGGCAACAGACGAACTGGGGGAAGCCGCAAAGCTCATTGTCAATTGTAACATATGCTCATGAAGAGGAGGAGGAGGGGAAGCCGAAGCGGAAGTTGCAATCATTAAAGAAGACAACAACACCGCCGAACTAAATGACCTCCTGAACGATGACATAGTGGCTCCAGATTAGGCAAAAGCCGAGTTCAAAAAAGTTATTCTGGAGAGAATCAAAGTGTTTTCTACATCTTAGTCGCTTACCTTTAACACCTCTGCTCCACCCGTCTACTCCAAGTTGTATCCCTTCCCTATGGGGACAGAAGACCCCGTGAATAAGTCAATCTAAAAACTGCTGAACAACGGCATAAAAAAACCTCGCCAGAAATAGAATGCTAATTTCTGAAATCCAAATTTTTATGGACACTATTACTTTTATGCACACTATTAAACAACTATAAATCCTATCATTTTCAATCATAACGACCTGAAGACTATCTTTGATGAGCAGCTTACTGAGGTCCCCATACTTAGTCTCATGGATCTTCACATTCCAGTTGCGCACTACCACACCATTCTGCAGCTGGAGGATAACACAGTACCGAGTGCGATGACGCGATCAGTCTCCGAATACGCCTCTATCAATTTGGCCACGTTCTGCAGGAGGGCCACCCACTCGTCAATTGCACACAGGTGGGGCGGCGGCCTGTCGCACTCGTCCTAACAATCTGGAACCCCTTAGAATTGTGGATGAAGAACGGCCGAGAATTACCATAGACGACGGGCCCGCATCAACCATTAAAGTGGCCCATTTGATCACCTTTGAGAGAAAAGCGATTATTAACGACTCCGTCTACCTAAACCTTAACTATACGATTGATAACAATATAACTAAATAAATAGCACGACCACATACTAAGCCTTAAGTTACTGCAGTGGAAGATCGATCATAACCTGCGCCTCATGCAAGAGCTTAGAGACGACGTGTTGGCCGGGGATCTCCGTGGATCTACACTGACCACAGGCAAATTGCGAGTGGGTCAAAAGAGAGACCCGAGGAATTTTCAGGAATAAAGGGGTAGCGACAATTATTGCGTCCTCCTTCTTCCCAATAACTTTGTTTTTATACCCTCGCAGAGAGTGTATTGGTTTCAGTTAGAAGTCTCCAACACAGCGAAGGAGAATTTTCCGATATATAGTATTTTGAACAGCATCACTAGACGAGTCGATCTAGCCATGTCCGTCTGTCCGTCAGTTTCTACGCAAACTAGTCTCCCACTTTTAACGCTATCGGTCTGAAACTTTCCTAAAAGTGTTTTTTGACATATTATCTTATAAGGGAAATTTTTTTATATATTTAAGAATTTCGAATTAAATTTAATTCAAAACGGACGACTCTAACATATAGCTGTCAAAGAAACGGACAGAGAAATAGTGAATAATTATAAATTACAAGAAAGGAAGTTAATTTCGGCAAGCCGAAGTTTCTATACCCTTGCAGTTATAGGAAATAATCAACTTTAGTAACATGTGAAATTTTTAAAGATTGTTACTGACTTCGGTGATAGTAAAAAAAAATTATTTCATTCTTTTTTTCAGACCATTTTTTTGCCATCTATAAATTTTATATATAATTTTTTCATATGTTCCGACTAATTTTCCGATCGTTTCTATGGCAGCTATATGATATAGTAGTCAGATTTTGCTAAAATTTAATTCGAAATTCAAAACCAATAAGGTCTTTAAAAGAAGACTTTTGGGAATGTTTCAGCCTGATAGCTTTAATACTGAGGGACTAGTTTGCGTAGAAATGGACGAACAGACGGCCAGACGGACCTGACGAGATCGACTCGTCTAGTGATGCTAATCAAGAATATATATACTTCATGGGGTCGGAAACGTCTCCTTCACATCTGGAATACCGTTTTTGCTTGTGATTGGCTAAATTTTGACTGCTTCTGAATTTATTTATCTGCTCTATATTTTTTGGTTCATTGAATATTTTTATTATGTTATCTTAGCTTCTATCCAATCTACTCTAACTTCTAAAAGAGTGGCGAACTTCGAATATATATATATACACGACAAGAACTGTTGGTTTCCTTTCACGTATAAATCCGTAAAAAACAATTGGTATCTGTGGGTAATTTTGAAAGATAGAAATGTATTCCTGAGTTCTGTATTTTTGGGGTTTTGTTAATTTAACATTAGTTTATTATACCAGTTACTCGTAGAGTAAAAGGGTATACTAGGTTTGATAGGAAAGTGTGTAACAGGCAGAAGGAAAAGTCTCCGACTCCATAAAGTATATATATTCTTAAACAGGATCACAAGCCGAGTCGATCTAGCCATGTCCATCTGTCCGTATAAACGCTGAGATCTCGGAATCTATAAAAGCTAGAACATTCAGACTTGGCATGCAGATTTCTGGGCTTCTAGCTCGCGCCACGCTTACGCCCACAATTCGCATAACAAAATTTTTACTGAAATTTATTGGTCTCAATCTATTGTTTGAGCCCAACAACATTTGACCACGGCCTCTCTAACGCCCACAAATCGTCCAAAACTATGCTGGCCACAGTTTTCGTGCTTGAAATTTTGTTTTGTCTGAAATGTATTAGTCTTATTAATACCTATCGTTTGACGATTAAAGTTTTTTTCATAGCAAACAAAAACACCTCTTATAGAGGTAAAAATATAGCAACGATCGCACCTTCAAAAAACAAAAGTCTTGATATCAACTTATGTGCCAAAAATGTTATACACGATCTACTAAATAAATACACTTTCTACGTTTTTTAAATTCGGAACGATTCATTAAAATCAAACAACTAAGATGGCAACGCAGCATTTTGAATGAAAAAATTTAGAAATCATGCTAGAGTGGCATACACATTTTTAAATGCCTTTCTAATAACATGTAGTAGCTCATAAGTTAGGGATGTACAAAACGTAGCTATTTATGTGGAAAAAAAAGGAAAACAGAAGTGGGCAGGTCTACAATAGTTCTGCTTAAATATATTAGACATTTACTTCAGTATTATTCGTCAACTTTACTTTCACTATCTATTAACATAAACATATCAGTTGCAACATTAAACTTTATTTCGTGTTGTAATTCGACTATTCACCGGCGATCCCACAAATTTGGTGTCAGAAGTGGGATTTACTTAGAGAAACAGCACAGAAGCGACCGTGGCACAAAGATTCTTTAAAATCAGAGTGTGGCATCAATTGCGCATCAGCAACTAGAAAGCGTTTCACGCATCGAGGAGGCGTTTGACGAAGGAGGAAAAGCAGCTAACTGGCAGTTCGTGTACACCGGAGAGGTGTAGCAAGGTGCGCATCCTGAGCAAGGGTCCTACAAGGAGGAAGGAGACATCGAAAACTTGGCTTTGGGAAAGCGCAAGTCTGGTGAAATAGCCTGAAAAAATAGCGCAATCTGATGAAATAGCCTGAGAGTCAACGTCAACGTCAACACAGGGTGTGCATTGTATGCAGAAACGGAGAGTGAGCGAACTGAATCACTTATTTTGTATTTTCAAACCTATAAAATTACCCAAAAGTTCTTTGTATTACCTAATCACTAAGTTGGGTTTAAGAATTCAATATAATTTGTTAATTTGTAACCATTGTAAGTAGAGAGTTATAACGAGTAAAGGATAACTTAGCGAATGGATTTTTCCATGTTCCGGTTGAGCAGAATTCGAGAAAATATACATCTTTTGTGACACATGCAGGGCAATTTGAGTTCTTATATGTCCCGTTTGGAATATCAAACTCACCAGCCGTATTTTCAAGATTCATCTAAGCAATTTTACTGGATATGGCTCAAGACGGTAAAGTCGTAACATACATGGATGATTATTATTCCCTCTGAGGATGTAGGCGAAGGAATCCACAAGCTAGAGCGTGTCCAGAAGCGAGCTTCGGAGTTCAATTTGAAAATTAAGTGGAGCAAATGTCAGTTTCTCAAGGAAATGGTTTACTTCTTAGGTTATATTGTCAAACGAGGAACTATAAGACCGTCAAAAGCCAAAACGCAAGCAGTTAAGAACTTTTCGCTTCCACATGATCGAAAGAGTCTTTAGCGTTTCCTCGGATTTACATCCTACTTTAGGCGATTCATTACTGACTACGCGGTGAAAGCCAAACCACTTTCTGATTTGCTTCGTAAGGACATCCCATTCCGATTCGCCGAGGAACAGCACGCAGCATTCGAGCAACTAAAAATGATATCTGCACCGGTGTTAAGTTTATATAATCCAAAAGCTCAGACGGAAAGAGACAGACAGATTTAAGTTTTTAATAATAAAAAATGTAGGCGCTACATATTTTCGCGCATTGTGGGCGTTAGAGTGGGCGGGGCACCCCGTGCTACGCAGGAAGCCCAAAAATCTGCATGCCATGTCTTATTCTTCTTGCTTTTATAGCTTCCGAGATCTCAGCGTTCATACGGACGGACGGACAGACGGACATGGCTAATGTCCGCGCCAAGGAGGTGCTACCGTGAGTTTTAGTGGTTAACAGACGAGAACAGTTACGTCCAGGTCTCTCATCTCGCTCTCGGGCTGTTAACAGTCTTCACCCCGCTCTCCAAACATTAGAGTTAAGTAAAAGATACCAGTTCTAATTTACAGGTGTAACAGAGCCCACGCAGTGGACAATAAATTGTAGTGTTCTTAAAAGTTTTAAGAATGCTGTTGAATTTCGAGAACGGGACCAGACGACCACAGACCCGCCACCCATCAGTTCAGATATAAAAGAGTAATTTTTAATTAATCAAAAGAAAATTTTTTTAAAATTATTTTTTCATCAGTTACAAAGAAAATGATACGTACGTTAAGAATAAATATTACTATCTAATCATAGCCCATACTAAACACAATTGTAAAATAAACATTTTAAATCTATCCTTATGTACTGTTCGTTTTTTTATTATTCTTTGTGGTAATGGTATTTCCATTTCCTATTTTCGATACTTTGTACGAATCAGTATATTTATAATCTAACATATGACCTGTTTCATTTCTTAATAAGACTTTACAACCTATTTATTTTCTGAGCATATAGAGTCGATTTATTTTTATTTTTTTCTTCTATCATCACTCTAGCTCTTTTGTATGCTACTTATAATTTTTGTTTACTTTCCTTAGCATTGCCATCCGTAACGAACGTCTTTATTGGTCCGTACATTAGAATAAATGATTTAAAATTTGCTTCAGCGACAGCGTTCCCGTTCTCATTTGGAACTGGTATGGCAACTAAATATTTAGGTTAATCACATATTAGAGTGACTGCATATTCATTAAGATTTTCTGATTTGGGTAGTGGACCAATAGTATCCACCATCACTCTGTCCTTATTGGTCCGTACTTCAGAGTAAATGATTTAAGATTTGCTTTAGCGACAGTGTTCCCGTTCATATTTGGAACTGGTATGGCAACTAAATATTTAGGTTAATCACATATTAAAGTGATTGCATATTCATTAAGATTTTCTGATTTTAGTGGACCACTATCCACTGTCACTCTGTCTTTATTGGTCCGTACTTCAGAATAAATGATTTAAAATTTGCTTTAGCGACAGTGTTCCCGTTCTTATTTGGAACTGGTATGGCAATTAAATATTAAGGTTAATCACATATTAGAGGGACTGCATATTCATTACCATAATGTCCACTATCACTCTGTTCAAAGCATTTAAAGGCGTTTCAGTTATTATTTATGGGACTTAATTATGCTTTCTTATTTCAGCTTTTTGGCAACAAAATATTAAGGTTAATCACATATTAGAGTGACTTCATATTCATTACCATTGTTTGTGTTCATCCCACCAAATTTATATAAACGTGAACGCCCAGTAGTTCAGTGACAAATCACAGAAGTCACGCGTTCGTATAGGATTTATTGTGGGTATAACTGCAGTCGGTTTTATAAGACTAGGGTGAACAGACTGACGAGTTCTCCAGGATCACTCCTCTCGACACACGACTGCCGGTCCCAGATGGTCCCACTGGGATTTCCGCTCAGATCGTGCGGACAGTCAAGGCGTAACGCCGGGAAGCTGCCTCGCTCTTCACTTCGCTTCTACGCCTTGTGTAAACGGACGTTACGCCCTAGCCTCACCCTTTCGCTTACTGTCCGTGCTGTTCCTACGGGCTCGATTCTCCTTGCATGGCTGTTGCGGTGTGGTATCCTGGTTGCTGATGGCGGTGTCCTCCGAACTGCTCCTGAATGGGTGGCTGTACGTAGCGTGACTTCTGTGTTGGGTTCTTGGGTGGCGTCCCGTTACTTGCTTTTGCATACGGTACTCTCGCTCCGCCCGCCAAGTCTCCGCTCTCTCTCGCAAACCCTCTTGCTCTTCAAGCTCCATTCCTCAGCAAACTCTCTTGCTCTCCGAACTCCCACGTTTTCCAATGCCTCACGTTTTCCGTTCTTGATCACCAAACTCGCACGCTCTTCAACCGCTCTTCGCCGGAGATCTGCTGCTGGAATTTGTATATAGTTATTCAACTCCTCATTAATATTTTAAACCACACCTTTTCAAAAATAACGTCTTTTGTCTTTGGCCAAGGTTTTTGCAATGCCTGTCATGTCATAGAATTTAGATAGTATGGCTTTTTTCTCATCTTGTTTTCCTATAGGGGTCCCCGGGCTGCGTAGCGCTTCTCTTAATGTATTCAGTATCATTTTGCCCATTTGTTTAAAATTATCTTTTAAAATATGTTCAAAGATATTTTCCCATAGAGCCATTTGAAGTTGGCTACTTTTGTTTATACCGGCTTGCATTTCTAGCCTTACGAAAAAATTTACCTACTTCTAGGATTCTATTGGTATATAAATCGCAAACATCATATCTTGCAGTAATTTAGATGTTCAACTGTGAAATCATACTCATCTAAGTCTAGACTCGTACGTGTCAGTTTTGAACTCGGATTGTTCATTGAAAATATATATATTAATGGTCTGTGATCTGTTTTAATTGTAAAGTGTTTTCCATAAATATATGGTTGAAAATGTAACATTGCCCAGTGAATTGCAGGTAATTCCTGCTCAGTTGTAGACTTATTAATTTCTCTCTTAATGAAAGCTCTTGATGCATTTGCAATGGGAGGTTGGAGTACGTTATAGATTTGAGTAAAAACCGCTCTACACTTTTGCTTACTTGTATCAGTAATTATATCGATAATAAAATTGGTGGGAAAATAGTATGAAACAAATTATAGCTTTGGTGCTTTTTGACATATAACCTTCTGAGCTTGGAAAAAACAATTTTTATTTAGTTCTGAATTAAAATTCTAAACTTTGAATTTATATCATATAGCTGTTATAGGAACAATTGAAAATTTGGTGGGAAAATAATATGAAAAAAAATTACAGCTTTGGGGCTTTTTGACATATTGTCTTATAATATTTGGAATATATTTTTTTATTTTTAAGAAATTGGAATTCAGTTTAATAAAAATTGGATTACTTTACCATATTGATTGAAAAAAAAAGGTCTTAATAAGGAATGAAATAATTTTTTTTTTAATATCACTGAAGCCAGCAACAATCCTTAAAAATTTCACATGGTGTCACTAAAGTTGATTATTTCTTATAACTGCAAGGGTATACAAACTGCGGCTTGCCGAAGCTAACTTCCTTTCTTGTTTTTATTTTAATTTTTAATTAGCAAATTTTTGCTTTAAAATTTCATTTTATATTTCCATATTTATTAGTTCTCCCTTTCTCTCTAAATTTAAATTCCAAAACGCTTAATGATGTAGTTTAATAGTCAGGTGGTGCCCTTAAATAGTCTTCCAGTGCGTTTTTAAATGTAGTTTCGTTACTGTTTGCTTTGATAATGTGTGGCAGTTGGTTCCAAATGCTAACAGCATATACAAGAAACTGCCTCCTTGAGCATAGGTTTTATAACATACGGCTTATTATATTTCTGGTTCTTCTTGACGAACTAAAAGTGAGTTTTTCATAAAGATACTACGGCTCTTGTCTGCTTATAATTTAATGGAGTAGTAAAAGGTCCCTAAGGCTTGTCCCGGATTTTAGTGATTTTAGTTAAAGACTTTAATTGCAACTTCACTTATATAATCAGCTCTTTGTCTATTATAAATATATCTTGCCACAACTACTTGCAGCTTGCCCTGACCTACGGAGCTGCTGTCACTGATAACCTATATTCCTTAGAAAAGTACCGGTATGAGATACATTTTAGCAATTGTCTCTTTTATTTTGGTAGGTAAGAAGTCCTTGGTCAAGTATAAGTTTCTAAGTATTGCATACATTTTTCCCACAGATTTTTTAAGGTGATCATCCCACGTCAATGTTGGATAAAACATTAATCCTAGATTAATTGCAGTTTTTAGATACTCAGCAGGAGCGTTATTAATGGTTATATTTTGCAATACACCGGAAGCCATCCCACTTTTACCATCCCACTTTTACAAACAAGGTATTTACACTTTTTTGGGTTTAAGCCAAAGTCATTCCGGCCACTGGCTAACAATTTGCAGTTCAGTTTGACAAACACTTATACATTCATTAATTCTACGAATAGGACGGCTTACATACATTTGAACATCATCAGCATACATGTGTTTTTCACAGTTCATTCACATACACTGAGAACAGTAATGGGCCCAGGACGGATAAGGATCCGTCCTGTGTGCCTCAAGGGAGGCACACCAGGTTTCAGACATAGAAAAGTCAAATCCGCATTTCTTACGAAAACCAACTGCCCACGATTGCACAAATAAGTTAGTTGCACTGATGTGCGGGAGAAATTACATAGACGTTTTAACTTAATAGAAAGAATTTCGTGATTTACCGTCTCAAATGCTTTGCTATTATCTAAAAGTGTCAAAAATGTTATGCTATCAGGATCCATTTTTATCCTAATCATAGCTGTTGTACAGCTTCTGCCAACACGGAACACTTATTGTTTATCAGTTAGAATATTGTTAGCTTTTAAATAATTCGTCATCTGATCAGCCATAAGTCGTTTGAAGCCTTTTGACAGAATTGGCCTATACTCATTTGCAGATTTTGGGATTGGTATTATCTAAGCTAATTTCCAAGAGTCGGGAAATATTGATTGTGTCAAGGCAGAATTATATGAATGGTAATATTTTTGGCAATATTATCTTTATATATTTTAGGTTTATGTCGTCGACTCCAGTTGCATTTGACATTATTAGTAACATTGATTTAAGGACATCAGACTCAGTTACACACGCTAAACTAAAACTACTATCATAGGTACTATTATCACAGCGGCAATTTATATTATCACAATTTCGATACCTATTTTGAGGAAGGTGGTCAAGATAGTCATCTTTAGTTACATCAGGTACTTTACAGCCTAAAAATTGTTTATTAAGTTCATCAGGATTGGCATCACATCGGGTGGTGTTGGATTTACAAATGCCTAATTTCTATTGACTTGTTGTTGCCCTAGTAAATCTGTTAAAGAAATATTTATGTTTTTCTTAATTTATTAATTGTGAAACTTTTTTTCATATTATTTTAAATTGCGCTGCGTGCTGGCTTGTCCTATATCGCTTCAATTTTTTAATGCAGTATTCCCTTTGTAAATAAGTACCTTAATTGCTAAACTAAACCATGGATTTTCACGAGGCTTGTTCATTTTTGTCACTAATGGAACTGATCGGTTGTATAAGTATATTATATTAACTTGTAGGATAGTCAATTGAGAATTTATATTTGTATAGTCATAAATAGAGTCCCAGTCACATAAATTACAGACGGTACCTAGCAAGGCGTAGTCATCATTTTTAAAGTCCCTGTAAACTATATGGTTTTTAGTTAAGTCTGTATTAATATTATAAATTAAATAAATTTGATCGTGTTTTGAAAACATTGGCATTGAAAGTTGACTATACATGGAAATTTTATTACAGTCAGTTACAAAAAATATGTCAAGCAGTGGCTTGAAAAATGTGTAGGTACTGATGAGTTTATTAAATTTATGCCAATAGATTCGATATCTTCCAATGATTTATTTTCCCTGTTGAAATCCCCAGCAAGCATAACATCAGAATAAGAGATAGACATATAGGATAATAAGTCAATTAAATTTTGGTAGTCAATAAATCGGTGTGGTCTATCAATGTAGCCTACTCAATTTTTTGATAACTATAAAGTATTTTTGATCTGAACAAATATCCATTCATCGGAGCTATTACTCAGATGTTTACGGACGAACTTTGCATTGCATTTTAATTAACCAATCTTTGAGCGTTAATATGGCATATACGAAGGCCAGTTCTCTGATTACCAAGTACTCTAAGCATCGTATAGCTGCTCGCAATCGGCGTGCATACATTGTCATCGATCATAAACAAACCAGAAAATCAGTAACTCATACGCACCCATTGCTTTTGCTATAATAATTAGTCTACGTACCACTATTAAACAGAAAAAAGAATTTTGAGAGAGAGTTAGATAACTTATTAAGAGAGTCGTAATTTTAAGAGTTAGAAAAGTCTTAAGTCTAATAAGGAGAGAATATAAAAATTTAAAGTACCTAGTCATATTTACATTAAGATACAGGAACATATCAGCTCGAAATCCCTCACAATTCGCCGAGATTCCATCCATTGCAGATGACGAAGATGCAGAGCGCGACGAGAGAGGAAAAGCTGGCTTATCAGCGCCAAGGTCTTGCGACGCAGTAGATTTTCTCACTACACCGGACGTGGACTAGGCCTCTGCGGGTAAATTCAGCAGAAATCAGTCTGGGCTTTTTAAACTTCATTGCCTCTTTAAAAATCACATAGTGCTCTCTCAAGAGCTGCTCATTAACAAGCCGCTCTCTAGGCTTGAGAGTCGAAGCCCATCATATGCAAGCTAAGTTGTTGTTTTGCTGTGCGGCGATAAGCTCCGATACAGCGCAGCAGAGTAATGTTTCCTTGCTGATTTTCCATGCGAATTATGACCACCGGGTCTACAAAAGAGTTTTGTGCTTTCTGGCCCGGAATAGCTCTTTGATTTTCAGTGGAGGTGTTAGTTTAAGTAAGAAACAGAGCTGGTTATACAACACCTCAAGTTTTCCCCCTCAATAAATGGGATTGCACGCGTAAGTCACACGCCTGATGTTTCATTTGCCTCGATCTCCCCCACTCTCTCTCTCAGGGTGGTCAACTCGCCGGCCTCCCGATCCAGAAGCTTGACGCGTTCACTCAGCTGATCCCATCCAGTGCGTAACTGTGCCACGGTTTCCACAATAGTGGCACGGTTTCCAAGCTGCTGCATCTCTTCTACAACGCATTCTATGCGGCTCGTAAGCCCATCTAGAATATGCTCCTTGGCGTCCCGCACATAGGATGCTATTTGCTCAGTTTGTTCTTTGAAGCGCGAGTTGAGCATATCTAGAAACCACGGCGGCGGAGAATTAGACATGCGCTCGGCGGTACTACGGAGTCGTTTGTTGGAGCACAAATACACAAATACAGATGGGGCGTTCGACTTTATTTGTTTGTTTTTTTTTAAATCAGTTTATATGGCAACTTGGCGGTTCTAAAGAAGATTTGCACTATTCACAGTGAAAGCGAGATCTTATTACACTTTTTACTGGTGTCTACGGTTATTTTAGCTATAAGTTTAGAGTGAAAACTATTTTTATCTGGAGCTTAAGAAAAAACACCTCCAATCGCTTGGTGTTGCTCAAAGCTTTTTTTCGAGTTCAATTTGATGAAATCCTGACATTAAGTTAAAGGATTTAAAATATATTGCTCGTCCTAGTTTATTTTATTCTGAACCTATAGATGGTTTTTAGGGACATTATATTCAGATACTTTTGTTTCAACAATCCCGTCTGTGATTCATTTTCCGACTTGTTTCCGTATTTCGTTCACCTGACTGACTGTGTCTGTTATTAATTTATTTGTACACCCTTGAAGAGGGTAAAATAATTTCAGACAAAAGTTTGATAGGCAGTGCAGGAGACGTTTCCGAACCATTATACAGTATATATATTCTTGATCAGCGTCACTGGACGAGTCGATCTAGCCATGTCTGTCTGTTCGTCCGTCTGTCCGTCTGCCAGTCCGTTTCTACGCAAACTAGTCTCTCAGTCTTCTTTGTATTGCAGATAGAATAAAAGTCGGAAAAACTATATCTTATAACTCCCATAGAAACTATCGAGGAAACAACAAAAAAATTATATCTTCGGTGTTTTTTAACATATAACCTTTAACATATAACCACAGAGCCATTTGAAGTTGGCTGCTTTTGTTTACACCTGTCTATTTTGATATCTAGTACTGACTTTCAATATATTTCCTGATATTTTGTAGTACTTTAACGGTTATTCTTGATAACGCATCGTTTTCCTTTAGATGTTCAACTGAATAATCATACTCATCTAAATCTAGCCTCGTACGTGTCAGTATAGAACTCGGAGTGTTTGTTGAAAATAGATATATTAATGGTCTGTGATCTGTTTTGATTGTAAAGTGTTTTCCATAAATATATGGTTGAAAATGTAACATTGCCCAGTGAATTGCAGGTAATTCCTGCTCAGTTGTACACTTATTAATTTCCCCCTTAGTGAAAGCTCTTGATGAATTTGCAATGTGAGGTTGGAGTCCGTTCTGGTTTTGGGTTAAAACCGCTCCCCACTGTTGGCTTACTTGTATCAGTAATTATATACAAAACTCTTCGGATATTGTAGCAAAGTAGGTTCCATGAGTTTTGTTTTTAAATATTGGAATGCGTTTTGGCTTTCATCTGTCCATTCAAAGGGAACATTCTTTTTACATAATCTTGTAATTTGCGTGAAGATTCGGCGAAATTTCTTTATGAAACTCCTCTAATTGCAAAGTGCTACGAAACGTCTAGCGCTGTCTGCATAGGGCGGTCCAGCGTAATTTATAATGATGTCATATTTTTTGTTGTCTGGAGTATTCCTTTATGTGTGCATTTATGACCGAGAAAAGTCACCTAATGTATAAAAATTAACATTTTCCTCAATGTAACTTTACATTGTAGATTTCTGAAGTTAAAGACATATGCTCTGTTAAGTTTTAAAGCATATGTCTTTCGAAACAACCTATACCTATTAGGTCATAATAGGTATAAAGGAATGCTTGTGAAGGTTATAATCCAGAGAATTCTATAGTCATGATGCTCTGAAATGAACTGGACGCTATTTTTAATCCAAAAGGCAAGCGATACGAGCCATTGCTCGTTGAAACTCTCTATGGAACTTTTTTCGAGTTTAATTTGATGAAAGCATGACATTAAGTCAAGGCATGAAAAATACTTTGCTCGTTCTAGTTTTTTTGTTCTGAACCTGGTGATGGTTTTTGAGGGACATGGAATAATGGGCCATTATATTTAGATATTTATATTTGGCTCAACAATCCCATCTGTGATTAATTTTCCGACTTGTTTCTGTATTTCGTTCAACGACTGTGTCTGTAATTAATTTATTTTTGTTTTAATATAAATTTCTATTTATAAGAATTATTTGTTCCTGTTGGTTCGGTTTCAAGTCCGAATATATCATTATATTGGGTGAATAAACTTGAAAGTTATAATTGAAAGTTGAGATAGTACAGATTTTTCTCTATTTTCTAAATAAGTTCTAATTACTCCGTAGTTCGAAAGTGCCAAATTATTTTACTGACTACTTGATCTTTATTTGTTGTATTGAGTAGTCTTATAAAAGTGTTTTTAGATGTTGCTATTATACTTGCTATGTAAATTCGATACTTAATTTATTGATTTGGAATTAATAAGCTGCCTTTTTTTTAATTAAGTTGCATTTTTCTAATAACTTGTGATTTTGCTGGTTGAGTTGTAGCCAGAACTGTATTTTATTGGAACATACAAGGTGAGTTCCAAAGTAAACAGGACTTTTTTAATTTAGCGCCCTCTAGTGGCACCATCTATATGTCAACTGATACGATAGCATCTGCTATCGCTTATCGACTTCCGGTAAAAATTTAATGACATTTTATCTATTGGAAGTGAGGTTATAGCGTTTTAAGTGTCAGTATGTTTTTGTCATCGGTGCGAAAATGAGCTTCGAACAAAGAGCCAACATTAAATGCACCGTCTCATCGATCGACGCTTGTGTCCGACTAACAAAAAAAAAAACAAAAATCACATATCAACCACTCCCCGTATTCACCTGATATGGCACCATGCGACCCCTACCTTTTCGGAAAAATGCATTTGCCGATCAAAAGAAACCGTTATGCAGACGTAGAGACCATTCAAAAGGCCTGCACCGGCATACTGGCGGCCATACCGGGCAACGAGCTAAAACACTCGTTCGACATGCTTTCGGACCGTACAAAACACTGTACTAAAGCAGAAGGAGATTATTGAATAAAATAAATTGATTTTGCCAAAAAAAAAACTATTCTGTTCTGGTTTTTTTTTTAAGTCCTGTTAACTTTGGAACTCACCTTGTAAATTGAAAATTTTAATTTGTAGCATTCAATTATTTTTGGACGTTGATGCACTATGTTCATAGCAAACAAATGGCACTTACGACACCTAGCTATGCTTATTACGCACGGAGCCCTAAACCGATTTGAGGAAGTAAACGAAAACGCGGACATGAAAAAAGTCGATATAACAATAGAAACGTTTCCTTCACTGCGTTGCAAGCTTCTGACTGAAATTATTATACTCTCTGCAAGGGTATACAAATTATATCTTCGGTGTTTTTTTACCATATAACCTTCTTATCTTGGAAATAACATGTTTTAATTTGTTGTAAATTTCGAATTAAATTTTATCAAAATAGAAAGACTATATCATATAGTTGTCATAGGAGCGTTCGGAGAATTGGGGGGAGAATATGAAACAATTATTTCTTGGATGTTTTTTGACATATAACCTTCTAAGCTTGGAAAAAACATTTTTTAATTTGTTATGAATTTCAAATTAAATTTTATCAAAGTCGGCGACTGTATCATATAGCTGTCATAGAAACGAAAATAAATAAAGGGAAATGGGAAAATAATATGAAAAAATAGAGTATTGGGCCTTTTGACATATTATCTTTTAATATTGGGAATATAAATTTTTATTTTTTTTAAGAATTTTGAATTCAGTTTAATAAAAATCGGACTACTTCAACATATAGATGTCAAAAAAATATCACTGAAGTCAACAACAGTCCTTAAAAATTTTACATGGTGTAACTAAAGTTGATTATTTCTTATAACTGCAAGGGTATACAAACTGCGGCTTGCCGAAGTTAACTTCCTTTCTTGTTTTTTATGTTTTTAAGAATTTTAAATAAAAATTTATAGAAACTGGAAGACTCTAACGTATAGCTGTCAAAGAAACGGTCAGAGAAATAAAGGAATATTTTTTTTAACATCACCGAAGCAACAATCCTTAAAAATTTCACATGGTGTTACTTACGTTGAGTATTTTGGGGACAGCCGCTTTGCTGCCTGCACTACTACTCCATCTCCCTTGCACTCTCCTTATCTGAGTAACGGGTATCTTATATTCGACGCCATCAACTATAGCTTTTTCCCTTATTTGATGTTTTATAAAGGTCCCTTTCCGCAATCATCTCGTTTAATAGGTTTATAGATTGTTGAAGCTGTCTACACAAATTTTTATTTAAATATATCCCAGGAGTGAATTTCTTACATGGAAAAAAATGGTGGTTTAAATTGTTTTTTTGTTGGTTTTGCCAATTAGCCAATGAATTGAAAAGGAGGTTTTCTCTATATCTTTCTCGGCGAGGTAATTTCTTCTTGACGCACATCATTTAAGGCCCTTGTAATATAGTGCCTGCGTTTTTTAACCCGAAGGTTAAACGGCAGAATTCGTAATTACCTCCGTTAATTGAAAAGGAGGTTTTCTCTATATGTTTCTCGGCGAGGTATATTCGCTGATTTCAATACATATTCATTGTGGCTCCCGTTTTGACATCGCATTGGGCAACCACCCTTTGATAGACTTCAACCTGGGCCGTCTGTACCGTTAGCGCGCTAGCGTGGGCTATAACCGATTCTAAATGTGAGGCAAAAGCGCTTTCTAAGCGCTGTTCCGGCTCGGCATGAGTGTTACAGACAGGGCAGAATATTATTTATTTACTGTCGTCGCTATCTAGTCCATGCTTAATTTCCCTATATTCCCAACTCATCGGCAGCTGGGGGGAGCTGTTTAAGTTAACGGCAAATATGCGAGCCGAAAACGGGGCATATAAACGATTGGGGGATATTGGTCAAGGCGAATGGATGCAATAATAACACAGATACATTGGATTAATTCGGTAAAGAATACAATATGAGCACAGGCACAGTGGATTAATTCGCCAAAAAAAAAAAAGAGGAAAAGCGTCTGGCAAATTTTGCGCGTGTGAAGAAACCAATACGAAGAATATAGAATACTGTTTTATTTATTTTAATTATTCATATAAAAATTTCACGGCAGTACGTAATTTGAGATACTTGATTTTAGTGTTTTATAATGCACTTAGAAAGAAAAGAGTAAAAAATCGAAAATGGAGTCACTTTGTGTATATTTGCTATTCTGTTTTTTACATGTAGACCTTCAGCTTTTGTTAACTTTCAGCTTCTAACATATTTATATTTCCTCAGGGGTGGACTTCGAATACAAAAAATATAAGTGTGTTATATAAAATGTAAGAAAGTAATATATGAAAAGTATAAAGGGCTTATATAAAAAATATAAAAGTGATATATAGCAAGAAAGGAAGTTAACTTCGGCAAGCCGAAGTTTGTATACCTTTGCAGTTATAAGTTATAATCAACTTTAGTAACACCATGTGAAATTTTTAGGGATTGTTTCTAACTTCAGTGATATTAAAAAAAATTATTTCTTTCTTTTTTTCAGACCATTTTTTTGACATCTAGATGTTAGAGTATTGTTATTTTTATAAAATTGAATTGGAAATTCTTAAAAATATAAAAAATGATATTATAAGATAATTTGTCAAAAAGACCCAAAGCCATAATTTGTTTCATATTATTTTTCCACCAATTTTCCTATGACAGCTATATGATACAGTCGCCCGACTTTGATAAAATTTAATTCAAAATTCATAACAAATTAAAAAATGTTATTTCCAAGCCTAGAAGGTTATAAGTTTAAAAACACCAAAGATATAATTTTTTGTCAGTTTTCCCCAATAGTTCCTATGGGAAGTAGTCCTATCAAAATCGGACTGCTATATCATATAGGAAAATAATATGAAACAAATTATAGCTTTGGGGCTTTGGGACATATTATCTTATAATATTGGGAATATAATTTTTATATTTTAAAGAATTACGAATTCAATTTAATAAAAATCGGACTACTCTAACATATAGATGTCAAAAAAATAGTCTTAAAAACGAATGAATAAATTTTTTTTTTTTAATATCACTGAAGTCAGCAACAATCCTTAAAAATTTCACATGGTGTTACTAAAGTTGATAATTTTTTATAACTGCAAGGGTATACAAACTTTGGCTTGCCGAAGTTAACTTCCTTTCTTTCTCAGAAGTTAAACTGGATTTGACTCCAATAAGACCGCCTTCACCTCGACGGTCCGATCCGTCCGATAAACAAAAAAGTTATTAAACAAAATCTCACTACCATTTACGGATGGGTTAAGCCAGGTTCAGTGAGTTCGATATCATTGGCTTCAAAAATTGAAATGTTTTTATAAGCCTTAGAGAGTTTTCTAAGAAGCCGCAAAGCCTTCTGATAATGAAAAAGGAAAATTTATTTTTTTGATTTTAAATTAGAACTGTGCGCCGACAAAGATGTCATGGAAGGGGACCTATTTTTTTACATACTCGCGGACAATTATATCAACAGACATAAAATTGGGACAAAGAAGTTTGGAGAACAGCCCATCTGGATTAAATATTTAAAATAAAGATTAGTCTCTTATATGTTTACAGCCCTCACTCGTAGAGTAAAAGGGTATACTAGATACGTCGGAAAGTATGAAACAGATAGAAGGAAGCGTTTCCGTTTGTTTTTTTTATTTAAATCAGTTTATATGGCAAACTTGGCGGTCCTAAAGAAGATTTGCACTATTCACAGTGAAAGCGAGATCCTATTACACTTTTTACTGGTGTCTACGGTTATTTTAGCTATAAGTTTAGAGTGAAAACTATTTTTATCTGGAGCTTAAGAAAAAACACCTCCAATCGCTTGGTGTTGCTCAAAGCTTTTTTTCGAGTTCAATTTGATGAAATCCTGACATTAAGTTAAAGCATTAAAAATATATTGCTCGTCCTAGTTTATTTTATTCTGAACCTATAGATGGTTTTTAACGACATTATATTCAGATACTTTGGTTCAACAATCCCGTCTGTGATTAATTTTCCGACTTGCTTCCGTATTTCGTTCACCTGACTGTGTCTGTTATTAATTTATTTGTACACCCTTGCAGAGGGTATAATAATTGCAGACAAAAGTTTGTTAAGCAGTGCAGGAGACGTTTCCGAACCATTATACAGTATATATATTCTTGATCAGCATCACTGGACGAGTCGATCTAGCCATGTCTGTCTGTTCGTCCGTCTGTCCGTCTGCCGGTCCGTTTCTACGCAAACTAGTCTCTCAGTCTTCTTTGTATTGCAGATAGGATAAAAGTCGGAAAAACTATATCTTATAACTCCCATAGAAACTATCGAGGAAACAACAAAAAAATTATATCTTCGGTGTTTTTTAACATATAACCTTTAACATATAACCACAGAGCCATTTGAAGTTGGCTGCTTTTGTTTACACCTGTCTATTTTGATATCTAGTACTGACTTTCAATATATTTCCATGAATATTTTGTAGTACTTTAACGGTTATTCTTGATAACGCATCGTTTTCCTTTAGATGTTCAACTGAATAATCATACTCATCTAAATCTAGCCTCGTACGTGTCAGTATAGAACTCGGAGTGTTTGTTGAAAATAGATATATTAATGGTCTGTGATCTGTTTTGATTGTAAAGTGTTTTCCATAAATATATGGTTGAAAATGTAACATTGCCCAGTGAATTGCAGGTAATTCCTGCTCAGTTGTACACTTATTAATTTCCCCCTTAGTGAAAGCTCTTGATGAATTTGCAATGTGAGGTTGGAGTCCGTTCTGGTTTTGGGTTAAAACCGCTCCCCACTGTTGGCTTACTTGTATCAGTAATTATATACAAAACTCTTCGGATATTGTAGCAAAGTAGGTTCCATGAGTTTTGTTTTTAAATATTGGAATGCGTTTTGGCTTTCATCTGTCCATTCAAAGGGAACATTCTTTTTACATAATCTTGTAATTTGCGTGAAGATTCGGCGAAATTTCTTTATGAAACTCCTCTAATTGCAAAGTGCTACGAAACGTCTAGCGCTGTCTGCATAGGGCGGTCCAGCGTAATTTATAATGATGTCATATTTTTTGTTGTCTGGAGTATTCCTTTATGTGTGCATTTATGACCGAGAAAAGTCACCTAATGTATAAAAATTAACATTTTCCTCAATGTAACTTTACATTGTAGATTTCTGAAGTTAAAGACATATGCTCTGTTAAGTTTTAAAGCATATGTCTTTCGAAACAACCTATACCTATTAGGTCATAATAGGTATAAAGGAATGCTTGTGAAGGTTATAATCCAGAGAATTCTATAGTCATGATGCTCTGAAATGAACTGGACGCTATTTTTAATCCAAAAGGCAAGCGATACGAGCCATTGCTCGTTGAAACTCTCTATGGAACTTTTTTCGAGTTTAATTTGATGAAAGCATGACATTAAGTCAAGGCATGAAAAATACTTTGCTCGTTCTAGTTTTTTTGTTCTGAACCTGGTGATGGTTTTTGAGGGACATGGAATAATGGGCCATTATATTTAGATATTTATATTTGGCTCAACAATCCCATCTGTGATTAATTTTCCGACTTGTTTAGGTATTTCGTTCAACGACTGTGTCTGTAATTAATTTATTTTTGTTTTAATATAAATTTCTATTTATAAGAATTATTTGTTCCTGTTGGTTCGGTTTCAAGTCCGAATATATCATTATATTGGGTGAATAAACTTGAAAGTTATAATTGAAAGTTGAGATAGTACAGATTTTTCTCTATTTTCTAAATAAGTTCTAATTACTCCGTAGTTCGAAAGTGCCAAATTATTTTACTGACTACTTGATCTTTATTTGTTGTATTGAGTAGTCTTATAAAAGTGTTTTTAGATGTTGCTATTATACTTGCTATGTAAATTCGATACTTAATTTATTGATTTGGAATTAATAAGCTGCCTTTTTTTTAATTAAGTTGCATTTTTCTAATAACTTGTGATTTTGCTGGTTGAGTTGTAGCCAGAACTGTATTTTATTGGAACATACAAGGTGAGTTCCAAAGTAAACAGGACTTTTTTAATTTAGCGCCCTCTAGTGGCACCATCTATATGTCAACTGATGCGATAGCATCTGCTATCGCTTATCGACTTCCGGTAAAAATTTAATGACATTTTATCTATTGGAAGTGAGGTTATAGCGTTTTAAGTGTCAGTATGTTTTTGTCATCGGTGCGAAAATGAGCTTCGAACAAAGAGCCAACATTAAATGCACCGTCTCATCGATCGACGCTTGTGTCCGACTAACAAAAAAAAAACAAAAATCACATATCAACCACTCCCCGTATTCACCTGATATGGCACCATGCGACCCCTACCTTTTCGGAAAAATGCATTTGCCGATCAAAAGAAACCGTTATGCAGACGTAGAGACCATTCAAAAGGCCTGCACCGGCATACTGGCGGCCATACCGGGCAACGAGCTAAAACACTCGTTCGACATGCTTTCGGACCGTACAAAACACTGTACTAAAGCAGAAGGAGATTATTGAATAAAATAAATTGATTTTGCCAAAAAAAAAACTATTCTGTTCTGGTTTTTTTTTTAAGTCCTGTTTACTTTGGAACTCACCTTGTAAATTGAAAATTTTAATTTGTAGCATTCAATTATTTTTGGACGTTGATGCACTATGTTCATAGCAAACAAATGGCACTTACGACACCTAGCTATGCTTATTACGCACGGAGCCCTAAACCGATTTGAGGAAGTAAACGAAAACGCGGACATGAAAAAAGTCGATATAACAATAGAAACGTTTCCTTCACTGCGTTGCAAGCTTCTGACTGAAATTATTATACTCTCTGCAAGGGTATACAAATTATATCTTCGGTGTTTTTTTACCATATAACCTTCTTATCTTGGAAATAACATGTTTTAATTTGTTGTAAATTTCGAATTAAATTTTATCAAAATAGAAAGACTATATCATATAGTTGTCATAGGAGCGTTCGGAGAATTGGGGGGAGAATATGAAACAATTATTTCTTGGATGTTTTTTGACATATAACCTTCTAAGCTTGGAAAAAACATTTTTTAATTTGTTATGAATTTCAAATTAAATTTTATCAAAGTCGGCGACTGTATCATATAGCTGTCATAGAAACGAAAATAAATAAAGGGAAATGGGAAAATAATATGAAAAAATAGAGTATTGGGCCTTTTGACATATTATCTTTTAATATTGGGAATATAAATTTTTATTTTTTTTAAGAATTTTGAATTCAGTTTAATAAAAATCGGACTACTTCAACATATAGATGTCAAAAAAATATCACTGAAGTCAACAACAGTCCTTAAAAATTTTACATGGTGTAACTAAAGTTGATTATTTCTTATAACTGCAAGGGTATACAAACTGCGGCTTGCCGAAGTTAACTTCCTTTCTTGTTTTTTATGTTTTTAAGAATTTTAAATAAAAATTTATAGAAACTGGAAGACTCTAACGTATAGCTGTCAAAGAAACGGTCAGAGAAATAAAGGAATATTTTTTTTAACATCACCGAAGCAACAATCCTTAAAAATTTCACATGGTGTTACTTACGTTGAGTATTTTGGGGACAGCCGCTTTGCTGCCTGCACTACTACTCCATCTCCCTTGCACTCTCCTTATCTGAGTGACGGGTATCTTATATTCGACGCCATCAACTATAGCTTTTTCCCTTATTTGATGTTTTATAAAGGTCCCTTTCCGCAATCATCTCGTTTAATAGGTTTATAGATTGTTGAAGCTGTCTACACAAATTTTTATTTAAATATATCCCAGGAGTGAATTTCTTACATGGAAAAAAATGGTGGACCGAAAATATTCTTTTCTTAAAATGTTTCTGACCAAAAAAATCTTTAAATTATAAAGGACCTAGAGCTTCATTGGTCGAAGCATGCAAATGCACCGTTTTCATTATGTCAGTTTTATTTTTATAAATCTATGGTAAAATTTATTTGTTGAGTTTTATTAAGAAACTCAAGTAATAATCGTTATTGACGAACTAAAAAAAATCATCAATAAGAATTAGTTCTATGATTTATCATATTAAACTCAAAACGCGAATGCGTCAATCGACATAGGTATAATAATATGATTTAAATTGTTTTTTTGTTTGTTTTGCCAATTAGCCAATGAATTGAAAAGGAGGTTTTCTCTATATCTTTCTCGGCGAGGTAATTTCTTCTTGACGCACATCATTTAAGGCCCTTGTAATATAGTGCCTGCGTTTTTTAACCCGAAGGTTAAACGGCAGAATTCGTAATTACCTCCGTTAATTGAAAAGGAGGTTTTCTCTATATGTTTCTCGGCGAGGTATATTCGCTGATTTCAATACATATTCATTGTGGCTCCCGTTTTGACATCGCATTGGGCAACCACCCTTTGATAGACTTCAACCTGGGCCGTCTGTACCGTTAGCGCGCTAGCGTGGGCTATAACCGATTCTAAATGTGAGGCAAAAGCGCTTTCTAAGCGCTGTTCCGGCTCGGCATGAGTGTTACAGACAGGGCAGAATATTATTTATTTACTGTCGTCGCTATCTAGTCCATGCTTAATTTCCCTATATTCCCAACTCATCGGCAGCTGGGGGGAGCTGTTTAAGTTAACGGCAAATATGCGAGCCGAAAACGGGGCATATAAACGATTGGGGGATATTGGTCAAGGCGAATGGATGCAATAATAACACAGATACATTGGATTAATTCGGTAAAGAATACAATATGAGCACAGGCACAGTGGATTAATTCGCCAAAAAAAAAAAGAGGAAAAGCGTCTGGCAAATTTTGCGCGTGTGAAGAAACCAATACGAAGAATATAGAATACTGTTTTATTTATTTTAATTATTCATATAAAAATTTCACGGCAGTACGTAATTTGAGATACTTGATTTTAGTGTTTTATAATGCACTTAGAAAGAAAAGAGTAAAAAATCGAAAATGGAGTCACTTTGTGTATATTTGCTATTCTGTTTTTTACATGTAGACCTTCAGCTTTTGTTAACTTTCAGCTTCTAACATATTTATATTTCCTCAGGGGTGGACTTCGAATACAAAAAATATAAGTGTGTTATATAAAATGTAAGAAAGTAATATATGAAAAGTATAAAGGGCTTATATAAAAAATATAAAAGTGATATATAGCAAGAAAGGAAGTTAACTTCGGCAAGCCGAAGTTTGTATACCTTTGCAGTTATAAGTTATAATCAACTTTAGTAACACCATGTGAAATTTTTAGGGATTGTTTCTAACTTCAGTGATATTAAAAAAAATTATTTCTTTCTTTTTTTTCAGACCATTTTTTTGACATCTAGATGTTAGAGTATTGTTATTTTTATAAAATTGAATTGGAAATTCTTAAAAATATAAAAAATGATATTATAAGATAATTTGTCAAAAAGACCCAAAGCCATAATTTGTTTCATATTATTTTTCCACCAATTTTCCTATGACAGCTATATGATACAGTCGCCCGACTTTGATAAAATTTAATTCAAAATTCATAACAAATTAAAAAATGTTATTTCCAAGCCTAGAAGGTTATAAGTTTAAAAACACCAAAGATATAATTTTTTGTCAGTTTTCCCCAATAGTTCCTATGGGAAGTAGTCCTATCAAAATCGGACTGCTATATCATATAGGAAAATAATATGAAACAAATTATAGCTTTGGGGCTTTGGGACATATTATCTTATAATATTGGGAATATAATTTTTATATTTTAAAGAATTACGAATTCAATTTAATAAAAATCGGACTACTCTAACATATAGATGTCAAAAAAATAGTCTTAAAAACGAATGAATAAATTTTTTTTTTTTAATATCACTGAAGTTAGCAACAATCCTTAAAAATTTCACATGGTGTTACTAAAGTTGATAATTTTTTATAACTGCAAGGGTATACAAACTTTGGCTTGCCGAAGTTAACTTCCTTTCTTTCTCAGAAGTTAAACTGGATTTGACTCCAATAAGACCGCCTTCACCTCGACGGTCCGATCCGTCCGATAAACAAAAAAGTTATTAAACAAAATCTCACTACCATTTACGGATGGGTTAAGCCAGGTTCAGTGAGTTCGATATCATTGGCTTCAAAAATTGAAATGTTTTTATAAGCCTTAGAGAGTTTTCTAAGAAGCCGCAAAGCCTTCTGATAATGAAAAAGGAAAATTTATTTTTTTGATTTTAAATTAGAACTGTGCGCCGACAAAGATGTCATGGAAGGGGACCTATTTTTTTACATACTCGCGGACAATTATATCAACAGACATAAAATTGGGACAAAGAAGTTTGGAGAACAGCCCATCTGGATTAAATATTTAAAATAAAGATTAGTCTCTTATATGTTTACAGCCCTCACTCGTAGAGTAAAAGGGTATACTAGATACGTCGAAAAGTATGAAACAGATAGAAGGAAGCGTTTCCGTTTGTTTTTTTTATTTAAATCAGTTTATATGGCAAACTTGGCGGTCCTAAAGAAGATTTGCACTATTCACAGTGAAAGCGAGATCCTATTACACTTTTTACTGGTGTCTGAGGTAATTTTAGCTATAAGTTCAGAGTGAAAACTAATTTTAATCTGGAGCTTAAGAAAAAACACCTCCAATCGCTTGGTGTTGCTCAAAGCTTTTTTTCGAGTTCAATTTGATGAAATCCTGACATTAAGTTAAAGCATTAAAAATATATTGCTCGTCCTAGTTTATTTTATTCTGAACCTATAGATGGTTTTTAACGACATTATATTCAGATACTTTGGTTCAACAATCCCGTCTGTGATTAATTTTCCGACTTGCTTCCGTATTTCGTTCACCTGACTGTGTCTGTTATTAATTTATTTGTACACCCTTGCAGAGGGTATAATAATTGCAGACAAAAGTTTGTTAAGCAGTGCAGGAGACGTTTCCGAACCATTATACAGTATATATATTCTTGATCAGCATCACTGGACGAGTCGATCTAGCCATGTCTGTCTGTTCGTCCGTCTGTCCGTCTGCCGGTCCGTTTCTACGCAAACTAGTCTCTCAGTCTTCTTTGTATTGCAGATAGGATAAAAGTCGGAAAAACTATATCTTATAACTCCCATAGAAACTATCGAGGAAACAACAAAAAAATTATATCTTCGGTGTTTTTTAACATATAACCTTTAACATATAACCACAGAGCCATTTGAAGTTGGCTGCTTTTGTTTACACCTGTCTATTTTGATATCTAGTACTGACTTTCAATATATTTCCTGATATTTTGTAGTACTTTAACGGTTATTCTTGATAACGCATCGTTTTCCTTTAGATGTTCAACTGAATAATCATACTCATCTAAATCTAGCCTCGTACGTGTCAGTATAGAACTCGGAGTGTTTGTTGAAAATAGATATATTAATGGTCTGTGATCTGTTTTGATTGTAAAGTGTTTTCCATAAATATATGGTTGAAAATGTAACATTGCCCAGTGAATTGCAGGTAATTCCTGCTCAGTTGTACACTTATTAATTTCCCCCTTAGTGAAAGCTCTTGATGAATTTGCAATGTGAGGTTGGAGTCCGTTCTGGTTTTGGGTTAAAACCGCTCCCCACTGTTGGCTTACTTGTATCAGTAATTATATACAAAACTCTTCGGATATTGTAGCAAAGTAGGTTCCATGAGTTTTGTTTTTAAATATTGGAATGCGTTTTGGCTTTCATCTGTCCATTCAAAGGGAACATTCTTTTTACATAATCTTGTAATTTGCGTGAAGATTCGGCGAAATTTCTTTATGAAACTCCTCTAATTGCAAAGTGCTACGAAACGTCTAGCGCTGTCTGCATAGGGCGGTCCAGCGTAATTTATAATGATGTCATATTTTTTGTTGTCTGGAGTATTCCTTTATGTGTGCATTTATGACCGAGAAAAGTCACCTAATGTATAAAAATTAACATTTTCCTCAATGTAACTTTACATTGTAGATTTCTGAAGTTAAAGACATATGCTCTGTTAAGTTTTAAAGCATATGTCTTTCGAAACAACCTATACCTATTAGGTCATAATAGGTATAAAGGAATGCTTGTGAAGGTTATAATCCAGAGAATTCTATAGTCATGATGCTCTGAAATGAACTGGACGCTATTTTTAATCCAAAAGGCAAGCGATACGAGCCATTGCTCGTTGAAACTCTCTATGGAACTTTTTTCGAGTTTAATTTGATGAAAGCATGACATTAAGTCAAGGCATGAAAAATACTTTGCTCGTTCTAGTTTTTTTGTTCTGAACCTGGTGATGGTTTTTGAGGGACATGGAATAATGGGCCATTATATTTAGATATTTATATTTGGCTCAACAATCCCATCTGTGATTAATTTTCCGACTTGTTTAGGTATTTCGTTCAACGACTGTGTCTGTAATTAATTTATTTTTGTTTTAATATAAATTTCTATTTATAAGAATTATTTGTTCCTGTTGGTTCGGTTTCAAGTCCGAATATATCATTATATTGGGTGAATAAACTTGAAAGCTATAATTGAAAGTTGAGATAGTACAGATTTTTCTCTATTTTCTAAATAAGTTTTAATTACTCCGTAGTTCGAAAGTGCCAAATTATTTTACTGACTACTTGATCTTTATTTGTTGTATTGAGTAGTCTTATAAAAGTGTTTTTAGATGTTGCTATTATACTTGCTATGTAAATTCGATACTTAATTTATTGATTTGGAATTAATAAACTGCCTTTTTTTTAATTAAGTTGCATTTTTCTAATAACTTGTGATTTTGCTGGTTGAAGTATTGAGTTGTAGCCAGAACTGTATTTTATTGGAACATACAAGGTGAGTTCCAAAGTAAACAGGACTTTTTTAATTTAGCGCCCTCTAGTGGCACCATCTATATGTCAACTGATGCGATAGCATCTGCTATCGCTTATCGACTTCCGGTAAAAATTTAATGACATTTTATCTATTGGAAGTGAGGTTATAGCGTTTTAAGTGTCAGTATGTTTTTGTCATCGGTGCGAAAATGAGCTTCGAACAAAGAGCCAACATTAAATGCACCGTCTCATCGATCGACGCTTGTGTCCGACTAACAAAAAAAAAACAAAAATCACATATCAACCACTCCCCGTATTCACCTGATATGGCACCATGCGACCCCTACCTTTTCGGAAAAATGCATTTGCCGATCAAAAGAAACCGTTATGCAGACGTAGAGGCCATTCAAAAGGCCTGCACCGGGATACTGGCGGCCATACCGGGCAACGAGCTAAAACACTCGTTCGACATGCTTTCGGACCGTACAAAACACTGTACTAAAGCAGAAGGAGATTATTGAATAAAATAAATTGATTTTGCCAAAAAAAAAACTATTCTGTTCTGGTTTTTTTTTTAAGTCCTGTTTACTTTGGAACTCACCTTGTAAATTGAAAATTTTAATTTGTAGCATTCAATTATTTTTGGACGTTGATGCACTATGTTCATAGCAAACAAATGGCACTTACGACACCTAGCTATGCTTATTACGCACGGAGCCCTAAACCGATTTGAGGAAGTAAACGAAAACGCGGACATGGAAAAAGTCGATATAACAATAGAAACGTTTCCTTCACTGCGTTGCAAGCTTCTGACTGAAATTATTATACTCTCTGCAAGGGTATACAAATTATATCTTCGGTGTTTTTTTACCATATAACCTTCTTATCTTGGAAATAACATGTTTTAATTTGTTGTAAATTTCGAATTAAATTTTATCAAAATAGAAAGACTATATCATATAGTTGTCATAGGAGCGTTCGGAGAATTGGGGGGAGAATATGAAACAATTATTTCTTGGATGTTTTTTGACATATAACCTTCTAAGCTTGGAAAAAACATTTTTTAATTTGTTATGAATTTCAAATTAAATTTTATCAAAGTCGGCGACTGTATCATATAGCTGTCATAGAAACGAAAATAAATAAAGGGAAATGGGAAAATAATATGAAAAAATAGAGTATTGGGCCTTTTGACATATTATCTTTTAATATTGGGAATATAAATTTTTATATTTTTAAGAATTTTGAATTCAGTTTAATAAAAATCGGACTACTTCAACATATAGATGTCAAAAAAATATCACTGAAGTCAACAACAGTCCTTAAAAATTATACATGGTGTAACTAAAGTTGATTATTTCTTATAACTGCAAGGGTATACAAACTGCGGCTTGCTGAAGTTAACTTCCTTTCTTGTTTTTTATGTTTTTAAGAATTTTAAATAAAAATTTATAGAAATTGGAAGACTCTAACGTATAGCTGTCAAAGAAACTGTCAGAGAAATAAAGGAATATTTTTTTTAACATCACCGAAGCAACAATCCTTAAAAATTTCACATGGTGTTACTTACGTTGAGTATTTTGGGGACAGCCGCTTTGCTGCCTGCACTACTACTCCATCTCCCTCGCACTCTCCTTATTTTATCTTCGACGCCATTAAGTATAGCTTTTTTCCTTGTTTATAAAGGGCCCTTTCCCCAATCACCTCCTTTAATAGATATATAGAATTTTGAAGCTGTGTACACAATTTTTTATACAAATATATCCCAGGAGTTCATTTTTTACATGTTCAGAAAAAAGACGTAAGGTTTAAGGAAAAGTTTATATGGTGGACCGAGAATATTCTTTTCTTAAAATGTTCCTGACTAAAAAATCATTAAATTATAAAGGACCTAGAGCTTTATTGGTCGAAGCATGCAAATGCACTGTTTTTATTTTAATTTTTATAAATCAATGGTAAAATTTATTTATTGAGTTTTATTAATAAACTGAAGTAAGAATCGTTATTGACGAGTTTAAAAAAAAACATCAATTAGTCTTATTTGTAAGATTTATCATATTAAACTCAAAACGCGATTGTGGTGGTAAAAATTTGGTAAAATAATATTGAAAAATTATAACTTCTGTGTTTTATAACTTATAACCTCCTACGCTTGGAAATAACATTTTTTATTTGGTTTTGAGTTTCGAATTAAATTTTATCAAAATCTGTCGACTATATCATATAGCTGCCATTGGAACGATCGGAAAATTAGTAGGAAAACATGAAATAAAAATTATATCGTTTGTGTTTTTTAACATATAACCTTATAAGCTTGAAAATAACATTTTTTAATTAGTTCTGAATTTCGAATTAAATTTTATTAATATCGGACGACTATATCATATAGCTGTCATAGGAACGATCGGATAATTGGTGGGAAATAATGTGAAACAAATTATAGCTTTAAGGCTTTTTGACGTATTATCTTATAATATTGGGAATATAAATTTTTATATTTTTAAGAATATCGAATTCAATTTAGTAAAATTATTGGTTATTTTTTATAACTGCAAGGGTATACAAACTTCGGCTTCCCGAAGTTAACTTCCTTTCTTGTTTCATATTATTTTACCACTAATTTTACGATCGCTACTATGGCAGCTATATGATATAGTCTTCCGATTTTGATAAAAGTTAATTCGAATTTCTGAACAAAATAGCTTCAAAACTTAGAGACTAGTTTGCGTAGAAACGGACAGACAGACAGACGGACATGGCTAGATCGACTCGTCTTGTGACGCTGATCAAGAATATATATATATACTTTATGGGGTCGGAAACGTCTCCTTCACTGCGATGCAAACTTCTGACTGAAATCATTATACCCTCTGCAAGGGTATAAAAATAATCATCAGTAAGGATTATTTATGAATTTTTTTTATAAAACTGAAAATGCAATTTAGTAAATATATTATTGTGCTTCAAATTGGTTCTTGTTAATTTGGTCACAAAGTTCCAATATACACAATTCTGTTACTTAAGCCCTCCATATGAAAGAAGAAACAACGACAAATCGGAGGGAGGGGTGCGTTTGACTATCCAGACGCAAGCTAATAAGGTCAAAAGAAAATTTATTTCGGCAGCATACTGGTGTCACGTGGCCATTAAAACGGCCACGATCGACCTACTGATAACCATACCCCGGTAGCTGGCAAAGTGTAACAGCCGCCCGCTAACTCCAAAGATAGCGCGTACCAAGAAATAGTAACCCTAGGTGGGAACACCTATTTAATACAATTTAAACTGGCAGCTAAGTAAAAGCTCTACTAGGATATAAAAGGACAAGGAAAGGCGACTTTCCCAGGGGCAGTGACGACTGGAGTCCTCTGTGTCCAGAATCAGTTACCAGTATGCAGCAGCCCTTGAGGAGGACACAAATTGCTCGAAAGAATCTCATGTGCCGGACCTTCGCCGTCATTATAATCAAAGAAGAAGGGGAAGATCGACCACAAGGAAGACAGCCGACATCCTGGGATGTTTGTGGCCGGAATACTCGTAATCCTCATGCTCCTGAGCAATATAAATGTGTCCATTGAATCAATCTAAGCTAAAGTGAGCTAAAGTGGCATAACCAAGAGCCAATAGCCTCATATAATACAACCAGAAAACAAGTGAAGATCCAAAACATTGGAAGCGTTCAAAAATGCATTCAAATACATTTAAATGAAAAGAATCGGTAGTGCGGATCCTGATAAACAATTAGCAAAGACAAGTCTCTCCACCACAAGTCTCTGCACCAGTCCCAGGATCCGGAGCGTCGAAATCTGAATGCCCACGATTGAAAAGGGGTTGGAAACCGGTTCCTTTCTTAAAGCATACATACAAGTATATAGAATTCACAGTTCACAACAGTTTTAGAGACTGTTATTGACTTTTCGGCCTCGAGTATCAGCCTTGTAGTTTTATGTACAATTGCAAGAGCCCTCTGAGCGATGTTTGCAGTCCTGAATAGTAGAGTTAAAAAAAAATAAAATAAAAAGAACACAAATTGAATAAAATGTTTAAGGTACTTACAAACAAAGCAAAGTTGTGAAATGTGAAATGCAAAAGTTCTGAAAAATAGAATGAATGGTATAAAGGTGGTTATGTATCCGGAGACAAAACACAAAGTTTAAGAAACGTGAGGAAGGCCAGAAGAATTTTCCCACCTTTTTACTGCCTGTGCGAAAACCAGCACCGGCGCCGCCAGTCCCAAAGGCTAAGGAAAACTACAGAAAGTTAAAGTGTGGGAGGCATGGAAAATCCTCCTACACCTACGAGGGAAATGAGTATCAACAACCAAGAAGACCCAGCCCAAAAAGAAAAGGAGCGGCAAGAGAAATATGCTCAGATATTTTAATTATATAGAGCGACATGATGTAAATCTGCCATGTGAAAAAATAACTATACCCAATATTTCCTTTCATTTCCAAATTTTTCTTTATATATAATAGTATAAATAAAGTAAAAGAAATTCAACATAACAATTAGCCATATATACTCCGCATAAAATATATAATTTTGGAACAGCGATGGCATTGAGCATGTGAAACAATTTCAAGCCAACATAACATATTAAGTAGAACTAGCTTTTCAGTATTGGATACTTTTGACATGCTATAATTCATATCCATCTTATAATGGAATGGAGTGAATTATAAAAGGATCATAATGAACTTAAGCGCGATTCCGATAAATCATATAAATCGTTAACGAAAAATAGAGCAATACAACAAGCTACTATAAACAAACATGCAGAAATATTAGTAACTTAGCTTCAACAATGCGCATACAAGGTGAGTTCCAAAGTAAACAAGACTTAAAAAAAAACAGAATAAATAGATTTTCGGCAAAATCAATTTATTTTATTCAAAATAGTCTCCTTCTGCTTTAATACAGCGTTTTGCACGGTCCAAAGCATGTCGAACGAGTGTTTTAGCTCGTTGCCCAGTATAGCCGCCAATATGCCGGTGCAAGTCTTTTGAACGCATGCATAACGCTTTCCTTTCATCGGCAAATGCACGGTGTCATATCAGGTAAATCACGTGGTTGATAGTTAAAAAGTGATTTTTGGTCAAATAGTCGGATTAGTCGCATTATCGTGCAACAGACGCATACTCCCATCTTCGCAATATTCGGGTCGAATACGGCGCACCAAACGCTTCAAAACACCAAGGTAGAATACCGCATTAACGTTTTGGCCGGGTGGAACAAATTCTTTGTGGACAATACCCTTGGAATCATAAGAACAAATCAGCATTGTCTTCACTTTTGACTTCTCCAGGCGCGATTTTTTGGGTTTCGGCTCGTCCGGCGCCTTCCATCCGGGACTCTGGCGTTTGGTTTCGGTATCATATTGAAAACACCACCTTGCGTGACCAGCCACAATCTTGTAACGGAAGTTCGGGTCCTTTTTTGCCTCTTTAATGATTTTGGTTGGCCCCCATGTTCATCGTCATTTATGTCCTCCCGACCACTTTGAAAACGTTGAAACCACTCGTGCACTCTGCCAAGGGATAGGCAATAATCGCCATAAACTTCTTTCATCAGTTGAAACGTTTCGGTAAATTTTTTTTTTTTATTTTCGCACCGATGACAAAAACATACTGACACTTAAAACGCAATAGCCTCACTTCCAATAGATGAAATGACATGCAATTTTTACTGGAAGTCGGTAAACAATAGCAGGTTCTTACGCACCAGTTCACATATTTTGGAACTCATCTTGTATATTAATACTTGCTAGATCGACTAGATAAAAATCAATGGTGTGAAATATCGAAATTTCTGACTAGACCTCGATTGAACTTAATAACTATAAAAGAAAGATTTAAAATAAATATTTCAATACCAACCATACTAAACACCCCTTTTAAAGTAGAAACTGGGGATGAATTTAAATCATCAGATCCACCAGAAGTCGAGCCAGTACAGGTAGAAGAATCTTTGACAGCCCAGAAGTAGAAGAGTAAGATTTACCAGTAATAGCGTTTACAACGACAATAATGGTTACAATTAAAACAATCTAAAAAAGAATAATAATCAGACCAATAACTATAATAGAGGTCGTGGAAATTATAGACCAAAAACAAATAACCGAAATACCAGCAACTATGGCAATACACAACAAAACAGTAATATCCCCGTTTCCCAGCCAGTTTAGGAAAACCCCCAACGGCTTATACAATTAACCTTAAGCTTAATATCTTTGTACCCTTTATTAATTCAGAAACATGAAACAAGCTTACGTTCCTTGTGGATACGGGAGCAAATATTTCACTTTAAAAAGAAAATGCATATATTTATAACAATATACAAATAAAAAATAAAATAAATATTTAAGGAATAGGCGAGGGAATCATAAAATGTAAAGGACTTGCTCCAATACAACTCCAAACAAAAAAATTTTTAATATTATATAATTTTCCCATTGTAAATCAAGATTTGGCGAGTCCATGTGATGGAATAATAGAAATCGATTGTATAAGCTGCCAAATAGATTTTAACCCTACAGAGGATTGGTTTATAATAAGACGAAATAATATTCACGTTTATATTCCAATAACATATACTTCTGGTAATAATATTATTCTCCTACCTATCAGATCTCAAGTAGTACGAAAAATCATAATAAAGTCCGATACTAAGACTACATTAATACAAAATCAGGAGGTTCAACCTAAACATTGCCAATACTACCACATCAAAGTGTGAATCAAATTCCGATTAAAATGTTATTCAAAGCACTTCAAGTGATAGAGCACAAAACATCCTAGAAGAACTAAAAAAAATTCCGTTAAATTCGAACAACAATTAACGGAACTATGTGAAAAATATACTTACGTATTCGGTATTGAAACCGAATCAATAACAACAAATAATTTTTACAACCAAAAATTGAGATTGAAGAACGATGAACCAATGTATATAAAAAACTACGTTTCCATTAAATTTAACTAGAAGAAAATTCAAGGAAAATAACGTCCTTTTCAACGAGCAATGGCTCATATCGATTCACGCGATTACCTTTCGGTTTAAAAATAGCCCAAAATTCATTTCAGAGAGTATGACTATTGTATTTTCTGGACTTGAAGCTTTTCAAGCATTCCTTTATATGTATGATTCAATAGTCGTTGGATGTTTCAAAAGACATCTTCGAGAAAGTAGAAAAACAAAGTTAAAACTTCATCCACGAACATGTTTATTTTTTATGCGTGAAGTGACCTTCATTGGTTATAAATTCACATGCAAAGGAATTTTTCATGACGACAAGAAATATAATGTCATAAAAAAGTATTCAGTCCTACACGCAATATTAAAAACTTCGCCGACTATTCACGTCACATAACTAGCTTATGTAAAAAGAATGTTCCGTTTGAATGGTCTTCAAAATGCCAAAATTCATTCCAATATTTAAAAGATGAACCTATAGAACATACTTTATTCCTTAAATTCCTTAAAGAATTTAGTAAATAACGGATGCAAGTAAACAAGCATGTGGAGCGGTATTAATTCAAAACCTCCAACTCCCGATAGCATATGCATCATGTTCAGTTACAAAAGCTGGAAGCAATAAAAGCACTACAGAACTGGAACTAGTAGCAATTCATTGGGAAATTACACATTTTCGATCATATATTTATGGCCAACATTTTACAGTTAAAACTGATCACAGACCACTAACATTCTTATTTTTAATGGTCAATCCTAGTTCAAACAGATACAGTACAGACGCATAACAATTAAAAATTTTCAAAAAATTACGGCAAATATATTACCAGTGACTACAAGAGGAAAAAGTAGACAAAATTCCTGCACAGGAAAAAATAATGTAGAATTGCCTAGACAATCAAAATAAAAGCTTATAAGCCCAACGTATGCATAGTTATTAACACTAACGAAGTACGTAAAGTAGTGACCTTGCATGTTAATAATAATTTATGTTTTTTCAAAACATGCAGAAAAAATTACAGGAAGATTTGTATACTAATGGAACCCTTGACTTCAAATGCTTGAACTGCAGGCTGGTAAAGAAAATATTACTCAACTTAAAGTGGCACCATGGAATTATATCTTTGAAAATATTTCAATAGATAAATTACAAAAAAATGGGCAACAAAGTATTAAAATCATTAAGAGTAGCGTTACTCATGCCGGTGACCCCAATAACAACTAAAAATTAAAAAGAAGCAATAATGTCTACATTATATGACGATCCTATTCAAGGATGACATTCAGGTGTAACAAAAACCTTGGCCAAGGTCAAAAGACACTACTATTGGAAAACAATGATTATATACATAACCCAGTACATACATAAATGTCCAAAATGCCAAATATCGAAAACGAACTACCGGTTCACTGCCTTTATATAATATAATTGATTATGCAAAGGAAACGAAGTTTAGATTAAAGCAAGCTTTTAAAAGAGCCAGATTATAAAGGAATCAAAAAAAAAGAAAACAAAAATTTCATTATGATAAAAACTTTTTAGATTTTGAACAAAAAATAGGAGATCAAGTTTAAATAAAATATGAACTATGTCAAATTAGATTACAAATATACGGGACCATATACAGTAAAAAGGATATCAATAATTTCTGATTAAAACAAAATTTTTTTTATTTCTTTTATGATACAAAGTAATATCTAATATTTTTTAATAACTACAAAAGTCTCTGCCAAATACATTTGTGAGCATATACTTTGAGATAGATATAAAGGCCGCTGGCAATGCTTGCAGGCGCAGCCGCGAATAGCTTAGTTGTAAATCACTACGATTTGACCAGAAAATAATAAAGAGCTTGTTGTTGGCCGATGGCTAACGTGAAACTACACATTTCTGTTATATTTTATAACTACATAAAACACCCCAACTTCGGATTTTTTGACAGATTCCTTGTCTAGATACCGTCAGGTTTCGTTTGGTATGTTTGAGCTGATTAGAAAAGGAAAGTAAGGGCATGTTAGCTTAGCGGAACCCAGACAATAATGGTCGTACGGAGATTCCTTTTGCAAGGTCAATCCATGCGATCCGCATCGATCACTTCGAGCCTGTTCCGTACGCCCATCATATGAAAGATTGACATCTCATCTGTCAGACCATCGCCGCTGTATAGCTGCAGCAGCCATCCGAACAGAGGCGTAGTGACCAATAGCATACTTCAAAAAAGTAATGAGAAATATAAATGTGTCCATTGAATCAATATAAGCTAAAGTGAACTTAGGCATAACCAAGGGCCAATAGCCTCATAAGACACAACCAGAAAACAAGTGAAGATCCAAAACATTCAAAGCTTTCAAAAATGCATTTAATTACACTTAAATCATGAACAATTAGCAAAGACAAGTCTCTCCACCAGCCGTTACGCAAGACGAGTGCCTCAGGAATAAAAATATTTTGTGCCTAAGTGAATTGGTATACTTAAAAGCAGCAGTCTTTTGGTGCACCTATAGTTATATACGTAAATGTATATATATCGTATATCCAGTATAATATTTTGCAAATCTTAGGATCCCGAGCGTCGTGTCCCATCGGAAAGGATTAAAAAGGGGGTGAGTTTATCGGATACCGGTTCCTTTTTTAAAGCATACATATATAAATATTGCAGTTCACAACAGTTTTAGAAACTGTGAGTGACTTTTCGGCCACGAGTATCAGCCTTGTAGTTGTATGTACAATTGCAAGAGCCCTCTGAGTGACGTTTGCAGTCGTGAATAGTCAGAATTTTGCTAATGTGTGCAACTTTTGCGGTGGTAAATTCGATCCTCTCCGCTAATAAAATAATTGTCAAGTCAAGCACCTTATATATTCTCTTTATGTTGGAGACGAGAAAGGCCCACGACCTGAGTACTTAGCTTATACCGGCTAAAATGGTGACTGAACATCGGTCGCCTCTCCATCGGCCCAAGTCCTGAAAAGGACTTATATGCCCACATAACAATTTTTACGATTATCATTTTTTAGAATGGGTAAAAGGTACAAAAAGGAAAAAATGTACAACATTTTAAGAAACAAGAATAATTGTTCTTCTTTTTTAAAAAGACTCGATACTCTTTATTAATAGTATTGGGTAACAAAATATTAAACGAATTGTATTAATTCAAATTCAAAATAAGGTGCAAGGCCTAAACCGCTGATGTTGCTGTTACTCTTACGTTGCGAAGGTGATACACTAATACTTAATTCCCGAATCCTACAATGATAATTTTTTTTACTTAATTTGCTTCAGACTAAATCATACATTTTGAGCATTAAAAAATTAAAAAAGAAACTCATTAATGACTAGTATTGCCTCGACAAAGAATCATAATTTTCGAGTAATAACAAAAAAAAGTCTGTAACAATAATAATAGTTTTTAATGTATTGATTGATTTTAATGATTATGGTCCCTAGTATATGAAACTAACAAAAAAACGGCGCAAAGCCGTTAACGGCAATGACTTTACCGTTACAAATTTCAAAAATGAATATAAAATTAATTTTACAATGGAGTGTATCCAATTATAGTTTGATTTAACGATATAGTTTTTTCGATATCGATAAACTCCTTACAGTTACTAAATTGCTACAATATTTACAAACAGAAGCGGAGATTGACTGCACGGCGACCTGCCAGTAGCTGGGTACATAGTAAAGACGCGAAGTAACGGCATTACGGGAAAAGAGAATTTGGAGAATACAGTTTAAGGGAGTTGGGATCGAGAAAATAAAGTTTGGAGAGAAAGAGCGTAGAGAGACGAGATAGCACCGGCGCACCGTGAGCAAAAGGGTAACGCGCCTAGGACTCTAGTGAAGGGCAGTGCGCAGAAGGCGAAAGGTAAAATTGTAAAACCGCTGACTTTGGACCCTGGTGTGGTGCGAAGAAATCGAAGATGAGAATACGAGAATTAACGGTACCAGAACCCCTGTATAAGCGCTGGAGTCAATTATGAGGAGCCAGTCGGTCAAGACCAATAAAGTCCTAAAGTCAAATAACGAAGGCAACCAGCAGCAAGTCAGCAACAACAGAGCCAGTCGTTAAAAGCAGGTCCGTGGAAAGCCTACAAAGAGCAGGATCGCAACGTCGTGATGTTCGGGACTGGGACATCAGAAATTGCTGATGTCCAAACGGCTTCAAACGGCTAAGTCAATGGGGTTTTTACGACCACACCTTAGCGTATCGCCTGACGGCTCAACAATAAAGTCATGCGGAGAACGACCGTGCGCTAGGGGGGAAAGTTCTCTAAAACCCAGTGCGCCTTGTTCGACCAAGCAGGACCTGGCGCGAAGAACGAGCGAACGACTGTTTTGTAGTTTCAAAAAGCGTTGTCTAAGAGCACGCACGAGCAATAGCAGAACAGAGGACATCGGCAGCCACGACCCAACCGCCGCGCGGCACTCGTTGGAAAGAGCAGAAATGTCACGGACGTCAAGCAACAGGTTGAGGCCAGGGGAAACGTTCGTCTGCGCTAGGCGTAAACCAATATGAAGTGCTAGCCATTTTCCTTGTGCCACCCTTGACTGTCAGCGCGAACTGAGCAAGGGGCAGGCAACCATTGTCTCAAAAGGCGTTGTCCTGAAGTGCAATGCATATTTACCCTAGTCTTACAGCGATGACCCATTCCTATGCCCGCAAGGCATCTCCCTGCAAGTACAAGCGGCCTCGAGTCAAAGCGGCGGCGAACCAGAAATGCGGGTCACTGATAGAATCCCTTGACAGCGGAACGAACAGCGCGAGGCCAACCAAGCCTCAAACATAATAAGTAGCACGAGAATATACCCACTGTTTATCTAAATCCTGGGTTTCCTCAGTCACGTCATATAATCTTGATGGGACGAACAAACAACCTTTTGAGTTAAGGTTGTTATTCAAATCCAAATTAAAGCTTTTTCATTTTTAAGTCTTTTGTCTTCCTTATCGGGGGTGTAGCTCTTTTTTACGACTTATAAATATATTTTTGTGAGACTGGGTTGTAATAATATTTTGTTTATTATATTTATTCTCGCGAATCCTTTTTCTGGCACGTCTTTCTGTTTACATTTCTCCTTTGTCGACCAGCTGTTCTGCGTTGCAAGATGACCACAATTGGTCAACCTACACTTCATTTGCCTCAAATGCGTCGTCCTTATCGTCATTATAAGGAATCCTGTGCTTTAGATACTCAGCGCAAGTGCACGTCCGCCCTTGGCCTTCGCTGAATACTGAGTCTTTGGTTACGTCGTAGGTAACATTCAATTTCATCTCTACAATACGGTATGGACCAAGATACTTTGGCCTGTACCAAGATGAAGAGCTGAATCATTTATGCTTCTAACATTTGCTAGTTCTGTGTATCGGGTTTTAGACTCATCTTGGTTTCCGTTAGTAACTCAAAGGGCGTTGTTTTTTGCAAAATGTTGAGTTGAATGTTGTCGTACGCTGCTGAAAACTTAAACCATTGTCGTGGGTAATCTATTAAGAGTTTTGGAAGAGCAGCAATTATCGTTGTATTAAGCCTCTTGAGCTGACCGCTGGAACGTGGAAGGCCCGTTGTGATAAGATATTGCTTGATACCTTTACTGTTGCAATACAACTGAAAGTCTTCCGACGTGAACGGAGATCCTCAATCAGAAATTATGTGACTTGGATTGCCAAAGATTTTATTCTGCTCATTAGGTCTCTATACAGTATCGTTGGTAGAGATCTTCTTGACCGGATAGAGCCAAAAAAACTTGGTGAAACTATCAATTACTTATTACCACAAGCGACCATAACACAAAAACACGTCTAGCGCCCACATTTTTTAATATTTTGAAAATCTTTAAAAAAGTTTCAGTACTTATTATCAGATGTTTTAGCTATACGCTAGTATACCGCTAGGGGCGGCACTAGTTCGCTATATAGGTTTTTTTTAGTTTAATACAAAATGTAATACAAATCTTTGTAGTCAATTTGCAGATTTTTATGGTTGGCTTTCATTTATACATTAATGCCTCTAAAGCTTAATGATTTAATAAATATATATGTGCTGGTGTCTTAAGTAATAAGTGTTGATTGAAGGACAGCTGTTCAAAGAGTGTTTTAGTGTTCTTGCTAAAGTTAATATTTATTCTTTAATTTTCTGAGATATTGGCGATATTGTAGCTAGTATGATAAATATGAGGAGTACAAAATGTACTATAATCAATTAATTATAGTAAGTTAACTAAATATAAATAGACTGTAGTTAAGACTTTATTATTTCACAGAATATTAATCTGACAATGTGCAGAACTTGTCGGCCATCATGGTCAGCACTTTTTCCAGTTTTCTGTGACGATCTTCCGCCTTTGCATTTGCTCCGGAACTGCCCCATAGGAACTTCACATGGAACTCGGTTCTGAAAAACCAAACCGTTTTAGAAGACTAATGGAAAATTAATTCTTTATTATTACCGAAAGGCATCTGATAAAATCACATCCAATCTAGGAACGGCGTCCTCAAGAATAATTTTAGCATTCTTACGATATAAATCTAAATTCTTTAGAAAGCCACGCGAAGCATCCAGGTGTTGGAAATTAATGGCCATGCCAAAGTCGTCGGCTTTTAATTCCCATGGAGCTATACAGCTATGGTATAGAGCAGGACGATCATAGATACTAGAGTTATTTATGATATCCATTACGGGCCGATCGATTAATAATGCGTAAAGAAGAACGTGAGGAACGGTTGTGTTTGGGGCCTGTGGATTAGAAGCCTCGTTCATAATACTAAGCGTAGGACGTAACTTGGCCTCGAATGTAAAGGCGCTCTCCGTATACTGCTGCCTCAAAATGTGCCAGGCCTGGTCGAGCTTCTGAATCTAGAAATGGTGATAAGATAATGCAGTGAACTAATGCAGTGAAATACCTTAATTTGGCTAGATGGGTAAATATATAAAACAATCAAGCGAATTATATTAGGTTGTCAAAAAAGTCTTGCGGTATCTTTGCTAGTTGTCGCAGCCAGAGCGTAATTCTAGTCGCATTGGGTCATGCTATACCTATACATTTCCTCTTTGGAAAGCTGTTTTGCGTGCTAACATAAGACTGATTGTTGCTTTTTTTAGTCGGTCGTGAGTAATATTGTCGCAAACATGGAGAAAATTAAAGAAAAAATACGGCATATTTTACAGTACTACTGCGATAAAAGCAAAAAATAATAAATATTACAATAACAATACAGCTCATATTTGTACCGCACAACGATGGTTTCATTTTTTCGTTCTGGTGTAGAGGTGGTCGAAGATGCGCCACGCTTTGCCGAAAAATAAGGCACAGTAGCAGTCATTGCATCGGACAAGAGCAGGGCATGAGTCATCAAGCTGTTATAAGCCATTTAAAAAACTATTTAAAAAAAATTGCATTGAAAATGTCGCAGGACATTTCTGTAAAATTGTGTAACATAATATTTAAATGGGTCCAACCACCTAATCGTAGTTAGTCATCGAATCCATAATATAGATGTAAGTTATTTTAAAAGCCAAACAAATTATCTTATTGTCACATTTTTGGTTTGCCTAAAACTTTTTTAAGGTATACTACACTAATCGGCATAGTATTTTGATGATATAAAAGTTAAATATACTCATAATTTGAACTTACAAAAAATTGATCTTTTGAAAAATTATCTATTACAACTCTCCAGGTGTAAATTCATTTTCTTTCTATAAATTCGCTTCATTTTCTTTCTATAAAATCCTTCAAAACTTCTTCTATTTACAAAATAACAAAAATTTTAAATTAAACTAATTTTTTTTACTTTTTCCCCCACAAAAATTTTAAATATGACGCCCATAAACTTGAAAAACTATAAAAGCTTGAAAGTTCAGATTAAAATTCCTTAAATTCGTATTCAGCGCGAGTTTTATATACAAACTTTACACGGCCCTTCCACTTTGACCTAAAAAAAATGTTCTTAAACCATCCCTAAGGACATAAACTTCAAAAATTCGTAAGTTTGAACGCTAATATCTCGGATACTGCCAAAGATAAAGAACTTACGCATTGGTCACTGAAATGTACCACAAAATGTATTACTCTAAATTTTCAAACACTGTAAATACAAATCTTTTTAAAACCATACAAATAATTTTACATTGCCTCTGAAAAATGAAACATATTTCAGTTTTCAAATTTGGTAGAAAAATAAACATATTAAATAAATTTTTTCGCCTTAATATTCTGAAATGCGTTTCGAACTTTAAGGATAAAATTTGGAAAATTTTAAATATAACAAGAAAGAATGTTTACTTCGGCAAGCTGAAGTTTGTATACACTTGCAGTTATAAGAAATAATCAACTTTAGTAACACCATGTGAAATTTTTAAGGATTGTTGCTGACTTTAGTGATATCGAAAAAAAAGTTATTTCATTTTTTTCAGACTATTTTTTTACCATCTATATGTTAGAGTAGTCTGATTTTTATTTAATTGAATTCCAAATTTTAATAATAAAAAAATTATATTCCCGATATTATAAAAAAATATTTCAGAAAGCCCCAAAATTATACTTTGCTTCATATTATTTTACACCAATTTTCCGATCGTTCCTATACCAGTAGTCGTCCGATTTCAATAAAACTTAATTCGAAATTCAGAACTAAATAAAAAATGTTATTTCCAAGCTTAGAAGATTATATGTTAAAAACACCAAATATATAATTTTTTCATATTATTATACCCTTGCAGAGCGTATAATGATTTCAGTCAGAAGCTTGCAACGCAGTGAAGGAGGCGTTTCCGTTTCCCATAAAGTATATATATTCTTGATCAGCGTCACAAGACGAGTCGATCTAGCCATTTAGTCTCTCAGTTTTAAAGCTATCGGACTGAAAGTCCGAAAGTCTTCTTTCTATTGCAGGTAGTATAAAGGTCGGAACCAGTCGGATCGGACAACTATATCTTATAGCTCCCATAGGAACTATCGGGGAACAAAATTTTTAAAAAATTATATCTTTCGTGTTTTTTAACATATACCTTTCTTAGCTTTTTAAATTAGTTATGAATTTCGAATTAAATTTTATCAAAATCGGACGACTATATCATATAGCTGCCATATGAACGATCTGAAAATAATAGGAAAACATGAAATAAAAATTATATCTTTCACTTTTTTTAACATATAACCTTATGAGCTTAAAAATAACATTTTTTAATTAGTTCTGAATTTTGAATTAAATTTTATTAATATCGGACGACTATATAATATAGCTGTCAAAGAAACGATCGGATAATTGGTGGGAAATAATGTGAAGCAAATTATAACTTTGAGGCTTTTTGACATATTATCTTATAATATTGGGAATATACATTTTTATGCTTTTAAGAATTTCTAATTCAATTTAATAAAATTATTGATTATTTTTTATAGGCACAAGGGTATACAAACTTCGGCTTGCCAAAGTTAACTTCCTTTCTTGTTTTTCCATTAATTTTCCGATCGTTCCTATGGCAGCTATATGATATAGTCGTCCGATTTGAATAACATTTAATTTGAAATTCAAAACAAAAAAAAACGTAAGTTAAAAAACACCAAAGATATAATTTTTTGTCATTTTTTCTTCGATAGTTCTTATGTGAGCTATAAGATATAGTTGTCCGTTCCGGCTGGTTCCGACTTATCTAGTCCGACTTATCCGACTTGTCTAGTGACGCTGATCAAGAATATGTATACTTTATGGGGTCGGAAACATCTCCTTCACTGCGCTGCAAACTTCTGACTGAAATCATTATACCCCCTGCAAGGGTATAAAAATATATTTTTATAAATTGTTTTCTGGAACCTAAAACACAACCAAATTTCGTGAGCATTGACGACAATGCTAATGGCCATAAGGAAAGTATTGTATAATGAAAGTGATTTTTGCAGTCGCGATCGCCAAGAAGTAACTTCTGAGACACTTATGGACGATAGTTAGACAATAGAACACATTTTACAAAAAAAAAAGTTATTGGGGGGAAAAAATTAAAAATGAAAATTCCTCTTTCTTTTGACCCACGATATTTTTTTTCGGTCAGTACAGTTTTGTATAAAATTTGTGTGTTGCTTTGTTTTTTCGGAATTTTTTCAATTAAACAACATATTAAAAGATCCAACTCAACGAACTGTTTAATTATTCCCTTGGACCTGTTTAGGCGAAGGTCAGTTATAACAAGGAAGAATTTAGTTATTAATTATTTATTTTTCCTAATCCTGTTAAGGCGGGATGGGATAGCTTTCATCCGTACAGAGTAAAGTTTTCTGATCGCGGCCAACTTGGTGGCCGCCAGTGCGATCTCTGTTTTCGAAGGATTGAAAGTTGACACACAGCCTCCTCGTGGCACCTCCTGGGTAGCTATCTTAGCATCCGCTAGATAGTGAGCTAATGGGTGCAGCGAGTCACCCGGACGTTAAATGGTTGAGCGCAGGGTTTGGAACCCGCCTCGTAAAAAAGAAGCCCAGTGGAGACCAAAGCAAAAGCCTCGGATAAGATCCCCCCTTATGATGCCGACCACCGCAAAACCAAAAAGGACTACGATTTAAAGATATGCACCTGGAATGTCCGAACCCTTAATTGGGAAGGTGCCTCTATCCAACTGGCGGATGCCCTCGAAAAATTAAAGGCTGACATTACCGCCATCCAGAATATGAGATGGACAGGACAAGGTTGCTCCAAGCGAGCAAACTGCGATATCTGCTACAGCTGCCATGCGGAGAGGCGCGAATTTGGATGCGGATTTGTAGTAAGCCGGAGACTTCGCCACCACGTCTCCACGTCTTCGCCGCGGCGCGAAACATGGTAGTGAGTAGCACCAGATTTCGGTACCTCGACATCCACAAGGCCACATGGCTATCCTCTGATCAAAAGACGCGCAACCAGATAGACGGAAGGCATGCCTCAAGCGTGATGGACGTGCGTACGTTTCGTGGAGTCAACATTGACTTGGACCACTATTTTGTCGCAACCAAGATACGCATAGGGCTATGCCGAGCGAAAAACATACGCCCCATCACGCAACGAAAGCTTGACGTCACTAGGCTGCGATCACAACGGACAGCAATAGCATACTCCACTCACCTCTCGGAACTGCTCCACCAACCTATCCCTCTCCCTGTTGATGCCGGCGGACTCTGGGCGCACATATCCCACTCCATGCGAGCTGCTGCTGAAACAACCATTGGGTTCAAGCGCCCACCCACACGGAACCGATGGTTTGACGAGGAGTGTCACGAAAAACGCTGCAGTCTGGCGCAACGCGAGCTATGTGTGAACGTTACAGGGAGAAAAAGGAGGAAGAGAGGCGACTTTTCTGACGGAAAAAAAGGAGAAAGAAAAGTGAAAGTTCTACCAACAAATCAACCGTCTGACACAAGGTTTCAAGACCGGAGCATCTAACTGTCGGGATGAAAATAGAAATATGGTTACGGATACGCAGTGCACGCTAAGGCTATGGAGGGAGCATTTCTCCAAGATGTTAGCAGGCGATGACGGCACCAATCCCGCCATTGGAGGAAGCAGCCCGATACCACCAATCGACGACAATGTGGATATACCACTACCTAACCATAACGAGGTCCGAGTTGCTACAACGCGGCTCACAAACAACAAAGCAGCCGGTGCTGATGAACAGAGTTGTTCCAGGCCGGCGGCAAAGAGCTGATAAGGTGTATGCCCAACGATTGGAATCTCAGCGTCCTTTGTCCCGTTCTGAAGAAAGGTGACCCAACGATATGCGCCAACTACCGGGGAATCAGTCTGATTACCATCTCATACAAGGTCCCATATGTGAACGACTGAAGCCGTATACCAGCACACTGATCGGACCTTATCAGTGCGGCTTCAGACCTGGTAAGTCTACCATAGACCAGATCTTCACATTAAGCCAAATCCTGGAAAAAACCCACGAGAATAACAATGACACATACTATCTCTTTGCCGGTGTACATCGATCTGGCACTATTTTTTATAAAAGTGTCCACCTCCTTGCGTATGCCGATTATATCGACATCAAAGGCCGCAGCAAGCGTGATGTCACTGCTGCATTTTCGGCTATCGAAAAAGAGTCGGCAAAAGTAGGTTTGGCGGTAAACGAGGGCAAGACGAAGTATATGCTGTCGACAAGCAGGTAGGCGCGGCGCCTAGACTCCCATGTGGTAGCGGAAAGCTATACCTTCGAAGTGGTCAAGGAGTTTACGTACCTTGGCCCTACCATTAACACCGAAAATGACGTCAGCCGGGAGATCAAGCGAAGAATCACACTTGCCAATAGTTGCTACTTTGGTCTGAGTAAGCAAATGTGCAATAGAGACCTCTCTCGCCGAACAAAATTAACACTCTACAAGTCACTCATCCTACCCGTGCTACTATATGGCGCAGAAGCAGCGCTTGGAGTGTTCGAGAGAAAAATTCTTCGCAAAATCTTTGGTCCCGTTCGGATTGGGGACGACTTTCGTATTCGGATGAACCACGAGCTGTACGAGTTGTGAAACGACGTGGACGTGGTCCGGCGCATCACGATACAACGTCTGCGCTGGCTCGGCCACGTTATGCGTATAGATGAAGAATCTCCAGCCCAGAAGGTGTTTGAAGCGAGGGTCGTCTACGGGCGACGACGAAGGGGACGACCAAAGCTCCGTTGGAAGGACCAAGTGGAAAACAACCTGACTGCACTGGGTTGTAGTGCCTACTAATGACTGAAACCTGTTAAGGCAAGGATAATATTAATTGTTGGGTTACAGCTAAGGCTACGGAGTACAATTTTAGACTAACTCGATGGCCCGATTCAGCCACAGCTCTAGGCCTTTGCCTGCTGGCAGCGCCGTCACCAAAATGCAGGGTCAGCACTTGGTATCCGGCGATCATTCGCTGAGAGCGCGTTGTTGTCGCTGAAGCACCGGATAAGCACTTGGTATCAGGCGATGGGGCGGTGGCACCCGAAGTGTGGACTCGGCAGTTTCTTTACTGCGCGTATTGGCCACCGGATATGTCCTGCAACTTGACAATTTCTTCTCGTGGCAGCCGGGTGTGTTAACCCTTCCCTCTTTTAAGTGGTCGCCGTCCCGATGACCTGCGGATTCTTCCTCGCCATTGGTTTTTGGTTTGACTTGTGCTCTGGTCCTGAGAACGTAATATCCGAGCCAAACGGTGGAGCACAATAAGAAGGATGCAAGTAGGGCAAACGAGTAGCTGAGGAAAGGAACCCATAGTTTTTCTCTAAGGGTCCCAATGTGATGGAGATTTCTCAAGCTTAGTTCGTGGAGAAACGGGAGGCTGAGTCGATTCTGATGAGAGGTAATGTTTACCAGGGTTACATGGTTGAGACCACAGGCTTTTTCCTCGATGTTCCAAGTTGGTTCATGTACCAGGTGCCGTTGAGTGATACTTTGCTAGAGTAGGTTACAAGGTATGAGCCAAATATTTCTTGCGTTAGACCAAGGTCGTCGGTGATAGTCACTCGGGCGTCGTTGATAATGAGGGTACCGTGGTCCACTACAGTAACTGGGCTCAAGGGGCTTGTTAGGTTGACGCATTGTGCAGTCACTCCGGTCACCATCTGTTGTGCGCATGTATCGCCTTGGAGTTCTTTGCAGAAGGTAGCACCTACTGTAGCTTTGCAGCCTCCGATGTTGACAATTCGTGCTGCGCAATCGGTGACTAGGTCTCCATTCTCGAAGTCGAAGATCTTGTTGTGGTGCTGAACCGGGTAGACTGTTATTTTTTTTACATACTAGCTTAGAGTAGGGGAATTTAATGAGGAAGTGGATTAATTATGCTGTCGACAAGCAGGTAGGCGCGGCGCCTAGACTCCCATGTGGTAGCGGAAAGCTATACCTTCGAAGTGGTCAAGGAGTTTACGTACCTTGGCCCTACCATTAACACCGAAAATGACGTCAGCCGGGAGATCAAGCGAAGAATCACACTTGCCAATAGTTGCTACTTTGGTCTGAGTAAGCAAATGTGCAATAGAGACCTCTCTCGCCGAACAAAATTAACACTCTACAAGTCACTCATCCTACCCGTGCTACTATATGGCGCAGAAGCAGCGCTTGGAGTGTTCGAGAGAAAAATTCTTCGCAAAATCTTTGGTCCCGTTCGGATTGGGGACGACTTTCGTATTCGGATGAACCACGAGCTGTACGAGTTGTGAAACGACGTGGACGTGGTCCGGCGCATCACGATACAACGTCTGCGCTGGCTCGGCCACGTTATGCGTATAGATGAAGAATCTCCAGCCCAGAAGGTGTTTGAAGCGAGGGTCGTCTACGGGCGACGACGAAGGGGACGACCAAAGCTCCGTTGGAAGGACCAAGTGGAAAACAACCTGACTGCACTGGGTTGTAGTGCCTACTAATGACTGAAACCTGTTAAGGCAAGGATAATATTAATTGTTGGGTTACAGCTAAGGCTACGGAGTACAATTTTAGACTAACTCGATGGCCCGATTCAGCCACAGCTCTAGGCCTTTGCCTGCTGGCAGCGCCGTCACCAAAATGCAGGGTCAGCACTTGGTATCCGGCGATCATTCGCTGAGAGCGCGTTGTTGTCGCTGAAGCACCGGATAAGCACTTGGTATCAGGCGATGGGGCGGTGGCACCCGAAGTGTGGACTCGGCAGTTTCTTTACTGCGCGTATTGGCCACCGGATATGTCCTGCAACTTGACAATTTCTTCTCGTGGCAGCCGGGTGTGTTAACCCTTCCCTCTTTTAAGTGGTCGCCGTCCCGATGACCTGCGGATTCTTCCTCGCCATTGGTTTTTGGTTTGACTTGTGCTCTGGTCCTGAGAACGTAATATCCGAGCCAAACGGTGGAGCACAATAAGAAGGATGCAAGTAGGGCAAACGAGTAGCTGAGGAAAGGAACCCATAGTTTTTCTCTAAGGGTCCCAATGTGATGGAGATTTCTCAAGCTTAGTTCGTGGAGAAACGGGAGGCTGAGTCGATTCTGATGAGAGGTAATGTTTACCAGGGTTACATGGTTGAGACCACAGGCTTTTTCCTCGATGTTCCAAGTTGGTTCATGTACCAGGTGCCGTTGAGTGATACTTTGCTAGAGTAGGTTACAAGGTATGAGCCAAATATTTCTTGCGTTAGACCAAGGTCGTCGGTGATAGTCACTCGGGCGTCGTTGATAATGAGGGTACCGTGGTCCACTACAGTAACTGGGCTCAAGGGGCTTGTTAGGTTGACGCATTGTGCAGTCACTCCGGTCACCATCTGTTGTGCGCATGTATCGCCTTGGAGTTCTTTGCAGAAGGTAGCACCTACTGTAGCTTTGCAGCCTCCGATGTTGACAATTCGTGCTGCGCAATCGGTGACTAGGTCTCCATTCTCGAAGTCGAAGATCTTGTTGTGGTGCTGAACCGGGTAGACTGTTATTTTTTTTACATACTAGCTTAGAGTAGGGGAATTTAATGAGGAAGTGGATTAATTCTGTATTTTGAAAAACGCTTTTGCTAGATACTTTTAATATTTATACTAAGTTTATTTTAGTAGGTTGCTTGTCTTTGAATTCGCTTATGTCGCTGCTATCTAAGATAGCTAGTCTTACGATGTTAAGTTTTGCTAGGGTTAGACCCATCAAAATGTTTCCTAAATCTGTAATAAAAATTCTGTTTTTTGCTGAATTTATTTCTAAAAGCTGTGTCTCTATAGAATTAGTAAGTGCATTTAAACGTTCTTGAAATTTAATATTTAATTCAGATTGTCCTTCTTCAGCGTTAACTAATTGTTCTTGGTTAAACTTTATGTGCCCCTAATCATTAAAGTCGGGACTTTAAGTGCTGTCCTAAGACCGTTAGCGTAAGTAGTAAGAAGCGTTTCTTAAACCTAAAATCAAATAAAAGGGTAATTTGGATTTTAATGATAATTATTATAAATTAAATTGTCCTTATGGACCAATGTCCCTTTAACAAAAACTGTCGTCCCAAGGTCTGCCTCAATTTATTTTACATTTTCCTAAGCAGCACGGTGGGCTCTATTATGCTCAGTAAGTATAATTTCTTTTTGTTCAGTTTTATCTGTTATGTCTTGCACAAAACTTTTTGAATACTTAAATGTTGTGTTTGGGAATAACTCGATTATCTTATGCTGAACAAAAGCTAGGACTGGGAAGGTGCAATGTATCGCACTTACTATCTCCGGATTAATTACACCCCGAATAATAATCAGGCTACTGCGGTCTGAGAACTTTATTATGTGTCTCATTATACCCTCTGCAAGGGTTTCAGAAGTTTTCAACGCAGTGAAGGAGGCGTTTCCGACCCCATAAAGTATATATATTCTTGATCAGCGTCACAAGACGAGTCGATCTAGCCATGTCTGTCTGTCCGTCCGTCTGTCCCTCCGTTTCTACGCAAGCTAGTCTCTCAGTTTTAAAGCTATCGGCCTGAAACTTTCCCAAAAGTTTTTTTTCTTTTGCAGGCAGTATATAAGTCGGAACCAGCCGGATCGGACAACTATATCTTATAGCTCCAATAGGAACTAGAAAAAATTTAAAAAAAATTATATCTTTAGTGATTTTTAACATATACATTTCTAAGTTTGGATATACCATTTTTAAATTAGTTAAGAATTTCGAATTAAATTTTATCAAAATCGGACGACTTTATCATATAGCTCCTATTGAAACAATCGGAAAATTAGAGGTAAAATAATATTAAAAAATTATATCTTCGGTGTTTTTTAACTTTTAACCTTCTACGCTTGGAAATAACATTTTTTATTTGGTTTTGAATTTCGAATCAAATTTTATCAAAATCGGACGACTATATCATATAACTGCCATAGGAACAATCGAAAAAATAGTAGGAAAACATGAAATAAAAATTATATCCATATAACCTTATAAGCTTGAAAATAACATTTTTTAATTAGTTCTGAGCTTCGAATTAAATTTTATTAAAATCGGACGACTATATCAGATAGCTGTCATAGCAACGATCGGATAATTGGTGGGAAATAATGTGAATCAAATTATAGCTTTGGGGCTTTTTGACATATTATCTTATAATATTGCGAATATAAATTTTTATATTGTTAAGAATTTCGAATTCAATTAATAAAATTATTGAATATTTTTTATAACTGCAAGGGTATACAAACTTCGGCTTGCCGAAGTTAACTTCCTTTCTTGTTTTGGTATACAGACGAACTGTTTCTTCCTCTCTTATAATCTGCTTTCGGAAGCAGTTGACCGGGTTGTTGCGTCCGATTCTGGGGTGTCTTTTAAGACGTTTATATTTTGACGAGACAACGCATCCGCTACAAGGTTATCTTTGCCTGGCTTGTAAATTACTTTTGCTCCGTGATCCTCGATAATAACTTTCCAGCATTTTAATTTGGCATTTGTATTTTTGTTAGTATATCAGTATAAATGCGTAGATCTTTTACTCAGTATAATTAAGTGACAAGTAGCTCCCATTCGTTTGTTGAAAAGTTTTTTCGTTATCACGTAACGTGCGAGATATCATGGTAATATGGTAATGATATTTCCCCTTGGGATAATACCGCCCCTAACCGAGACCTGAAACGTTCGTTGTTAAATGAAACGGCTAGGATTTTTCTTAACTTATGATATGCGTCCCTCTGTACTTTACTCATTTCGATATCAATTTTCCTCGATTGAAACTTGCTTGCATTTCCATTTCCCCTTTTCAAATTCCTGTAAGTGGTCACGCTACTGATGCAAAACTTTAAATAAGGCACCTAATAACCAGTCGATTCTTTTTTAACCCATTTTGGTCGGTTCCCTTTTTGTCGACGACACAAGTTGAATTGTTGTAACCTCTGCGTTCACAAATTCTGTCACACCCATGGGGTGAGGGTACACCGGCTCCCCACATGTTTTTATTGTGGCTATAGTGTTATTTTATGTTTCCTCTTGGTCAGCGAAGGCTTTACAATTTTTTTAAATCATTCTGTCGAAGACACTGGGACACTCTCTTTATCAATTTTGATAAAGTTAAACTTTTCTGATTTGGTGATGAAGGAACTTTTTTTCAACCTCATCAAAATATTTAAGAAGTGATAGATCCCCTTGCCTTGACAGGCTTAGTTCTTGCTGAATCACATGTGTTGGAGTTCTGCCCGTGTATGTAAAGTCGAGACATGAAGCTAATAAGGCTGCTGCCGGACCTCTAACTTTATTTTTTTAAATGGCCACTGCTTGATAATGCCGAATGCCATTAAAAGGCTCGAAGACCTTATAGACCGCAATGGCTGCCTGTCTCCAGAATATGTATATCTCCTACTTCCCATTGAACTCGGGAACCGACTTTATATATCTTGAGGCTTATTACAATCTACCCTACTCCCTACTGCATTATCACGACAGGATAATGATTTCTTTAAATGTCTCGAATTTTGGGGTTATAATTTTTAGCCTATCCAACTACCCTACGATGGCACCTAATTTCTCACAGCTTTTGCTGCTTTTCTAAAGCTGCGTTTATGGCTGCCTCCATATTTGCGATTTGTTCGGCCTGCATTTCCTGCGAATGGATTTCTATACGTTGGGGACTTTATAGAACACTTTTTTTTTAAAAAACAATTTGACTTATGATAGTTGATGGGGTGAAAGCCTCCTCTTGGTTTATTTTCCCATTGTAATTTTTACAAATGATTAAGGCACGAGTACAGATTTAGAATACGGTGAATTCTCAGTTATTGCACGGAAGAGTTAAGTTATTACCTGTTAAGGCAAGGATAAGATAAATTGTTGGGTTACAATGGTAGTAAAATTACGAGTACAATTTTAGACTAAGTTAATGGCCCGATCCAGCCACAGCTCTAGGCCTTTGCCTGCTGGCAGCGCCGTCACAAAAATGCAAGGTCAGCACTTGGTATCCGGCGATCATTCGCTGAGCGATCGTTGTTAACGCTGAAGCACCGGTATTAGGCGATGGGGCGGTGGCACCTACCTACTACTTGGTATTTGTTATGTGGGCGGCATACAGTTTTAATCGTTTAAGCCCTTTAGGGGCGTTAGAGTGGGTGTGCCAAACGTTTTTTAGATCAATCGAAAGGTTTAAAGGAGAAAAATACATTTTAGCAAAATTTCTACCATGACGACTGTGGCCACTACAGGTTTTGGCGGTTGGTGGGGGTTAAAGTGGGCGTGTCACATTTTCTTTTGGTCAATCGATAGATATTGATGGGACAAATACATATCAGTTAAAATTTTTTTATCATAAAAACTATAGGCGCTATAGCGGTCGTGGCACCCCGCTAAAACAAACGCACTCGACTATAGCATTCTTCCTTGTTTTAATTTCAAATTTTGTTTTATCGCAAAAAAGGAAACTCAATTTTAGATTTACAATGATGAAAAGTTTGTAATATATTATAATATGTTCGCTGTACGTAGCCTCGATGATATTTTTTCCCCGTCACTCTAATAGAAGGAAGCATATGCCAAACAAACGGTACTCCTGCAAAGAAGCTCCAGGTTTTTTTCGTCTCTTGTATTTCTCGTCAGTTCCAACTTTAATTGTAAAATCTGAATTTGGTAACTATTCTTATGTACATTAAATTGTGCCAAAATAAATTAATTGTTCATTCGTATTAATATATTTTAGTTTGCCTGAAACTTTTTTTTACGTTAAAGACACTTTATCCTTCCACTGCTTTATACCAAAAACGCAATAATTAGATACAGCTAACCACTATTTATTACAAAAAAAATCGACTTATATTAAAATAATTGCAAAGTAAATATAGTAAAAAACATAGTGCACCCAGAATGTGTTTAAGTAGTTGCTTCCAGGTGCATTCCAATTATATGCTTCTAAAAGCATGCTACGTGTTCATTCTTTTTGTCCTGCACCCTTGTAAAAGGAATGGAAAGAGTCACCACTTCCAGAACACCTTTTTGATGCCATTTTAACAAAAGAACGCTTACTGGAATGCTGTCATTTACGACTGGGTAGTGGTAGGGGAATGTCGTCAGGGTTGGACACACTTTCGAGCCTTGCCCATAATTATCGTTTTAATAAGAATTAAAATCATTTGCGTAAATAGTTTTAAAGATAAAGGCAAAAGGTATGTCTGACAATGAAAATTATGTTGTGAAATGAAAAACATAGAAATGGCGAGTATTTACAAAAAAAAAAAATTTAGTCAGGCTTGGCCACTGTAGTCAGGGTTGGACACTTGAATTGCTACTTCAGAAAAGTAGCAATAAAAGAGGACATTATCCATGGATCAGGTGTACTTTATGTCTTTTGACTCTTTTTTATTGTGAACAACAAATTTTACAACCAAGTATGAAAAAAAAAAATTAATCAGATTCGCAGTAAGGACAAACAAAATAACTTTTTGTCATTTTGGCACACTTGAGGTGAACGCCTCATTTACTTGCAACAGAGTTTTTGCGATTCAAGTGTCGTGGCATTGTTTGTAAGCATATTATGCAAAAGTCCTCATCTTCGTCTTCATCAGAAGAGGCCTTTTCTTGCATTTGTGGACGCCCTCGTTTTCCAACATTAGTGCCTGTTGATTTCGCTGTTGTTGCTGCCGAATTTTTCGTCGCTTCTGTGGAAGAGTTTCGATTTTTTTGTTTTTCCCGCAACGTGTCAAGATTCCCTGGTGACGTCAAAATTGTGCTGCTCCCTGGGCGCCGTCCTCTATTTGATTTCTTTCCTGTTGGTGGCGTAGCTTGCATGGGTCCAATGTTGTCCAAAATGGAAGGAAATCTTGACTCACCGAATGTGGTCGATGCAGTGACCAATGGTTCAGTAGGATTTGTTATTTCTTCACGAACGCCAGCCTTAGAAACAGGGAATTGAATAATACTGCGTTCCAAATCCTCGTCAGGGTTTTTAGCCTCGTCAACTACTCGATCATTTTGACCAAACACGGCTTGAACATAGTCCGAGTCCGTAAAAATATCTTGATTATATGGGAATATCCCTGTTCCAGAGAAACCGGATTTGATGTTTCCCGGTGTCAGTGCCAAGTCCAGTGTGGATCGAACTAAGCCTGGGATATGCCGAATCTCCAGAAACTTACCACCTACTTGTAGTACGCTTTTACTGGCCGATAAACAGAAACGTCTAATGGCTGCAAGCGATGGCTGCAATGCGACGGGAACGAAAGTAAAGTGATGCTATTATCAATAGCCAGATCTAATGCTTCTATTGAAAGATGGGACACGTGGTTGTCCAGAAGCAGCAATTTAGGTGTTTCTTTTGAGGCTTTAGTCTTTTCGATGAAAAATTTCATGTATTTGGTGAAATCTTCTTGCTGCATCCACCCAGATCCATTGGCGAATCCAAGACTCCCAGGAGAAGAATTTTCCATAAATGTAGATTGCATCTTTTGGCGAGGGAACAGAAAAAATGGTGGAATGGAAGGGTGTCCAACCTTGACAACAAAAAGTGTCCAACCCTGACAACATGAGTCATAACCCTACCGCATAACATAACCAAAAAATCGCTTTATTTAGAACAAATTTCTTTTAGGATTTCGTTAAGGGGGAACCACTTAACGTATTTTTAAACTTACCCTGCGGATGACATATTTTCCGCTGAATTATGCCACTTTTTTTGCGCGTTCTCAAATAAATTTTTCGTCACTATCACGACACTATGTCAACACAGCAGGAAAATTAACAGTTCTGGGATGCAGCTTGGCATGAAAAGTTTCCCACAGTGGAAACAATTAATACCACATTCGCACACAGATGGCGATTGTTGGTTTATTAGAAAAATTGCAAGTGTCCGACCCTGACAACTGTCCAACCTTGACTACATTCCCCTATATATTTTAAAACCTGTGTTCATAAATACTCCCCGCATTTTATTATTTTATAGTTTTTTTTTATAGAAAAGGCTTCAATAATGTAAAATGCACTCGCCTAATGCGAGATTGCCAGAAAAAAGGCGGAGGGCAGTGGCAAGCAGCAGAAAGAGATAAGGTGCTGCTGAAAAAACCTGCGCAGAAGTGCTCGAGAGCGACAATAGCAAGCGACCCAGGGGGCAGAAACTGGGAAAACGCTAGCCATGCCAGGAAAAAAGGAGATGCATAAGGCGCCGGAAAGCGTGGAGTGGAAAAAAGTGGAGCAGAAGGCAAGAAAGCCCAAGGTGCGTCCGCCACGAAATGACGTGATAGTTATCGCAACCTCCACTGGAGGGTCCTACGCGGATATCCTTAAAAAGGCAAAGGCAGATCCCCAGCTGGAGGACCTAGGTCAAGCCGTACAGGCCGTCCGGCGAACAACCAAGGGGTAACTACTAATCTTCCTAAATAATGTCTCCGACCCAAAAACCGCAGTGCTTCAGACCAAAATGAAAGCGGCCCTGGGCTGCAATGTCGACGTCAGCCCGCTGACTGAGACAACGCTGATCGAGATGAAGGACATCGACGAGACCACGGACAAAACGGATGTCATATACAGTTTCATTTGGAACTGCCAGAATCTGCGGGCGTAGGACTAAGGGCGTCGTACGAGGGCATGAGTAAAGCCCGACATAGGAAGAAGTCTCATGGAGAAGGGAAAACTTTGGTTGGGATGGACCTAGTGCAGAATCCGGTCAAAGATAACAACCAAAAGGTGCTTTAAGTGTATGGAGTTCAACCATATAGCGGGGAACTGCAGATCCCAGGAGGACTGCTCTAAATGCTGCTACAACTGCGGCGCGAAGGAGCACCAAGCCAGAGGCTGTAGAGCAAAGGCCTCCTGTATGCTCTGCAAGCGCAAAAAGGAGAAAGACTGGGACCACCCAACAATGAGTGGAAAATGTCCGTACTTCAGAAGCGCTATGCAAGGGCTTAGGAGTTAATGAAGATTTTTCAGATAACCCTTAACCACTGCGAGGTTGCCCAGTGCTGGGGCAAAATGTCATCAAGTCAAAAGCTCAGGAGAATGGCTAGCAAATAGTAGCAACAAATCGGCAATATGGAGCTGCGAAAACCCAAGGCGCCAGATTAGCAGGAAAAAAAGCGGAAATTGCTTCGCCAGGGCCCATGTGAATGTTATAGCTTTCTATAGCTGTTACCTGCCGCCAAGCCTTAGTCTCCCCCAGGCAATATCTGTGCTCGAAGAGATTGCAGAAGACGCCCGGGAAAATCGCCCTGCCGTAATTGCCGGGGACTTTAACGCCTGGGCTACGGAGTGGGATTCCCCAAAACAAATGTGAGGGGAAGGTCTCTCCTGGAGAGCTTCGCCGCACTTGAACTAGTACTGATGAACCCTGGAACAAAACCAACTTTCTCTAGAGCCGGCGCAAGTTCCATCATTGACCTGGATTGGCTTCAAGCTCCAGCTGGGCGGTTAGTGACGCCTATATGGGTAGTGATCATGAAGCAATAATTTTCACGATTAAGTCCACAAAACCCCATCAAGGAGAAGACCTGCATGCTGGTGGAACCAATCCATTGCTGAAGCCAGGAAAGAATGCCACACAGCAAGACTCGCATACCAACCCTCAAGAGGAAGACTCCAATTCAGGGAAAGCAAACGCAGATGCTATAATAATATTTGCGAAGAAATAGACTCCAACCCTTGGTCACAAAACGGCTTCAGGCAGTTAGTAGACCATCGCCGACATGACCAGTCAGCCTAAAAAGGATAGTTGAAACATTATTCCCTGAGCAAGAGAGTATGGCACAGATCGTTGACATAAAGAGACATAAAGAGTTCTGAAGACAATAAAGGACGACAAGGCACCGGGATCTGATGGAATCCTGGTTAGCGTTGTCACATCGACGCTGATGTACTCTGCTTCCATATGGGCCCGAGCTACAAAAAATGGGAGTTATTTGCTGGAGGGCGACTTCGTACACAGATTGTGTGTCCTGAGGGTCCGCTGTGCGTTCCGCACGGTATCCCATGACGCGGCGCTAGTAATATCAGGAGTCATACCGATGAACCTGCTAGCAGTGGATGTAACGGGTATCCGCGCAGGTAGCACAGGGGTCGCAACTGTCGAATCCCTACAGAATAGTGCAGACAACTCACCATTGCAAAGTGTTGCAGCCGTTTGTAACCTGTTGGAAATTTAAGCAGAAGTAAATTGGTACGATGTATGCTCGGCTTGCTTTTATTCAATCTCAGCTGACAGAAATGGTGAATCGATCGAAAAAGGTGTGACCGATTCTTAAACCGGTTATTGTATTCCACTTGTATGTAATAAACTGGCTTGTATCAAAAGAAAAAGTGTGTCCAGAACAGTATAACATATTTTTAATTGGCAAAAAAACATGTATATTCTAAAAGAAAGACTTTTTTGTGTACTTCAGTTGATCTGGCAAGTCCAATAATTATATGGAGCTACCAGAGTTTAATTGTCATCATATCACGCTTTAAGGTCGAAATGATAGTCAATTTTTCGTATGTCACCGAATTCACGAAAGACGTTTATGCACACACAAATCCGCTGAAATCGCGAATTGAAAGCATGAATTCTGCATCACAAAAAAACAGTATATAATAGCAGGTACATATATAATAAGTATGCGACCCAAACGGATTGTTTATTTGAAAATCATCAAAATAAATAATGTAAGGTATGACAGTATTACATAATTTTGAAGAAGACATATTTTCCGTTTAACGTTTCCATTAATAACGTTAGCCTTGCGTGTTATATTCTTGCAGAGGGTATAATGATTTAAGACTAAAGTTTGCAACGCAGTAAAGGAGACGTCTCCGACCCCATGAAGTATATATATTTTTGATCAGCATCACTAGACGAGGCGATCTAGCCATGTCCGTCTGTCCGTCCGTTTCTACGCAAACTAGTTCATCGAGCTGAACATTTCCCAAAAAGGCTTCTTTCTTCTGCAGGTAGTATATAAGTCGGAACCTGCCATATCGGACAACTACATCTTATAGCTCGCATAGGAACTATCGGAGAAAAAATTAAACAAAAAATTATATCTTCGGTGTTTTCCAGCATATAACCTTTTAAGCTTGGAAATAATATTTTTTATTTAGTTCTGAATTTCGAATAAAATTTTTATCAAAATCGGACGACTGTATCATATAGCTGTCATAGGAACGATCGGAAAATTGGTGCGAAAATAATATGAAACAAATTATAGCTTTGGTCCTTTTTGACATATAACCTTCTAAGCTTTGAAAAAACAATTTTTAATTAGTTCTGAATTTCGAGTTAAATTTTAACAAAATCGGACGACAATATCATATAGCTGTCATAAGAACGATCGGGAAACAAATTATTTACTAAAGTTGAATATTTCTTATAACTGCAAGGGTATACAAACTTCGGCTTGCCGAAGTTACCTTCCATTCTTGTTTATTTTCCTGTCCATAACATAAACAACGATAGAATTCCCGAGTTTACGTGGCGTGGAAAGCATAAGACGTTTTCTGTATTTTTTTGTTTTTCTTATTTCGCTGCATAAATGTTCCGCATTAAACCATATTTTTAAACCATACGAGTATTTCTAATGATAGTTTTAAATACTTTCAAATAGGTGGAAAGCTTATTTTATAATTGAAATGCGTCGAAGTTAAGGTTATAAACATAATAGATAAAACCTCTTGCGTGAATCAATAATTAATAATTGGATAAGATACCTTTAAATTTTGTACAATTTGAAACCGAAATGAACTGAAAAGGAATATACATTTTGCAGTATAGCTAATAACTAAATTACACCAACCTGTGCTTAGATTATTCAAACGCCACCTCTAAAAGGTATGTTAGAACGTACAGCGCATTACATCGTGAAAGAAATAAAAACTATGTAATGTTTGCAATAAAATAATAGTGTAGCTTCTTTTCTTGAATGGATCGTCACCGGAGCTACATTATGTTTGAGCGGTATTAAACTACTATCTGATGCTGGTTAGGGGTTATTTGGACAGGGAGTTACCCCAGAAAATACCGAGCTGGGTCTATTCACAAGGAAGTATAAGATACCAAGTCGAATCTCTCAAAACTGCACCAAATGCGCATAACTACTTAGCTGTCTTGACAGCTTCATTGACCGCACACGTAAAGCGGCCATAGCACTCTACGTTTGTAAAAAAGCTTTAGGGAGAAAAGTGGGGGTTTTCCCCGTAATAGTTTCCTGGCTATACACTGCAATAGTCAGGACCATTCTTCTAAACACAAACATTGTCTGTTGGCCTTCTCAAGAATAGAATTGTTACCTCAGGATCACAAGATCCAAAGATGCGCCCAGCTCTGCATCAGGGAGGCGGTCCGCACCACCGCCACTGAAGAATTGAACACAATTCTCGACCTTCAACAACCTACTTAACAAAAACTGTGACGACTACTAAAGCTGCAGCAGTAAGCAGATAGATGAAGAGGAGAGCATAGAACACCTTATTTGGTTCTGCCAAACGCTTAGCCTCAAACGTGTTCAAACCCTAAGAAGCTACACACTTCCGAACTTCGCGGCCATTTAGGGCTTAGGCATTTCCAAACTCCTGTTTCCTAAAAAGGGGAAAACTGGTTCGAGAAACCCATTAACCCATGACCTAGGGGAAAAAATGTGGGGGGTTTAGTTGCTTAATCTCCAACCGTACCTACCCTACCATAGCTGCATATTCTTAACATTGACTGCAAGTAACAGCTTCTTGATGCAGAACAAATGCTTTAATCATAATTCCATAAATTTAATTATTATTATTATTATTATAATTAGACGATGTAAAACATGTATCACGAATTCAAAACCATATTTTAATCCTTATAAGAATTGTGTATAGAGTACAGGACGGATTCTGAGAACGATTCGATGTTCAAACCGAGAACTATTCATACCGTAGTCAAGATTGATCGAACCGATTAGGTTATTCTCGAAATTGAGATAGATTCGATATTGATACCGAAAATGGTTCACATTAAAATAGAGATCGACCATTCTCAAAAGCCCTCTCCCAAACCGAAAACACTTCGTTGTTGGTGTAAGGATCTGAATCGATCTGGCTCACTTTGAAATCGAGAACGCTGACAATGGTTTTTTCTCTGATTGAAGAAGCTTTACCGACTTTGTCTCCGTTTTGTTTGACTTTGTGTCACCGCAGTCGACTGCGTGATGATTGTGTCCCAGATCTGAGTGGTAAAACTCCAGGATATTTTCTGACTCCCTGAGTGCAAAAGGGAGATTTTATCGTCGAAGTCACCTCTGGAAAATACAAGCACGATACAACAAATTTTACATGAAAACAACTATTCGGTAAAAACTTTCCGACTGACTTCAAGAAGTTGAAAAGAAGATAGATATAAAAACAACGCTCACGAGCTAAAAGAAGGTCCTAATATTTCGCTGTTACCCCTTTATTTCTTAAAACTTATAGGTCCTCCCTTTTGGACCCACACTTTTATTTCTCCCCCAAGCGACATTTCGTTTTGCGATATGTCTGTGGTTAATACGGTATTGTATCAAATTAGTGTATTACTAGATTCGTCGGAAAGTATGTAACAGGTAAAGGAAAGCGCTTTCGTCCCTATAAAGTATGTATATATTCTTGATCAGGATCACTAGCCGAGTCGAACTAGCCAAGGCCGTCTGTCCGTTCGTCCGTATGAACACTGAGATCTCGGAAGCTATAAAAGAACAATAAGATTTGGCCTGCAGATTCCTGGGCTTCCTGCGCAGCTCGAGTTTGTTTGATTATATGGGAATATCCCTGTTCCAGAGAAACCGGATTTGATGTTTCCCGGTGTCAGTGCCAAGTCCAGTGTGGATCGAACTAAGCCTGGGATATGCCGAATCTCCAGAAACTTACCACCTACTTGTAGTACGCTTTTACTGGCCCATAAACAGAAACGTCTAATGGCTGCAAGCGATGGCTGCAATGCGACGGGAACGAAAGTAAAGTGATGCTATTATCAATAGCCAGATCTAATGCTTCTATTGAAAGATGGGACACGTGGTTGTCCAGAAGCAGCAATTTAGGTGTTTCTTTTGAGGCTTTAGTCTTTTCGATGAAAAATTTCATGTATTTGGTGAAATCTTCTTGCTGCATCCACCCAGATCCATTGGCGAATCCAAGACTCCCAGGAGAAGAATTTTCCATAAATGTAGATTGCATCTTTTGGCGAGGGAACAGAAAAAATGGTGGAATGGAAGGGTGTCCAACCTTGACAACAAAAAGTGTCCAACCCTGACAACATGAGTCATAACCCTACCGCATAACATAACCAAAAAATCGCTTTATTTAGAACAAATTTCTTTTAGGATTTCGTTAAGGGGGAACCACTTAACGTATTTTTAAACTTACCCTGCGGATGACATATTTTCCGCTGAATTATGCCACTTTTTTTGCGCGTTCTCAAATAAATTTTTCGTCACTATCACGACACTATGTCAACACAGCAGGAAAATTAACAGTTCTGGGATGCAGCTTGGCATGAAAAGTTTCCCACAGTGGAAACAATTAATACCACATTCGCACACAGATGGCGATTGTTGGTTTATTAGAAAAATTGCAAGTGTCCGACCCTGACAACTGTCCAACCTTGACTACATTCCCCTATATATTTTAAAACCTGTGTTCATAAATACTCCCCGCATTTTATTATTTTATAGTTTTTTTTTTATAGAAAAGGCTTCAATAATGTAAAATGCACTCGCCTAATGCGAGATTGCCAGAAAAAAGGCGGAGGGCAGTGGCAAGCAGCAGAAAGAGATAAGGTGCTGCTGAAAAAACCTGCGCAGAAGTGCTCGAGAGCGACAATAGCAAGCGACCCAGGGGGCAGAAACTGGGAAAACGCTAGCCATGCCAGGAAAAAAGGAGATGCATAAGGCGCCGGAAAGCGTGGAGTGGAAAAAAGTGAAGCAGAAGGCAAGAAAGCCCAAGGTGCGTCCGCCACGAAATGACGTGATAGTTATCGCAACCTCCACTGGAGGGTCCTACGCGGATATCCTTAAAAAGGCAAAGGCAGATCCCCAGCTGGAGGACCTAGGTCAAGCCGTACAGGCCGTCCGGCGAACAACCAAGGGGTAACTACTAATCTTCCTAAATAATGTCTCCGACCCAAAAACCGCAGTGCTTCAGACCAAAATGAAAGCGGCCCTGGGCTGCAATGTCGACGTCAGCCCGCTGACTGAGACAACGCTGATCGAGATGAAGGACATCGACGAGACCACGGACAAAACGGATGTCATATACAGTTTCATTTGGAACTGCCAGAATCTGCGGGCGTAGGACTAAGGGCGTCGTACGAGGGCATGAGTAAAGCCCGACATAGGAAGAAGTCTCATGGAGAAGGGAAAACTTTGGTTGGGATGGACCTAGTGCAGAATCCGGTCAAAGATAACAACCAAAAGGTGCTTTAAGTGTATGGAGTTCAACCATATAGCGGGGAACTGCAGATCCCAGGAGGACTGCTCTAAATGCTGCTACAACTGCGGCGCGAAGGAGCACCAAGCCAGAGGCTGTAGAGCAAAGGCCTCCTGTATGCTCTGCAAGCGCAAAAAGGAGAAAGACTGGGACCACCCAACAATGAGTGGAAAATGTCCGTACTTCAGAAGCGCTATGCAAGGGCTTAGGAGTTAATGAAGATTTTTCAGATAACCCTTAACCACTGCGAGGTTGCCCAGTGCTGGGGCAAAATGTCATCAAGTCAAAAGCTCAGGAGAATGGCTAGCAAATAGTAGCAACAAATCGGCAATATGGAGCTGCGAAAACCCAAGGCGCCAGATTAGCAGGAAAAAAAGCGGAAATTGCTTCGCCAGGGCCCATGTGAATGTTATAGCTTTCTATAGCTGTTACCTGCCGCCAAGCCTTAGTCTCCCCCAGGCAATATCTGTGCTCGAAGAGATTGCAGAAGACGCCCGGGAAAATCGCCCTGCCGTAATTGCCGGGGACTTTAACGCCTGGGCTACGGAGTGGGATTCCCCAAAACAAATGTGAGGGGAAGGTCTCTCCTGGAGAGCTTCGCCGCACTTGAACTAGTACTGATGAACCCTGGAACAAAACCAACATTCTCTAGAGCCGGCGCAAGTTCCATCATTGACCTGGATTGGCTTCAAGCTCCAGCTGGGCGGTTAGTGACGCCTATATGGGTAGTGATCATGAAGCAATAATTTTCAAGATTAAGTCCACAAATGGCACACCACGCGTTCCAAAGACCGTGATAGGGTATAAAATAGAAACGCTAGACAGATGGTTGCAGATGTTGTTCGAGGACCTCTCTACAAGCGGATCAGCTGACATCAAGGTAGCCTCTGCATCTATGCATAGGAAGGGAAAAACCCCATCAAGGAGAAGACCTGCATGCTGGTGGAACCAATCCATTGCTGAAGCCAGGAAAGAATGCCATACAGCAAGACTCGCATACCAACCCTCAAGAGGAAGACTCCAATTCAGGGAAAGCAAACGCAGATGCTATAATAATATTTGCGAAGAAATAGACTCCAACCCTTGGTCACAAAACGGCTTCAGGCAGTTAGTAGACCATCGCCGACATGACCAGTCAGCCTAAAAAGGATAGTTGAAACATTATTCCCTGAGCAAGAGAGTATGGCACAGATCGTTGACATAAAGAGACATAAAGAGTTCTGAAGACAATAAAGGACGACAAGGCACCGGGATCTGATGGAATCCTGGTTAGCGTTGTCACATCGACGTTGATGTACTCTGCTTCCATATGGGCCCGAGCTACAAAAAATGGGAGTTATTTGCTGGAGGGCGACTTCGTACACAGATTGTGTGTCCTAAGGGTCCGCTGGGCGTTCCGCACGGTATCCCATGACGCGGCGCTAGTAATATCAGGAGTCATACCGATGAACCTGCTAGCAGTGGATGTAACGGGTATCCGCGCAGGTAGCACACCATTGCAAAGTGTTGCAGCCGTTTGTAACCTGTTGGAAATTTAAGCAGAAGTAAATTGGTACGCTGTATGCTCGGCTTGCTTTTATTCAATCTCAGCTGACAGAAATGGTGAACCGATTGAAAAAGGTGTGACCGAATCTTAAACCGGTTATTGTATTCCACTTGTATGTAATAAACTGGCTTGTATTAAAGAAAAAGTGTGTCCAGAACAGTATTACATATTTTTAATCGGCAAAAAAAACATGTATATTCTAAAAGAAAGACTTTTTTGTGTACTTCAGTTGATCTGGCAAGTCCAATAATTATATGGAGCTACCAGAGTTTAATTGTCATCATATCACGCTTTAAGGTCGAAATGATAGTCAATTTTTCGTATGTCACCGAATTCACGAAAGACGTTTATGCACACACAAATCCGCTGAAATCGCGAATTGAAAGCATGAATTCTGCATCACAAAAAAACAGTATATAATAGCAGGTACATATATAATAAGTATGCGACCCAAACGGATTGTTTATTTGAAAATCATCAAAATAAATAATGTAAGGTATGACAGTATTACATAATTTTGAAGAAGACATATTTTCCGTTTAACGTTTCCATTAATAACGTTAGCCTTGCGTGTTATATTCTTGCAGAGGGTATAATGATTTAAGACTAAAGTTTGCAACGCAGTAAAGGAGACGTCTCCGACCCCATGAAGTATATATATTTTTGATCAGCATCACTAGACGAGGCGATCTAGCCATGTCCGTCTGTCCGTCCGTTTCTACGCAAACTAGTTCATCGAGCTGAACATTTCCCAAAAAGGCTTCTTTCTTCTGCAGGTAGTATATAAGTCGGAACCTGCCATATCGGACAACTACATCTTATAGCTCGCATAGGAACTATCGGAGAAAAAATTAAACAAAAAATTATATCTTCGGTGTTTTCCAGCATATAACCTTTTAAGCTTGGAAATAATATTTTTTATTTAGTTCTGAATTTCGAATAAAATTTTTATCAAAATCGGACGACTGTATCATATAGCTGTCATAGGAACGATCGGAAAATTGGTGCGAAAATAATATGAAACAAATTATAGCTTTGGTCCTTTTTGACATATAACCTTCTAAGCTTTGAAAAAACAATTTTTAATTAGTTCTGAATTACGAGTTAAATTTTAACAAAATCGTACGACAATATCATATAGCTGTCATAAGAACGATCGGGAAACAAATTATTTACTAAAGTTGAATATTTCTTATAACTGCAAGGGTATACAAACTTCGGCTTGCCGAAGTTACCTTCCATTCTTGTTTATTTTCCTGTCCATAACATAAACAACGATAGAATTCCCGAGTTTACGTGGCGTGGAAAGCATAAGACGTTTTCTGTATTTTTTTGTTTTTCTTATTTCGCTGCATAAATGTTCCGCATTAAACCATATTTTTAAACCATACGAGTATTTCTAATGATAGTTTTAAATACTTTCAAATAGGTGGAAAGCTTATTTTATAATTGAAATGCGTCGAAGTTAAGGTTATAAACATAATAGATAAAACCTCTTGCGTAAATCAATAATTAATAATTGGATAAGATACCTTTAAATTTTGTACAATTTTAAACCGAAATGAACTGAAAAGGAATATACATTTTTCAGTATAGCTAATAAGTAAATTACACCAACCTGTGCTTAGATTATTCAAACGCCACCTCTAAAAGGTATGTTAGAACGTACAGCGCATTACATCGTGAAAGAAATAAAAACTATGTAATGTTTGCAATAAAATAATAGTGTAGCTTCTTTTCTTGAATGGATCGTCACCGGAGCTACATTATGTTTGAGCGGTATTAAACTACTATCTGATGCTGGTTAGGGGTTATTTGGACAGGGAGTTACCCCAGAAAATACTGAACTGGGTCTATTCACAAGGAAGTATAAGATACCAAGTCGAATCTCTCAAAACTGCACCAAATGCGCATAACTACTTAGCTGTCTTGACAGCTTCATAGACCGCACACGTAAAGCGGCCATAGCACTCTTCGTTTGTAAAAAAGCTTTAGGGAGAAAAGTGGGGGTTTTCCCCGTAATAGTTTCCTGGCTATACACTGCAATAGTCAGGACCATTCTTCTAAACACAAACAATGTCTGTTGGCCTTCTCAAGAATAGGAGGAAAAAAACATACCACACCAAATCGAAAACCATTGACGAGGGATACACAGACGTCTTCAAAAAGTTCGGGGAGTTTTCTTAAATGCCCTCACGGGTCGTTGTCTCTCAGGGACTCAATCTGTGACGACTACTAAAGCTGCAGCAGTAAGCAGATAGATGAAGAAGAGAGCATAGAACGCCTTATTTGGTTCTGCCAAGCGCTTAGCCTCAAACGTGTTCAAACCCTAAGAAGCCATTTAGGGCTTAGGCATTTCCAAACTCCTGTTTCCTAAAAAGGGGAAAACCCATTTACCCATGATCTAGGGGAAAAAATGTGGGGGGATTAGTTGCTTAATCTCCAACCGTACCTACCCTACCATAGCTGCTTATTCTTAACATTGACTGCAAGTAACAGCTTCTTGATGCAGAACAAATGCTTTAATCATAATTCCATAAATTTAATTATTATTATTATTATTATAATTAGACGATGTAAAACATGTATCACGAATTCAAAACCATATTTTAATCCTTATAAGAATTATGTATAGAGTACAGGACGGATTCTGAGAACGATTCGATGTTCAAACCGAGAACTATTCATACCGTAGTCAAGATTGTTCGAACCGATTAGGTTTTTCTCGAAATTGAGATAGATTCGATATTGATACCGAAAATGGTTCACATTAAAATAGAGATCGACCATTCTCAAAAGCCCTCTCCCAAACCGAAAACACTTCGTTGTTGGTGTAAGGATCTGAATCGATCTGGCTCACTTTGAAATCGAGAACGCTGACAATGGTTTTTTCTCTGATTGAAGAAGCTTTACCGACTTTGTCTCCGTTTCGTTTGGCTTTGTGTCACCGCAGTCGACTGCGTGATGATTGTGTCCCAGATCTGAGTGGTAAAACTCCAGGATATTTTCTGACTCCCTGAGTGCAAAAGGGAGATTTTATCGTCGAAGTCACCTCTGGAAAATACAAGCACGATACAACAAATTTTACATGAAAACAACTATTCGGTAAAAACTTTCCGACTGACTTCAAGAAGTTGAAAAGAAGATAGATATAAACACAACGCTCACGAGCTAAAAGAAGGTCCTAATTTTTCGCTGTTACCCCTTTATTTCTTAAAACTTATAGGTCCTCCCTTTTGGACCCACGCTTTTATTTCTCCCCCAAGCGACATTTCGTTTTGCGATATGTCTGTGGTTAATACGGTATTGTATCAAATTAGTGTATTACTAGATTCGTCGGAAAGTATGTAACAGGTAAAGGAAAGCGCTTTCGTCCCTATAAAGTATGTATATATTCTTGATCAGGATCACTAGCCGAGTCGAACTAGCCAAGGCCGTCTGTCCGTCCGTCCGTATGAACACTGAGATCTCGAAAGCTATAAAAGAACAATAAGATTTGGCCTGCAGATTCCTGGGCTTCCTGCGCAGCTCGAGTTTGTTTCAGCGGGGTGCCACGCCCACTCTAACGCCCACAATACGCGGAAATCTGTAGCGCCTACAGTTTTTATGATAGAGTTTAACTGAAATATATTTGTCTCATCAATACCTATCGACTGACCTAAAAAAAATGTACCACGCCGAGTTCAACGCCCACAAACGGATTAAACGCTTTAAACTGTCTGCCGCCCACACAACCCGAAAATATCGCTTTGCTGTTTATATATCTCCATTCCCCTTTTTATATATTTATTATATTTTTGTTTTTACCTGATGCATGCATAATCCCAACATGATGGCACAGAACGCAAACAGATTTCCTAAGGCCGTTTTAGTTTCCAGCGCTATTTCAATCCATTTACTGAGCAGTTGTGCACGATCCAGATCCGTTTGACAGGTAAGTATTGTCACTGCTACCATTAGCTTAATGCACTGTGTCCGCTCGATTATATCCTCACGGAAAAGTTTACCGTGGGGAAGAGTCAGCAGCTCCATACCCGAAGAGCTCAGATAGTAGTTCTCCTCGTTTAATGGCTCCTCCAAAAATAGAGCGATGTCGATGCTAGTTATGTGCTCCGCCAGTAGTTTTGGTCCCGTCTCTAGCAGCATAATTTTAAAGGTGTTAAGGGCATCACCGTCCAATGGTTTATTATAGACAGATGGCAATAGTAGAGTGACAAAATTGTCAAAATCGAACTTGCTCGCCTAAAATATAAGATAACGCAAAGAAGATAAATTACTAATAAGGGACGCTTGAACGAGGGTACGATGGCTGTAAAAGTGACTAATCCATTTTAGTAAAAAAAAATGTTTGTTAACATGAAAACTTTGGTTACCACACTTTTTGGCGGTTTGTGGGCGTTAAAGTGGGCGTGGCAAGATGTTTTTGGCTCAAAAGATAGGTATCGATGACACCGATGACATTTCAGTTAAAATTTGTTGTCTCAAGCTTAAGCCGTTCGACTGGACGTGGCACCCCGCTGAAACAAACTTGCGATGCGCAGGAAGCCCAGGAATCTGCATGCTAAGTCTGATTCTTCCAGCTTTTATAGTTTCCGAGATCTCAGCGTTTATACGCTAAATATATAATAAATATATTTAATGGGGTTGGAAACGCTTCCCTCTGCGTGTTTCATACTTTTCGACGAATCTAGTATATCGGCTTACCCTTCGATTAACAGGTATAATAAACTGAGGTTTTTCACGACTGACTGTAAAAATACAACCGTACACAGAAAAATAAATACGTCAAGATCAATATGATATGCGCATTGTAAGTTTGTGTTTTATCGACAAATATCAATTTTATTATGAAATAATGTCAAATTGATACCAAAAAATGTAATTTTCACGTATTCTCTCTTTTCGAATATTTCTTCACATCGAAAAAGAGAGGATAAAGCAATATGGCGGCGTTAATTACGTGAGTGGAAGCGAAATAGACCTAATCGAAATTCGACTTGGCTAACTTCAGACATGTTCTCTCGCTTGCACTAACATGGTTTTCATGGCTTTTGAACTTAACGCCCGCGGAAAACGTTGTGCGATAGACCAGCTGCTAAGGTGTCTGTCTCTGATGCTGAAGGTCCCAGGTTTAAATACGCCGTAAGGCCGAGTATGCTTTAAGTGTCTAAGAATAATATCTGAAATGTCCTTATAATTGTTATAACAAAGCTGCATTTAAGTGATTTCAGATGTCAATAAAAAAATAAAAATAAATTCTCGCGGGGAGTACTCGAACCACTAAACCTCAGGCCTGTGTATCAAAAACGAAGCGGTAGCCCTTTGAGCCAGCGCTTGATTGTGACCAAAAAAAGCTTTGTCAAAGTTTTTTTCTAGAAAAAAGTGATACCGCTAATGTAAAAATGATATTACCGAAATATCGTTTTAACATTTCGATCATATCAAATTGATATGACACATATCAAGGCCGAATTGATATTGAATTTAATCAAATTGACCATCATAACATATAACTTTTTTTTCTGTGTAATAATTGTAAGTTTCATTTTAAAAATAAAAATTATCATTTTTTATCAAACAATATCAGGGTCTCTTAATATTAATTAAAATTAATGATGAGTCCTTCGCTATTCACGTGCATCGATTAGCCATCGGAAAGGTTCTTTTCTCACCATTTCTAACTAGTTGGTTTTTTTATTTTATTTTTGGTTAGTTTCTTTTAAGTTTATAAGTTTATCGTTAATAATTAATTAATAAGTGCATTTTCAAAATTATATTTTTATATAACGGTTGGCATAGCGAACATGTACATAAATACCCTGCTTTTATGTGCAACGGAACATGCATAGATAAACGGGACATGCCAATAAAACAGAACAAACCCGTTGTTGTAGTTTTTCTGGAAGGCACGTGGTTTTATTTTTCTTTTTCGCAACTACAGGTTGAGAGACTTACCACCATTTATTTTTAAAAGTGGAACTAACATCAAGTTAATTTATATTTATATTATTCAAAATACAAGTTTCTCAAGAAACACAGTGACGGAATAAACTAGCAGCGAGATGGATTTTTTTTAAAAGTAAAAAACAATAAATTTAAATCTGTGAAAAAATATTCAAATTTTATTTACCCGGAAAAAGAGCTGCAAAAGGCAATCCCGTGTGTTAAGAACTTGAGCTGCCTTAAGCGGAAGGTACCCAGATCCCCAATGACCCAAATAAAAATCAAGACCGCATTATAAATCGAAATAAATTAAATCAAACCAATGAAAGAAAACAAAAGTTATATTTCATTTTTCTATATATCTGCTAAGTATTCAACCTATGCTGCCTAATTAAGCACTAAATCTGTGCTCATTTTTGAGCACTGCTTAATCCTTGGACATGGCAATGTTAATTTAAGCAGTCAATTTCAAACAAATTGAGCTCTGAATGAGCGCTCAGTGATGGGCACTTTGTAGGGATTAGGTGCACAGTGCTTCAGTGCTGAATGGTACTGCAGGGTTATGTGACCATACATAGTTTCTACAATGTCAGCACTCAAACGGACGAAAAGACAGACGGCTGGATCTACTGGGCTAATAATAATGCTTATTTCTGTTTGTTTTAAATCAAAATAGAACTAATTTTAAAGCCTCGGTTTGCTGGTGCCGATTTTTGTAAATTTTATTGAAAGGACCTACAAATAGAACACAAATTAAAATGGTTATTGCAATTATGCGATGGCCATATAATGCATTCGTTTTTATACTCGTTACTCGTAGAGTAAAAGGGTATACTAGATTCGTCAGAAAGTACGTCACAGGTGAAAGGAAGCGTTTCCGACCCCATAAAGTATATATATCCTTGATCAGGATCAATAGCGGAGTCGATCTAGGCATGTCCGTTTGTCCGTCCGTCCGTATGATCGCTGAAATCTAAGAAACTATAAGAGCTAGAATATTCATACTTGGCATGCTTCCATTTAAAAAATCTTTCTCTTCCATTCACTTTAAAAACTCGTTTAAGAACAAGGAAAAGCTGTTACCATGATCTAAGTCATTACTGGACGATGTCGAATTGGGATTGTGTCAAAGTCAAATTCGATATTGTCGACTCTGTGTATTCATAATATCTAGTTCTATTTTAGCCTGTAATAGCTCGGCCATCCTGACACTGGAGATTTCTTGATCTCTCTCTCTTTCTCTCCCTTGCAATAACATAGTTCACTTACAGAACATGCTAATCTTATCTCTATACTTGCGTATATTATTTTACATATTTGCACATAAATAATTTACAATTGTCATTAATCTATACATTTTTGTCCGTCAATTTCTTTACATCCAATGTCTAATATTTTGTGAACTCCAAACGTGTTAGTTAAAAACCTTCTTATGAATTAGTTGTTCTAACCCATCATATAAACGTTTTTTCGATTTTCATTATGCCACTGGCCCGTAATGGTCTAATGAATAACGGTTTATTCCCTCTAAGTATACTATGTAAAAGTCCATCCTGTTTTCCATTTTTTGGCACAAAAGCGATGCATTTTAAATGATTTCCAATATTTTTCATAAATATTTCCTTTGCATTTTTAAACTCATTTGTCCAATGGCATGCTTTATCTTATCTCATCCTATACGACTCAATTCAACATGATATTTATACGAAATATGTTACTTCATTTACTCAGGTACATAGAGCAGCAACTGTCCATTTCTGTTTGCCATCTCAAACTATTTTTCTCACCCCTTCTAATAATATTATTATATCTAAAATTTTCTTGTATTTTTCTTGACATACAAATTAATTATCCTCTAATGCGCTTGCTTGCAGTATCAAAATATTCGTACATCGACTTAACGCATCCACAAGTTGCACTTCCTCTTCAGCTCTGTTCACTAATTCAAAATCGTAATCTTGTGTTCTAATGCCCAACTCGCAATTCTTGGGTTAATCTCTACCTTGTTTAACGTCAGTGTACCTACCGTAAATTCTAAATCTTAACAATGCTTATAATAAAGCTCATGTTTCCAAGTCAAAACTATGATATTTTGTTTTAGTATCTGTGGTTCATTTCGAACACATCTTTCATACAGTTAGATTTCAAGTATATAAATTGATAAAACCGGTGCTTCCAGTAACTTTTCATTAAACATTTCAAAACATTCTAATTATTTTTCTTTAAGACGAAATTACCTTACATTACAAAATTTACAATTTTCTAGTCTTAGATCTCCAATCCTTGCTAGTCCTATTTTTAAAGTATTAAGATGTTCCCCCAAGCATTTACTTGCAATCTACAATCTTATTACCGTATTATCACAAATCATATAAGCAAAAACTAAAGTCACAAATCTTCGGAATACATGTGGAACATTCTTCAAGCAAATAAGCATTCTCAAAAAATTCAAATTGACCTAACAGGATTACGAATGATACTTATTTAATCGACCTTTGTCAACGAAAACATGAAAATATCTGTTCGGGTTTAAACAGTTTCAAAAAAGGCGTTTTTCACAAAGTTTTGTTTAATAGATTATAAATTAAGGGCAATCGATAATTATTTTTAATACATAACCATAATTCTCCTGACTTTTTTTCAATACCACTTTTGTAGACGCGAATTCCAAACAACTAAGACTTAAAATTCCCTTGCAGAGTGTATGAATGATTTCAATCAGAAGTTTGCAACGCAGTGCAGGAGACGTTTCCGACCCCATAAAGTTATATATTCTTGATCAACATCAATAGATGAGTCGATGTAGTCCGCCTGTCCGTTCGTTTATACGCAAAGTAGTCCCTCAGTTGTAAAGCTATCGGGCTGAGAGTTTGCTAAAAGTCTTCTTTCTGTTGCAGATAGTATAAAAGTCGGAACCAGCTGGATCGGACAACTATATCTTATAACTCCCATATTAACTATCGGGGAAATAATTTTGAAAAAATTATATCTTTGGTGTTTTTTAACATATAACGACTATATCATATAGCTGCCATAGGAGCGATCGGAAAATTAGTGGTAAGATAAAATGAAAAAATTAAATTTTCGGGTTTTTTAACACATAACCTCCTACGCTTGGAAATAACATTTTTTAATTGGTATTGAATTCCGAATTATTTAGTTATGAATTTCATATTAAATTTTATCAAAGTCGGACGACCATATCATATAGCTGTCATAGGAACGATCGGAAAATTGGTGGGAAAATAATATATATAGATGTCAAACAAGATGGTCTAAAAAAAGAATGAAATAATTTTTTTTAATATCACTGAAGTGCTGACTTAAAAATTTCACATGGTGTTACTAAAGTTGATTATTTTATTCTACAAGGGTATACAAACTACGGCTTGCTGAAGCTAACATCCTTTCTTGTTTTAAATATTCATCTAAAATATCATGCAATTTGTACTTCTCTGTGTAAGATAATCTACTTGGTGAAGAGCTAAATAGTTCTAATTTAATAAACATTTCCCATTTAATGACAGGCTCGTCAGGCTCCTTTGCATGAACATAATTCTCTTTCGGTAAATCAAAAAATGTCAAAAAATTTCTGTTTTTTAAATATTTTTCTAACACATTTTGAGTAGCTATTAAAAGCGACAGCGGAGGTTTTTTTTCGGTGTTTTTAAATTTATTTTGTAAGAGTTCACATCCCATAATCAGTGTGTTTGGTATCCCTGGGAATCCTCCCATTTAATTGCATTTCAAATATTGTGACCCTCCTTATCTTCTGAGAATGAGCAGGAGAAAGGGAACGTACGTACCCACGAATCCGAATCTTACCCCCTACCATCGCGTCCTTACTCATGGCTGATTATGCGCGAAGGAGTGAAATTTGAATTTTGTGAGTAATATTCAAAATGTGCAATTTTTAGAGCAGAGAAAATTATACTATTGGAAGAGGCTTGAAAAATGCTTTCCAATGACACCAAACTTTTAGAGAGGGGGTATACTAATTAGGGTATCGTCGGCCATTTTTGGCCTTTTTCAGTTAAGTAGTTTAAAAAGTCCATACTAAACTAATTTCTTATCCTATACATTAATAATATTGGGTGGCCTCTAGATATAAGACCTGAAAAGTTTTCCTAATAAGAAATTTGTGGGTTTGTGGGTACGCACGTTAACTTTCTCATGCTCATTCTCAGGAGATAAGGAGGGTCACAATATTTGAAATGAAATTAAACGGAAGGATTATGGGATATGTATATGCTTGCACTTAAAAACAACTCTTAAAAAAGAAATTTAAAAACACCCAAAAAACCTCCGCAACCGCTTTTAATAGCTACACTTAGCTTAAGGCTTCGGTTTCATCGCAACGTCTTATGCCAATTTTAGCCCCACCTTAACTGACCATTTATTCGTGTTTTGCTTACACAGATATTGTCTTCCCCTAACCTATGTCAAAGTTGTATACCTTCGATTTTCGTTTTCCTTCTAATAACAATCCGACTGGCGTCGGATTGGTTCTAAGAGTACAACATGCCTGTATGCACTCCCTGTAGAAGCCAAACTGTAAAGAGAACATTCTAGGCTATAAAAAGGACACCACTCAAATTGCTCAGGATCACTTCTTTAAACGCATCAGTACTGTATTCTAATAAACTAATTAGATCCGCATCGGTCCTTGTAATCGGGCCCTACAATTCAAGTCGTTCTTTATACGTTTTTAACGTGTGTGTGAAAATTCCTAACAACATTACAACATATTTTAATATATTTTTTAAATAAAAAAAATAAAACTAAATCCTCAAAAATGTAGTCATTCATTGCTTGTTATTTGTGCACCAAGAATGTGGAGATGAGTGAGGTTGAAGCTCATTATGCTCATTGCTCAAAGCCTTGAAATGCTTTCGAGCTTTTAATGTGTAAATCGATAATAAGGTGTGACTTTAGGTCTACCTTAGTTCACAACTATGAATTTGACGAGCACTATCAAAATTGTAATGGACTTAAAAATGCTTTTAATATTTTAATGAATGTGGAAAAACGGCATCCGCAAAAGCAATGGCAAAATCATCTGCACGATCATCCCCCAACATCATCAAATGCTCTTAAAAAGATGAGAATGGATAAGAATAAGGAAGTACTCAACAAAGAAAAAAAGGCTAAGATAAGCAAAAATAAAAAAGATTTAAAATTATAACTTTTATGTCCCACTTGTGGTCAGAAATATGTCGCATCGAGGGAACGTCAACACATATTAACCGATAAGCATAAAAATGCTTCAGCCAGAGAAGTAAAAAATAATGAAAATATAATTATTCTTAACTCACAAACTGTTTTTTCTGTTAAATCATATCGAATTAAAAGTATAGTCCAAAACACTATGGATTTATAATCTAATAATAATAATTAATTGAAATTATAAAGCATTGCATGATAGAATATAGAGCCATTAAACCTAAGAGTTTATGGTTCCTATATTAAACAATCAGACAAAGGAGTTACTGTTGAAACAACAAAACATTTGGGACTGCATATAAATCTGTATACCAATATTCAAACATTATCGACATTAAATATGGCAGTAGATAGCTTATTAGCATCGAGCAGTGAGTTTCAACAAAAAGACTCTGGATGAGCAATACAAAATTTCAATTTCATATATGAATTGGGAATCAATAATAGAATCCATTATAAGTGTAACCAGATTATGCTACTCACAGTATTCCAAGGCCAAATCTGGAGGATATTTTTGTAATAACTGTCTACAGTTTTTCACAGCCAACAACAATACCCACAACAAACTGGAATGAGGAAAAGTAGCCTCATTCTACCCTGAACCAAACAATACAACTTCATTCAAGTTCTTTAACCCAAAAAAATTATCTCCTCCGGTGGTGATGTATGCCGATATTGAGACTGTTCTTGCAAACTACAGAACATTCCTAAATTTACTAGCTTAATTAAGAACAAAAGTGCAGAAGCATACTGCATGTGCCTTATATTTTTATGTAGTTCATAAATATAATCCTGATCTAAACGAATTGTAGACATATGAAAGTATGTAAAAAACAAACAACAAATTAATTTTTTACTATTTTAAAATCTTATTCCAATTTTGTATATTTTTATAGGCGCTGACTGTATAAAAAAATTCTGTAAATCACTCAAGGAAAAAACTACGAGTTTGTTTACATGTACTGGTCGACCCCCAAAAACCCGAGTGCTAGCACAATCCATGCCCATGAATAGGGAGGCAACTGCTGTGCCTGTGAAATCAACGCTGACGATCGGGAAAAATATTTTGATCAATTTTCTGAAAAATACATGGGTCCCATTCATAAAAATTGTAAGCGAAAGTATAAATTAAACGATTCGTTTTTCCCTGTTATATTTCATAACTTATCTAAATACCTTTATTCATTACTGTATTAGAAGAAGACTTAAGCCCCATACCCTGTAATAATGATTTATATAGCGCTAGCGCAGACAATTAAAATAAATGCCTGAAATAGATATAAAATAAGATACATCGATTCGTTTAGATTTTTTAGGTCAAGTTTAGAGAAACTATCCAGCTATATAGAGGACAAAGACTTCAAAATTTTAAGTACTACATTTCACGAAGAAAAATTTAAGCAAATTAGTAGAAAAGGTGTTTTTTGTTACGATTATTTAGACAGTTTTGAAGAATTTGTGGATACCCAGCTTCCTGGCATTGATAGTTTTTATAATTATCTCAGTGAAGAAAATTGTAGTATAGATGATTACAATTTTCCTCAAAAGGTTTGGAAAATGTTCACCGTCAATATCTTGGGATGCTATGCTCAAGCATACTGTACTTGCAATGTACATTACATTTAAAACTTATTAGCGCCGGAGACATATAGAATTTTTTAAGAAGGAAGAACGCTATAGTCGAGTGCATCGACTATCAGATACCCGTTACTCAGCTTAAGGGAGCAAAAAGGAAATTGAGACATATAAGCAGCAAAACGATATTTTAGAGTGCCACCTACCGTCTATTTCAGTAGATGACATTTTTTGCTTCTATCATAAAAACTGTAGGCACTACAGATTTTCGTGAACTGTGGGCGTGTCACCCAGCTAAAACAAACTTGTGCTGCGCAGGAAGAGCAGAAATCTGCGTGTCAAGTTTGACTATTGTAGCTCTAATAGTTTCCGAGATCTCAGACAGACAGACGGACATGGCTAGATCGACTCGGCTAGTGATCCTGATCAAGAATATATACAAGGTGAGTTCCAAAGTAAACAAGACTTTATGGTACCACGGGTTGGTTACCACTATTTGATTTATAGATTTTATTAGTTTTATTATAGTTTTACAGAGTTTTACAAATACACGTTATTTTCTTGAAGCTTGACGGCGGCAGAGAGAGTCAAGCTTATTCAATTTAGGATTTATGGTCTTAGTACATTTTCATTCGCTGTGTCGCTTCTCAGCCTGAACCGCCACAGTACTCCCTCCCTAGTGACGACGTCACGATGTAATGAATTGGACTCTTCGCTTCTCGTAGGTTCGTGGTTTGCCATAGCTTTCAGGTTGGTCCAGTTGAGCATCACTTCTAAGTATTAAAGCGGGCTTAATTCTGTCCACAGACACTGCTACTTTTTTTCCGTCGACACTTAACGTAAATACTCGGTCATTATTACGATGTACAACTTTAAATGGGCCCGTGTATGGTGGCTCCAAAGGATGTTTGACGGCATCGGTGCGAATGAATACGTGGGACCACTTGTCTATTCCTTTAAGACAAAAAATTTTTTGGTTGCTATGGTGTGCAGCTGGAGTGGGACGTATTTTTCGCATCTGTTCGCGAAGAATACTAATAAAAGGGGTAGAATCTGGTCTTGCATCTATGTCTTCGAAGAATTCGTTTGGCAAGCATACCGTCGTACCGTAGAGCATCTCGGCAGCCGATGAGTTCAGTTCCTCCTTAAGAAACGTCCAAAGTCCTAGCAAAACGACAGGTAGCAGTTCTGGCCAAGGAGTGTTGGAGTGACACATCATTGCTGCCTTGAAAGACCTGTGCCATCTTTCGACCATGCCGTTTGACTGTGGGTGATACGCATCCATATACACATCCCATAATCAGTGTGTTTGGTTGCCGGCCATACAAATTTTTGCTTTATTTGTTGCAGCGTCGATCCCCTCGGATGCGAAAGTCTGTGGAAAAAAGAGAACATTTTGTTGCGAAGAGTAGTGGGTACGTACGGCCGAGCGAAGTTCATTGAAACATCACAATACAACAAAACATTGTCATCGTAACGGATTTTTTTCAGTCGAAGAGAAGTGGTTTTTTGCAGTAAGTTCGGCAGCTCGGAATCAACTGCTTGTGCATCCTCGATTTCCTGAAGAGTGATCGACACTGACAAGTTGATTGCACAGAGCCTAGAGAAAGCATCTGCAACTGTGTTTTCAGCTCCTTTGGCGTAAACGATTTCAGTCGTAAACTGCGAAGTATATCCCAGATGACGAAGTTGCCTTGGTGACGCTTTTTCCGGCCGTTGCCTAAAAGTATAAACAAGAGGCTTGTGGTCCGTTTTGATGCAAAATATGCGACCCTCGAGGCAACGCTTAAAGTATTTTAGGGCTTCATAAATAAATGGAGAGCAATTCCCGATCGTAGGTGCTGTATATTTTCTCAGTGTATCGGGACAGGCACCTTCGATAATAGTTGATGATGCCGAGGAATCGTCCGAGTTCGCAGATGGTAGAGGGCCTCGCATAGTTTTGAATAGCTTCTACTCGATGACTTGGAGGTTTTATTCCGTGCTCTTTGATGATGTAACTCAAAAACTGCACCTCGTCCTGGCCCAGCTGACACTTGCTAAGGTTGATGCTGAGTCCATGTCTACAAAGGATCTCCAAGACGGCACGAATATGATTTTCGAATTCCTCAGGTGTGTTAGACATGATTAGGATATCGTCTATATAGCAATAAACGAAATCGATGCCCCGAAAAATATTGTCGATGAATCTTTGGAAGGTTTGCGTAGCATTCTTTAGACCAAATGTCATATAGAGGAACTCGATTGGGCCAAATGGAGGGCAAACGGCGGTTTTAGGAATATCACACTCAGCCATTGGAATCTGATAGTACGCCTTGATAAGATCGAGTGAAGAAAATATTTTTTTCCGTGTAGCTGCTCCGAGAAGTCATGGATGTGAGCAATTGGATAACGGTCAGGTACCGTTATAGCATTCAGGTTGCGATAGTCCCCGCAGGAAGGAGAGAGAGTTGTGAAAGCAGAGAGTGCGGTCGCGTTTTTAATTCGCTCCGTCTATTTTCCAAAGTTTTCAGCAAAAACCGGAAGGAACAGCCGGCTATCCGGCCTGAAGCATCTGGACACATACATTGACGTCAGCTGGTGGCCAGGAGGTCGTGGACGGCATCCAGGAACAACCCGGGAATTTATCCCCAACAGGTTTGGCGGCCAGGCAGGGGCCGGTCGTAGGCGAGGGAGGGGAGGCATCTTTTTCTTTTTCCTCTTCCGAATCTCCACTCGTTGTTTGTTTAATTGTTGCCAAATTTTCCACTCGCGCTTTTTGTTCGTAAACACTAAATCAGTGGTGCAAAGCGCTTGCGCGACCAGCTGATCGTAGTGTGCGAAAGGGGCTGCGGGTGCCATAGCAGCAAGCTTCGGACAGGGTGCAGGCCAAGCACATAAGTGCGTGCCGTAGCACGAAGGAACACCTTGGGCGGTATTTTCTCGCGGGAAATAAAAACTTCTAAACCTTATCATTAAGATTTTTTCCTTTTATATTAAATAATTGATCAAAGTCCGATCACTGCGGGCAAAGACCCAAATTTTAGTGCAGTACCGGTGAATTCCCCAAGGCGGGGATATGGTGGGTAGGGGACCGGGGGCACAACCCCTGGAGCTAGCCTAGGACTTGGACTGGTGGTGGGCGGTGGTACGCCGGCAAGCAAAGGACTGGCGGCGCCGGCTAATGCGGACGGATTCCACACGCCACTGTCCAGTTTACCCGACTGGGCCAACATGGGAGCTGACCCATTCAAAAAAAGCAATGTGATGGCGAGATCGCCAGAAAAAAGGGCGGAGAGCATCGGCTGCGACCGAGAGCACCAGTAAGCCCCAAAAACCCCCACAGGAGTAGAAAAAAGTTGAACCGAAGGCGAGGAAGCCCAAGGTACGTCCGCCACGAAACGACGCGATAGTTATCGCAACATCTACTGGGGGGTCCTACGCGGAAATCCTTAAAAAGGTAAAGGCAGATCCGCAGCTGGAAGACCTAGGTCAAGCTGTACAGGCCGTCAGGCGAACAGCAAAGGGGGAACTGCTAATCCTCCTAAACAAGGTCTCTGACCCAAAAACCGCAGAGCTTCAGAGCAAAATGAAAGCGGTCCTGGGCAGCAATGTTGACTTCAGAGCGCTGACTGAGACAACGCTGATCGAGGTGAAGGACATCGACGAGACCACGGACAAAACGGATGTCATATGTGCGGTTAAGTCACAGTTTGATGTGGAACTGCCAGAATCTGCGGTGGTAGGACTACGGGCGGCGTACGGGGGCACCCAAACCACCACACTAAGAGTTCTGCCCGACATAGGGAGGCGTCTCATGGAAAAGGAAAAACTCAGGTTGGGATGGACCTGGTGCAGAATCCGGTCCAAAATAACACCCAAAAGGTGTTTTAAGTGTATGGAATTCAACCATATAGCAGGAAACTGCAGATCCCAGGAGGACAACTCTAAGTGCTGCTACAACTGCGGCGCGAAGGAGCACCAAGCCAGAGGCTGCAAAGCAAAGGCCTGTTGTATGCTCTGCAAGCGCAAAAAGGACCACCCAACAATGAGTGGAAAATGTCCGTACTTCTAGAGCCGGGACAAGTTCCATCATTGACCTTACATTTGTGAGCCCTGGACTGGCTTCGGGCTCCAGCTGGGAGGTTAGTGACGCCTATATGGGTAGTGATCATGCGGCAATAATTTGCACGATTAAGTCCACAAATGGCCCACCTCGCATTCCAAAGACCGTGGTAGGGTACAAAGTAGAAACGCTAGACGTGGAGATGGTGCAGATGTTGTTCGAGGACCTCTCTACAAACGGATCAGCAGACGAAAGGGCAACCCGCATCGCAGATTACGCCAAGGTAGCCTGTGATGCATCTATGCAGAGGAAGGGGAAACTCCCATCAAGGAAAAGACCGGCATACTGGTGGAACCAATCCATTGCGGAAGCCAGGAAAGAATGCCATAGAGCAAGACGCGCATACCAACGAGCAAGAGGAAGACTCGAATTTAGGGCACTTCAGATGTATTACAGGGAAAAAAGACGAGCCCTGGAAAAACGTATAAAAGAAAGCAAACGCAGGTGTTTTAATAATATATGCGAAGAAATAAACTCCAACCCTTGGGGCTTCGCATATAAACTCGTCACAAAACGGCTTCGGGCATTTAGCAGACCGTCGCCGACATGCCCAGTCATCCTAAAAAGGGTAGTAGAAACACTATTCCCTGAGCAAGAGGGTATGGCGCGTATAGCACAGATCGTAGACACGAGAAGCATTAAGCTCACAAGTCCTGAGGAAGTCCTTGAGGTTCTTAAGACAATAAAGGACGATAAGGCACCGGGACCTGATGGAATCCCGAATAAAGTATTAAAAATAGCCATAAAAGCAAACACCAAACAGTATGTTGATATGTACAATGCATCCCTAACAGAAGGTGTGTTCCCTAGTCGCTGGAAAACTCAGCGGTTGGTACTCATACCAAAGGGGGACAAGGCAGCGGAGGAGCCTTCCTCGTATAGGCCACTCTATCTACAATCGATGCCATTGGTAAACTGTGTGATATCGCAGGCAAAGCCATTGCGGGAAAAAGGTGGTTGTACGGCACTAAGCAGTATTGCATAGCGGCAACATTGGATGTTAAAAACGCATTCAACTCCGCTGGCACCACACACTAAATGCACTAAGCAAACTTAATGTCCCAGTGTACATACAGCGAGTAATAGCGAGCTACTTCGAAGGTCGCCTGCTCCTGTACGAAACAGAATCAGGGCAATCGACTCACAGGGTCACCGGGGGAGTCCCCCAAGGATCAGTCCTAGGCCCTTTGTTGTGGAATATCATGTACGACGAGATCCTTAGGATCACGATGCCCGAAGGGGCACGACTCATTGGTTTCGCGGATGACGTAGCCATAGTAGTTACGGCCAAGAAACTTCCAGACGCGGAAAGAATCTGCAATGAAGCTGGAACACGGGCAAGCGCATGGCTCGACTCTAAGGGTCTCGCCTTGGCAGCTCATAAAACCGAAGCAGTCCTGATAAGAAGCAAGCAGAAAGTGGAAACGGCCACTATTAAAATTGGAGAAGCCACCATAAAATCTCGCCCAATCTTAAAATACTTGGGGGTCAAGATCGACCAACGGCTTTCTTTCAAAGAGAAAATAATATGAAAAAATTATTTACTAAAGTTGATTATTTCTGATAACTGCAAGGGTATACAAACTTCGGCTTGCCGAAGCTAACTTCCTTTCTTGTTTTGTTTTTTTGGTAAAATTTTTACCGAAACTTTTCAATTGATGAAACAAGTTTATGGCAATTATTGCCTATCCCGTAGCAGAGTGCACGAGTGGTTTCAACGTTTTCAAAGTGGTCGTGAGGACATAAATGACGATGAACATGTGGGCCAACCAAAATCCGTGATCACCGAAAATTCCATCGAAACTGTGCGTGAATTCAAAAAAAATTAGCCGAAATTATCATCGAAATTCATGGAGATAAAATTAAACATCTTAAAAACATCGATTTATCGCATTTTGACCGGACATTTGGGCTTACAAAAGGTGTGGGCACGGTTTGTTCCGCACAAATTGACTGACTTCCAAAACTTTCTCAGAATTCAACATTCGAAGGACATCATTAAAAAGGCAAAAGAAGAACTTCCTGATTGTGACTGGTGACGAAACGTGGTGTTTTCAATATGATCCCGAAACGCGCGGAGAAGTCAAAAATGAAGACTATGCTGATTTGTTTTTATGATTCCAAGGGTATTGTCCACAAAGAGTTGTTCTACCCGGCAAAAACGTTAATGCGGTATTCTACCTTGGAGTTTTGAAGCTTTTGGTGCGCTGTATTCGACGAATATGGGAGTTGGCGTTTGTTTCACGATAATGCGCCGTCTCATCGATCGACGCTTGTGTCCGACTATTTGACCAAAAATCACATTTTAACAATCAACCACTCCCCGTATTCACCTGATAGGGCACCGTGGACTTCTACCTTTTCAGAAAAATTAATTTGCCGATGAAAGAAAAGCGTTATGCAGACGTAGAGGCCATTCAAAAGGCTTGCACCGGCATACTGGCGGCCATACCGGGCAACGAGCTAAAACACTCGTTCGACATGCTTTCGGACCATGCAAAACGCTGTATTAAAGCAGAAGGAGACTTTTTTGAATAAAATAAATAGATTTTTTCCGAAAAACCTATTTGTTCTGTCTTTTTTTTAAGTCCTGTTTACTTCACCTTGTATACATTATGGGGTCGGAAGTACTTCCCTCTACCTGTTACATACTTTTCGACGAATTTAGTATACCCTTTTACTTTACGAGTTACGTGTATAAATATTTCAGTTGGGGGAAATGTAGGATATATATTAGAAGTTGATTTAAAACACCCTACTGATCAGCATGACTTACAAAGCTACTTGCCTTTCTGTCCAGAAAACAAAGATACTTCTGGAGGTAAACAGAAAAAACTTATAGCTGACTTAACGAATAAAAGCGAATATATTGTCCTTTTAAAACAGCTTTAACTTTGTATACAGCATGGTTTATTTATGGTTAAAGTCTTATATTGATTTAAATACTAATAAAAAAATAGGCAAAAATGATTTTAAACAAAATTTCTTTAAGTTAATGAATAACGCAGTATACAGCAAAACAATGGAAAATGTCGCCGAGCGAAGAAATATAGTATTACTAAAGCATTATAAATCACGACAAAATTCCCCAGAACAGACCTTGCAGCTATTGAATCCACGCCATCAAAAATCAAGTATGATAAACCAATATACATAGCTGTTTTAAAATTATCTATATGGTTAATGTATGAATTTTATTATAATTTTCTATTACTTTAAAGTCCTTCTTCGAAAATAATTTATATAGAAACAGATTCATTTATTTTATCTTCAGAGGAAGACTTTTACAAAACTATAAAAGAAAATCCCGAACGATTCGATACCTCAAATTACAAAATAGAAAAACAATTAAATATAGTTAAAGCTGATAACAGAAAGACTTCTAAGACTTCTTTTGCAGGACTTAAAGCTAAGGAATACTCTTGATTAGTTGATAACAAAATACCAAATCAAGAAATCAGTTATGAAAAAACTAAATCATATCGATTATATAGAATGTATAAAATATAAAATAATAATTATGGAGCTCAGCGAGTAATTCGAAGTAGGTCGCACATCCTCTATACTGAAATTATGAATAAAATAAGTCTTAAGTATAATGATGATAAGAAAATAAATTTATTATTATTGCGTTTTATTACTTTAGCAGGTCATTTACAGCTATCCATGAGTTGAATATGGAATCGAAACTGCTCCATTTTATAAGCATTTGATTGTTTGTTTACCCGTTATTCGTAGAGAAAAAACGGTATGCTAGATTCGTCAGAAAGTATGTAACAGATAGAAGGAAGCGTTTCCGACCCCATAAAGTATATATATTCTTGTTCAGGATCACTAGCCGAGTCGATCTAGCCATGTCCGTCTGTCCGTCCGTATGAACGCTGAGATCTCGGAAACTATAAGAGCTATAACAGTCAATCTTGGCATGCATATTTCATGGCTTACTACGCAGCGCAGGTTTCTTTCAACGGAATGCCACGCCCACTCACACAATCCGCAAAAAAGTGTAGCGCCAAAAGTTTTTATGATAGAAAAAAAATTTTAATTGATATTTATTTGTCTCATCAATATCTATCGATTGACCAAAACAAAAAAAAAAATGTGCCACGCCTACTATCCGCCCAAAACTAATTTTATCATTACCTATCGATTGACCCAAAAAAAATTTGCCACGCCACAGTTGTTATGCTATACATTTATTTTTGCTAAAATTTATTTGTTTCATTAAAATCTTTTAACTGACCTAAGAAATGTTTGCCACGCCCACTCTAACGACCCCAAAGGGCTTAAACGCTTAAAACTGTCTGCCGCCCCCATAGCAAAAACCAAAATAGTTGGTAATATTTCTTTGCTGTTTATATGTTTCAATTTTTATTTTCTTCCTCAAGCTGAGTGACAGATATCCGATAGTCGAGTATATATTTTTATATTTTTGGTATTTTGGTATTTACTGATTTTAAAATTAACTCTTCATTTTTGGAGCAAACATCTATTAGCTTCATTTTAATTGTTCGGTGATAAGAATTATTGTACTGATTTACGAGATAATTAATTTTATGAATCCACTTGTATACCCAGCATACTAAACATTTTTTACGTACGAATTTTTAATGTTCGACTAAAGTGCTCACATATAGAAGCCTGGAGATGCGTATAAGTATAACAATGACTTATATGAAATTTATCCATTAATTTCCTAAAAGTAGAATTAAAAAATTCTTTGCCTTGATCTGACTGAATATTCTTAGGTGAACTTTTACTCTTTTTTAAACCCGATTTCATTACCACTACTACATCCAGGGCAGACTTTCTCCTAACTGCCTCGGCGTATGCATACTTTGAGAATAATGTCAATCAGTTAATATTATTTTCTTTTTAAAACAATATCATTTCTACTAAATAAATTTGCTATGTATTACGTATCCCTTTCTGAGCGAACTTTCTCCGAATAAAATTTTTTCGCTCTGCCTTATGAATTTTATCGACAACTTTTGGTTTGCTCATCTTAAGGTGATGTCTTATTAGTGTTATTTTTTATTCGATGACGAGTAAGCAAACTCAACAATGATAGCTTATATAGAATGTAGGCAGTTTTTTTTATAAATTTTTAACACAAAATCTTTTTAAATCTATTGGCACATATTTCTCATAGGTACCTTCAAAGTCACATAGTTAAATACCAAATTTTTGTAAAGATACACCTTGTTGTTTGCTCATGGTGATGTCTTATTAATGTTATTAAACCCTTGCAGAGGGTATATTGATTTCAGTCAGTTTCAGTTTCCAACGCAGTGAAGGAGACGTGTCCGACCCCATAAAGTATATATATTCTTGATCAGCATCACCAAACGAGTCGATCTGTCCGTCCGTTTCTACGAAAAGTTGTCTTTCTTAAAGCTATCAGACTGAAAATTTCCCAAAACTCTTCTTCCTATTGCAGGTAGTATATAATTCGGAACCAGTCGGATTTGACAACTATATGTATCTAAACGCTCCCATAGGAATTGTCGGAAAAAAATGTAAAAAAAATATATTTTTGCTGTTTTTATACCCTTGCAAAGAGTATAGTGATTTCATTCAGAAGTTTGCAACGCACTGAAGGAAACGTTTCCGACCCGATAAAGTATATATATTTTTGATCATTGTCACTAGACTAATCGATCTAGCCATGTCCGTCTTTCCGTCCGTTTTTACGCAAACTAGTTTGTTAGTTTTTAAGTAATCGGCCCGAAACTTTCCCAAAAGTCTTCTTGCTATTGCAGATAGTATAAAAGTCGGAACCAGCTGGATCGGACAACTATATCTTATAGCTCCCATAGGAACTATCGGAGAAAACATTTAAAAAAATTATATCTTTGGTGTTTTCTAACATATAACCTCCTACGCTTGAAAATAACATTTTTTAATTGGTTTTCAAATTTAAATTAAATTTTTTCAAAATCGGACGACTATATCATATAGCTGCCATAGAAACGATCGAAAAATTAGTCGGAAAATGTGAAAAAATATATCTTTGGTTTTTATTGCCTTCTAAGCTTGGAAATAACTTTTTTTTATTAGTTCTGAATTTCGAATTAAAATTTATCGAAATCGGACAACTATTGAGCTGTTATAGGAATGATCGGAATATTGGTGGAAAATAATATGAAACAATGTATAATTTTGGGGCTTTTTTAATTTTTTTTAAGAATTTTGAATTCAATTCAATAAAAATCAGACTATTCTAACATATAGATGGCAAAAAAATAGTCTGAAAAAAACGTAAACATTTTTTTTCAATATCACTAAAGTCAGCAACAATACTTAAAAATTTCATATGGACACATCTTTATCATAGGTACCTTTTAAATTAGATAGTTGAATATAAAATTTTTTTAAAGAAACACTTAGGAATAATCAGATTATTGTAAATATATATTACTTGCTGACGTAATATGGAGTTCCAACACAAAAATATTCACCATGTGAATATTTTAAAGGAGTCCCTAAAACAACACAAATTGAAACGAATGAAGCAATTCTTTTAATATTGCATGATTTGATGATCACACTATAGGAATTTATCAGTAATATGGTAACTCAGAACATATTTTATAAATCATCTCATACGAAAGATATTTTACTAAATACGAAATATATTGTTGCTTTTAAAAATCCTCGTGATAAGCTTTAATTTCAATGTTCAGATAGACAAATTTACCCTAAAACCCAACGGAGCTATTTCCAGTATATAAAGAGGTAACGGAGCAACGTCACAGATATTTACTAATTGATCTCACTCAGGCAATCAACGAACTCTTAAGATTTAGATCGGACATTTTTAATTTTACATATTCTGTGTGCTATTTATAATAAAAATGGTTTACCAAGCCAAAAATCGCTTGAAAGCGAAAAAAATTATTTGTATGTGCTCAAAAGGGCCGACAATAGACTACGTAAGGTAATTAAAAGCAACATTAATAGTGACATGGTAAAATCAATGGTAGAGATTTTATTAAAAACTTTACAGGGAAAACATAAAGTTACTAAATTCCATCTAAATGCTCTTAAAAAGTATACAAATGCATTGTGCCACCCTTCCTGTCAAAAGCGTACATTAAACTCTAAGAGAAAAGTCCTTATTCAAAAAGGGGAAGGGAACTTTTAAGAAATGATAAGAAGTAAACATAATTTAAGCAAAGTATTTTTAATGCATCAGCAATTGATAAAGAATTATAGAGAAAAAAAATTATTAATTAAAATAAATAAATAAAAACAATTTTTACCAAAATTTGTCATTTAAGATACTATCAAAATTAAAAACACAATAAATCATGAAGTATTCAAAATGAACAAAAAGCGAATCAGATATAAAGAAAATAGGATTTAAGAAACCAGTGCTCAAAGTGAAGCATAATGAACGACAACAAATTAAAAGGCAAACTACAAAAATTGAAAGCGGAAACTTCACCTTTTCAAGATTTTAAATATGTAACAGGACGTGAAAGGTTAATCCGATCGGTTAGAAAAAAAATACAGTAAAATCTGGTAAAAATAAATTAAATAAATAAATTAAATCATTAATTTCCATAAAAAATAAAATATGGGTTATTTATCACATTGCTAAGTAATGACTCGATAAATGTTTTTTTCTGATAACGTAAAGTGTGTATTTACAAACATTGTAAACAATCCAGAAGACATGCACGATGATTGGGAAGTCGGCATTACAGATGTATATGTATTTGAATAATTACATTAAATATACACCTTACCAAGATAAAAATGTCTTTGAAGAAACCGAATTTGTTAGTCTTATAAATGCTGAAACATTAAGGTATAAAAATGTATCCAATCAAACGAAAATACCAGAAAATGGATTGATTTTTATTTACACTGACATAATAAAAACAAAGTCAATAGGTCGTAAAAGACCACGAAGCCTTCGTGTATGCATTATAATGGAAAGGAAAAAAACATTCAAGATAGATAGATAGATTCGTCAGAAAGTATGTAACAGGTAGAAGGAAGCGATTCCGACCCCATAAAGTATATATATTCTTGTTCAGGATCACTAGCCGAGTCGATCTAGCCATGTCCGTCTGTCCGTCCGTATGAACGCTGAGATCTCGGAAACTATAAGAGCTATAACAGTCAATCTTGGCATGCATATTTCATGGCCTACTACGCAGCGCAGGTTTCTTTCAACGGAATGCCACGCCCACTCACACAATCCGCAAAAAAGTGTAGCGCCAAAAGTTTTTATGATAGAAAAAAAATTTTAATTGATATTTATTTGACTCATCAATATCTATCGATTGACCAAAACAAAAAAAAAATGTGCCACGCCTACTATCCGCCCATAACTAATTTTATCATTACCTATCGATTGACCCAAAAAAAATTTGCCACGCCACAGTTGTTATGCTATACATTTATTTTTGCTAAAATTTATTTGTTTCATTAAAATCTTTTAACTGACCTAAGAAATGTTTGCCACGCCCACTCTAACGACCCCAAAGGGCTTAAACGCTTAAAACTGTCTGCTGCCCCCATAGCAAAAACCAAAATAGTTGGTAAGTGGCGCATTACAATATTTCTTTGCTGTTTATATGTTTCAATTTTTATTTTCTTCCTCAAGCTGAGTGACAGATATCCGATAGTCGAGTATATATTTTTATATTTTTGGTATTTTGGTATTTACTGATTTTAAAATTAACTCTTCATTTTTGGAGCAAACATCTATTAGCTTCATTTTAATTGTTCGGTGATAAGAATTATTGTACTGATTTACGAGATAATTAATTTTATGAATCCACTTGTATACCCAGCATACTAAACATTTTTTACGTACGAATTTTTAATGTTCGACTAAAGTGCTCACATATAGAAGCCTGGAGATGCGTATAAGTATAACAATGACTTATATGAAATTTATCCATTAATTTCCTAAAAGTAGAATTAAAAAATTCTTTGCCTTGATCTGACTGAATATTCTTAGGTGAACTTTTACTCTTTTTTAAACCCGATTTCATTACCACTACTACATCCAGGGCAGACTTTCTCCTAACTGCCTCGGCGTATGCATACTTTGAGAATAATGTCAATCAGTTAATATTATTTTCTTTTTAAAACAATATCATTTCTACTAAATAAATTTGCTATGTATTACGTATCCCTTTCTGAGCGAACTTTCTCCGAATAAAATTTTTTCGCTCTGCCTTATGAATTTTATCGACAACTTTTGGTTTGCTCATCTTAAGGTGATGTCTTATTAGTGTTATTTTTTATTCGATGACGAGTAAGCAAACTCAACAATGATAGCTTATATAGAATGTAGGCAGTTTTTTTTATAAATTTTTAACACAAAATCTTTTTAAATCTATTGGCACATATTTCTCATAGGTACCTTCAAAGTCACATAGTTAAATACCAAATTTTTGTAAAGATACACCTTGTTGTTTGCTCATGGTGATGTCTTATTAATGTTATTAAACCCTTGCAGAGGGTATATTGATTTCAGTCAGTTTCAGTTTCCAACGCAGTGAAGGAGACGTGTCCGACCCCATAAAGTATATATATTCTTGATCAGCATCACCAAACGAGTCGATCTGTCCGTCCGTTTCTACGAAAAGTTGTCTTTCTTAAAGCTATCAGACTGAAAATTTCCCAAAACTCTTCTTCCTATTGCAGGTAGTATATAATTCGGAACCAGCCGGATTTGACAACTATATGTATCTAAACGCTCCCATAGGAATTGTCGGAAAAAAATGTAAAAAAAATATATTTTTGCTGTTTTTATACCCTTGCAAAGAGTATAGTGATTTCATTCAGAAGTTTGCAACGCACTGAAGGAAACGTTTCCGACCCGATAAAGTATATATATTTTTGATCATTGTCACTAGACTAATCGATCTAGCCATGTCCGTCTTTCCGTCCGTTTTTACGCAAACTAGTTTGTTAGTTTTTAAGTAATCGGCCCGAAACTTTCCCAAAAGTCTTCTTGCTATTGCAGATAGTATAAAAGTCGGAACCAGCTGGATCGGACAACTATATCTTATAGCTCCCATAGGAACTATCGGAGAAAACATTTAAAAAAATTATATCTTTGGTGTTTTCTAACATATAACCTCCTACGCTTGAAAATAACATTTTTTAATTGGTTTTCAAATTTAAATTAAATTTTTTCAAAATCGGACGACTATATCATATAGCTGCCATAGAAACGATCGAAAAATTAGTCGGAAAATGTGAAAAAATATATCTTTGGTTTTTATTGCCTTCTAAGCTTGGAAATAACTTTTTTTTATTAGTTCTGAATTTCGAATTAAAATTTATCGAAATCGGACAACTATTGAGCTGTTATAGGAATGATCGGAATATTGGTGGAAAATAATATGAAACAATGTATAATTTTGGGGCTTTTTTAAATATTTTTTTATAATATTGGGAATATCATTTTTTATATTTTTAAGAATTTTGAATTCAATTCAATAAAAATCAGACTATTCTAACATATAGATGGCAAAAAAATAGTCTGAAAAAAACGTAAATATTTTTTTTCAATATCACTAAAGTCAGCAACAATACTTAAAAATTTCATATGGACACATCTTTATCATAGGTACCTTTTAAATTAGATAGTTGAATATAAAATTTTTTTAAAGAAACACTTAGGAATAATCAGATTATTGTAAATATATATTACTTGCTGACGTAATATGGAGTTCCAACACAAAAATATTCACCATGTGAATATTTTAAAGGAGTCCCTAAAACAACACACATTGAAACGAATGAAGCAATTCTTTTAATATTGCATGATTTGATGATCACACTATAGGAATTTATCAGTAATATGGTAACTCAGAACATATTTTATAAATCATCTCATACGAAAGATATTTTACTAAATACCAAATATATTGTTGCTTTTAAAAATCCTCGTGATAAGCTTTAATTTCAATGTTTAGATAGACAAATTTACCCTAAAACCCAACGGAGCTATTTCCAGTATATAAAGAGGTAACGGAGCAACGTCACAGATATTTACTAATTGATCTCACTCAGGCAATCAACGAACTCTTAAGATTTAGATCGGACATTTTTAATTTTACATATTCTGTGTGCTATTTATAATAAAAATGGTTTACCAAGCCAAAAATCGCTTAAAAGCGAAAAAAATTATTTGTATGTGCTCAAAAGGGCCGACAATAGACTACGTAAGGTAATTAAAAGCAACATTAATAGTGACATGGTAAAATCAATGGTAGAGATTTTATTAAAAACTTTACAGGGAAAACATAAAGTTACTAAATTCCATCTAAATGCTCTTAAAAAGTATACAAATGCATTGTGCCACCCTTTCTGTCAAAAGCGTACATTAAACTCTAAGAGAAAAGTCCTTATTCAAAAAGGGGAAGGGAACTTTTAAGAAATGATAAGAAGTAAACATAATTTAAGCAAAGTATTTTTAATGCATCAGCAATTGATAAAGAATTATAGAGAAAAAAAAATTATTAATTAAAATAAATAAATAAAAACAATTTTTACCAAAATTTGTCATTTAAGATACTATCAAAATTAAAAACACAATAAATCATGAAGTATTCAAAATGAACAAAAAGCGAATCAGATATAAAGAAAATAGGATTTAAGAAACCAGTGCTCAAAGTGAAGCTTAATGAACGACAACAAATTAAAAGGCAAACTACAAAAATTGAAAGCGGAAACTTCACCTTTTCAAGATTTTAAATATGTAACAGGACGTGAAAGGTTAATCCGATCGGTTAGAAAAAAAATACAGTAAAATCTGGTAAAAATAAATTAAATAAATAAATTAAATCATTAATTTCCATAAAAAATAAAATATGGGTTATTTAAAAGAGATTTTTATCACATTGCTAAGTAATGACTCGATAAATGTTTTTTTCTGATAACGTAAAGTGTGTATTTACAAACATTGTAAACAATCCAGAAGACATGCACGATGATTGGGAAGTCGGCATTACAGATGTATATGTATTTGAATAATTACATTAAATATACACCTTACCAAGATAAAAATGTCTTTGAAGAAACCGAATTTGTTAGTCTTATAAATGCTGAAACATTAAGGTATAAAAATGTATCCAATCAAACGAAAATACCAGAAAATGGATTGATTTTTATTTACACTGACATAATAAAAACAAAGTCAATAGGTCGTAAAAGACCACGAAGCCTTCGTGTATGCATTATAATGGAAAGGAAAAAAACATTCAAGATAGATAGATAGATTCGTCAGAAAGTATGTAACAGGTAGAAGGAAGCGTTTCCGACCCCATAAAGTATATATATTCTTGTTCAGGATCACTAGCCGAGTCGATCTAGCCATGTCCGTCTGTCCGTCCGTATGAACGCTGAGATCTCGGAAACTATAAGAGCTATAACAGTCAATCTTGGCATGCATATTTCATGGCCTACTACGCAGCGCAGGTTTCTTTCAACGGAATGCCATGCCCACTCACACAATCCGCAAAAAAGTGTAGCGCCAAAAGTTTTTATGATAGAAAAAAAATTTTAATTGATATTTATTTGTCTCATCAATATCTATCGATTGACCAAAAGAAAAAAAAATGTGCCACGCCTACTATCCGCCCAAAACTAATTTTATCATTACCTATCGATTGACCCAAAAAAAATTTGCCACGCCACAGTTGTTATGCTATACATTTATTTTTGCTAAAATTTATTTGTTTCATTAAAATCTTTTAACTGACCTAAGAAATGTTTGCCACGCCCACTCTAACGACCCCAAAGGGCTTAAACGCTTAAAACTGTCTGCCGCCCCCATAGCAAAAACCAAAATAGTTGGTAATATTTCTTTGCTGTTTATATGTTTCAATTTTTATTTTCTTCCTCAAGCTGAGTGACAGATATCCGATAGTCGAGTATATATTTTTATATTTTTGGTATTTTGGTATTTACTGATTTTAAAATTAACTCTTCATTTTTGGAGCAAACATCTATTAGCTTCATTTTAATTGTTCGGTGATAAGAATTATTGTACTGATTTACGAGATAATTAATTTTATGAATCCACTTGTATACCCAGCATACTAAACATTTTTTACGTACGAATTTTTAATGTTCGACTAAAGTGCTCACATATAGAAGCCTGGAGATGCGTATAAGTATAACAATGACTTATATGAAATTTATCCATTAATTTCCTAAAAGTAGAATTAAAAAATTCTTTGACTTGATCTGACTGAATATTCTTAGGTGAACTTTTACTCTTTTTTAAACCCGATTTCATTACCACTACTACATCCAGGGCAGACTTTCTCCTAACTGCCTCGGCGTATGCATACTTTGAGAATAATGTCAATCAGTTAATATTATTTTCTTTTTAAAACAATATCATTTCAACTAAATCAATTTGCTATGTATTACGTATCCCTTTCTGAGCGAACTTTCTCCGAATAAAATTTTTTCGCTCTGCCTTATGAATTTTATCGACAACTTTTGGTTTGCTCATCTTAAGGTGATGTCTTATTAGTGTTATTTTTTATTCGATGACGAGTAAGCAAACTCAACAATGATAGCTTATATAGAATGTAGGCAGTTTTTTTTATAAATTTTTAACACAAAATCTTTTTAAATCTATTGGCACATATTTCTCATAGGTACCTTCAAAGTCACATAGTTAAATACCAAATTTTTGTAAAGATACACCTTGTTGTTTGCTCATGGTGATGTCTTATTAATGTTATTAAACCCTTGCAGAGGGTATATTGATTTCAGTCAGTTTCAGTTTCCAACGCAGTGAAGGAGACGTGTCCGACCCCATAAAGTATATATATTTTTGATCAGCATCACCAAACGAGTCGATCTGTCCGTCCGTTTCTACGAAAAGTTGTCTTTTTTAAAGCTATCAGACTGAAAATTTTCCAAAACTCTTCTTCCTATTGCAGGTAGTATATAATTCGGAACCAGCCGGATTTGACAACTATATGTATCTAAACGCTCCCATAGGAATTGTCGGAAAAAAATGTAAAAAAATATATTTTTGCTGTTTTTATACCCTTGCAAAGAGTATAGTGATTTCATTCAGAAGTTTGCAACGCACTGAAGGAAACGTTTCCGACCCGATAAAGTATATATATTTTTGATCATTGTCACTAGACTAATCGATCTAGCCATGTCCGTCTTTCCGTCCGTTTTTACGCAAACTAGTTTGTTAGTTTTTAAGTAATCGGCCCGAAACTTTCCCGAAAGTCTTCTTGCTATTGCAGATAGTATAAAAGTCGGAACCAGCTGGATCGGACAACTATATCTTATAGCTCCCATAGGAACTATCGAGAAAACATTTAAAAAAATTATATCTTTGGTGTTTTCTAACATATAACCTCCTACGCTTGAAAATAACATTTTTTAATTGGTTTTCAAATTTAAATTAAATTTTTTCAAAATCGGACGACTATATCATATAGCTGCCATAGAAACGATCGAAAAATTAGTCGGAAAATGTGAAAAAATATATCTTTGGTTTTTATTGCCTTCTAAGCTTGGAAATAACTTTTTTTTATTAGTTCTGAATTTCGAATTAAAATTTATCGAAATCGGACAACTATTGAGCTGTTATAGGAATGATCGGAATATTGGTGGAAAATAATATGAAACAATGTATAATTTTGGGGCTTTTTTAAATATTTTTTTATAATATTGGGAATATCATTTTTTATATTTTTAAGAATTTTGAATTCAATTCAATAAAAATCAGACTATTCTAACATATAGATGGCAAAAAAATAGTCTGAAAAAAACGTAAATATTTTTTTTCAATATCACTAAAGTCAGCAACAATACTTAAAAATTTCATATGGACACATCTTTATCATAGGTACCTTTTAAATTAGATAGTTGAATATAAAATTTTTTTAAAGAAACACTTAGGAATAATCAGATTATTGTAAATATATATTACTTGCTGACGTAATATGGAGTTCCAACACAAAAATATTCACCATGTGAATATTTTAAAGGAGTCCCTAAAACAACACACATTGAAACGAATGAAGCAATTCTTTTAATATTGCATGATTTGATGATCACACTATAGGAATTTATCAGTAATATGGTAACTCAGAACATATTTTATAAATCATCTCATACGAAAGATATTTTACTAAATACCAAATATATTGTTGCTTTTAAAAATCCTCGTGATAAGCTTTAATTTCAATGTTTAGATAGACAAATTTACCCTAAAACCCAACGGAGCTATTTCCAGTATATAAAGAGGTAACGGAGCAACGTCACAGATATTTACTAATTGATCTCACTCAGGCAATCAACGAACTCTTAAGATTTAGATCGGACATTTTTAATTTTACATATTCTGTGTGCTATTTATAATAAAAATGGTTTACCAAGCCAAAAATCGCTTAAAAGCGAAAAAAATTATTTGTATGTGCTCAAAAGGGCCGACAATAGACTACGTAAGGTAATTAAAAGCAACATTAATAGTGACATGGTAAAATCAATGGTAGAGATTTTATTAAAAACTTTACAGGGAAAACATAAAGTTACTAAATTCCATCTAAATGCTCTTAAAAAGTATACAAATGCATTGTGCCACCCTTCCTGTCAAAAGCGTACATTAAACTCTAAGAGAAAAGTCCTTATTCAAAAAGGGGAAGGGAACTTTTAAGAAATGATAAGAAGTAAACATAATTTAAGCAAAGTATTTTTAATGCATCAGCAATTGATAAAGAATTATAGAGAAAAAAAATTATTAATTAAAATAAATAAATAAAAACAATTTTTACCAAAATTTGTCATTTAAGATACTATCAAAATTAAAAACACAATAAATCATGAAGTATTCAAAATGAACAAAAAGCGAATCAGATATAAAGAAAATAGGATTTAAGAAACCAGTGCTCAAAGTGAAGCTTAATGAACGACAACAAACTAAAAGGCAAACTACAAAAATTGAAAGCGGAAACTTCACCTTTTCAAGATTTTAAATATGTAACAGGACGTGAAAGGTTAATCCGATCGGTTAGAAAAAAAATACAGTAAAATCTGGTAAAAATAAATTAAATAAATAAATTAAATCATTAATTTCCATAAAAAATAAAATATGGGTTATTTAAAAGAGATTTTTATCACATTGCTAAGTAATGACTCGATAAATGTTTTTTTCTGATAACGTAAAGTGTGTATTTACAAACATTGTAAACAATCCAGAAGACATGCACGATGATTGGGAAGTCGGCATTACAGATGTATATGTATTTGAATAATTACATTAAATATACACCTTACCAAGATAAAAATGTCTTTGAAGAAACCGAATTTGTTAGTCTTATAAATGCTGAAACATTAAGGTATAAAAATGTATCCAATCAAACGAAAATACCAGAAAATGGATTGATTTTTATTTACACTGACATAATAAAAACAAAGTCAATAGGTCGTAAAAGACCACGAAGCCTTCGTGTATGCATTATAATGGAAAGGAAAAAAACATTCAAGATAGATAGATAGATTCGTCAGAAAGTATGTAACAGGTAGAAGGAAGCGTTTCCGACCCCATAAAGTATATATATTCTTGTTCAGGATCACTAGCCGAGTCGATCTAGCCATGTCCGTCTGTCCGTCCGTATGAACGCTGAGATCTCGGAAACTATAAGAGCTATAACAGTCAATCTTGGCATGCATATTTCATGGCTTACTACGCAGCGCAGGTTTCTTTCAACGGAATGCCACGCCCACTCACACAATCCGCAAAAAAGTGTAGCGCCAAGAGTTTTTATGATAGAAAAAAAATTTTAATTGATATTTATTTGTCTCATCAATATCTATCGATTGACCAAAACAAAAAAAAAATGTGCCACGCCTACTATCCGCCCAAAACTAATTTTATCATTACCTATCGATTGACCCAAAAAAAATTTGCCACGCCACAGTTGTTATGCTATACATTTATTTTTGCTAAAATTTATTTGTTTCATTAAAATCTTTTAACTGACCTAAGAAATGTTTGCCACGCCCACTCTAACGACCCCAAAGGGCTTAAACGCTTAAAACTGTCTGCCGCCCCCATAGCAAAAACCAAAATAGTTGGTAATATTTCTTTGCTGTTTATATGTTTCAATTTTTATTTTCTTCCTCAAGCTGAGTGACAGATATCCGATAGTCGAGTATATATTTTTATATTTTTGGTATTTTGGTATTTACTGATTTTAAAATTAACTCTTCATTTTTGGAGCAAACATCTATTAGCTTCATTTTAATTGTTCGGTGATAAGAATTATTGTACTGATTTACGAGATAATTAATTTTATGAATCCACTTGTATACCCAGCATACTAAACATTTTTTACGTACGAATTTTTAATGTTCGACTAAAGTGCTCACATATAGAAGCCTGGAGATGCGTATAAGTATAACAATGACTTATATGAAATTTATCCATTAATTTCCTAAAAGTAGAATTAAAAAATTCTTTGCCTTGATCTGACTAAATATTCTTTGGTGAACTTTTACTCTTTTTTAAACCCGATTTCATTACCACTACTACATCCAGGGCAGACTTTCTCCTAACTGCCTCGGCGTATGCATACTTTGAGAATAATGTCAATCAGTTAATATTATTTTCTTTTTAAAACAATATCATTTCAACTAAATCAATTTGCTATGTATTACGTATCCCTTTCTGAGCGAACTTTCTCCGAATAAAATTTTTTCGCTCTGCCTTATGAATTTTATCGACAACTTTTGGTTTGCTCATCTTAAGGTGATGTCTTATTAGTGTTATTTTTTATTCGATGACGAGTAAGCAAACTCAACAATGATAGCTTATATAGAATGTAGGCAGTTTTTTTTATAAATTTTTAACACAAAATCTTTTTAAATCTATTGGCACATATTTCTCATAGGTACCTTCAAAGTCACATAGTTAAATACCAAATTTTTGTAAAGATACACCTTGTTGTTTGCTCATGGTGATGTCTTATTAATGTTATTAAACCCTTGCAGAGGGTATATTGATTTCAGTCAGTTTCAGTTTCCAACGCAGTGAAGGAGACGTGTCCGACCCCATAAAGTATATATATTCTTGATCAGCATCACCAAACGAGTCGATCTGTCCGTCCGTTTCTACGAAAAGTTGTCTTTCTTAAAGCTATCAGACTGAAAATTTCCCAAAACTCTTCTTCCTATTGCAGGTAGTATATAATTCGGAACCAGCCGGATTTGACAACTATATGTATCTAAACGCTCCCATAGGAATTGTCGGAAAAAAATGTAAAAAAATATATTTTTGCTGTTTTTATACCCTTGCAAAGAGTATAGTGATTTCATTCAGAAGTTTGCAACGCACTGAAGGAAACGTTTCCGACCCGATAAAGTATATATATTTTTGATCATTGTCACTAGACTAATCGATCTAGCCATGTCCGTCTTTCCGTCCGTTAGTTAGTTTTTAAGTAATCGGCCCGAAACTTTCCCAAAAGTCTTCTTGCTATTGCAGATAGTATAAAAGTCGGAACCAGCTGGATCGGACAACTATATCTTATAGCTCCCATAGGAACTATCGGAGAAAACATTTAAAAAAATTATATCTTTGGTGTTTTCTAACATATAACCTCCTACGCTTGAAAATAACATTTTTTAATTGGTTTTCAAATTTAAATTAAATTTTTTCAAAATCGGACGACTATATCATATAGCTGCCATAGAAACGATCGAAAAATTAGTCGGAAAATGTGAAAAAATATATCTTTGGTTTTTATTGCCTTCTAAGCTTGGAAATAACTTTTTTTTATTAGTTCTGAATTTCAAATTAAAATTTATCGAAATCGGACAACTATTGAGCTGTTATAGGAATGATCGGAATATTGGTGGAAAATAATATGAAACAATGTATAATTTTGGGGCTTTTTTAAATATTTTTTTATAATATTGGGAATATCATTTTTTATATTTTTAAGAATTTTGAATTCAATTCAATAAAAATCAGACTATTCTAACATATAGATGGCAAAAAAATAGTCTGAAAAAAACGTAAACATTTTTTTTCAATATCACTAAAGTCAGCAACAATACTTAAAAATTTCATATGGACACATCTTTATCATAGGTACCTTTTAAATTAGATAGTTGAATATAAAATTTTTTTAAAGAAACACTTAGGAATAATCAGATTATTGTAAATATATATTACTTGCTGACGTAATATGGAGTTCCAACACAAAAATATTCACCATGTGAATATTTTAAAGGAGTCCCTAAAACAACACACATTGAAACGAATGAAGCAATTCTTTTAATATTGCATGATTTGATGATCACACTATAGGAATTTATCAGTAATATGGTAACTCAGAACATATTTTATAAATCATCTCATACGAAAGATATTTTACTAAATACCAAATATATTGTTGCTTTTAAAAATCCTCGTGATAAGCTTTAATTTCAATGTTTAGATAGACAAATTTACCCTAAAACCCAACGGAGCTATTTCCAGTATATAAAGAGGTAACGGAGCAACGTCACAGATATTTACTAATTGATCTCACTCAGGCAATCAACGAACTCTTAAGATTTAGATCGGACATTTTTAATTTTACATATTCTGTGTGCTATTTATAATAAAAATGGTTTACCAAGCCAAAAATCGCTTAAAAGCGAAAAAAATTATTTGTATGTGCTCAAAAGGGCCGACAATAGACTACGTAAGGTAATTAAAAGCAACATTAATAGTGACATGGTAAAATCAATGGTAGAGATTTTATTAAAAACTTTACAGGGAAAACATAAAGTTACTAAATTCCATCTAAATGCTCTTAAAAAGTATACAAATGCATTGTGCCACCCTTCCTGTCAAAAGCGTACATTAAACTCTAAGAGAAAAGTCCTTATTCAAAAAGGGGAAGGGAACTTTTAAGAAATGATAAGAAGTAAACATAATTTAAGCAAAGTATTTTTAATGCATCAGCAATTGATAAAGAATTATAGAGAAAAAAAATTATTAATTAAAATAAATAAATAAAAACAATTTTTACCAAAATTTGTCATTTAAGATACTATCAAAATTAAAAACACAATAAATCATGAAGTATTCAAAATGAACAAAAAGCGAATCAGATATAAAGAAAATAGGATTTAAGAAACCAGTGCTCAAAGTGAAGCATAATGAACGACAACAAATTAAAAGGCAAACTACAAAAATTGAAAGCGGAAACTTCACCTTTTCAAGATTTTAAATATGTAACAGGACGTGAAAGGTTAATCCGATCGGTTAGAAAAAAAATACAGTAAAATCTGGTAAAAATAAATTAAATAAATAAATTAAATCATTAATTTCCATAAAAAATAAAATATGGGTTATTTAAAAGAGATTTTTATCACATTGCTAAGTAATGACTCGATAAATGTTTTTTTCTGATAACGTAAAGTGTGTATTTACAAACATTGTAAACAATCCAGAAGACATGCACAATGATTGGGAAGTCGGCATTACAGAAGTATATGTATTTGAATAATTACATTAAATATACACCTTACCAAGATAAAAATGTCTTTGAAGAAACCGAATTTGTTAGTCTTATAAATGCTGAAACATTAAGGTATAAAAATGTATCCAATCAAACGAAAATACCAGAAAATGGATTGATTTTTATTTACACTGACATAATAAAAACAAAGTCAATAGGTCGTAAAAGACCACGAAGCCTTCGTGTATGCATTATAATGGAAAGGAAAAAAACATTCAATTCAAAAATATTGAATATTATCCTTTAGACATATGGCCATATTATCCTTTAGACACTAAAGAGATTAAAATCTCTATACTAATTACTGAATACAATGGATATAAGATACTTTAGCTATTCCGATTTTCGTTAATCTTCTCTTTAGAAGAAGAAAATCAGGACTATAAATAATGCATACCCAAATATTATTTATTTAGAATTAAAATAGTCATAAGGTAAAATCTTATCAGGATTATTATGTAAATCAGTGTGGTGGGGGCTTAAGCAACATCAGAAGTCTTAACATATCTCCGCATAAGATGCAACAAGGACGAGGAATCGAAAATTTTTTTAGCGGTCTTTTAAATTCCATAAAACCACTTTTTCTTTTGGGCATAACTGCTATAAAAAAAAACAGGCTGCTAGGACTGGTAAGGCTGTAAATATTGAATTTGGGAGAAAGACTTAAAAAAATATATTTCAAAAGCAAAGTAAAATTTCTTTACAAAATCTTACAAATAAAGCAATTGATAAATCTACCCGTTTTCAAAGTGGAATGGGAAAAATAAATAAGAAGCAAGGTAATAGGAAAAACGAATTCATTATAAATCTAAGCGACAACGTGAACATAGCCAAACGTATCATAAAAAAAATCAACATGAAGAGATATTTTCTCTACGTGCTCTAAACAATATTATGCATTCAATATTTAGAATACAATACAACAATACAAATTGAAACGAATGAAGCAATTCTTTTAATATTGCATGATTTGATGATCACACTATAGGAATTTATCAGTAATATGGTAACTCAGAACATATTTTATAAATCATCTCATACGAAAGATATTTTACTAAATACCAAATATATTGTTGCTTTTAAAAATCCTCGTGATAAGCTTTAATTTCAATGTTTAGATAGACAAATTTACCCTAAAACCCAACGGAGCTATTTCCAGTATATAAAGAGGTAACGGAGCAACGTCACAGATATTTACTAATTGATCTCACTCAGGCAATCAACGAACTCTTAAGATTTAGATCGGACATTTTTAATTTTACATATTCTGTGTGCTATTTATAATAAAAATGATTTACCAAGCCAAAAATCGCTTAAAAGCGAAAAAAAATTATTTGTATGTGCTCAAAAGGGCCGACAATAGACTACGTAAGGTAATTAAAAGCAACATTAATAGTGACATGGTAAAATCAATGGTAGAGATTTTATTAAAAACTTTACAGGGAAAACATAAAGTTACTAAATTCCATCTAAATGCTCTTAAAAAGTATACAAATGCATTGTGCCACCCTTCCTGTCAAAAGCGTACATTAAACTCTAAGAGAAAAGTCCTTATTCAAAAAGGGGAAGGGAACTTTTAAGAAATGATAAGAAGTAAACATAATTTAAGCAAAGTATTTTTAATGCATCAGCAATTGATAAAGAATTATAGAGAAAAAAAATTATTAATTAAAATAAATAAATAAAAACAATTTTTACCAAAATTTGTCATTTAAGATACTATCAAAATTAAAAACACAATAAATCATGAAGTATTCAAAATGAACAAAAAGCGAATCAGATATAAAGAAAATAGGATTTAAGAAACCAGTGCTCAAAGTGAAGCTTAATGAACGACAACAAATTAAAAGGCAAACTACAAAAATTGAAAGCGGAAACTTCACCTTTTCAAGATTTTAAATATGTAACAGGACGTGAAAGGTTAATCCGATCGGTTAGAAAAAAAATACAGTAAAATCTGGTAAAAATAAATTAAATAAATAAATTAAATCATTAATTTCCATAAAAAATAAAATATGGGTTATTTAAAAGAGATTTTTATCACATTGCTAAGTAATGACTCGATAAATGTTTTTTTCTGATAACGTAAAGTGTGTATTTACAAACATTGTAAACAATCCAGAAGACATGCACGATGATTGGGAAGTCGGCATTACAGAAGTATATGTATTTGAATAATTACATTAAATATACACCTTACCAAGATAAAAATGTCTTTGAAGAAACCGAATTTGTTAGTCTTATAAATGCTGAAACATTAAGGTATAAAAATGTATCCAATCAAACGAAAATACCAGAAAATGGATTGATTTTTATTTACACTGACATAATAAAAACAAAGTCAATAGGTCGTAAAAGACCACGAAGCCTTCGTGTATGCATTATAATGGAAAGGAAAAAAACATTCAATTCAAAAATATTGAATATTATCCTTTAGACATATGGCCATATTATCCTTTAGACACTAAAGAGATTAAAATCTCTATACTAATTACTGAATACAATGGATATAAGATACTTTAGCTATTCCGATTTTCGTTAATCTTCTCTTTAGAAGAAGAAAATCAGGACTATAAATAATGCATACCCAAATATTATTTATTTAGAATTAAAATAGTCATAAGGTAAAATCTTATCAGGATTATTATGTAAATCAGTGTGGTGGGGGCTTAAGCAACATCAGAAGTCTTAACATATCTCCGCATAAGATGCAACAAGGACGAGGAATCGAAAATTTTTTTAGCGGTCTTTTAAATTCCATAAAACCACTTTTTCTTTTGGGCATAACTGCTATAAAAAAAACAGGCTGCTAGGACTGGTAAGGCTGTAAATATTGAATTTGGGAGAAAGACTTAAAAAAATATATTTCAAAAGCAAAGTAAAATTTCTTTACAAAATCTTACAAATAAAGCAATTGATAAATCTACCCGTTTTCAAAGTGGAATGGGAAAAATAAATAAGAAGCAAGGTAATAGGAAAAACGAATTCATTATAAATCTAAGCGACAACGTGAACATAGCCAAACGCATCATAAAAAAAAATCAACATGAAGAGATATTTTCTCTACGTGCTCTAAACAATATTATGCATTCAATATTTAGAAGTTGGTCAGTATATTTAAATAATATATATATATAAATTATATATTATTGTCATCGCAATGACAATAAATATCACTATAGAGCGTATTTGCAAAAAAATTTAAGCTATGGGAGAGGTGCCATGAAAGTCACTCGGCCTCCCAAGGTTATATTCCAAATTTTGGGAAAATAACCGCAGGAAAATATGTTTATCCGAACACAAATGAGACCCTTGAAAATATGTTCCAAAATAGTAACAAGGCTGAAGTGTTTGGAAAAATTAATGAACATTTTTTTAATTAAACCAAACTGCTTGTTAACAATGTTGATTTAAAAATTAATTTATATATTGAAAAACCACGTTTTATTTTGTACCAGTACTTAATCAAATTTTAAGATAATAGAAGCACAACTTTTCATGAACCATATAACTGTTAACCGAAGCATTTTATCGGCTCATCATCATATCATCAAAATAAAAATGTTCTGTACCCATTCAGCAAGGTCGAAGTCAAATCATTTTCAATATAACCAGGCAACTATACTCTATCGATATACAACGAAGTTATTGGGCAAACAGCTAATTTTCTGGCTTTTTGGGTGGTTAAAAACCGCTCATCATAGAGCCTTTAAAAGTCAACGCTTTAACCTATTGGTTAATGGAATTCAAGTTCGTTCTCAAGTTCAAGAGTTCGTTTACCCAAACGAAGAAAAGTTCCAAAGTTCAAGAGGACATAATATGCTTTTTAGATCATTTGGAAGTAAACCTTACGATCGTGGACTACAAAATAATCAGGGAAATGTTTGATTCAAACTCTCTCAAGGTACTATAAGAATCGAAGGACGATTTTCAGAACCACTTGCTAAAGCAGTTACTTGCTTGGTATACGAATACAATTCGACTTGAATAGGATTTAATGATTGATATTGATAAGCATAGAAATACTCATACGCTCTTTTAAAAATGAATAATTTAAAAATTGAACATTTACTTTCTAAGCATTCAAAGGCAAAATCTGTTTTTAAGGAGTTTTCCCATCAGATAGATTTCCAAAAACTATTTTGAAGTATCCAGCACTAATAATTGAGAATACCGACACTTCAGATCAACCTGGAACTCATTGGATTGAATTTTATTTGGCTAGTCGTAGGTCAGCAGAATTTTTTGATTCATATGGACACAGAAAGAAAGAATTTTTAAAATTTTTAAAATCTAACGCTCATAAATTTTTGTAATACTCAAAAACTAATTTTCAAATACTTGCGGACATTATTGTATACTGTACAGTCTTTTTAAGAGTAAGAAGAAATCATTACTGTATTTAAAAAAGAAAATCAAGAAAAACGACTACTTATTTAATTATAAATTTATAATAAGAACGTTTAAGAACCATTTTAAAAAATACAAATATTACTTTTTTAAGTAAAATTAATTCGTTTTTTTTATTTATTTATTTTATTATTTATTAATTTATAGTTTTGGAGCAATAACTTAATAATATTTAATCATTAGAGTAAGGGCTTCCTCTTTCAGTGGAGCCAGCACTTCACTGACACTGACATCTGTCTGGTCCAGATGAGGCATCATCTTCGCTCCAGACACAAAGCTTATAATAACATCCAAACTTTAAATGGAGCAACTCTTTTTTTCTTTAAGCCCTCTAATGTAGCTTTTAGGTACTCCATCCTTTGTAGATGTTGTTCGAAAAGCGTTCCTTCGAATTGCGTCAAAAAAAGTTTTATCTGTTGGGCGTACATTTTTAAGGAATACTATTTCTTCTTCACGCTGATTTAAGACTAATGTTAGATATTATAGCTCAGCTCAGCTTTATATTGAAAAATTTTATTTACTTTACTTATTTACTGATAAAAAATAAGAGTTGTGCTCAGAAACAATATACTTTACTACTCGCACCGGCCTGAAAGCGTTTACCTTAAAGATACACAACTTCACCTATCAGAAGTCTAGATCTTCCTTTTATAATTGTTATTTTTGTCCTACAGTACGCAAAATTTTGTTACGACACGACTTTAATATGCATCTTCTGCTGATGCACAACAACGCATAGCTAAATGGTATTTGTAAAGCTAAATAAAATTATCCAATAAATAAAAAACTATTATAGAATTTTATTAAAAAAAAAATAGTTTTTATTTCATTTTTCTTTAAGTATCGGGAATTTATAATTAAAAATTTAGGACTCTAGATCAAATAATCATTGTCAAAAATTGTCATACTCATAATCTAGCAAAGTGGCGGTTGAGGTCCCATAAGGTCTTGAAAAATCGTTAGGAAAAACCTCCTCATTTGACTCGGTGGCGGTTGAGGTCCCATAAGGTCTTGAAAAATCGTTAGGAAAAACCTCCTCATCTGGCTGGTTCGTCGTCCAATTGAATTTCCTGTGCACACTGAATCATCATCATCATCAAATGTATGATATGGGATTCCAAAACATCCTGCGTAGTGGTCCTCAATGGAAACTGGCTCCGCTCAAGAGACTCCAATCCTGGGTCCCTATTTTGGCTCGATGATGCAGCCGGTTGAAACACGCTTCGTAGGAGGTGATCAACCGAGTTTCTGAATCGGAAACCTGCACAAGGTCCAGATACGAGTTTTCAATTATTTCGACATTGGAATCTTGCGTAGGTGGTAAATCCAGTTTGTCAATCCCAACTTCGTTTTCCGAATCGATAAACTTTACGGTAAGATCCATTGGTATGCAATACTGAGGCATTTGAAGAACTGATCCTGAGCAATTTGAGTGGTGTCATTTTTATAGTCTAGAATGTTAACTCAACAGGTTGACATCTACATGGAGTTCATACAGGCATGTTGTACTCTTAGAACCAATTGGTACTCGAATATAAGGAGCAGCTCAATACGCCAGTAGAATTGGTATTAGAAGGAAAACGAACAAAAGTATTGCTGGAAAATTACCGTGGGTGAAGGTGGTCTAGGAGGAGTTGGGTTGTAGGTAAATATCGAAGGTATACAACTTTGACATAGGTTAGTAAAAGACAATCTCTAAGTAAGCAAGGTCGGGCCAACATTGACATAAGACGTCCCTATGCAACCCAAGCCGTAAGCTAAGAGTAGCTATAAAAAGCGGTGCGGAGGTTTTTTCAATGTTTTTAAATTTATTTTGTAAGAGTTATTTTTAAGTGCAAGCATACACACAGCCCATAATCCTCTTGTTTAATTTCACTTCAAATATTGTGACCCTCCTTATTTCCTGAGAATGAGCAGGAGAAAGTGAACGTACGTACCAAAGAGCCCGAATCTCACCCCCTACCCTCGAGTCCTTACTCATGACTGCTTGTGCGCGAAGATGTGAAATTTGAATTTTATGAGTTTTATTCAAAATGTGCAATTTTAGAGCATTATACCATTAGAAAGGGCTTGAAAAATTCTTTCCAATGACAACTAACTTTTTTTTTTAATAAGGAGGTATACTAATTAGGGTATCGGCGGTAATCGTCATTTTTTGACTTTTTCAGTTGAGTAGTGGAAATGTACGGTAGCGATGGTTTTTTGCAGTGGCGGTTTGGACACTGCCAAGAACTTTTCAGTGGTATAAGTTTGTCTGCTTCGAAATAAAAATTGCACATTTTGAATAATACTAACAAAATTCTAATTTTTACACTTTCACACATAAGCATCCATGATAACTAACATTAGGCATTGCTCCTGTAAACCAAAAAACAGAATTCCAAAACTTTTATTATTTTAAAAAGGCAAATCGGCTTCTGACTTTGTTCTTTCGAGACTATCTCATAGCGAAGTCAAAAATGCTCAACTCCCTGGTCACTCTTGATTTTTCAAGAACCTTTGATCGAGTAGGTTTACTCTTCTTAATTAACTAACTTTAGGAATGGAAAACAGGAAAAAAAATAATTAACTACGTTAACAACTTCAGGAAAATAATTGTCCGCGTCGGTCCGCATATATCAAATGGAATTCGGCAAGGTTCGTCCATATTCATAATACTACTCCATATTGACTTTAATAAATCATCAGACATCATATACTTAAATAAAAAAATCCAATTTAATGCATAAGCCAACGACTTCTTTCTTTAAAAAAAAAAAGGAATTGGGGCTCAAACTCAGGGGCATCGCTATCCCCATCAAAATGCCAACACCTCAACATATGCAAAAAACACAAATGTGCTTGCAAGATAAGCTGCGACAACATGCAAATTCTTACCGTTACTTTATTAAAAAATTAAGGAATAACAATAAGCAACAAATATAAATGGATCGCAATACACTTCTGCCTAAACGCCACAGTAAACTAAACGTAATAAATTGCCTATCTAGTCTTTAATTTAAATTAATATATTGAACGTTGCGAAGGCAACAGTCATAGCCAAATTGGAGTACGGTCTGTAATCCGGGCATTCCTCCACTAGAAAAGAGTCGAGACCTTCAAACTACCAAACTATCTCACAGACGGTTCAAAAATGAACTGCACAATAACATACGCCATTACAACGGAAACAAACATCTTAAAATATGGCATACTGCCTTAATATTCATCACCTCTGAAAAATTCGACAGCCTAGAAAGAACCGAAATTATCAAAAACCAAAGTATAGCTTAAATAACCGTAGACACCAGTAAAAAGTGTAATAAGATCTCGCTTTCACTGTGAATAGTGCAAATCTTCTTCAGAACCGCCAAGTTGCCATATAAACTGATTTAAATAAAATAAACAAACAAATAAAGTCGAACGCCCCATCTGTATTTGTGTATTTGTGCTCCAACAAACGACTCCGTAGTACCGCCGAGCGCATGTCTAATTCTCCGCCGCCGTGGCTTCTAGATATGCTCAACTCGCGCTTCAAAGAACAAACTGAGCAAATAGCATCCTATGTGCGGGACGCCAAGGAGCATATTCTAGATGGGCTTACGAGCCGCATAGAATGCGTTGTAGAAGAGATGCAGCAGCTTGGAAACCGTGCCACTATTGTGGAAACCGTGGCACAGTTACGCACTGGATGGGATCAGCTGAGTGAACGCGTCAAGCTTCTGGATCGGGAGGCCGGCGAGTTGACCACCCTGAGAGAGAGAGTGGGGGAGATCGAGGCAAATGACACATCAGGCGTGTGACTTACGCGTGCAATCCCATTTATTGAGGGGGAAAACTTGAGGTGTTGTATAACCAGCTCTGTTTCTTACTTAAACTAACACCTCCACTGAAAATCAAGGAGCTATTCCGGGCCAGAAAGCACAAAACTCTTTTGTAGACCCGGTGGTCATAATTCGCATGGAAAATCAGCAAGGAAACATTACTCTGCTGCGCTGTATCGGAGCTTATCGCCGCACAGCAAAACAACAACTTAGCTTGCATATGATGGGCTTCGACTCTCAAGCCTAGAGAGCGGCTTGTTAATGAGCAGCTCTTGAGAGAGCACTATGTGATTTTTAAAGAGGCAATGAAGTTTAAAAAGCCCAGACTGCTCTCTGCTGAATTTACCCGCAGAGGCCTAGTCCACGTCCGGTGTAGTGAGAAAATCTACTGCGTCGCAAGACCTTGGCGCTGATAAGCCAGCTTTTCCTCTCTCGTCGCGCTCTGCATCTTCGTCATCTGCAATGGATGGAATCTCGGCGAATTGTGAGGGATTTCGAGCTGATATGTTCCTGTATCTTAATGTAAATATGACTAGGTACTTTAAATTTTTATATTCTCTCCTTATTAGACTTAAGACTTTTCTAACTCTTAAAATTACGACTATCTTAATAAGTTATCTAAATCTCTCTCAAAATTCTTTTTTCTGTTTAATAGTGGTGCGTAGACTAATTATTATAGCAAAAGCAATGGGTGCGTATGAGTTACTGATTTTCTGGTTTGTTTATGATCGATGACAATGTATGCACGCCGATTGCGAGCAGCTATACGATGCTTAGAGTACTTGGTAATCAGAGAACTGGCCTTCGTATATGCCATATTAACGCTCAAAGATTGGTTAATTAAAATGCAATGCAAAGTTCGTCCGTAAACATCTGAGTAATAGCTCCGATGAATGGATATTTGTTCAGATCAAAAATACTTTATAGTTATCAAAAAATTGAGTAGGCTACATTGATAGACCACACCGATTTATTGACTACCAAAATTTAATTGACTTATTATCCTATATGTCTATCTCTTATTCTGATGTTATGCTTGCTGGGGATTTCAACAGGGAAAATAAATCATTGGAAGATATCGAATCTATTGGCATAAATTTAATAAACTCATCAGTACCTACACATTTTTCAAGCCACTGTGATACACTACTTGACATATTTTTTGTAACTGACTGTAATAAAATTTCCATGTATAGTCAACTTTCAATGCCAATGTTTTCAAAACACGATCAAATTTATTTAATTTATAATATTAATACAGACTTAACTAAAAACCATATAGTTTACAGGGACTTTAAAAATGATGACTACGCCTTGTTAGGTACCGTCTGTAATTTATGTGACTGGGACTCTATTTATGACTATACAAATATAAATTCTCAATTGACTATCCTACAAGTTAATATAATATACTTATACAACCGATCAGTTCCATTAGTGACAAAAATGAACAAGCCTCGTGAAAATCCATGGTTTAGTTTAGCAATTAAGGTACTTATTTACAAAGGGAATACTGCATTAAAAAATTGAAACGATATAGGACAAGCCAGCACGCAGCGCAATTTAAAATAATATGAAAAAAAGTTTCACAAATAATAAATTAAGAAAAACATAAATATTTCTTTAACAGATTTACTAGGGCAACAACAAGTCAATAGAAATTAGGCATTTGTAAATCCAACACCACCCGATGTGATGCCAATCCTGATGAACTTAATAAACAATTTTTAGGCTGTAAAGTACCTGATGTAACTAAAGATGACTATCTTGACCACCTTCCTCAAAATAGGTATCGAAATTGTGATAATATAAATTGCCGCTGTGATAATAGTACCTATGATAGTAGTTTTAGTTTAGCGTGTGTAACTGAGTCTGATGTCCTTAAATCAATGTTACTAATAATGTCAAATGCAACTGGAGTCGACGACATAAACCTAAAATATATAAAGATAATATTGCCAAAAATATTACCATTCATATAATTCTGCCTTGACACAATCAATATTTCCCGACTCTTGGAAATTAGCTAAGATAATACCAATCCCAAAATCTGCAAATGAGTATAGGCCAATTCTGTCAAAAGGCTTCAAACGACTTATGGCTGATCAGATGACGAATTATTTAAAAGCTAACAATATTCTAACTGATAAACAATAAGTGTTCCGTGTTGGCAGAAGCTGTACAACAGCTATGATTAGGATAAAAATGGATCCTGATAGCATAACATTTTTGACACTTTTAGATAATAGCAAAGCATTTGAGACGGTAAATCACGAAATTCTTTCTATTAAGTTAAAACGTCTATGTAATTTCTCCCGCACATCAGTGCAACTAACTTATTTGTGCAATCGTGGGCAGTTGGTTTTCGTAAGAAATGCGTATTTGACTTTTCTATGTCTGAAACCTGGTGTGTCTCCCTTGAGGCACACAGGACGGATCCTTATCCGTCCTGGGCCCATTACTGTTCTCAGTGTATGTGAATGAACTGTGAAAAACACATGTATGCTGATGATGTTCAAATGTATGTAAGCCGTCCTATTCGTAGAATTAATGAATGTATAAGTGTTTGTCAAACTGAACTGCAAATTGTTAGCCAGTGGCCGAAATAACTTTGGCTTAAACCCAAAAAAGTGTAAATACCTTGTTTGTAAAAGTGGGATGGTAAAAGTGGGATGGCTTCCGGTGTATTGCAAAATATAACCATTAATAACGCTCCTGCTGAGTATCTAAAAACTGCAATTAATCTAGGATTAATGTTTTATCCAACATTGACGTGGGATGATCACCTTAAAAAATCTGTGGGAAAAATGTATGCAATACTTAGAAACTTATACTTGACCAAAGACCTCTTACCTACCAAAATAAAAGAGACAATTGCTAAAATGTATCTCATACCGGTACTTTTCTAAGGAATATAGGTTATCAGTGACAGCTCCGTAGGTCAGGGCAAGCTGCAGGTAGTTGTGGCAAGATATATTTATAATAGACAAAGAGCTGATTATATAAGTGAAGTTGCAATTAAAGTCTTTAACTAAAATCACTAAAATCCGGGACAAGCCTTAGGGACCTTTTACTACTCCATTAAATTATAAGCAGACAAGAGCCGTAGTATCTTTATGAAAAACTCACTTTTAGTTCGTCAAGAAGACCCAGAAATATAATAAGCCGTAAGTTATAAGACCTATGCTCAAGGAGGCAGTTTCTTGTATATGCTGTTAGCATTTGGAACCAACTGCCACACATTATCAAAGCAATCAGTAACGAAACTACATTTAAAAACGCACTGGAAGACTATTTAAGGGCACCACCTGACTATTAAACTACATCATTAAGCGTTTTGGAATTTAAATTTAGAGAGAAAGGGAGAACTAATAAATATGGAAATAAAAAAAATATCAGAAATGCCAAAAAGATGAAATAAATAAGCCCATAAATAATAACTGATACGCCTTTAAATGCTTTAGACAGAGTGATAGTGGACAGTATTGGTCCACTACCAAAATCAGAAAATGGTAATGAATATGCAGTCACTCTAATATGTGATGAAACTAAATATTTAATTGCCATACCAGTTCCAAATAAGAACAGGAACACTGTCGCTAAATCTATGACAGCTATATGATATAGTCCTCCGATCTTGATAAAATTTAATTCAAAATTCAGAACTAATTAAAAAATATTATTTCCAGGCCTAGAAGGTTATACAAGTATGTTAAAAAACACCAAAGATACAATTTATTCATAATTTCCGACTAATTTTCCGATTGTTTATGGCAGCTATATGATATAGTCGTCCCTGATAGTTGATTGCGAACCGATTCGGCTGGTTCCGACTTAAATTCTATGTGCAATAAAAGGCGACTTTTAGAAAAGTTTCAGCCCGTTAGCTTTAAAACTGAGAGACTAGTTTGCGTAGAAACGGATAGACAGACGGACAGACAGACGGTCGGACATGGCTAGATCAACTCGTCTACGCAGAATAAAAAATTGATATGATATGATGGTTAATTTGATGAAATTCAGTATCAAATCGGCCCTGATATGGCACTTATCAAATTGATTTGATCGAAATGTTAAAAACGATATTTCGGTAATATAATTTTTACATTTTAGCGGTATAGATTTTTTGTATATATTTTTGATATAACAAATGTTAAGTTGACATTATTGCGCAGTTGATATTATAATATCAGATTTACGTTATTGTAGAAAAGAAACTAAGAATATCAAATTGATAATGGTCTTAATTTGATATTATAATGTCAAGTTAACATTGACGTGGGTTAAATATTAAGAATATAAAATTTATATTTTTGTTAATTCGATATGATAATGTAAATACACAAATTTAAATACAAAACAATATACCGAATTTTTTCTTTTTTTTCGTTTTTATTACCTATTTATAATTTGTATAAAATATTTACAGTATTTCATATTTACACGTTTTTTTTTAGATACTTACAGGTGGTTATTTATATTTTTAATTATGTTTACTTATCAACTACAATTTTTTAATTCTAATTACAGAACATTAAAAATATTTACAGCATTTCATATTTAAACGTTTTGTTTTTTACATATTTACAGTTGGCTATCTATTTTTTAATTATGTTTATGTTTTATATCAAGTAAAATTTCTGATTAACTAATAATTACAGTTTTTATATACATAAATTGGCGGCCCTTTGAATTTTTCTATATTCATTTTATAAAATTCCTTTTCGGTTAAAATAATATAGTACAGCAGTTGGAGCATAAGGGGTTTGATCATCATAAAGGAGATAAAATTAAGTTATATAACTAAATATTGTGTTGAATAACTCCACATAAATCTCAGCAGCAGATGGCCGGCCGCTCACCAGGTACGCGCGAATTTGCGTAGTGGAGGAGCGGCGAAGAGCGAGGACGGAGAACGAGAGTTTGGAGATTGAGGACGGAGAACGTGGGAGCAATGGACTTTGGACCCGGTGTGAAGAGTTCTGGGAAATAAACGGCTCCCAGAGGCCCTATATAAACCCGTAGAGCGCAGGCAGCAAGATCAGTCAGTCAAAATCAGTCAGTCAAAATCATTCAGTCGAGATCATTCAGTCGAGAGCATTCAGTCGAGATCGGTCAGTCAAGAGCGAGCAGTCAGTCGAGAGCAAGGAGTCGAATGAAATCCAACCCAGCAAGCTACGAGGGAGCCACACCAGGGCGAGTCGTCGGAAGCAGCGCCGTGGGAGCCTACGAGGAGCAAGATCGTCACATCGAGACGTTCGGGATTGGGATTACTAGGAATCTCCGAACTGAGACACAGGTGGCTGAGGTCTAAGGAGGCACCACACGGCTAAGTTCTGTTCTGTCCTGCCGACGAAGTCCTGGCGTTACGCCTGGATGGTCTACTAGACTTCGATTTGAAATCGGGAGTAGCAAGCCAGAAGGGAGAGAAGTCCCGGAACGGCGTAACAGAACCCCTAGAGTAGCGAGCCAGAAGGGAGAGAAGTCCCGAAACTGCGCAACAGAACCCCGAGAGTCACGAGCTAGAAGGGAGAGAAGTCCCGGATCGGCGTATGCCCTCGAACCCAGCACAGAAGTCAAGACCTACAGCCACCTGTCAGGAGCAGTTTGCAGTCCTGCAAAGCAGTACACCAGCAAGCAGGACACCACACCGCAACGGCCACGCAAAGAGGATCGAGCCCGCAGGAACGGCGCGGACAGTACCCGAAAGGGTGAGGCTAGGGTGAAACGTTCGTTTACACGAGGCACAGAAGCGAAGTGAAAAGCGAGGCAGCTTCCTGGCGTTCCGCCTTGAATGTCCGCACGATCTGAGCGGAAGCCCGTGGGACCATCCGGGACAGGCGGTCGGGTATCGAGAGGAGTGATCCTGGAGAGCTCGTCAGTCTGTTCACCCTAGTCTGAGAACGGTGACGCTTCCCTAAGCCCGCACGGCTGACCCCATAGCGAGTCTGAATCGTGGCCGAGCAGTCACCGAGCCAAGCACGTCAGGAGCAAGCAGCGGTCGAGGATCTTCAAGGAGCGACAAGACAATCCACACCGTCGGAGACAGCGAGACAAGCAAGTTACAAAGCCGACTGCAGTCATACCCGCAATAAACCCACTCCGAACCCGAGAATTCTGTGCTTTTTCACTGAACTACTGGGCGATCACGTTTATATAAATTTGGTGGGACGAACACAGACAATCTACTGAGCTAGCCGCACAAATACCGTAGCGAGCAGAAACGAAATAAATCAGTTCGTTACAATTGCATTGATAATACTTACAGTATCTTTTTTCCATTTTTTTAAATTTTGACCTGAATTTGGCCCAAATTCCGCATTGCATTCTTTTCGGGAATAAATGCAGCAAGTCGCTGCCTTTCGAATGTAAAACCACAGTCTGAAAACCAAAATTGTGAATCAATATACTATGTTTGTTTTATTTTTACCAACAGGACATTGGTAGGTCCTGAGCGGTCGTTTTCAGACATTTTCATCTTTCCTAAAAAAAAAGAAAAGACTTAGCTGAGCAAAAAAAACCCTGTAACTGTTCATACATACGACATAATATGCGTGTGAGATGCAATAAATGCCCAAGTGAAACTACTAAATTGTCGGTAACTCAGTACACACATTGTTACGTATATACATAGTATGCATAGATGCACGCGCTTTTCATTGCCTAGTGAATGAATGTGCGTGTGAGATGTAAAAAATGCACAAGTGAAATAACTAAATATAAAAATATGTTTATGTTTAAGCGCCATTATGAATAAAATGGCTATTCATTTTGTTTTCGCTCCCGCACAGCCTCTACACATACACACGCTTGAATACTTACGTCCAAATGTAGTTACACGTGTTTTCATTGCCGTTGACAGTTGTACAAAAAAAGGAATACCGAAAACAGCACACGACAAAATTTTCTTTTCACTTATAATATTATTATTAACCTTATAACACTAGATGTTAAGTTTACTCACCTTTTCATTTTTTGTGCACTTGAGGAAACACTACACGACTGACCGGCTTCCGGATAAAACACAAGTGGCGAAATATCCACTAAATAGTATGCTTGTACAATCGAGACAACATGTTCGATGTTGGCCAATTCGAATTTCGAATATATCTATTTCGCTTCCACTCGCGTAATTGATTGTTATACCGTCTCTTTTTCGATATCAATAAATTATCGAAAAGAGAGAAATCAACAAATCGAAATTTTGTGGTATCAATTTGACATTATTTCATGGTGAGATTGATATGTGTCTAAAAAACACATCTTTACCATGCGCATATCAAATTTATCTTGACTCGCTTTTTTTCTGTATACAGATGGAGATATAGAATTGCAAACAGAGGGCACTTTTTGAAAACAATCTTTTTTTTACAAACTTTAAAAAATTCGAACTAAAAATTTTTTTTGGTTTTCGTCCCCATCCTAATGCACGTGCTTTCTTATTTCCCGAAAAGTATACATAAAAAATGTTCTGAGAATTCAAAAACGTGAGATTTTTGTTTCTGCCAAATCCGTTTGGTTCGTAAAAGAACGGACCATATAACCCTTTGCAAATATTCAATGAATACGAGACAAAGTTCTTCCAAACTTTCTATAGTTCGGTTTCTGGGTCTAGTTCTAATTACCCTTATCACTTAATTAGGGAAAATTGTTTTGCCGCGATGTACATAAAACTTAGACAAGCCCTTTGGTGTTCCTTGTAATTATTATATCACCCTATATCAATTATACTGTTCCTTAACTTCTATCCCAGTATAAAAAACTAAAATCTTTATTTAGTTATATATATTAATCGTAGAGCAAAAGGGTATACTAGATTTGTCTGAAAGTATGTAACAGGTAGAAGGAAGCGTTTCCGACCCCATAAAGTATATATATTCTTGATCAGGATCATTAGCCGAGTCGATCTAATTATGTCGGTCTGTCCGTATGAACGTGAGATCTCGGAAACTAAGGCTAGAAGATTTTGACTTGGCATACAGATTTATAGGCTTCGATTGACCCAAATATTGCCATGCACACTCTAACGACGACAAATGGCTAAAACGTTTAAAACTGTCTGCCACCCACATGACAAATACTGAAATAGCGGGTAGGTTGCGCTTTTTAATATCGCTTTGCTGCTTTCCATTTTCTATTTCCTTCCTTGCGCTGAGTAATGCGTCGGAGAACTTTACTATAGTGTTCTTTCTTGTTCTCAATAGAAAAACTCATCTGATACGGAAATCAACCTGTTTGGCTGAAACGATCTTGCCGGACCAAACCGTGCTTATAATCCAACAGTGAATGATAACAAAATTGAACTTGAAGAAAGCAAACGGCAGAATGAGATTTCTTTCGATGAAAAATGTATTCCTTTAACGAATTTAGCATTCAGATCCTGAAGATATATGCAGCCAAGCAAGAACTCGTCCGAACGAGAATCAACAGATCTGAATAATGTTTCCGTGCAGCTGACTGAATTAGATACAGTAAGAGAAACTGCTGATCACCTATTATAGTCAACGGTTGACTTAAAGACTCACTAATTCGATGGAACACTGACCCGTTAAAGCGGGTGCTGTGTCAGCCGAGCCAAGTGCTAACTGCTACCATCTTCAAAAATCAGTGAACTACTCTAGAATATAAAGGCAGTGAAAAATGATTGCACGAAAAGCCTTACGAGTTAATTCTATCTTTCCGCCGAGGTAATTTTTCTATAAATGCCTTAAGAAATTGAAAGAAAAGTTGTAAGGCGATTTTATCTATAAGAGTCTGTTACCTACAAAGAGAAAGAATGACGAATCTTGAGGGAAGGTGTGCTTTCACTAGTCATAATAAAACTGGTAAAGGCAGAAGAAAATGGAAGTTAGCAATTCACGAATATCGTATGGCCGGAACAACTGATAACTATACTCCGATAACTGATAAAGAACCACAGCCGGCCGTAGACTCCCAAGATAGCGGATACCGAATTCCATGTGGGAACACCTAGTTAAAACAATTCATACTCGAAGCCAAGTAAAACTCAAGTTTGGTATAAAACACCTTAGGGGATTAGAAAATAGAGGAAAATACGTTCTGGTGTCCTGCTGACGAAAGCACAAAAGCCACTATATTTTTACCTCGTTAAGAGGTGTTTTTGTTTGATATCATAATTTCCAAAATTTGTAGAACATAGGATCATTTTGCCTCTTAAAAAAAGTTAAAAAAAGCTTTTAACAAAATTTTTTGTCAAAAAACAAGCATTTTGCTCGCGGGAAAAAATGTTATGCGTGGCTCGGAGAGCTAGCGCCATGTTTTTAATGCACAGGCCTGAGGGTTAGTGGTTTAAATCCTCCCCATGACAAATTTTTTTATTTGAAGTATGAAATTATTTGATTGAACCTTTGTTATAAATGTATACTTAGGCGCACTCTGCTTCGCCGCGTGCTTTAACCTAGGACCTTTAGCATCAGAGACAGGCGCCTTACCAGCTGGTCTATCGCAAACCGTTTTTCGCGGGCGTTTAGTTCTAATGCTGTGAAAACCCACACTTAAGCAAAGTTTGACTCGCGGACAGTCGAAAAAAGCTTTAATAGGTTTCGAAGTAACCAGGGACATGGTCAAAATGACACTATTTAGGGTCATATAGGATTTTTCATGCAATGTAGTAGACATTTTACATTATAGGTGTGTCATTTAGTGTCATTTTTAACCACACCTGTAAATTTGATACTCTAAGCTTTTTTTTGGTGTAGTAAATTTTGCCATTTTGGCTGATTAATAACTTTAAAGGGTAACTTTTTAAAACAATTTTAATGAGATATCAAAAAGTAGTCCATAATTTTTAAACGGTGCACACTGGGCCAGCCGTTCCAATTTTTGCCCAAAAATACGGAAAAACGCTATAGTTGAGTGCCTCGACTATGAATTACCCGTTACTCAGCTTGAGGGAGGAAAATGAAAAAAGGAATATGGAAGCAGCAAAAAAATATTGAAAAGCGCCATTTTTTGTAGATCAATCGAAAGCTTTTAATGAGACAAATACATTTAATCAAAAATATTTGTGGGCGTGGCAAATTTTGTTGGGTCAATCGATAGGTAATCATGAGACGAATACGTTTTGGCAAAAAAAAATTGTCTTGCATGACAATTGTGGCCACCACAAAAAAAAATTGTCTTGCCTAACAATTGTGGCCACCACAGTTTTGGCGGTTGGTGGGCGTTATAGTGGGCGTGGCACATTTTTTTTTGGGTCTATCGATGAGAAAAATATAGTACATTTTAGATAAATGCGAGGCATCCCGCTGAAACAAACTTGGGCTGCCAAGTCTGACTGTTTTAGATCTTACAGTTTCCGAGATCTCAGCGTTCATACGGACGGACGGACAGAGGGACATGGCTAGATCGACTCGGCTAATTATCCTGTTCAAGAGCATATATACTTTGTTGGGTCGGAAACGCTTCCTTTTACGAGTATGCTTTAAGTGTTTAAGAATAATTTCTGAAATGTCCTTATAATTGTTATAACAAAGCTGCATTTAAATGATTTCAGATTTCAATAATCAAATAAAGTAAATTTGTCGCGGGGAGGAATCGAACCACTAAGCCTCAGGCCTGTGTATCAAAAACGAAGCGCTAGCATTCTGAGCCAACGCTTGATTGTGTCCAAAAAAAGCTTTGTCAAAGTTTTTTTCTAGAAAAAAGTGATACCGCTAATGTAAAAATGATATTACCGAAATATCGTTTTTAACATTTCGATCATATCAATTTGATATATGCCGTATCAAGGCCGATTTGATATTGAATTTCATCAAACTAACCATCATGTAATATCAATTTTTTTTCTGTGTAGTAATCTATCTAGTATTTCCTTTTAATCTTCGCGTAGGGGGTATAAAAAGCTCGTATGTTTTACTTGTATATTTTCGTTGATTTTTACGGTTTTATTTAGCAAATGAGTATTTGAGTGATTTTAAGTGCTATCCCCAAATGGAGTCATTATAAAATATATATATATATATATATAAATATATATATGTGAACTAAAATATACGAGGTATGTTCAAAAAGTAAGGTGACTTTGTATTTTCAAGAAAAACTATTAATTTATTTATCAATATTAATGTTGTCCCCCTCAGATACAATACACTTAAACGGTTTTTCCAATCCTCAAAGCACTTCCCATAAGCACTTTTCGGTATAGCCTTGATCTCTTCCAGCGATGCAGTCTTTATCTTTTCAATCGTTGCAAATCTCCGTCCTTTCATAGGTCTCTTTAGTTTTGGGAACAAGAAAAAGTCACATGGGTCCAAATCCGGTGAATATGGTGGCTAAGTCATTATTGTGATGTTGTTTTTGGCCAAAAAATCTCTCACAAGCAAAGATGAGTGAGCAGGGGCATTATCGTGATGCAAAAGCCATGAATTGTTTTTCCACAATTCTGGACGTTTCTTTCGTACTGCTTCTCGCAAACGGCGCATAACTTCCAGATAATACTGTTTATTGACCGTACGATCATATGGTAAGAACTCCTGATGCACCACGCCATGTTAATCGAAGAATACAGTGATCAAAACTTTGACATTTGATCGAACTTGGCGTGCTTTTTTCTGTCTTGGCTCACCTGGGCTCTTCCATTGTGACGATTGGGCTTTGGTTTCGATATCATAACCATATACCCATGATTCGTCACCAGTTATGACCCTTTTGAGTAAATCTGGGTCGTCGTTGACGTCATCCAACAGCTCTTGAGCGATGATCATGCGACGGTTCTTTTGGTCAAAATTCAGCAATTTTGGAACAAACTTCGCTGACACACGACTCATGCCCAAAACGTTTGAAAAAATTTCATGGCACGAGCCAGCGATATACCGACATCTTCAGCAACTTCTCTGATAGTGTACGACGATTCTCCAAAACAATTTTCTTCACTGCTTGAACGTTTTCATCAGTTGTTGATGTTCTTGGGCGTCCAGAGCGAGGCTCGTCATTGGCATCTTCCCGGCCATCTTGGAAGAGCTTGTACCACTTGTAAACATTTTTTTTACTCAGAACAGTTTCACCATATGCTACTGTCAACATTTCAAGTGTTTCAGAGCACTTAATTTTATTTTTTACACAACATTTGATGCAAATCCTTTGATCCATATTTTTTGATAGCAAAAAATTGCCGAGCACGCAAAGCAACTTGTTACCTTTACGCCTCTTACAACTAAACAAAAAAGGGGATTCAATTGAAACTTGGTACAGATGTTAGAGAAGAGTGTACCAACATAACAAAACAAAAAAATCGATAATCGAAAATATGTTGCCCGCGAAATTTGAAAAGTCACCTTACTTTTTGAACACACATCGTATGTGTATATATGTATATATATATGAATATATTTAAAAATAAACAAATATATATATACAAATATATATATATAAATATAAAGAAAACGAAAGTTGACCGGACGAATAGATGGATTTAAGAGATTGTAAGCTCTTAGATTCTTTTTCTGACAATTCAGGGAAATATTTTTTTATTTAAATCGCTCATCGCCAACTCGATGCATTCCCGCTTCTTTTATATATATCGAAAAAAAAGCTTAAAAGCAAGCGAAGCTAATCTCACTATTTCGTTTTCTTATGTAGGATTTCATGTGATTGGTACAGAAAGATACACTGACCGTTCATGTCACTTTCAAAATCTGTTTGGCTTCCACGCGAAAACTATTTAACAGGAAATTAAAGCGCAGAGATGAAAGGCCTGGGAGCGGTTAAGGGATGTCTTAAGTATGCCAAAGGTATGCTGCATTTATTCTACTTTCTTTGGATGTGAACTAAAATACCCTTCAGTTCCACAATTCCGCTTGGGCGCTCAATTAGCACGAAGTCAACTGCGACATAGGCAGAGCAGCCAGCGACTCGGGCAGAGACAAATGAAAGCCGCGCTCTTTCGCGGAAGAGAAGGCACAAAATGGAATTTTTCCCTCTCACGACATATCTTCCCTAAAAAATGGAGGTGAAGGCAAATAGGCCCAGTGACTACACTTTTGTATACCCTTTCAATTTATATAATGCAACATTTTTGGTAAATGTAAATACAAATAATTTAAAAAATTTGTGTGTAGGCTTAATATATTTGTTTTTTTTTTTTTTTTTGTAGTTAATAAGCTTATTTTTAATAATTTATTAATAAGTGAGTTTTTAAAATTATATTTTTACATAACGACTTGCATAGTCGAACATGTCCATAAATACCCTGCTTTCATGTGCAACGGAACATGCTTAGACAAACGGAACATGCTAAAAAACAGAATAACAACGGATTAGCGGAACCCGTCGATGTTGCTTATTGTTTTTCTTCAAGGCACGCGTTTTTTCTTCTTTTTCACTTGCGTTTACTTATCTGAGTTAGTTCGAGTTAACCACGCTAACATTAGTGTTTAAAGAAAGTAAAAATAAGTTAATGTACATTGAATAAAGGGGAATACAAGATTCTAAAAACCACAGTAGCGAAAAAAAAAATATTAAAAAAATTTTAGTTTTTGTAGTCAAAAACAAACGGTGCAAGTTAATAAACAAATGAATAGTATTACAAAACTGTGAAAGAATCTTTTAATCTTATTGAGTGCCAACATCCAAGGAATAAAAGATATGTATATGTTTTTCAAAATAATGTTTGTTGTTTAAATTCCTTAATTTTTACTTTTGTGTACGTAAAAAAATGTTTAACGTGGCTAATTAAATAAGACTTTCAAACATATCTAATTTGCTATCCCTGAAAAAGTGTTCTGTCTATTATTTTTCTTAATTATTCTTTTCATCAAAGTTAAATAAATCAGGAGGCAAAAAACAAATGGTTGCAAATTTCTACACTGATAACTAAATAAACTATATTTTTTATAGTGTTAGATGAAGACGATCAGTTGCCTTTGGAAAAGGTGCTGCAGAACGCGATATGGTGCCTGAGTTGCTCAGAGCGGATGGCTACCCAGACCCAAGATGCTGGCGAGGAGGTACTAGAGGCCCCAATAACGTCGGAAACCCCAGAGCCCACATTGTAAATTAAATTCAAAAGGAAATAAAATTAAAACTATGAAGTAAAACCAAAAGTATGTTTTATATTTATATATCTGCTAAGCGCTTAGCCTGTGGTAAGCTTTTTCTCCTGATTAATTAAGCGCTCAGCCTGTGCTGTTTCTTTTGCTTAATTTGGCGCTCAAAGGAGTGCATTAAGAAGCACTATATCTGTGCTCATTTTTGAGCATTGCGGAATCCTAGGACATGCCTATGATGAGCACTTTGTAGTGATTCGGTGCTCATGCAGTGCTGAATGGTACTGCAGGGTAATGACTTCAAAATATGTAAAAGTTATTAAACAAATTCAGAAGAATATTTAACAAAAAATGTTTTTCTAACAATTTAACTAAAAAAATCTGAAAAGATAACAAGAAGATAAAAATATACAATTTTGTTAGGTCGATTATTAACTCTACGGTTATGTTGGAACCTTCGAAAGTAGCAGTTTTTAATGGCACATAACTCTTAAACGACATAACATATTTAGTGGTGTTGATTTGTAGTAGTGTTAATTAGTGCGTCTAATAATTTTTTTTTAAGTACACATTTTGTAATATTTTCTGATTTTGCTTGAATTATCTATATCATAAAGAATTCCAATAAATTTAACTTTTAGTTCGTTGAAAAGTGCAATCTTTTAAGAGAAAATTTAAAAAACTGCACCCTTCTTACTATCTTAGGAAAAAAAAATGCAGACTTACTGACAATCTGAAAAACAAAATTATTGTTTCATTAATCAGTCCCTGACTTTTACACTTTCACCAATTGATTTGATTGATTGATCACTCGTTACCATTAGACGATTACTCTATATTTTCATTTCTTTGTGTATATATACTAATCGCCTTCGCGCACCCAGACGTGCCTTCTGGCCAAAGTTAACGACGTGTTAGTCCTAGGCTAGGTCATTTAAGAGGTTTGAGTCCAGAAAAAGCTATATTGTTAGTATAGTTTTGATCCAGGACATTATATGGGTTGGGGGATCTGGCAGGAAAGATAAATCGTTTAATAGGCTCGAGTCTTAGCGGTTTTCCCTGAACATCTTTAAGCGATGGACGATTTGTAGTTTCTCTGGCGTTTTAATTTCCGACGGATACATGTATGTCGAGTGCGTCGACTATCAGATACCCGTTACTCAGCTTAAGGGAGCAAAAGGGTAATGAACTGTTTATATATCAGCAGCAAAGCGATAACTTTGCACCACCTACCGGCTTTTTCAGTAGATGTTAACTATTAATAGTAGAAAGGTAGAATTTTGCATGCAGGTTCCTTATGTTTTAGGTAATCCCCACCTGTTACACGGCAAAAAAGAGTGGGGGATTCTCTAGAACACCTAGCGCCACCTACCTCACCATACTGACACCAATATCACTAAGCTAATTTGCAGCATGTGTTGTTATCTAAATTGTTTTTTAAAAATGTTGATTTATATTTGGCTATAACTTTTAAATGAATGACCGATTACAATAATTGTTCCCTACTGAATTAAACATTCTATGCGCAAGAAGCTTAAGAATCTATATGCCAAATCCCTCATTTCTAGCTCTTAGTTTTCGAGATTGCTGTTTTCATATGTACGGAAAGGCAGAGACACATATGTAGATCGACTCGCTTGTAATCTTGATCAGGAATATGACGATGCAGGCGCTTTCTTTTACGTGTTGCGAACTTTTCATACAATTTACCCTTTTACTCGACTAGTAATGGATATAATTACGAATAAAAAAAGCGTTTTATTATACTCATACTTACTGTTCTAGCTTCCTCTATGGCCATTGTAAAGAGCTCCTCTTCCGCGGCAAGGACGTCAAATTCTGTGAAACTTCTATGGGTCTCATTTGCGACAAAGCTGTTTATGAATCGGGGATTCTTAATAACCACACCCCGCTGTAAGCTTGGTTCGCACGCATCTCCTAGAGTAGAGTCGCCGGATCCATTGCCCGAATCAGAACCACTGGCTTGGTACGCCAGCACCGCGGCTACGGGTTCCTTGCGCGGCTTGGGAGGTGGACTGGGCGGTTGAGAATCCGAAGGCGAGTCCGGGCTGCAATTCCTTGCCAGGCTCGAGATCTGTACCATTAAATTTTTTCGCAGCGCTTGCGCCGCAGAAGTGTTGGGCCTTGGCAGAGAGTGGCTAGTGAATTTACTCTCTAGGTGCTGTTCGCTGGTGGGGTTACACCTGGCAATCGTCTGAAAGCGGACCATAGTATTAGCATTTTCATTTGTAAGCTCCTGCATAGGCTGATGATGATCCTGAAGCTTGTTGATGTTGCTAACCAACATGGCCTGGGCCGGCGTAAGGCTCTGGAAGCGCTGTTGCTTCTTGCAAGGCAGCTGCGGCGGTGGAGGGATTTCTCGTCGTGCCCGCGGAGGCGAACAGTGCGGACTGGCCGGAGAGCCATCCTTTGGAGAGAGCTGTTGCGTCTGAGGATCAAAGCGAAAGGCCCCATGAACGCCTTTTTCTAATTCACCATTACCGCTTATCGCCGTATTAGGAAGACTTAGACTTCGGAGACCGGCCAGCATTTGCGTGTGAAGCTGGTTGCCAACGATTTTGTGGCCATAGAAGGATAGCGGATAGGTGCGATTGCATGGAAATTGAATAAGAGCCCCCGACGCCGACGAGATGGGCTTCCCAGATCCCACGTAGAATGTAATTAAGTCGGGTACGGTACCGAAGGCATCCTCTTCAAATTGGAACTGTACCCGTTCGTAAACTGTCTCCGGCTGTATAACCAACTGAAATAATATTAATAAATTTATTAATAAGTACACAAAATTCAACAGTAGAGCACAATAAAAATAATGAAGCATTATATTGTTTAGCATTATACTGTTAAATACTAATACGTTGGTTGCCAATTGCGTTTCTGGCCTATTTCACACCAGCCGTATCAATACGAATTGGCCTTTTCTCAAAAAAAGTTAAGACATTTATTTATAAAAGCTCTATTTAACTTGGTCATGTGTAACGACGTATGAATTCTATTATTCATAAACTACTTCGCCAGAAAAATTTTATTAATTTAAGAACAAAAGTGCGTTTGGGCGTTTTTTCATCAGAATACGTTTTATATTATATAAACAACCGTAAAAAGCTTTGTTCTGGTCAAATCTCGCTCAATTTGACAATCGCTTAAAAATTAATTAGTGAAAAGAAAATTGTGGAAAAATACAATCACGGCGTTTCAAAAAGCGTTTATAAAACAGAAATCGAATGTGTGAGACGAGCAAAATTCAACGAAAGTTGTCCATGGACGACTCAATTTGAAGTGAATGGTGGTCTGCTTCTTCTTTAAAACTGGTCATATGGAAACTGTTTCACTTGAGCAACGTAGGACGGTCAATTCTGAATGATACACCACAATTTATTTGCGTAAAGTATTCGGGGATGTACAATAACGAAAATGAGAAGAAGGATAATTGTACATCCTGACAATGTGAGCTGTCATTGATGTCCAATTGTTGGGCCATCTGTCCTACAGTCCTCACTTGCCAAACTATTACTTATTTTTATTTATTTCATTTCGCCAACGGAATTCCTTTACTGGCTACATGAACATTTCAACAACTTATCTTACGTACTAAAATTTACAAAATAATTGACTAACCTATGCTTAAGATTTGATTTACTTGAGAAATAGTCCAATTGCATATCAATTGGAAGTGCGTTAGCCTCATATAAGGACCTATAGAGGGGCTCGTTTTTGGAATAATTTGTCCGCCGCAGCTCGAGGAAAAAGGGATCAGATTCCGAAGTTGCTTAGGCGGGGCGTGAAAACCAACTTTCGATAGCAGTTCTGGACAGTCAATACTACCATCCAACAAATCAGAGATGAAGCAAGTGGCGAGGATACTTCTACGATGCTCAAGGAATGGTAGGTGAACAAGCCTACATTGCTGGAGGTATGAAGGGGTAGGGTCTAAAAACCTTAGCGGCAACAACGCCATTTTCAAAAACTGTTTCTGTAGACGTTCTATTCTGTTTCCATGAGTGGTAGTGTAGGGATTCCAAATAAGAGACGCATATTGTAGTTTAGATCGGACAAATTCAAAATAAAGCGCAAGTCTGGTGTAGGTATCCATGAATAGGGATGCGTTCCGTTTCACAAATCCAAACATAGCATAGGCCCTGGACATGATTTAATCGAAGTGTGCTGCAAACTTAAATTTTGAGTCAAACAACACTCCTAGATCCAAGGATTCCTGCCGCATTTGTAGAGGTTGACCATTGATATTATAAGATGTCACGATATTGTATGCGGATTTACTGTAAGTGACATAGAAGCACTTGCTTATGTTAAGAGGAAGCGAGTTTCGGCTACACCAAGAGCTTAAGGAAACTAAGTCATGTTGAACCAATTGTGAGTCTGTCGCTAATTTAATAGACCTAAAAATTTTTAAGTCATCTGCATACAGGAACACTCTGAAGATAGACAGAACCTCACATCATTATTGAAAATGTTGAAAAGCAGAGGTCCCATAGCACTCCCCTGAGGGAGGCCAGAGGTTGCCAAATAGGAATCCGAGAATTTTCCATTAATATTAACTCTATAAAGTCGATGGTGTAAATATGATTTTATCCAATTTAGTAGTGCCGAATGTATTCCCAAGCGGGCCAGTTTTGCCAGCAGGACACTGTAGCTAACTTTGTCAAAGGTTTTCGCAAAATCGGTATAAATAGGATCAACCTGATATCGCATATTAAAGGCATGAATGCAATAGTTGCTGAAAACGGCAAGATTAGTCGTAGTTGACCGACTTGCAACAAAACCATGCTGAGAAGTGCTTATATATGTTTTTACAAGAAAAGATAATTTATGGGCAACAATGCGTTCGAAGAGTTTAGCAATATTACTGATCTTTGCTATAGGCCTGTAATTGGCAATGTTATTCTTCGGCCTTGATTTTAAAATTGGAGTCACGGATGCGACCTTCCATCTATCCGCAAAGTGTCCACTAGATAGTGATTTATCAAACAGAATTTTTAGTGGAACGCATAGCACCTCTACACAATGTTTCTGAAAGTAGGCCGGAATCCCATCACAGTCCGGAGTGTACGATTCATCCACGTCTTCCACAGCCTTACGAATTTTCTCTTCTAGCACTGTTAAACTACCTAAATTGAATAAAGGAGTGATTGCATTTAAGGTTTGAGAATCATTCCAGGCTGCTGTTGGCTCAAAAATAAGAGGCAAAGAGATTTGCAGTTTCTATATTTGAATTGGAAGATAAATTCCCTAGGAACATAGCAGATGGAACTGAGGAATCACTTTTCTTTGAATTCGCCAAAAAGAGTTGGGATTACTTTTTAGGCCGTTCTCAACACTCGCTATATACTGATTGTAAAGAAATTTATTTAGAAATTCAAATTCTCGTTTGTGCTGCAAGTGTCTATTCCAATCACCAGGATCCTGTGTAACTAAAAACCTTTTATAGAATTTATTTCGAAGATTTTTAAGCTTTTTCAAACCTTTCGCATACCATGGCAACTTAAACAAATTGTGGACCCTTTCTCGAGCATTGTTCTTAATGATGTTAAAAATAACAACTAAAAATGTGTCATAACACGACTCCAAACTGACATGTGATAAAACTGACTCCCAGTTAATGGCAGAGGTCTCATTTCTTTCATTTCACAAAGGCTGGTTTCATTGAAAATAAATCTAGGTGAATATTCCGCTGAAGGCGCAAAACTGTAATAGTTTATTCATAGTAGCAATGGTCTATGATCAAGAATGAGAATGATCTTCAATGAGAAGTCCAATTGACAAGCAGCGCAAATTGCAGCGAACAGCAACAATTACGCCACCTCCTCTAGCACAGTGGGTTTTCGTGTTATCTCTGTCTTTGCGGAACACATGGTACAAATTGGAGTCGAAGAATTCATTTGAGTAAAAGTTTATGTTGAGCCAAGTTTCAGCTAAAACTATAACATCAAACTTGCATTGGGATGTGGCAAGGTATACTTGCTCCGCCTTTGTCCGCATTCCGGAGATGTTTTGAAAATAAATTTTTAGTGGGGCCGTACTCACAATGGCACGATCAACAATTTCCGGATTCGCATTTAAGGCATCATAGTCCAATGCCCTAGGAAGTATTTGTTCATGCGTTCCCAATGTTGTAGGCCCGCAGATCGCCTTCAGTAATGTAGTGTTTTTAATACGAATTTTTTCATGCAGACTAGGATCGATGCATTCCCTAAGTTTGCTAGATACTTTTAGTAAAGAGCAACTAGTTCTTAAGAGCGATGGCAATGTTGCCGTTAACAGAGCACATCTATCCAAGTTGGGGACAGATGGACAAAGTTGTTGTTGATGCTGCCATCGGGAAGAGCCACACAAAGCAGTCGATGAGAATTTCAAGCAATTTCGTAGCGTCAGAGAGGAGCGCGGTAATAGGGAAATGATACTGTGATCACGAGTATCACTCAGAGCAAATTTTGAAAGCTCCAGCCGTTGGGTTTTTGTGAGCATTAGACGAACGTAACACAATTCAGACAACGACAACTCAAGCTGACGTTGTTGTTGGTTCAATTGTGATAAGCGCACAACTCTGACGAGCGCGCTTAGAGCAGGAATCTTGATGAAGTATGATGAGAGCGTCTCTCCAAAGAGCGTTTGACGATCGTCGTCCGAAACAGACAACGACAGCTCAAGCTGATGTTGTTGTTGCTTTGATAGTGATGCATGCACATCCCCAGAGAGCGCGCTTAGAGGGAGATGAGTGATTGAATATGATGAGAGCGACTCATCGATCAACGTTTGACGAATGTCGCGCAAAACAGACAACGACAACTCCAGCTGACGTTGTTGTTTGTTTGACGGTGATGAGCGCACAACTCCGAAGAGCGCGCTTAGAGCGGGAATCTTGATGAAATATGATCAGAAATATGGTCGCGCGAACTAGACAACGACAAATCCAGATGATGCCGATGTTGCTTTGATCTCCGAAGAGAGCTTTTAGAGCGGGAATCTTAACGGAATCTGGTGACAACGCCTCTCCAGTGAGCGTTTGATGAACGTTAGACAGAACAAGAAAGGAAAAATCCAGCTGATAACGGGAGCCCAATACTTAAGAGTGCACTGGGAGCGGCGTATGAGAGAGTAATGGTAGCAGTTAGCGATATCGAAACCAGCGGACGTTGACATTGCGAATAAGTAGCATGAAGATGAGTAAGAGGATCATAAAAATATGCCGTAGTCAAATCGACACCAGAGGCGCCGATTATTGGGGGTTTTTTGATTCCGATGTATGATGATTGTGCAAATCCAGAACGTTCCCATAAACAATCGGCCTATCCCTGTGGATGAATCGACTGATCTTGATTGGATTGGGCCAGAACGCATCACTAAACACAGTCTGGAAGTGCTGCTCAGGTATTCCTAATTTAAAATTGACGAATTCCAGTGTAGCAACATCTACACCATTTTTGACTAAAGGCTTGCAAATTATGGTGGCGGTATCCACACCTAGCTTATTTGCAACATATTCACACACAAAATCAGATTTTACGTGCGCTCTGAATCTTCCAATATGAAGGAATTTATTGCTCAGCACAACTTCGAGAAGTTCACAATTAGGAGCTTGACCAACTATTTGCCTCTTGCTCCTGTTATTCTTTGCAAGGTTCCTGGCGGCAGAAAAAACTGGTGCGGGGGTATCAGGTCTGCATGGTTGGCTTGACGACCAATTGAAGAAGGTGGAGCCAATGGTTTCACCATTTTTTTACGCTGACTGACATTGCTATATCGAAAAAGAGACGGTAGAATTGAATTTAAATCCATGTATAGACTCTTCAGGTCATGAAGTTCTTCCATTACTTCATCGATTTTGGAGTATGAATCATTACTCACAACACAGCGATCACACTGCCAGAGTAGATTCGGCATACTTGTTAATAATCTAATAGCATCCTCCGGGAGATCAACACATGCAGTGTTCGCACCTCAAAAGAATAATGCGCGTTTAACAGGTTTCGTTGCCATAAGATGCTCTTAAAAACTAAAAAAACGTGTTTTTGGATGTGTTTTAATCGGAGTTGAAACCATGATTTGTCACCTAACCGAGTTTTAGATTATGTCTATGTGGATGACTGACAGTTTTAATCGTTATGGGCGTTTGTGGTTGCTAGAGTGCGAGTGGCGAACTTTTTTATATCAATCTTTTAACGTATAAAGAGACCAATGCATTAATAAAGACTGTGGGCGCCTGAGTTTAATGCGACTTGTATCTTTTAGAAATGGTATGACATATTCACGTACCTGCGCTACGTACAAAGCTGAGAAATCTTTATCTGAAGTCCTAATTTTCTATCTTTGATAGTTTCTGAGATATCCGCGTTCAAATGAACGAATTTTTGAAGTTTGTGGACGGTTTACTGTACGAGTATGTTAATTCCACGTAAACCACGTATTTTAGTCAATTGTTAAATATATTTAAATTAAGCTATACAAATTTTTGATGTTTTTCGACATTTATCAAATATATTGGCATTTCAAAATGGAGTTATTCGTAAAATAGAAAATAAAAGTAAACATGTGGTTTTTTTGTCGAAGACACACATATGACAATATGTTATTATTTTTAATTGACATAAGTACGCCCAACATTTTGGCTGCTAAAGTAAAAAAAAAAACCGGACGTAATCCTTTACCAACGCTGTTAATCCAGCTTCACAAGATTCCCAGCTTCATCCAGCTTTACTGGATGCGCAGCTTTATCCAGCTTCAAAGAACTCACAGTGTCATACGGCTTCGCAGGATTCTTAGGTTCACGAGTGTTCATTTATTGAGGAAACAAGTCACACATGAATCGATTTACATAACCGACTACTAGACAACCAAAATTAGCTACAAGGACAAATCCACACAGAAAAAAAAGCGAGTCAATCAATTTGATATGCGCATGGTAAGTTTGTGTTTTTTGGACACATATCAATCTCACCATGAAATAATGTCAAATTGATAGCACAAACTTTCGATTTGTTGATTTCTCCCTTTTCGATAATTTATTGATATCGAAAAAGAGACGGTATAACAATCAATTACGTGAGTGGAAGCGAAATAGATATATTCGAAATTCGAATTGGCCAACGTCGAACATGTTGTCTCGCTTGTTTTAGAGGATATTTCGCTACTTGTGTTTTATCTGGAAGCCGGTCAGTCGTGTAGTGTTTCCTCAAGTGCACAAAAAATGAAAAGGTGAGTTAACTTAACATATAGTGTTAATAATAATATGATAAGTGAAAAGAAAATTTTGTCGTGTGCTGTTTTTGGTATTCCTTTTTTTGTACAACTGTCAACGGCAATGAAAACACGTTCAACTACATTTGTGTAGACGCTGTGCGGGAGCGAAAACAAAATGAATAGCCATGTGCATTTTATTTTTAATGGCATTTAAACATAAACATATTTTTATATTTAGTTATTTCTCTGTGCTTTTTTTACATCTCACACGACATTCATTCACTAAGCAATGAAAACCGCGTGCATCTATGCATACTATGTATATACGTAACAATGTGTGTACTGATTTACCGACAATTTAGTAGTTTCACTTGGGCATTTATTGCATCTCACACGCATATAATGTCGTATGTATGAACAGTTACAGGGTTTTTTTTGCTCGGCTAAGTCTTTTCTTTTTTTTTAGGAAAGATGAAAATGTCTGAAAACGACCGCTCAGGACCTACCAATGTCCTGTTGGTAAAAATAAAACAAACATAGTATATTGATTCACAATTTTGGTTTTCAGACTGTGGTTTTACATTCGAAAGGCAGCGACTTGCTGCATTTATTCCCGAAAAGAAAGCAATGCGGAATTTGGGCCAAATTCAGGTCAAAATTTAAAAAAATGGAAAAAAGATACTGTAAGTATTATCAATGCAATATTTAATTATATAACTTAATTTTATCTCCTTTATGATGATCAAACCCCTTCTGCTTCAACTGCTGTTCCGGCCTGTACTATATTATTTTAACCGAAAAGGAATTTTATAAAATGAATAATATAGAAAAATTCAAAGGGCCGCCAATTTATGTATATAAAAACTGTAATTATTAGTTAATCAGAATAAAGAAATTTTAGTTGATATAAAACATAAACATAATTAAAAAATAGATAGCCAACTGTAAATATGTAAAAAACAAAATGAAAATATGAAATGCTGTAAATATTTTTAATGTTCTGTAATTTTTGTATATTTTGTAATTATGAATTAATTAGAATTAAAAAATTGTAGTTGATAAGTAAACATAATTAAAAATATAAATAACCACCTGTAAGTATCTAAAAAAAAACGTGTAAATATGAAATACTGTAAATATTTTATACAAAGTGTAAATAGGTAATAAAAACGAAAATAAAGGAAAAATTCGGTATATTGTTTTGTATTTAAATTTGTGTATTTACATTATCATATCGAATTAACAAAAATATAAATTTTATATTATTAATATTAAACACAGAAAAATAAATTGATATGATATGATGGTTAATTTGATGAAATTCAGTATCAAATCGGCTCTGATATGGCGCTTATCAAATTGATATGATCGAAATGTTAAAAACGATATTTCGGTAATATCATTTTCACATTTTAGCGGTATCAATTTTTTGTAGTATATTTGATATTAGAAATGTTAAATTGACATTATTGCGCAGTTGATATTATAATAGATTTACGTTATTGAAGAAAAGAAACTAAGAATATCAAATTGATAATGTTTTTCATTTGATATTATAATGTCAAGTTTACATTGATGTGGTCTGCCAATTAGGCAGTCGTAACAGGACATTGGTAGGTTTTTCATCTTTCCTAAAAAAAAAGAAAAGACCTAGCCGAGCAAAAAAAAAAATGAATAAAATGCACATGGCTATTCATTTTGTTTTCACTCTCGCACAGCCTCTACACATACACACGCTTGAATACGTACGTACAAATGTAGTTACACGTGTTTTCATTGCCGTTGACAGTTGTACAAAAAAAGGAATACCGAAAACAGCACACGACAAAATTTTTTTTTCACTTATAACACTGATGTAAAGTTTACTCACCTTTTAATATTTTGTGCACTTGGGGAAACACTACACGACTGACAAATCAAAATTTTTGGATTCAATTTGACAATATTTCATGGTGAGATTGATATGTGTCCATAAACACAAACTTACCATGCGCTTTAAAAATTGATCTTGACTCGCTTTTTTTTCTGTGAACCCACATCAATGTAAACTTGACATTATAATATCAAATTAAGAACATTATCATTTTGATATTCTTAGTTTCTTTTCTACAATAACGTAAATCTGATATTACAATATCAACTGCGCAATAATGTCAACTTAACATTTGTAATATCAAATACACTACAAAAAATCGATACCGCTAAAATGTAAAAATGATATTACCGAAATATCGTTTTTAACATTTCGATCATATCATTGATAAGTGCCATATCAGGGCCGATTTGATACTGAATTTCATCAAATTAACCAACATATATTAATTTTTTTTCTGTGTAGATGAAGAGGTCCAGAAAGCGGCATTCAATGATTATGCTTGAGGACTAGTAGCCCTAAAGCAGGTGGTTAAAAAATAAAAAGAATATTTCTGTCGACAGAAAGCGCTCTTCCGAAGGCCCCCAGGACCCGGTTACCCGACGTCATTATTAACATTAGCCTCTAATGCCCCAGCAACAACCCCAGCCCTACGACTGCACCTCCATTGGGAGGTACTGGGGCAAGGCCGCGAAGAACTGTATAGTACACCTGGGGCAGCAGCTTTTGCAGAAGCAGAGCTAAACAAGTTCCACACTTACACAGAAAAAAATTGATATGATGGTCAATTTGATGAAATCCAATATCAATTCGGCCCTGATATGTCACATATCAATTTGATATGATCGAAATGTTTAAAACGATATTTCGCTAATATCATTTTTACATTAGCGGTATCACTTTTTTCTAGAAAAAAGCTTTAACAAAGCTTTTTTGTCAAAATCAAGCGTTGGCTCAGAGGGCTAGCGCTTCGTGTTTTTGATACACAGGCCTGAGGGTTAGTGGTTCGATTCCTCCCCGCGACAAATTTATTTTTATTTTTTTATTGAAATCTGAAATCATTTAAATGTAGCTTTGTTGTAACAATTATAAGGACATTTCAGAAATTATTCTTAAGCACTTAAAGCATACTCTGCCTTGGGGCGTACTTGAACCTGGAACACAGACACCCTAGCAGCTGAACTATCGCTCAACGTTTTCCGCGGGCGTTAAGTTCAAAAGCCATCAAAACCATGTTAGTGCAAGCAAAACGATATGTTTGAAGTAAGCCAAGTCGAATTTCGAAAAGGTCTATTTCGCTTCCACTCACGTAATTAACGCCGCCATATTGCCCTATCCTCTCTTTTTCGATGTCAAGAAATATTCGAAAAGACAGAATTCGTGAAAATTACAGTTTTTGGTATCAATTTGACATAATTTCATGGTAAAATTGATATTTGTCGAAAAAACACAAACTTACCATGCGCATATCAAATTGATCTTGACGCATTTCTTTTTCTGTGTAATACGAGGAGTATGAAGTGAACTTGCTTTGAGGAAACGGTGCTACGTTGAGTCTTAACTTTTCACTTCCTCCAATTATCATTCCTGAGTTCAACCATGGTTTATTTGTGGAATTGGTAAATAATAAACATATTCTACAGAGCCCGTGCGAAAGCGAGAAACGTTTTGACAGACGCAGCCTTTTCACAGGGCGGCTATGACGACACCTGGTTGCAATTGAAGACCAGGTACCAAAACGGAAAAATCGTAGTATTCGTCGGCATAGGAAAAATAGTTGACGGTAAGGCTATAGACGGTTCCTCGAACCAACTAAAAGCACTACATGACACCGTCAAAAACTCAATGAGTATTCTTAAAAACCTTGATATCTGCACAAAATCCTAGGATCCAATCTTGTTCTTTATCAGAAGAAATCTTGACCAACAGACTCTAACTTCAGTTAAAAATCAAATCTTCAACAGAAATTCCAATTACATGCTGGAAACGATTAACGCACAACTTTTAACAACGCTCCGGCGCTTAGAAGAAAGCTGCAAGATTTGTACCCTAGGATCACATCAATTTTATGCGCTTTCAAGGAAAGGACAGGCTAGGACAACACTCGTAGCATGTACAATGGCCTACCTGTCAACCAAAAATCAAGGTCCACACACTATAGACTTGCCGATTGATCAAATTCATTGAGGGCCCAAATTCAGTCCCCACGATAATGTCATTTGTGTCGTAAAAGCGGGCGTGGAGAATCATCAAGAAGGTATGGAGAACTTTAATCATAAACATTGACCATAAACTTAGCTGCTTTCTATAAAATTTGGTTAAAAGCTGACCGATATCACGCCATAATTAAGGGTATCATTCAATGGGAAGGAGAACCCAAGGGACACTTAGCATGACCAAAACCCAACAAATAAAGCAGTAGCAAAAGTGGTAAAAGTACCAGACGCTCAGTAACACCCACACAGAAAAAAAATGCGTCCAGATTAATTTGATATGCGCATGGTAAGTTTGTGTTTTTTCGACAAATATCAATTCTCTTTATATATGGACGTTGATGCACTTCGACACTAACGACACTAAGCACGTGCTTGTTACGCGCGGGGCCCTTTTATAAATTCAAAAAACAAATAGAGACGGGACACAAATGAAAATAAAAGGCATTACTAAGAATTAAGCAAGTGAGTTAAAATATTTGTTTTTAATACCGGGATAGATGTTGAAATGATAAAGTTTATTATAGTTATTACGTAGAACGCAAAAGGGCTCGTGCAGAGAAAAATTTGATGTACATCGTGGCAAATTTAGATGATAATAAATTAGTGTTAGTCTAACGGGAACGTTGAATGTTAGGCGGTTTAAAAGTTCTGCAGAATCAATGTCACCTCTTATGAGATTTTGTATAAAAATAGTACCAAGCATTGTTCTACGATTTACAAGTGTAGGTAAAATAAGCAATTGTAATCTACTCTCGTAGGAAGGAAGCCTTACGTTTTGATCCCAGTTCAAACTACGCAGGGCAATTAAGAGAAATTTTTTTAGTACCGACTCAATACGGTCGATGTGCACTTGATATTGTGGATTCCAAACCGACGAACAATATTCCGAAATTGGACGGACAAGGGAGGTAAATAATAATTTGGTCGTATAAGGGTCATCAAATTCTTTTGACCAACGCTTTATAAACCAAAGAACACTCATGGCTTTGTTAACAGTGGACGTAATGTGACAGTCAAATTTAAAATTAGGGTCAAGAAGAACACCTAAATCGTTAACTGAATATATACGGTGAAGTGGCGTATTTTTAAGAAAGTAACTGATAAACGTAAGAGTACCCCTATAAAAAGTCATAACGTTGCATTTTAGGCAGTTCAAATTTAAAAGGTTGTACTCACACCATCCATGAAAACAATCAATATCCGACTGTAAGTTAAATCCAGACGCTGAATCATTATATCATAAACAAAGCTTAACATCATCAGCATACATTAGTATACGAAAATGTGTTATGATTGAGGAAAGATCGTTAATAAACAAAGTAAACAGCAAAGGGCCCAAATGACTACCCTGAGGCACTCCCGATGTCACGTAGATCAATTTTGAAACAGCATTCTTGAATATAACCCTCTGAGTCCTACCATTCAAGTAACATGATATTCAAGATAATAGATTACCAGGAAACCCAAGCTGATCTAATTTAAATAAAAGAAGAAAGTGGTTAACGGAGTCAAAGGCCTTACTAAAATCTGTATATTCAATGTCAGTCTGCATTTTTTTCTTAAACCCATTTATTACAATAGATGACAATTCAAGAAGGTTGGTGGTGGTCGATTTTCGCTTACCAAAACCATGCTGACACGGTGATATAAGCGAGGAACATAAATATTGCAAATGAGAAGTGATAATACGTTCAAATGATTTAGGAATTGCCGACAATTTAGAAATACCTCTATAATTTTGGGCATCTGCTTTCGCACCTTTTTTATGGAGTGGAATAATAAAAGAGTCCTTCCAGATAGAAAGAATATTTCTTGACATCGAAAAAGAGAGGATAGAGCAATATGGCGGCGTTAATCAGGTGAGTGGAAGCGAAATAGAATTATTCCAAATTCGACTTGGCTTACTTCAAACATGTTGTCTCGCTTGCACTAACATGGTTTTCATGTCTTTTGAACTTAACGCCCGCGGAAAACGTTGTGCGATAGACCAGCTGGTAAGGTGTCTGTCTCTGATGCTGAAGGTCCCAGGTTCAAGTACGCTCCAAAGCGTAGTATGCTTGAAGTGTTTAAGAATAATATCTGAAATGCCTTATAATTGTTATAACAAAGCGGCAGATTTTAATAAAAAAAATAAGGCCTGTCAGTCCTGTGTATCAAAAACACGAAGAGCTAGCCCTCTGAGCCAACGCTTGATTGTGACAAAAAAGCTTTGTCAAAGCTTTTTTCTAGAAAAAATGCTAATGTAAAAATGATATTAGCGAAATATCGTTTTTAACATTTCGATCATATCAAATTTATATGTGACATATCAGGGCCGAATTGATATTGGATTTCATCAAATTGACCATCATATCATATTAATTTTTTTTTCTGTGTAGAGTAAACGGGTATACCAGATTTGTCGGAAAATATGTATAATACAGAAAGAATAGTAAAGTATTCTTCATCAGGATTACAAGCCAAGTCTCATCAATGTCTATCGACTGACCACGCCCACTTTAACGTTCACACACGGTTAAAACGCTTCAATCTATCTGCCGCCCATATAGCATTTACTGAAATAACCGGTAGGATGCGCCCTATAATATCGATTTGCTGCTGATAAAAATTTCCCACGACCACTCTAACGACCACAAACGGTTTAAACGCTAGGGCTGGCGTTCTAAAATATCGCTTTGCTGCTTATATCTCTCTCTATTTCCCATTTGCTCCCTTAAGCCGAGTATCTGATAGTCGAGGCACTCGACTATAGCGTTCTTCCTTGTTTTAACATACAAGTATAACCTCCTACGCTTGAAAACAAAATTTTTATTTAGATTCGAAATTCGAATTTAATTTTATCAATATCGGACGACAATATCATAAAACTACCATAGGTAAGATGGAAAAATTGGTGGGAAAATAATATGAAAGCTTCGGGGGTTTTTTTTTACATCTTATCTTATACTATTGGGAATATATTTTTTTTATGTTTAAGAATTTGAATTAAATTTATATAAAATCGGAAGACTCGAAAAAATAGCTGCCAAAGAAATCGTCAGAAAATAAATTGATAATTTATATTTTAATATCGCTGAAGCTAGCAACAATCCTTCAAAATTTAACATATTGTTACTAACATTGATTATATCTTATAAATGCAAGGGCCACATGTAATAGTTCAAAACCTATAAACACTGTCTAAGCGTTTAACTTTTTTTTGTGTATCCATTAATTTTAGGGTCTTAGAATCATTTAAATCGATATTAACCGTTCCACAGAAGAAAGAAAGATTCTTTGATTTTTGTGAAAGTATATGAATTAAATGATTGAATTTAAAAATAAAACTTGTGAAATGTATTTATTTAGTAGATCTTATATTACATTTTCGTAACAAAAGGTGATATGAGAACTTTTGTTTGCTGTAGTTGCGATCGACACTAGATCTTTACCCCTTTAAGAGGTGTTTTTGTTTAATTCTATTCAATTTATATTTATGCAAATATTTGTACTCCTTACACTTAAATCAAAATATATCCTAAATTGTAAAACATCGCCCTTAAAACTCTTTTTTTTTTTAATCTCATGAAAATCTTTCTAAAGTCAAAAAAATATTTGTTACTCAAAAAAGCGTTACTTAGGTATAGGATTGCTAGAACAGGCTTAAAAAGAAAAACAAAAGTAATAATCTTATACCCGTTACTCGTAGAGTAATAGGTTATAAAAACTTCGGCAGGAAGTATGTAACTGGTAAAAGGAAGCGTTTCCGTCCTTGTAAAGTACATATATGGACCGTTCTTTTAAACACCGATGACTTTTTTAAGTTGACATTTTTGATTTGCCTGAAACATTCTTTACATTTACTATTCGGAAAATAAGTAAACACGTTTATCAAGATTTTGCCGAAAAGAAAAACTTTTTTAAGGGGGAAATTTTTAAAGTTTGAAACTTCAACTTTTTAAATACATTTGTTTAAACACACAACAATTTTTATTTAAAAAAAAGGAAAACATTAATATAAAAAAATTTTTTTAACTATTGCCTCAACAAAAAAATTTGTTGTGTTTTTGGTATAAAGCTGTGAAAGGATAAAGTTCCTTTAAAATTCATCGTTTTTTGGAATTTTTTTTTGCAATAGCTCCCAAGGCAAAAACGCAAAAATTAACTTTAGCTAAGCACACATTACAAAAAAATCTTCTTGCATAATAACTGTAGTAAATATATTAAGAAAAAACTTATAAAAAATAAAATTAAACCAAAACAAATTAAAAATTTTAGTTGGTAAAATAAATAGTGTTTTGATCTTTATTAAATATATTTCCTCTTTTTATTAAGAAATTATTAACAGATTGTTAAATAACTCAAAAATACAAACGACATAAGGTTCCAATAAAAGCGAAGGAGAAGGCTGCTTAAAATATCAAAGGGCTTATTACATTAAGTTCGATAAAAAAAACAATAAAGGAAGTTAGCTTCGGCAAGCCGAAGTTGGCGTACCCTCGCAGTTATAAGAAATAATCAACTTTAGTAACACCATGTTAAATTATGATATCAAAAAAAAGTATTTTATCCTTTTTTTCAAACCATCTTTTTTATATGTTAGAGTAGTCCGATTTTTTTAAATTGAATTCGAAATTCTTAAAAATAAAAAAAAATTATTATAAGATAAAATGTTAAAAAGCCTCGAAGCTTTAATTTGTTTCATATTATTTTCCCACCAATTTGCAGATCGTTCCTATGACAGCTATATGATATAGTTGTCCAATTTTAAAAATATTTTATTCGAAATTTAAAAAATGTTATTTCTAAGCTTAGAAGGTTATATGATAAAAAACACCAGATATATAATTTTTTTTTTTTAATTATTTTCCGATAGTTCCCATTGGAGCTATAAGATATATTTGTCTGATTCGGCTGGTTCCAACTTATATACTACATGTAATAGAAAGAAGACTTTTGGGAAAGTTTCATCTCGATAGCTTTAAAGTTGAGAGACTAGTTTGCGTAGAAACGGACAGACAGACGGCCAGACAGAAAGACGGACGGACAGGCAGACATGGCTAGATCAACTCGTCCCCTGATGCTATTCTTTATGGGGTCGGAAACGTCTCCTTCACTGCGTTGCAAACTTCTGATTGAAATCATTATACCCTCTGCAAGGGTATAAAAAAATCATTTCATTATTTCTCTGACCGTTTCTTTGACAGCCAAATGTTTGAGTCATCCGATTTTTATTAATTTTAATTCTAAAAAGTAAAAAAAATCTATTTACAATATTATACACAGAAAAAAAAAATGCGTCAAGATCAATTTGATATGCGCTTGGTAAGTTTGTGTTTTTTCGACAAATCAATTTTACCATTAAATAATGTCAAATTGATACCAAAAAATGTAATTTTCCCGAATTCTCTCTGTTGAATATTTCTTGACATCGAAAAAGAGAGGATAGTTAATTGCGTGAGTGGAAGCGAAATAGACCTATTCGAAATTTGACTTGGCTTACTTCAAACATGTTGTCTCGCTTGCACTAACATGGTTTTCATGTGTTTTGAACTTAACGCCCACGAAAAACGTTGTGCGATAGACCAGCTGCTAAGGTGTCTGTCTCTGATGCTGAAGGTCCCAGGTTCATTTTTTTTGTATCAATTTGACATTATTTCATGGTAAAATTGATATTTGTTGAAATAGATCAAATTGATCTTGACGCATTTTTTTTTCTGTGTGTATGATCCGCCTGGTTCCAACTTATGTACTAACTGCAATAGAAAGAAGACTTTTGGGAAAGCATCAGCCCGATAGCTTTAAAACTGAGAGACTAGTTTGCGTAGAAACGGAAGGATAGACGGACATGGCTAGATCGTCTAGTGATGCTGATCAAGAATATATATACTTCATGGGGTTGGAAACGTCTCCTTCACTGCATTGCAAGCTTCTGACTGAAATCATTATACCCTCTGCAAGGGTATAAATATAATTTTATTGTGGCCAAATTCTGGTACACGTGTTTACTTATATTCCGAATAGTATACGTAAAAAAAGTTTCAGGGAAATCAAAATTAAAATTTTTTATTTGCCCAATTCGTTTGGTTTGTAAAGGAACGGCCCATATATATTCTTGATCAGGATCACTAGCCGATTCGATCTAGCCATGTCCGGCTGTCCGTTCGACCGTGTGAATGCTGAGATCTCGGAAACTATTAAAGCTAGCATATTTCAGCTGAGAAACAAATATCAGATAGTCGAGGCACTCGACTACAGCGTTCTTCCTTGCGTTTTATTTCTTTTTGTCAATAGCTATCGATTGACTCCAAAATAGTTTTATATGACCGCTTAAACGTTCATAACGCTAAAAAACTGTCTGGCGCCCACAGGTTCAATGATAAAAACTCGTCAATAACCATCGATTGACCTCAACAAGTTCGCCACGCCCATAATTTCTAAGTCTGTCTGGCGCACACATTACCATATATTGAAACCGCGGGTTGGTGGCGCTATATAATCGTGCTTTCCTGCTTGTATGTCTCCATCTCCTATTTGCTCGCTTTAGCTGTGTAACATGACTATATGCCGGCAATTGTTAAAATCGGACCATACAAAAAAGTTATACTTACTATTCTACTATACTACAAATCATGAAATGGAACCTACGTGGCGTTGTACGAGTATGTTATCCTAGGGACATTTGCTTTTATATCTGTATTTCCCGACCTTTGTTTTTATAACTACCTACAAATTTTTATGACCAAATATAGTCATCGACCTATCTACAAGAATATTTTCATCTACTTTGGGCTCTCCTTAGCTTGCTAACGGGTATCTGATAGTCCAACACATTTTTCCTTGTTTTTTTTTCTATTTGAAACCACTAAAAACTTAAATCACTAAACTAAGTCCAGATATCTCTTCCGAACTCACCTTGTTTAATACGAAATGCAGAACGGCTGCCTGGCTCCGGCAGGTGAGCACGTAGTTGTCAGGCTGGGAGGCGCAGTCGCGGACCAGGAAGTCGCCCTCGCGCTTTACGATGTCCTCCGCTCGCTGGCGGGGAAGGGCTCCGTGGTACCACGCGTGGGAACGTAGTTCGCGGGCGTCCAGGCTCAGCTCCCACTCGAGCGCTTTCTTCAGGGCAATGGCCTCCTGTTGCTCACTGGGACTGGGCTGTGCGGTGGCCAGCGGGGTGGAAGCAATGCTGCTGCCGTAGCTCTCCATCTTGTTGTCTTTGATGGCACAATGAGGACTGTTGCACCTGGGCACCGGTCTGAGCTACGAGTAGCTGTCAGGATAAAACAGGGGTGAGAGTTAAATTCTCTTATTTTGAGCACATTGATTGTAACATGGGGTATCCTCTCACAAGCGTCTTGAGAGAAATTTGCTCCCACAGAAATTGCTCTTTAGTATATGAACAACTGCAAGTGTAAAATTTAAGTGCAAAAAAAAAAAAAATTTTAATTTAATAAATAAAATATAAAATCTTTATTAAAAAAACAGAACACACATAACAAATTTGTTTCAGAAAGACAGTTTACTTACCTGCTACGCCCAATTTACAAGGGAAAAGATAGGAACGGGGAGAACACTCTTACAACTCAAACAAATTTTATATTCAAAGTTCTGGATTTTTCAATCGCACATCTGGCTTTAATACGGGAGTGGAGTTTTTAGTCCTGTCATAATATACTTGTCTGAACTCTTTGCCGCTTGATTATGCTTTACAAATTTTACGACGTTAGCTTTGAGTGTGGTGTTCTTTTAGGGGTTGCTCACTGCTTTCTCTTTGCGACATACATTATTGAGAGCCGTTTGTTTAGCGTTTTGCCTCCACATTTAACATCGTTAAATGTCGTTTTTGAGAAACTATTACAGAATGCGCGATGCATGCAATGCAATGCACGCAATGGGTAACTTAATAACATTTAAATGTATTTTTTGAATACTGCTTCTTAGAAAATGAAGTTTCAGCTATGATTTGAGCGAAAGACGTTGTCTTCAATATGTAACAATCAATTGGTTTAGTCCTTAAAATGCTTATACCGGTCAATCGATATATCGATACCTTTAGGTATTGACATACCTTATTTAGTTTAACATTTTTCTAGCACCAAAACTGTTTGAGCCACTGTTTTGGGCGTTTGTGGGCATAAGAATTATCGGACCAAATTTGCGTTGAGTACTAAGCTTGGGTATCTAAATCTGAAATCCCAACACACCAGCTTTTTTGGGCCGAGCATGAACTTACAGCAACGGTCAAAATAATAGTAGTGTCCACAGGGGCTTTTTAGTAATCCCAAACAATAAGTCTATAAATGTTTATACACTTTTTTTTATTTTCATTGAAACTGAACTAATAGTAGCTAATAATAATAAACATTAACTAAGAATAACTAAGAAGATTAAAGAAACAACAAGAAAGGATGTTAGCTTCGGCAAGCCAAAGTTTGTTTATTCTTGCAGTTATAAGAAATAATCAACGTTAGTAACACCATGTTCAATTTTTAAGGATCGTTGCTAACTTCAGTGATATTAAAAAAAATTATTTTATTATTTCTCTGGCCGTTTCAGCTAAATGCTTGAGTCATCCGATTTTTGTTAATTTTAATTCGAAATTCTTAAAAATATAAAAATGTATATTCCCAATATTATAGGATAATATGTCAAATAACACCGAAGCTATAACTTATTTTATATTATGACAGCTATATGAAATAGTTGACGGATTTTGATAAAATTAAATTTGAAATTTAAAACTATTACAAAAATGTTGTTTCCAAGCGTGGGAGGTTATATGTTATAAGATCACCAAACATATCATTTTTATACCTGTTACTCGTAGAGTAAAAGGGTATACTAGATTAGTCGGAAAGTATATAACAGGTAGAAGGAAGCGTTTCCGACCCCATAAAGTATATATATTCTAGATCAGGATCAGTAGACGAGTCGATTTTGCCATGTCCGTCTGTCTGTCTGTCCGTATGAGCGCTGAAATGTCGAGAACTATAAGAGGTAGGACAGGTATACTTGGCATGTATACTTGGCTGTAGAGCCTACAGTTTTTATGATAGAGCCAAAATTTGTGTTTGCCTCATAAATACTTATCGACTGACCTAAAAAAAAATGTATCACGCCCATTCTAAAGCCCACAATCGGCTTAAACGCTTAAATCTGTGTGCCGCCCACATAACATCTACTGAAATAGCCGGTAGGTGGCGCCCTAAAATATCACTTTGCTGCTTATATATTTCCCTTAACAGTAATGGGTATCTAGTAGTCGAGGCATTCGAATATAACGTTCTTCCTTGTTTAATCAGATCTCGCCTCTCGGCAGTACATTGTTTTCCACGCCCCTATAGTGAGGACTAATTGTCGAGGAAGAATCTATGAATGCCCGGGACTATTAAATAACATTTAAACGTATTGTTAAACAACACTTACCTTGTTAAAAATGGAGTAAATTTTATTATTCTTGAACTTTGTTTTGCCTCTACTATTATTTTAACTGAGTCAAACTCGCTCATTTTTGCAAATTAAGGCGAAAATAAATACACAGAGGTATGAGAACCGAATTTACCTGCACATTCTTAGATCTAGACTTACTTAAGTGAAAAAATGAATTAATTTGCCAAGAAATAAAGAAAATAGTAAGAAAAACTCTTTGTGCAAACGGTACTACTATTGACCGGAACTTTATCTTAAGGTTTGGCTAAATTCAAGGCCTACCTATATTTTTTGTTTTTTATGCCCAAAGATGGGATGTAAGTAAATAGATTAATGTTTAAGTTAATAGAAAATGTGGATAATTTTCCATCTATAAAAGTTATAAGAATATTACTATATACCACTGTGAACGGCAGTTCCCGTAGTGACGAACCGCACCAGGAGAGTGACTCTGTCTGCTGAAATCGTCCGATTGTTCAGAGTGATACACCAAACGAAAGCTATCGAAAAATTGTAAACCAAGACTTTGAAATAATCAACTGTTTTGTAAGTAAGGCGGGGAAAGTATAAAATCAAAAGTTTTAAAAATGTAATCTGTCGGGGCCAGTGGGGTAAACACCGCTTGTTATGAACCTAATTGTATTCTCACTTAAAGGACTTAGTGTTATATTATATTTCTATTAAACGGATCTTCCGATTTTAGCAATGACACGTTAAAAAAACGATATTTTTATTAGTATAAGATAATATGTCAAAGCACATCGAAGCTAAAATTGTTTCATATTATTTTCCCACAAATTTTCCGTTCTTATGGCAGCTATCCGAATTTGATACAATGAAATTAAAAATTCAAAACTGATTGAAAAACGTTATATTCAAACTTAGGAGGTTGAATGTTAAAAAAAAAAACACCAAATATATAATTTCTTCATATTATTTTCCCAACAAATTCCCGATCGTTCCCATGGCAGCTATTATATGGTCGTCCGATTTTGATAATATTAAACTAAAAATTGAGAACTGCGAGATGTTATGTCTTACCTATCGGCCCTATATGTTTTGTAAATTTTACTAGGATCCGCTAGTGGTCTCGCCTAATTCTTTCCGGATACCCTTGTCTCGTCCCTTGGCTCTTAGATGAAATTGACGCACATACGGGCTATAGTTACTGATAAAATTTTTAAGTTTGGGACTTTTTGGTAATCAGCTAGCGAACAGCCTGCGGGGGGGTTCTTTGACTCTTTTCTTCAAAAACACCCGCCTCCATAAAAATTATAAATCCCGTTGCTCTGAAATTACCGTTAATGAATCAGAATTAATTATAAAGAGAAACCGAAAGTCTCTATGCACAAATATCACACCCCTTATTTTGTTGTTTACCAAGTTGTTCCTCATATCTTTAGCCACCCTACCGTTGATTTTCTGATTTGGGTATTGAAAATCCCAATGTTGTTTACGACGTGTACTTCCTGATCACATTACCAATCAGGGATAATGCCATAATTAAGCACCTCATTTTTAATGCTTTAATTAAGTCCAAAGTTCACAATATTCTTCCTTATTTTAATACACATTATGTTTTCTCTTAATGACGTTCTATAGTTTTAACTTAGATTTCATTGTAATGTTTTTATATTTCTAATATTCTAATAAAAAGGTTTATTAATGATCTAATGAAAAAAAAATATAATTCAGGTGGTTCTTCCATAATTTCGGGGCTTTTGTCAGCGAAGAATATATTTTGTTAACACTTAATTTGAATACTAGCTGCCCGAAATGCGATCAACAAAAATAATATACATATGTGGCAAAATATAGTTTATAACCACAATGCTACATGTTGTCACTCACCCTCTGTAGACTCCGTCGAAGGCCTTCGTCGTTTCGCAGATTAGGTTGGTATAATAGTTTTACTTAGGTTTAGCACGAAGAGAAAATGTGTTCTGCGCCCATGGGAATTAATTTTAGCATCGGATGGCCATTACTTGCTCTAGCTATTTTTATATCCTTGCAGAGGGTATAATGATTTCAGTCAGAAGTTTGCAACGAAGAAGTTTGCAGTGAAGAAGACGTTTCCGACCCCATAAAGTATATATATTGTTGATCAGCGTCACAATGCGAGTCGATCTAGTCGATCGATGTCCGTCTGTCCGTCCGTTTCTACGCAAACTAGTCTCTCAGTTTTAAAGCTATCGGGCTGAAAAAGTCTTATTTCCATTGCAGGTAGTATATAAGTCGGAACCAGCCGGATGGGAAAACTATATCTTATAACTATATCTTATAGCGTAACTATCGGGGAAAAAATTTAAAAAAAATATTATATCTTTGGTGTTTTTTAACATATACATTTCTATTGGATATGCTTGGATATAACATTTTTAAAATAGTTCTGAATTTCGAATTAAATTTTTTTCAAAATCGGACGACTATATCATATTGGTCCTATAGGAACAAACGGAAAAAAAGTGCTAAAATAATATGGAAAATAACCTTCTACGCTTGGAAATAACATTTTTTGTTTGGCTTTGAATTTTGTATTATTTTATCAAAATCAGACGACTATATCATATAGCTGCCATAGGAACGGTCCGAAAATTAGTCGGAAAACATGAAATAAAAATTAAATCTTTGGTGTTTTTAAACCTTATAATAATATAACCTTATAACTTTTCTTAATTAGTTCTGAATTTCGAATTAAATTTTATTAAAATCGGACGACTATATCAAATAGCTGTCATAGGAACGATCCGAAAATTGGTGGGAAATAATATGAAACTAATTATAGCTTTTTGACATATTATCTTATAATATTGGGAATATACATTTTTATACTTTTAAGAATTTCGATTTCAATTTAATAAAATTATTGATTATTTTTTTTATAGCTGCAAGGGTATACAAAATTCGGCTTGGCGAAGTTAACTTCCTTTCTTACTATCCCTTAGTTTACTTTTAATTTTATTCCAGTTTTAATTTTAATTCCGGTTCTTTTTATCGGGTTGCTCCGGTGGACTATTATATGCTGTTGTGGCGTCCAGCTATAAAGTTGGACAAGCACTGATGTGCACTCCTACCAAGCAACAGTTAAACATCAGCGAGCGTCAGGCACCGAGAAAAGCACAGCAGAAAATTGGCACAGAAGCACGGCGCAGCTGCCGACGAATTATTGGGGCTTAAAAGCACGCGCACACGCTTTATGGTTCAGCTGGAAGGGCCTTTCGGCCACGTGAGGTGCTCCTTGGTTCATTCCGCAGCTTGTCCAGTTAATGTACACCCTAACCTAGACAAACAAGCGGTTGATGCGGAGCCGCTTTTGCCTTAGGCGCTCTGCTATATGTTTTAATTAATTTCTAAACGGAGGTGCCGTGATAACGTGTGATTTACTGCGCTGTTTTCAGAGGAATAACTTTTCCGGAAATGGCATGACAATCACCCTGAGGTCCGACATGGTCAGCTCTGCTTTATATCGATATGTAACTATCGCCCTTTAGCGCAGATCTACCTCGTAACCTATGCGAATGCCAAGGCGGTTCCGTAAACGTTAATTTCGATTTCAATCTTTATGTTCTTGATCGCCAACAGACTGCACATTACAGAGACTGACGGACACAAGGATATGGCTAAATCAACTCGTTTAGTGATGAAGATCAAGAATATGTACGGGGGCAGTCCGATAAGAACTTAGCCTCACCGCCCGATGGCGTCACTATCGCAAGAGAAATATACTATCGTATAGTATATTCTCGTAGACGGCTACTGTCCAAATTTCAGCCGAATCGGACTCGAAGTTTTTATTTGACTGCGTGTGGAATCGGACGTGTCCGCGGAATTAAGAAAAACGGAGAGAGAAAAATATCGGTCTGTGATTTGATTTTCTTTTTTGGAAGAGAAATCGCGCAGCTTATTCAAAGAGGTCTTAAATGCTGTGTACGGTGATTCTTCTCCTTCGATGGCGACCGTCAAAAATTGGCTTAACCAAATTCAACGTGGTCGCACGTCGGTTTTTGATAAGCCACGCCCAGGTGCTCCGAAAACGGATACCACAAAGGATAACGTGACAAAAATCCACGGTCTCGTATTGGCAGACAACCGATTGAGGATACGCAAGAAAGCTGAGACAGTAGGCATGTCAAAAGACCGCGTGGGTCACATATCCTGCATGACATTTTGTGGATTAGAAAGCTGTCGGCGCGATGGGTGCCGCGTTTGCTCACTCCGGACAACAAACGCAACCAAGCAACAGTCGAAACAGTGGACTTCACCCGGCGAACCTGCTCCGAAGAGGGCGAAGACTGAACCAACGGCCGGAAAGGTGATGGCCATCGCTTTTACATCGACTACCTAGAGAATGGAAAAACGGTCAAAGGGCTGTACCCTGCCGAATTATTGAACCGATTCGCCGTCAAATTGCAGAAAATACGGCGCCATTTGGCGAAGAAAAAAGTGCTCACACTTCCGCCCTCGCCAAGGCCAAATTGGTCGAACTGGGCTACAAACTGCTAACGCATCCATACCGCATACTCTCCAGATTTGTCCCCGTGTGACTTCTTTTTGTTTCCAATCTTGAAAAAGTCACTTGCTGGACAGAAATTTGCGTCGAATGAGGAGGTCGACACAGAGGCATATTTTGCAGACCTCGAGAAAACGTATTTTTCAGACGGGTTAAAGAAGTTGGAGCATTGCAGGGTAAAGTGTATCGAGCTAAAAGGAGATTATATTGAGAAATAAATCAAAAATTTTCGTTTTTCTTTTGGAGGCTAAGTACTTATTGGACCACTGTCGTATACTAGAAGGCGTGATGAAATGTTTTTTGCCAATAGAAATCCCGCAGAGGCTTTCAGACAGCTCAAAAAAGTAAATATACAAGGAAAACTGATTTTTTTTTAACACATACCCTTATTTGTTTGGGATCGTTGGACACGCCCTCTGAGCATACGTGCAAATGTTTATAGAAGGCGATGAAGCGCACGTAAAAAACAAATAAATAACATATTAAACTAAGCTAAGAATTGTAATTTAACAAAAAACTTAATAAACGGAATCTATTTAAAATTTATTTAAAAGTGAATAAAAATGAATGTCTTTCAAATTCAATATTTTGATAGGTAAAAAATATATCGAATTTCCGAGGTGATTTCACTTGGGACGTGTCACTTGCAGAGGATTTTACAATGGAACAATTCAGAATTCACTTGCAGGTGACAGGCTATACAACAAATGAGTATAAGGAACAATTGGAATTCAGAGTGACTACGAACAATTTTTATTTGAATTTTCACTTGTGAACATCCTATATATATGGGATGTTTATTAATTTGTTTTTTACGTTTGTCATCGCCTTCCCTAAACATTTTTTCGTGTCATCCCGAGCCCCTGGCCAACGCTCCTGAAAAAATTTGGGTTTGTGTTTAAACAAATTCGTTTTATTTGTATCAATTTCTTGTTAAACCCCTTTTAGAACTGTGTAAAAACCTTTGCGGGATTTTAATTGACACAAAACATTTCCTTTTGCCACATTCGAGTAACGGAATTTTCTAGGTTATAAAAATTATAAGACACAGAAAGGGACGAAAATTTCAGAAGATCTGACTCTCCTTGATGCACAATCTTTTTTGTCGGAACTTTTCTACGCTGTGCCGACTTCTCTTCTCACGTCTACTGCGGCGCAGAGTTCAAGGCACAAAAAAAAATAAAAAAGTTGTTTGCCATCTGACTTGTCACTCCGCGCCTACTGCAGAACTGAAGGGAAACAAGAGGCTCAGGAACCTACTGTAATAATAATCCCGCTCCGCCAATGAAGAAGATAGGGTCAACTTTTTCATTGTTCTCATTCTTTATTACATTTTTGTTCATTCCAATGTATTGATGTTTTCGGAGCAGCTGTTGTTGCCGCTCCGAGCTCGAAGGAGGTTCTTGTTGATAAGTCTCGTAGCGGCGCTGCCAACAGCGGCAGCGGAGAGACGGCCTATGCATTCTTAAGTATGTAGGTATGCTCACTTAGTCTGGAGCGCTGAGGTATATGCACATACATGAGGTCCGCTCATGTTGAAATTATGCTGACACTTGCCTTTTTAGCCTGCGGACCAAGGCACAGCGAGCAGATCGTATTTCGGGCACTGAGGTTGATGACCGAGACTCGGAATTGTATAAACACTATGACGAAGTGTGCGTGCCCCTTTTAGTACTCTTGGTACAGTGGGTGGACAATACATATATTTTATGTGTGTGCATACTACATCTCCCTCCTTTTGAAAAACAACGTAATATAATGGAGTTATTTTCTAATATTAATTTAATGTTATTATTAATTAATAATATTATTTTTTTTGTTTTTAGTTTTTTTTTTCCAAAATTTTTTGTTTTTAATTTGTTTTTTTTTTTATGTGTATTCTTATTTAAGATATGATTATCCTATGTGCTCTTATATTATGTATGGCCATACGTGATATATTTATGAAATAAAAATTGATTATGAAATAAAGAGTTTTAATCTATCTTTATGTACTACATGCTTTTTATTATTTAATATAGTTTTGTTATCTCCTATTTGTTCTACCTTATAAGAACATGTATATTTAAAATCTAACTTATGTCCTGTTTCATTTTTCAATAAAACCTGATCCCCTATTTTAAAATCGAAATCTGAACTAGTTTTGTCGTAACTGATTATCTGTTTTAGCTTATGAGATTCTAGCATTAGTCTGGCTTCTTAAATGCCTGTTCTAATCTAAATTTGGATTCATTAACATAATCTTCTATATTATAAAGGGGTTTTATTTTATCAATGCTATTATTATGTTTTGGTAGATTTGAAATTTTACCAAAAACTAACTCATTGGACAATGGTCATGTGCCATAGATGGGGTTATGTTAAAACAATATACGAAGTATCGCAGCCATTCATCCTAATCAATTTTGTCAACTGAGATGTATGAACGAATGAACTCATTGAGTGTTTTGTGGCTTCGCTCTACGGTACCTACTGTCTGTTGGTGGTGTGCAGTTAAAGTTATGGTTGTAATATGTAAATATTTACATAGATCTTCAATAATTAAATGTTTATATTCTGTTTCCATGTCCGTAATGAACGTGTAACGTGCAACCTTATGTTGCCTAGTATTGAACACAGATCTGACTTCGCGGTGCACGCTATAGTATCCGGCTCTAGCTCGTCGGCTTTGGGGGTGGAGGTCTTGCTAATTCAGATCTGGTACTTGGCTATTATTATTAAACTAGAATTTGAGCGTGCTTGCGACGACATACGGGATTAAATCGTAGATAAGGGAGAGAAACCGGGAGAATGCAATTTAATGCCAGCAGAAAAATAGATTAAGCTTAAAGAAGGAAAAAGGAAAAGGAAAATTCGGTAACCGAGAAGCGGATGTTGTTACTCCTGTGGCCCGCCCTACCTAAGATCACTGGATCCAATTATTAATTTGCCTTACGACCGCATCCTCATCGGCAGAGTTCCAGCGAAATAATTACTCCATGGCTTCGTTTAAATCCATTTTTTTTAATTATCCAAATTAAATTCTATATTTGTATTGGCAGTGCAGGTAGCTTCCCCTTTTGACACTGAGCAAAGACTTAAACAGAATAATTCATCGCCACAAACGGATATAATCACTGAGTACGCATAGTGTAAGAAAATCTTAAATTTTAATAAGAGGAAAATAAAATATCGATAAATTTCATTGTGGATTCCACATTAGTCTAAATTTTACTTAATTTTCTTTTTAAATGTTCTTACTGTACAAAAGATATATATATAATTTTTTTTATTTGGTTCTAAATTATATCCTTATTTTTCGCAGTGTAATCACGTTTTAATTTCATTTTCTTACTAGTATTCTTATTTATTTATATTATTTAATTTGACCGTTCTTCTATTACTGAATCGCGTTCGGCTTTAGGACAAAAATGGTTTACCAATTTTAATTTAAACCTTCAATTTAATTTGCTTTTATGCCAAGTATAAATTTACCCAAGAATAAAAATTGTTTTGTAATAACTCACTTTGTGTACTCTCCACGGCGAAAGATCGATCTCCCGAGGGGTATCAGTAATAGAACCGCGACTCTGGTTCGCAAAGGGTTAAATAAAGACAGAGCATTCATATATTTTAGCCAACCAGTTACTTTCTCGGTTAAAAATTCCTAAAACCGAACCGTAACATAATTGTATTTTTTCTTATATTATTATTCAGTTTTACCTACGCCTACATTTACTGTTTCAAAAAAAAAAATTAATAATAATTTTTATTTTTTTTTTAATATTTAAATTAATTCAATTTCAAACTTTTCTCGCAGTGCAGCATTCTGTGCATATTTTATACTTCTGGTCTATCTAGCCTCATCCGGGTTGGGTTAAATGTCAAACAAATTATACACTGGGCGAATCATACGCCTTCAAACGTTTTACAAAAGCAGCGAAATAATCAGTTAATTGTCGTAGCGCAAGTGTTCACTAGTTTATCCCAGTGTGTCGGCGATAGCCTAACTTCAGTTGCGGGTTAATTTTGTGGCTCTCCCTAATCCCGTCGAAGAATTTTCCATGGGCACATGCTCGAGCCTAAAAAATCGCGTTGGGCCAACCAAAACCATTGGCCGACAAATCTGGAATCTTGGGAGACTACATATTTACTCTGTACACACTATCGAGCTACTGCTTGTGGCCTATTTAATTGTGGCTGCTCAGGTAGCTACCAAGGGGGAGCTGCTAAGGCGGGTACAACTGAAAGTGCAGCTCTTTTGCCCGCTAAGATTGGAGTGACGCTGGTAGAACTCTAGGCCCTAGACGGCGATGGGACACTGCTGGTGCTTGGTTGACTACTGGGGGTGCTCCTGGGGACGCGGTGGGCGACCGAGTGACTCCAAGCGCGGCTGCCAGGAGGTGTTCTGTAGGCACTGTGGGTACCAGTCGATCTTCAGGCGTTTGTCGGGCGAGTCCCTCGATGGCCGCGCAACTCAGCTCTAGCCGGCCGCCAACACAAATTGATATGCAACTTGATTTTCAGAACACTTGTATGTATATTTTGGTGGCTTATTGAGCCGCACTCGAATTAAACGCGTGTTATCGCTTTGAAAACCTTATAATGTATTATGTATGTATAGAGCCTACTTTTAGGCTGAGTATAAACATATGTACTTGTAGCAACGCTTCAGGCGCTGTTACAAACGTCTTAATTGGATCGTACCCATAATTTTAAAATTATCAACTAAAACATGTTCAAAGATTTTTTCCAACGGTGCCACTTTGACCTTCTTTCCAAACTTTTGAAAGAATTGACCTAAGTCACTGGTTCCATTAGGATACAAATCGCTAACATCATATGTTGCTGTAATTTTCCTTCCGTGCTTAAATAAACACATTTTATTATTTACATTCAAGGGGACTACTTTACGTACTTCATCATTATTAATGACTTCATATACGTTGGGCTTTGAAGCTTTTTCTGTAGGTTGCTTATGCAATTCTATTTGTTCTTTCTTGCGCAGGATTTTTGTCTACTTTGGTTACTGGTAGTGACTTTCAGAATTGTATTGTTTGCTTGTATATTTTTTAAGTCTGTGATGGCTATTCTAGAGAGCGCATCGGCTACATAGTTATCTTTACCCTTTATATACCCTACCGTAAAATTATATTCCTCCAATTCAAGTCTCATTCGTGTTAGTTTGGAACTGGGATTTACCATTGAAAATAAGTATGTAAGTGCTCTGTGGTCTGTTTTGACAATGAAGTGTGTACAATAAATAAATGGTCTGAAGTGTGTTATTGCCCAATGAATAGCTGCTAATTCTTGTTCTGTAGTGCTCTTGTTGCTTTCACCTTTCGTAAAGGATATTGAAGCTGTAGTCCATTTTTGTTTTGAGTTAGGATTGCTCCACAAGCGTATTTGCTAGCATCTGTTAGTATGAAAAATTCTTTGCTTAAATCTGGGTATTGCTACAGAGTAGGGTTTATTAATGTTGATTTAAGATCTTCGAAGGCGCTCTGACATTGTGTTGTCCATTCGAATTTTATATCTTTCTTACATAATCTTGTTAAGTGACGGGAGAATTCAACAAAATTCTTTATAAAGCGTCTGTAATAATTGCAAAATGCAATGAATCTTCTAGCGCTGTCCGCATCATGTGGGACTGGATAATTTTGAATGACGTCTTTTTTTGTCGTCATTCGTCTGTGCATTTTTGTCCTTAGAATGTGACTTCATGCATGAAAAATGAACATTTTTCAGGGTGTAACTTTAGGATGTGTTGCCTACATTTCTCGAAAACATCAGTTAAGTTCTTGAGCATATGTTTTTCGGAAAAACCAATGACTATTACTAATGATGACTAAATGCTTGCGAAGGTTCTAATCCAGAGAAAGCTATAGTCATCATTCTCTGAAAAGAGTTTGGCGCTGTTTTAAACCGAATGGTAATGGCGTGAAGCGATACGACCCATTGTTTGTTAAAAAGGATGTTATATCCCGTGAACTTTTTTCCAGTTCAATTTGATGAAAGCCTGACATTAAGTCAGGGAAATCATGTGGAATTATGTACTTAGAAGTTTGAATTTCATTAGAAGTTAAGCCTTTTGATTTGGTAACTTCAAGACTTATACCCTGTATGTTTATGATATGATTATCTTGAATGTTATCGGTATCGGTATTTTCCTTCAATATGGATATTTCCGCACCTGTATCTAGTGAAAAACCAATTTTTTTTCCTGTTGTTACGTTCATGAAAGTGACGAATGTATTTTGAGTGAGATTTAAAGTGTGAATTTTGATGTTGTTTATTGTCGTGTATCTAAAGGTGTTTGGGAGTTTCCCGATTTCGTTTGGGCTACCCTAACGTTGGTATTGTGGTTGTTGTTATTACTACCATTACCGTTGTAGTGTTCCCCACGGCTTTTTCCGCCGCGGTTGTTTCCACCACGATTGTTGTTTCTGTAATAATTGTTATTTTGGTTATCGTTATTTCTGTTATAACCATTGTTTTGATTAAATCCGTTATTCTGATAATATCTGGTATTGTTATAATTACCTCGATTATTACCTCTACCGCGATAATTGTTTTTATAATTATTGCGGCGATAATTATTTCCACGTTGGGTGTAAAATATGGAATTGGCATTGCCTGTCATTTCAGAACTACTTTGTATGTACTTGGCGACGGCTTCATTCATGGTTGCAAAAGTGCCTGCTTCCAATATTGTTTTGAGGCGGCCATGCTCACAATTTTTGACCATTGTGGTGATGGCTTCCTTGGTACTGAATTTGTCAGCGTGTTATTTCGATTTGGACTCTGTATAATGTCGATCCACATATTTTGGATTGGATGACTACAGCCAAAACCTCGAAAGTACCTTTCGTAAGGTTAACCAACTGCAAAGCGTTTCAAAGCTTTGCTTTATAGCTATTGGGTTATCCAGTAATTTGTTTAAATATTTTCATACCAAGACCAATGGGCTTTGTTTAGCCTGTCTCCCTTATCGTGTATAAGTATCCGCGCTGTATTGAACCGGCTTACTAATTTTTCGGCAAGCTTGTTTACAGTGTTTTGCTGTGCTAGACGGGGTCTCGATAATGACTTATAAGATCTGTCAAAATCAATTTTTATATTATTTGGTTCTTTAAATAATTCGTCCCATTCCATTATTCAAAGGATTATTTTCTATATTCTTGAAACCATCAATGAAAGATGTCTTCCAAGTATCTTGTTATTGTTAATAACTGATTTAATTTTTAGAGTCGGGACGGTGCTAAATACTATCGCCTTCTGGGTACTTGAGCAATGTATAAAGGGGGAAAAGCCTAAGTTGTACCTATTCATGTATTCATATTCGATTTCATTGATTAGTAGAGGCTCAGCTCCTTTTTCGATTATTGATAATATCCTGTTCTGAAAGTCCGGTTCCTTATCAAGAGTGATTCTAATACACTCTGTAGTAATCATATTTAATGTATATATATTTATTCATTTATTTATTTTCATTGTATATTGGATAAAATAACATCTATATTCAACATATGGCTCTACATATTTATGTTAGATGGCTTGTGGGTTTTTATTATTTCTTCTTTTATTTTTTTATAAATATTGTTTGCGCTTTGTATATTTTATATTTTGTCAGATCATTAGCCTGGCTTTTATTTATGGCTCTCTTTGATATACATTTATTATGAAGGATATATGTCTTATACAAAATAAATGCGCTCATAATGAAGGAAAAAATTAATAATAAAATGTTCGTTAGATCTGTATTTATTGTTTTGGACTCGATTTTATTTATAACGTTTGCTGTGGAGTCCACTTCTTTTACGTCTACTAAACCCATTTTTCGTGTTTTTCTATGAGCTGTTATAGGATCTTTTATGCTTAAAGTGTAATTTAATTTATAATTTATTTGTCATTTAGTTTGACTCATGTAATTAAAGCTTTGCCTTATTGAGCCGTAGGTATTGTGAGAAAAAAAATTTTGTTTAACAATGAAAAAACCTTCTTAGTTTTTGTATGGTTTTCAGGCCACACGCTAATTGGGCAACTTTATTGTCGATCAATTTTACATTAGTTTTTATATAATATAAAAAAATATGCATCACAGTGCAATAAAAAAAATTATGCAACGCAGTGCATGGTTAAAAAAAATATGAGCTCCATGAAGCGCTGTCGGTTCACTTCTCCTTGGTCTCGCTTGATTGGCAAGACGTGGCCGGTGCTGGCTGCACAGGCTGGACTTCCTCGATGCTCTTCTATGTTGGGACACCGGTGCTAGCTGCACAGGTGTACTCGCAATTCCAATCTAATTTACTTCCGCTATTTAGTAGCTTCAGTAATTCAGCCCTTCTTTTTACCACACCACTGCGTTTAGTACACATCACACTCTACTCACTGCAATTTTTATTTTTCGTTTTCTGCTGCTATAATTTTTGTGTTTCCGTTCTTCTTCTGGTTTTTTCTCTTGCGGTCCTTCGATGTCCTCGATGTTCTTCAAGTTTACATCCTGAGTCCTATCACGGTCGCCATGTAATAATAATCCCGCTCCGCCAATGAAGAAGATATGGTCATCGTTTTCATTGTTCTCATTCCTTATTTAATTTTTGTTCAACGTATTGATGTTTTCGGATCAGCTGTTGTTGCCGCTCCGAGCTCGAAGTGTACGTGACCCTTTTAGTACTCTTGGTACAGTGGGTGGACAATACATATATTTTATATGTGTGCATACTACACTATACGCCAAATATCAATTTTCTAGCTTTTTTAGTTTCCGAAAACTTAGCGTTCATACGGACAGACAGATTGATTTGGCTAGATCGACTCGGCTAGTAATCGTGATCAAGACTACATTATGGGGTCGGAAACGTTTCCATCTACCTGTTACATACGCTTTGACAAGTGTTGTACACCCCATTACTCTAAGAGTAACGGGTATAAACACTTAGTATTATCATGTAATAACTTTTTAAAGAAAGGTCTGAGTTCTTATAAATCGTGTTTTTTCCAGCTATCAATAAGAACAAATCTGATAGCTGACTATCGAATGCTCGTAAGTCCAGGAATTTGATCTCCCCCAATCATTGTTTTTTTAAATTTTAAGCTAACATTAACCAAATTGGAATTAGATTATTAACATTGGTATTGAGAAGTATTAGAGAGATAGAGGAGGTGACGAAATAGAGAAATCCTTTAAATTGTTAATAATTCAATAATTACTTAGCGACGGCACCGCTCTTTGCTTTGCGGCGCAGCTCGGCCTGCAACTATTTACACATACACTCATGTACAAATGCCTGATTAATTGCCTAGCTCTGAGGGGGTGGGGTTTGTGGGCGTGCAAAACTTTTTTATTAGGTCAATCGATAACTCAGATGATAGAATAATATTTTTAACAGATTGTAATGGTTATATCAATACCTATAGATTGTAAAACAAAAAAAAATGTCAAGCCCACTCCAACGTCCACTAACCTCACGAGAGAAAAACCAATGACGGCAGAGCATTGGCGTGTGCTAATCATTGCAAACCAACTTGCGCGTCAAATAAAACTTTTTCTAAAAAAAAAACAGAAAGGAAGTTAATTTCGGCGAGCCGAATTTTGTATACCCTTGCAGTTATAAGAAATAACCAACTTTCGTAACACCATGTAAAATTTTTAAGGATTGTTTCTGACTTCAACGATATTAAAAAAAAAAAAATATTTCATTCATTTTTTCAGACCATTTCTTTTACATCTATATGTTACAGTAGTCCGATTTTTATTAAATTGAATTCGAAATTCTTAATAATATAAAAAGTTGTATTCCCAATATTAAAAGATGATATGTCAAAAAGCCACAAAGCTATAATTTGTTTCATATTATTTTCCCACAAATTTTCCGATCGTTCCTATGACAGCTATATGATATAGTCGTCCGATTTGAAATTCAGAACTAATTAACAAATGTTATTTCCAAGATTATATGTTTTTTTTTTTTTTTATTTTAATTAACATCTTTATTTAATATAATCCAGGAACAGATCTAATTAAAGCCTTTAACCTAAATGTTTTCTTAAGTAAATAATCTCTTAATTATAAATTATAATTAGTTTTCAACTTAGTATATAGGAGTAGATCAAATTACGACTAGTTTCAAGTTAATAATATATTCATCTTCTTTTGAGCCTGCGAATTGGGATAGCCCCCTGTAATCTCCGGGCTAGACGATTACGGTGGGCAGTTAGACGGTCGTTGTACCTGCTTGAGAAGAACGATATTTGGTCTTCAACAAGACTCAGGTTTAGGTCATTGTGAAGCGTTTGGCCGCTAACGAACCACTCACAGCCAGTGATTTGTCTTAATGTTTTGTTCTGGACGGTTTGGAAACGTTTTCGGTGAGACGCAGCCGCCACTCCCCAAATTTGGATTCCATATCTCCAAGTTGGTGCGATGATTTGTTGATAAATGTGCCGCTTGCATCTTAAAGATAGTTTGCTTTTCTTGTTTAGCATCCAGAATAATTGGTTCCGCTTTAGGTTGCACATTTTGACGACTCTGGCAATATGTTCTCGGAAGGTTAGGCGTTTGTCCAGTGTGAGGCCTAGGTATTTCGCCTTAGTCGCTTGCTCTATGTCCACATTATTAATGTGGACCACCGGAGTTGTTTTTCGGCGTAACGTAAAGCAAACGTTTACGCATTTGCTTTCGTTGATTTTGATATTGTTCGCCGTGGCCATTTCTCGAATTCGTTGAGGTAGGTTTGCAGCGTTTGTGGAGACTCGGTCTCACTGTTCGAGGAGCTGAGAAAGCAGACGTCGTCAGCGAAGCTGGCCAGCAGCATTTTGCTGTTGTCGTAGGTCATTTCTTCATAGCTTGGCTTGGGGATGTCTGCTGTAAAGATGGAGTACAGTAGCGGTCCTAAGACGCTTCCTTGGGGGAACATTTGCAGAAATTGCGTCTCTGGACTGGACGCAAAAATCTCTGTTTGTGAGAAACGATCTGATGAGCTCAAACAGGTTGGCTGGCAGCGCTGTTTTGACTTTGGCTAGTAGTCCCGGGATCCAAACTCTATCAAATGCCTGTTGTATGTCAAGAAAGATGCCGTTGCAGTATTCTTTATGGTCGTAGGCCTTCAGGATGTGATTGACTACACGGTGCAATTGCTCAATCGTACTGTGGCCGGCTCTGAATCCGAATTGGTGCATTGGGATAGTATCATTGTCTTCTAGGTGTATTATAAGTCGGGAAGCTATCAGCCTTTCCATTACCTTCGATAAAGAGGGCAGGAGACTGATAGGCCGGTAGGAGCTTGGATCCTGTTCCGGCTTCCCTGGCTTTAGAATCATACTGATTCTAGCACTCTTCCATTTTTTGGGAAAGTATTGCACTCTAAGTATCGCATTGAATATCAATGTGAAAAGTAATAGTGCTCTCTTGGGAAGGATTTTAAGTACTGCGTTGCTTATTAGGTCGTGAAGATTATATGTTAAAAACAAAAACAAAGATATAATTTTTTCATATTTATACCCTTGCAGAGGGTATAATAATTTCAGTCAGAAGTTTGAAACGCTGTGAAGGAGCATCAATCTAGTCATGTCCGTCTGGCCGTCTGTCCGTCCGTCTGTCTGTCCGTTTCTACGCAAACTAGTTACTCAGTTTTAAAGATATCAGGCTGAAACTTTCCCAAAAGTCTTGTCTCTATGCAGGTAGTATACAACTTTATCTTATAGCTGCTATTGGAACTATCGGGGAAAAACTAAAAAACAATTATATCTTTGGTGTTTTTTAACATATAACCTCCTACGATTGGAAATACCATTTCTTAATTGGTTTTGAATTCCCATTTAAATTTGATCAAAATCCACTATATCATATATTTAGCTGCCATAGAAACTATCGGAAAATTAGTAGGAAAATATGAAAAAATTATATCTTTAATGGTTTTTAACATATAACCTCCTAAGCTTGTAAATAACATTTTTTAATTAGTTATTATTTTCGAATTAAATGTTATCGAAATTGGACAAACAAATTATAATTTTAATGCGTTTTGACATATAATCTTCTAAGCTTGGAAATATCAATTTTACATTAGTTCTGAATTTCGAAATAAATTTTATCAAAATCGGACGACTATATCATATAGTTGTCATAGGAACGATCGGAAAATGTGTGGGAAAATAATATGAAACAAAATATAATTTTGTGGTTTTTGACATATTATCTTATAATATTAAAAAGTGGACTACTCTAAAATATAGATGTAAAAAAAATGGTCTGAAAAAAGGATGAAATATTTTCATTTTTTATATCACTGAAGTCAGCAACAATCTTTAAATATTTCCCATGGTGTTACTGAAGTTGATAATTTCTTTTAACTGCAAGGGTATACAAACTTCGGCTTGCCGAAGTTAACTTCCTTTCTTGTTTCCGACTAATTTCCGATCGTTTCTATGGCAGCTATATGATATAGTCGTCCGATTTTTATGAAATTTGATTCAAAATTAATTAAAAAATGTTATATCCAAGCGTAGGAGGTTATATGTTCAAAAACACCGAAGATATAATTTTTTCGTATTGTCTTACCACTAATTTTCCGATTGTTCCTATGGAAGCTTAAGATGCAGTCGTCCGACTTTGATAAAATTTAATTCGAAATTCAGAACTTATTAAAAAATGTTATTTTCAAGCTTAAAAGGATGTTAAAAACACCGAAGATATTCTTTTTTTTTAAGTTTTTTTTTTCCCGATAGTTCCAATGGGAGATATAAGATATATAAAGATCCGGCTGTTTCCGACTTATATACTACCTGCAATAGAAAGAAGACTTTTGAGAAAGTTTCAGCCCGATAGCTTTAAAACTGAGAGACTAGTTTGCGTAGAAGCGGACGGACAGACGGACGGACATGTCTAGATCGACTCGTTTAGTGACGCTGATCAAGAATATATATACTTTATGGGGTCGGAAAAGTCTCCTTCAGCTTAATAGGGGAAACTTCATTTCTACCACTTTTTTAAAAATCGTCTATAAATAGCTGTACACCCTTTATTTGACGAAATAATATCGTTATGACCAATTTGTTTCCATATTTTTTAAACTTATTTTCCTATTTTCCAAAAGTTCTGATATCAACTTCTGTGACGAAAATACGATCTACTAAATAAATACATTTTCTTATTTTGTTTTACATTCGGCAAACTTTTTATCCATATGCTTGTGTTTAGCTGTACAGTTTTTTTAAAGCGTACCGAATGTAATAATAATTTAATTAATAATTGTATCAAGCCGGATTAGAATCGTGATCTGGCCAATATAATACTCAGTCTTTTCCTGGCAAAGATGCCAGCCTCGATTCGCCCCACTTTACAATATGCAAAGAGACATGTTTAAATAAGCTCGCTAAGAGATAATGCGCTCGAAGCAATAATCCTTAACGAAACACTTGAGACCAGCACGATTGCTGATAACCCTTCTTCTTATGCCGCTTCCGCTAAGAATCCTTGGAAAAACATCAACAACAGAGTTTGACGTATTGCAAAAGGTTGTCAAACCTCTTCAATTTCAAAGACACTCACTCGCGTGGCCACGTTTAAACTGGAACTTTAAGTTAGCAGACCCATGGGCCCGAATTAAAATATTTGTCGTGGGGCATAATATATATATATATAATTTTTTAGTTAATAAGCTTATCAATAATTATTTATTAATAAGTGAATTTTCAAAATGATATTTTTACATAACGGCTTGCATAGTCCTACATGTCCATAAGTTCCCTGCTTTCATGTGCAACGGAACATGCATGGACGAACGGAACATGCCAAAAAAACAGAACAACAACGGATAACGGAACCCATTGATGTTGCTTGTTGTTTTGTCCTTCCTAGTCTTTTTCACTTGCGTTTACTTAAGTGAAGTAGTTGGAGTTACCCACGCTAACATTGAAAAATAATCAAAACCAATGATCACATCAACTTGGCTATTTCTAATTTCATAAAACTTCGAGTAGTAAGGTAAATCAAAAGAATTTATCTTAATGTTGTCATAGGAACAAAAATATATAGAGTTCACTTCACATTTTTATCATTTTTTGTTTGAGTTAAGCGGTCTTTTCCTTTTACAGCCACTGAATTCAGGTTAAATAAGTCAAAAGTTTTTAAAAAATCTGCTGTATAAATTCAGATGACTCTCGTTATATTTCAGGATGTGATCTAAAAAATTAAATTTCTTTAAGAATCGTAATAAGTGTCTTTTCTAACTATAATCATTTTAACAAGAACTTCTCACTCTTTAAATCCCAATAGGTCTTTTAAGAGGATTCCACTGGACTTACTTTGAATCTCAAATTAAAAATTGTTTTTTTGTTTAAATACAATCATGGGCATAAATATGTTGACATAAATAAAACAGAATCCTGGGATGAGCACTTAGTAGTGATTCGGAGCTCATTCAGTGTTGAATGGTACTGCAGGGTGGGAATCGTTATTATATTTTATTAAATCACTGGTTTTGTTTATTAATCAATTTTTGCGAGGGTAACTCCAACTACTTCAAGTTAAAGAAATCAAAATTAAAGTAAACATCAGCTTCCGTTCGACGTCTAATCAATAGCGCCTTTTGCGTTCCAAGCGTCCGCCAAATTGCATCGGTCAGCATAATTGAATTTCACAATGAGATGCGACGGTCTTAACTTAAGCTCTTAATCTAAACATAAATTTAAGTTCTAAAGTTAAAAAAAGCTCCTGGCCGAGATTCGCTGGATTTCATTTAAGATGGGAGAGGGCAGTCTCATTTTGACCCGAGTGGAGATCAGTAAAGTAAAACCTAAGAAATGTTTTGTGTTAATAATATTTTCAATAAAGATTTTACACAATAAAATATTTAAAAATAATAAATATATATTTTTTTCTTAAAAATTTCCGGATGAAAATTAATTTCCGCCCAACGTCGCGCCGAGTTATAAAAAAGTTCCTAATAATTATTTAATAAAAAATAAGTTAAATAAAAAATAAGTTAAATAAAAACAGAGCTCTTGCGGCCAATTACTCAACATTTTCAATGAAAAAATTAATATGTCCATCACCAATCGACGACAACTAACATTGTGACAGTGATCATTGTTTAAAAATTATAACGAACTAAACTATTGTAATAATCCATTTAAGCCTGGAAATATATTAAAGGTGGACCGAAATTAAACACAAAATAAAAACCAAACAAAATATAAAGTGGATAAAATAAATAACAAAAAGAAAAACTCAAAGAGAATAAAACACAAAATAAAAACCAAAACCAAGCTAAAAATACATTGGCGAAAAATAATGAATAAACACAGAAAAATTTAACAAAGAACAACCAAGTGAATTAAGAGAATCTTCGAATAAATGATAAAAAAAGAACGGCTGTAGTGCAATCTGTCGACAAACTTAAAACGATAACAAATAAATAAACTTAATAAGGAAGTAGGGCTGGAGGGCATTTCCTAGCCAAAATCAGACAACAATCAAACAAACTAAGAAAGGAAGATCAACTCACAACCTCACAAAAGGAAGACCCCATCGGGACAGTTTCATGAGGAAATCATTTAAAGTAATACATTTTTAATTCAAGTTCAGGGAATAGAGAAAAATAGTATAATTGAAAAAAAAGATAGATTCGCGAATTAAAAAATATCATCGAGAAACAATCTGGAAGATTTAACCAATAGCTTTGGTGAATGGTCAACAGGTGTTGTTACGTACATTACGTACATCCCCACACCCCCCTCGGAAATGTTTTAATTAGTTAATATTGAACAGGTGTTGCCCAAAGTGTCCAAAGGTTGTTATCTCAGAGAAACATGTTCAATCTTGTTTGGGAACAATGTGTTCTATGATTGCAAGACTATTTTAGAAATCAAAGGAAACCCAATACCATACCAGTCATTTTAATTCAAATAAAAAGAAAGAACATTTTTTTGTTTCACAATAATACAATTGTTTAACTATTTTGGTATTGTGAACCAGCTTTTGTTAGATATTGATATAAATTTATTTGGGTCCATTCCAGTGAATTGCAAGAAGAGGCAGCCGCACACATCTTTAACAACTTTCATAAAGTGGGTTGAAATCACCGCGCAACAACTCACAAGTACACATGTAATTTAAAAATATAAGGTCCGATGTTCACTTTGTAGCATAATAATACTTTTGTTTATTTGTTCTGGTATAGAGTGTTTTCTTCTACCTGATGTATGATGTATATAAAATGATGTTCGTGTTTGGGCTACCTTTACAAAATCTAAAAATATTCGATGAATTTTATAGAGCACAACCCCGCCCTTAAAATGAGTTTTACAGTATGGAAACCAATTTCCCATAAGCCGGTTAAAAGTTCCTCGATATAGATGAGCTGACGACTCCCCACAAAACTGTATAAATATTTATATTTGCGCCAGAACGGCTTACTGATAAATTTTCAAAGATTCTCCCCTTTCCACAAAAGGATCCTAAAGGTAGCAGCCAGAGCCAGCGACCAGAAATGGTCCATTACCTGACCGCAATAAAACCGTCTGTGTCCAGCAGCACATGTCCGAGGGGCACGCTCATTGAGAAGATTACTGACTTCCTATCTCTGGCACGTTCCACCTGTATTTAAAATCGAAATAAAAAGCAATTATCTCCATTACATTCAAAGAGTTTTAATTGAGTAAGAGAATATTCTTGCACAACTTATAAAGAATTTTTATACAGGTTGTCGTATTCTTTTTTTACCTCAAGATATGCACTTTTTGTCGGAATATTTTTTTCCAAACTGTCCCCAATTGAATGTGTATGAATATGAATGTGTATAAAAACTGATCTTTTTTCCCCACCTGCAAGCAAAGTATGTGTAACCTTTTCTAACCAACCTTTTTCGTTGTTGTATTATTTTGTGTCTCCTTTATCGATTTGATAGTGTCCTATTTTCGTATTAATCGATAAACTATCTTTCAATATTTTCTTAACGTTAAATGTCCACAATAACAGGGACCTTCAATTTAATTTTAGTTGGGGTCAAAATGGGTGTTATTTTCGATTACAGTAACTAGATTGAGATCTTGATACATTTTAAATAGGTTGGGCATACTTATTCTTACTAAATTCGACATTCAAGTGAACTTTCAATTTGAATCAATTATTTGTAATAATTTCACCATATAGTGTAAATTCAATTATTGAGAATTGTGGTTTTTGCAGGTCGCCTACAATTTCACATTCCAGCTGTTTTGGCTTCCATGCCCCATTTTGGGACTAACATATAAATCCGAACTCCGGAATGCGATTGATAGGAATTTTTTAGGGGATACTTTTATTTCCAGTTTAAAAGTTTGTTTTTTCTTCTTTATTCATACTCATTGTCAAGAATCTTAGTCAACACATTTTTAATGGTACAGAAAATTAAATGACTGTCTCCAATGCTCCATCCAGAGTTTAATAGACTTTTACTTTAAAGATTCTCCATCTTTTGTTGTTTTGAGTTCCGCTTTGAGGATCGGGAATCTTACATTTTCAGGCATCCTTGTCTTTAGTATCAGCGTCATTTTATTAAATTTATTTAACTCTTCGATTACAATATTAATGTGGTTTTCCTGGTTCATGATTGAGATTGATCTTTTTATAAATGGTACCCTTGACGGTTTTGACGTGGTATTGTAATTAGTCTAAGACTGTGATTTTTAAAGCATGTGAGTATTACAAGTGGTTATACGTTGTATTTAACTATTAACTTGATGGTTTAGACTTGATTATGGGATGATTACAATGTTCCTTAGACGTCTTACCCATTCCGTTCCAGACTCATTATCTATAAAATGGTCCATAAACATGTAAAAATATCTGAGAATCGTGAACATGTGGGATTTATTTTATTGGGGTTCTTTTGATTTCTAAACTAGTCTTGCAACCATAGAAAACATTGTTCCCAAACATGATTGAACATGTTCCTCTGAGATAACAACCTTTGGACACTTTGTGCAACACCTGTCGAATATTAATGTGTGGGAAAGTGTGCGACCTTTATCACGTACACAAAAACACCTGTTGAATATTAATTGCTCATAATTACGGAATAATAATAATGGGAGGGGGGACAGGGGCCTTTAATACGCTAATTTTGCCAGTATCCGTGCTGTATATCTACTCAAATGCATCAATAATTTTTCAGCAAGCAATGGAATACATCCTTAGAGAATAAATAGGGAAAATATTTCATGTCTACATGGACGACAATATAATATTCTCAAACTCGATGGAACAACATTATTATTAAATATATTAATAGGGGCAAACATGAAAATCCCTTTAGAAAATGCAAAGTTTTTTAAGACAGCCCGTTTTCTGGGGTACATCGTATCTTATAACGTCATTAAGACAGACCCAGAAAAATTGAGACAATTACTAAATATCCGCTTCCCAAAAATCTTCGAAAAATAGGAAGTTTTTTTGGGTCAATCGATAGGCATTGATAAGGCAAATACGCTTTAGCAAAAAAAATTTTTCTTACATGTCAATTCTGGCCACCACATATTGGGCGTTAAGTGTGCGTTGGAGTGAAACATTTTTTTTCGATAGGTATTGATGAGACAAATATATTTCAGTTAAAATTTTTTTCATAAAAACTGTAGGCGCTAAAGGTTTTCGCGGATTGTGGGCGTTAAAGTGGGCGTGGCACTTCGCTGAAACAAACTTGCGCTGCGCAAGAGCCCCAGGAATCAGCATGCCAAGTCTGACGGGTCTAGCTTTTATAGTTTCCGAGATTCCAGCGTTCATACGGACAAGCAAACAGACGGACATGGCTAGATCGATTCAGCTAGTGATTCTGATCAAGAATATATATACGGAAACGCTTCCTTCTACCTGTTACATACTTTCCGACGAATTTTGTATAACCTTTTACTCTACGAGTAACGCGTATACAAATTTACCCTCACCAAGGTAACAAGGTAAACCAATTACTTTTATTTCAAAAACCTAATCTAAAACAGAACAAGTTTATGCAACTAATAAAAAAATAACTTTTAGATATAGTATGGGCTCTTAAAAATCTAAGAAATTACTTATACGGAGTGATTGAAATCGAAATTTAAACCGATCACCAACCATTATCTTTCGCTATCTCTGATAAAAAATTCTTATATAGAAATGAAACTCTGGTATTTCTTCATAGAAAGTTTCACTCCAAAAGTCATTCATAAACCAGGTACAACTAATGTAGTTGCAGACCCCTTCTCAAAGATTCAGATTAACAACTTAAATGAAAGTAACGAATCGGTCTCAGATCAAAACACTCAGCATTCAGCAGAAAGTAGTTTTGAGAATGTTATACAAGAAACCCGTAAACCCTTAAACCAGCTTAAGCAACAATAGCTATTAGCAACGGGGAGGTATGCAATACCTCGGTTAATATATTAAAAAATCCCAGACATACTATTCGAGTATATAGTTGAATTGAGAATACATTCCCCCAAATTTATTGTTTCAAAGAGGACTTTTATAGAATTCAAAAACCACTTAAAGAAAGATTTAAAAAAAAAAGAAAGAAGATAAAGAAGATTTAATAAATAATTTACATACAAGAATATTTGTCAAAGATGTGAAAAATTCTGAAGACAAAGCACTTATATTCGAAGAAACACATTGCAGAGCATACAGGGGACTTGACGAAAATTATAAATAAATCAATAGATTGTTGTATTGGCCAAACTTACTCACAAAATTAAAAGAATATATAAAATATTGTAAAATTTGCAAAAAAAAAAAAAAATATAACAGACATCCCAAGTAAAGAAGGCAAAAATTTACACATTTAGATATAGTCTAGTCAAAGTCTCACTTTCATAACATGCATTGACGCTTATTCAAAATTTCTAGTAGTAAAAGAAATCCAAAAATAAATTAAATTTCGAAAACAAAGTAATGGAGCTACTTCAACAATTTCCACACGCCAAAGTAATAATGACACTTAATGAACCGAGCTTTACCTCGGCACAATTAAAACCTTTTGCACAAAGGTGCGGTTTAACATTACATTACTCAGACCCGAGGCGCATTCTACGTTAACAGAATTAGCTCGATGCATTACAGAAGAATTTATTTGAACCGACTATTGCGAAATAGTAATTAGAGCCGCTCAAGAATATAATAAGAGCATTAATTCATCAATGAACAAAATATAATAATATAAATAATAAAATAAAGCACGTCAATATTCCTAAAATTTTAAAAAATACACAGAAGAAAATGTTAGAAACACATAATGATTACAGAAAAAAAAAACAATTTCATGTAGGGCAGGTAGATTATGAAAAGAAACACGGGAAAAGAAATAAACTTAAGCTAGATATAAAAAGCAAGTAGTTACAGAAAATTTACCTAATAATAATAATAATCAACAGTAGAAAAAAATTAATCACAAAGATAAAATTCTAAACATTTATATATTATTTTTTTCTCATTTTAACAAAATCAGAAATAATTGACTATACAAAACACGTGTATCTTTTATTCAAGGACAATAAAGATGTATTGACGTATGATACATTCGCAGATTTATTTCATCTAACTAACTTAAGTTTTTAAGAAGAAATACTTCACTTGGAATCGGATAATATAAAAAGGGATACTAATGAAGACGCACAATGGGAAATTAAAAATTACTTAGAAGTAATCGAATTATTTTTTTCATAATTAATTTTAAATAGATCAAAAATTGGAATAAATGAGTCACCCACTGTTTGGAAATGGTTAGCTGGAATTCCGGATCATGATGATTTTGTTAGAGTTCAAAATAAAATCAATGAACTAATTGAAAACAAAAATAAGCAATTTATTATCAATTCCAAATTGTTCAAAGAAATATAATCTCTTTCTGATGATTTTAAAAATGTTTTTATTGAAGAAAATTTACGCCTGCGAAAACATCGCTTACGATTTCTATCATTTGATCTGCACAATTTAATTAACACAATCACACACTAAATTTTAAACAATGATGACTTCATGGAAATATTAGAATATAAACAAAAACCAATAATTATCCCTCACTTAATGGACATATCTTGTTTTTAAAATCCAACTTCAAAAAAAACTTTTAATAATTGATAAAATAAAAAATAGAATAATAAACAACAGATGCGAAATATATCACGCCAGAGTGATCTCCCAATTCGATGGGAAACTAGTATTAAGCAATCAAGTCGGAAAATGCACAAATATGTTTTACGAACTTTTTAATAATTATTTATTATATATTTATATCTTTTTATATTATATCTATTTATATTTTATCCGCCTATTAAGTGGTGAGAAATCCACTAGTAAAAATATAAGAAAAACAAATTTTTTTAAATATCAATTAAGATGGTGGCATCCTTATAAATGCTAACAATATTGTTAACAACTCCCATTTAAACGGGTCATATTTAATAATATTTAGTAGTACAACTAAAATGAATAATATCTCATATACAAATTTGGAAAACAAAATTCTTGACTTCATAACTACGAACCACTTCAAAAGTTATGAAATATCCGATTACATTTTATCAAATAACTGTCTTTAGATAATATACAAATTTTAAATCACTTCATTAAAATTAATAGTACTAAAATATCATTCACCTTTATATTATTAGTTTTAATCATTGTATATTTGATTTTTCACTTATTATAAAATACCAAAATACTATATTATTTGTAACCAAAAAAGAAAAAACGGCCAGAACCAGAAAAATCCATTAACCAAGAAATTTGTTTTAACAGAATTAAGAGATCAATTAAATGAATTACATATTAAATCGGGACGATCCATTTCAGAAATGGGAAAGTTATCCAACCCGTGAAAACAGGCCGCTTATGGCTTTTATACACAATAATTTCAATCTCTACATTTGCCTTTGGCTTTGAGGTCCGATCTTGGTTCCCTATCTAAGTTAAAAAAATAAAACATCAGCTTTCGTTCGAAGCCCAATCGATTGCGCCTTTTGTGTTCCAAGCGTCCGCCAAAATGAATCGGTCAGCATGATAGAATTTCACAATAAGATGCGACAGTTTCATCTTAAGCTTTTAATTTTAATAAATTAAAGTACTTAAGTTTAAAAAAAAGTTTATGCCGTAGGTCGTTGGCATTAATATTATTTTCAATAAAAGTTAAACATTATGAAATATTTAAAAATAAAAAATATATTTTTTTCTTAAAAATTTGCGGATGAAAATTAATTTGCCTACCAAAACACCCTAGCCAACATCGACGGTTCCCCTAATCCGTTGTTGTTCTGTTTTTTTTTGGCATGTCACGTTTGTCTATGCATGTTCCGTTACACATTAAAGCAGCGTATTTATAGACGTGTCCGACTATGCAAATCATTATATAAAAATAAAGACAATTCACTTATTTATTTTATAAACTTATTAAATAAAAACAAGAGAGAACGCTATGGTCGACTGTCTCGAGTATTAGATACCCGTTACTCAAATAACAAACTATTAACATGCCTTCATGTATGTTTTTCGCCGCTCGAATTAGCTATCGACTGTTTTATTAAAATCGGTACCCAGGGAACACTACGAGGAGGCCGTTGCCTTGCAACGGGGTCTTTCAAACCAAAATACAATTTGGAATCCTAGTCGAGTCGACTTGAGTTGTCAAACTTCCCATACGGAAGGCATCATTATTTACTTTACGAAATAAATTAAAATATATATTACTTATTTAACTTACTACAGCATTTATATACGTCTTTTTTAATTTGTTTTTTGTTTTTATAAAATAAATTTAATTTAATGTATTTTGTTTAATTTTTGTTTTTTTTTGTATATGCTAATACTTAACCACTTCTTTTATCTTAGTAGTTTATTACCTTAATATTAGTAAAATATTTTTTGTTTTTTTTTTGTTTGTTTTGTTTTGTATTGATAATTTTTTAATAATATTACCTTAAAATTATTAATAATTTGTTTTTTTTCAATTTATTTTTTGTTAAAAATAACTATTTTTATTTGTAAAACTACATTTTGTTGAGTTTTTTAAAGTTTTTTTTAATATATATACACATATTTTCACTACCTACTCTGCCTCCCTTACGCTAACTAAAATACTACTGTGGTAGCTATACATGGTCTCAAATGTTCGCGCAGTGGACCCATTATCGGAAATATTTGAAAACGCCTAGTCAATATGCGTATAGCAACTGGTTGTAGACGAGTCCAAGTCTAACAAAGAGCTAAAACCTTTTGCATCTGCTAAAAAATCAAAAATTCTTCAGCAGCCATGAATGGAGTGAAAGCATAAGTTAAAATCATCTTAAACTAAACAATAAGTATTTAAAAACGTGTGCCGCAGAAAAAAATCCCTAAACTCTGTTTCAAACTTTGTCAACAAAAAAGTCGGACTTTTTTATATATCAATAATCTCTACAGAACGGTACTTAAAGATGGCAAACTCAAACACTGGAGAAGCTAAATTTGAAGAGTTAGCAAAAAAACGACCACTTAAACAAAAACTAACATTCTCAAAAAGTTCGCTTCGAGTGAATACGAGTATGCCTCTTTCTGGCCGAGCTCCGCTTGCTACTGACTGGCAATCTAGTCGCACTGCTGGGATAAAGCAGGAATATCATATGCTTCGTTTGAGTATGTGGAAGCCTCAACGAAGCACAAAAGCGAGGACTTCAGTATTTGCTGATCGGAACATACATCGCTAATGTGGCAGTGTAAGTTTTTCGTATTATGGAAAAAGGTTTGGACTATTGAGTAGCAATCAAAATGGGTATTTAGTAAGTTGGCGGAACGCAATTCTCGAGTTCTGAATCTGAATCCTAAGGGGATCTTGGAGGGACGAAAGGTACACTGATAAAAGGACCGGCTGCACTTGTGGCTCTGCTACAGGCTACATACAGTGGACTAGTGTGAACCACCTTTATTGTATGTAGCGGCTTGACATTTGTGAATAGTAATGGCTTCTGCAGGTATCACTGGAAACTGCTTTCTGTCAATGGTAGTAGCCTGGTTTAAATTAATCTGAAAGCTATTGAAAATTTTAACAACTGGGGTGAAGCCTATCTCCCTAAGAAGACCTGTGTCTCCATTAACGAGACCATCCGATTTATCTACATTGACCGTCATCATATATTTTGCAGAGGTTTTTAAAATCAAAGAAGTAGACAAACCTTGTGTTTCAGATGTTTTTAATGCCCTAGCTTGTTCGAGACATATGTTCCTCTGCCCTAAGCTATGTTGTGCGGATTTAACTGAGTATATAGCTTCCGAGATAAACTGATCAGTGGGAATCGAGTTGAGTTTCTCCCAATTGTATCGATCTGTGTCCTGATTGCTTGAGAATAGGTGAATTGCGTCAGTTGGTACTTGACTTTCATCGGAAATTCGGGTTCTTAGTAAGCTTATATCATCAAACGACATTTGGCCGGACGCCATGTTATTGAGTGCAACAGCTGGTCATCTCGCTGTCGTAATATCTCTGTGAGTTCAAAAAACTTAATGGGGCTCCATAGGTATGATCTAAATATAGCACTGTATGGTTCGTGCGACGGAGGCTTAAAAAACCAACGATCACATACTGGCCGCAATTGTCTAAGATCGCAGAACACGATGACCGCAATACCTCCGAAAGGAGTATCAACGTTGGAAAAAATTTGCTTAAGGCGAGAGTCTAAATGGGTAAACATTGCTGTGCCGACCATAGAAATTTCGTCTATTATAAATAGTTTAAGATCAATAAATCTAGAACGCAAGGTATTTAACAAATCAGGGCTGATTAACGGCCTGATTAACGGGGATGAGGAGTGGAGCCTCCAATTCCAAAAGCAGCTTTTCCTGTGGGAGCACACAATAATATTTTAATAGAAGTTGGGTCGCATCCTGCTCTACCATTATACGCCTTGAAAAGGGACTGAAATAGCGTGGAAATAAGTCCACTTTTGTATCTGTTCACCAAGCCTTTCTGAAAGATGTCATTAGAATTCTGAGGCATATTTTGCAGGACGCTTGTAGGTCTAAGCATACAAGCATCGTTGATCTGAAGGCTATGTGTTGATATGACCGCATTTTTTGCTAGTTTCTGACAATCCAGTCCCCGAAAAAAAATTTGTGACCAAGGTACTGTAGCTTTTGACGAATGCTTGAATTGCCTCTTCGGATGTCATGAGCTGCTTCTCGCATTAATTTCGAAATACCACTTTGGGATTTGTTAAAATAATTAATTATGTAGCTACAGCAAGCAAAAGGGTGCAAAATTACTGGATAAACATTAACTTGAATTTCTGCCAATGTTCTCTTCAGAAAAATCTGCGGTTTTTTTTAAACTGTACTTAATAGCATATATGTAGTCCTCGTAACTGAGGCTAACCTGAGCGTAAGAAAGAATATTTTCAAATATGCTAAGATGGCTCATCAAATCATCTGATTGGTAGCGAAGCAAAACAGTACGAATTTTTTGAAAGTTTTCTTTGTGAAGAAAAATGTTTGGAGTTTCTTCGGGAAGTGCCTTCAATATTTCCGTTCGGGGCATTGGAGGATATTGAATCGACAGATTGTCGCACACCTTTTCAAGACACGAATGCACGTCCTTATGATTTTGGTATTCAACATACGGAGCCAAATCTGTGTTTGTAACGCCATTACACTAGACATACATTTATCATTGTTGAAATCCACTTCCGGGGCGTCATTCAAAGCCAAATATGAGCTTAACCTCTTTTTTGTAACTCAACTCGCCAATAATAGGTAGTAACAAAATTACTTCCAAAGATACCCCCAGGTTTCTTAATCAATTTAAAAACTTCTCTATATCTATAATCAAAAAATCTTCATATGTCACTGGGTCTACCTTAATCAGGCTCGCCTTTTCCCTAAATTGTAAATTTAATACTTCTTCTTCATTAATTTCAACCATATCTACATTGCGCTTAAGCAGTACAATTAGCTCTGGCCACCTAGTTTCAGCGGCCGACAGAGTTATAAAGAAAGTTGGCAAACCAAACTGGCGAATCATCTTTCCAGTGAGCATGGAACGTGAGAATATCCTTAAGAATTCGATATCCATCATCATGTTAATTAAGTTGCCCGTGAAATCTTCATCAAGTACGTTAGCCGCTGTTATCGCTCTGGAGACGCTGCGCGCCTCAATTCCAACTTGTTATAATTTAAGAATAATTTGTCGGTTCTACAATCTCTTCTATCTACGTTCTTAAGTTCAGACCTAACTATGGTTGTATGACTCTCTCAAGATGGTCTCTTGACGCCAGCATATATGCTTGGGAACGCTAATTCTTTAGAGTCAGCATCGAGAATCACGCCGAGAGACTTTTGGCCCTCACCTGGAGCCATTGTTATTATCGCAATTTCTACACTGTGTGTTTGGTTATTCTCAAGCATCGTTTCTTGTCCACCAGGATTTATCTCTTCGGCTTCCGTATTCTCATCGGAATAAGTCGCCTCCGGATTTACATCCTCCTGCTGGATGGCTAATTGTTCCTCTACTAATGGTAAGTCAGCTTGAGTTTCGGATGAGAAATCAGAGATCCACTGCTCGTTTACTGACACATTATGCTTTCTGTAAAGCTCGGTATTTACTAAGTGTCTAAAAGCGTCAACAATTTTAGAAGGCCTAATGGTCTTTGTATAATTTTTAACAAAAATGAAAAAAATTAGAAAAAAAAATTTAAAATTAAAAATTTTCGGAAACTTAATTAAAATATGAAAAATTAAATTTTTATTTTTGTTAATAATATTAATTTAATTGAGGTACTTAGCAAAGAGCGCAGCAACCAGTCACCAGCAAACCGAGACAGCGACGTCGGCAGAAGCAGCAACAACTCGCGACTGCGTAATAACACAAATTTGGGTTTACTTGTCAGCAAAGCAAAAACACAAATTTAATTAATTTCTGATCGAAGAAAAATGAATCTAATGAGTTTGGGTTAAATTGCTTGCAAAGGATAATTACGTTAAGATGATCGCTTTAAAATTGGAAAACGCTTACGATGGTTAGGCATAAACTAAAGACGTAACAGAAGGTCAACAGCGCTGTAAAGTTTTTTCGCGACAATTTTAGGTTTTGCGGATTTTCAGTTCTTTTACAAAATTGTTCCTTCCTTTTGGTGCATCTAAAAGCACTGTGAAGAGAGACAATGCAAAGGCCGAAAAGCCCTCCCGTGCCCATACCATTGTTTTTCATCAAATAAAAACTTAAAGTAATCTTTTTTGAATAAGGTAGACCAAAAAATTGGTATTTGGGTAGAAAAAAGGGGAGTCAAATGGCCAAAATTGCGAATTATTCAATATATTAGGTTACCCGCGCACTCTACTCTCTCTTAGTGGTGGCAGCGCTTTTCGTACTATATTCTCTCGAATCGCTCTTGTTTCAACCAGCTCCAAGAAAAGATAGCAACATAAAATAGACCAAAAACCTTAATATTTATGTATGTTTGCATAACAGGAACAATCTCAAAGCCTATATTATATTCTTCAATTTAAATTCAAACATTAGTTGTTCAATAAAATGTTTGGTCGAATAGCTTTGCTTGAAAAAATTCTGATCGCAGAGTAATTCAGTTTTTCAGTTTGCAAATATTTATATATACAAACATGCAGACAAAAATTATGTATTATGTCTGAATGACGTCTGGTGTAATTGCTTTTCTCAACTCACTCTTTGGGCGGTTTGTGGGCTTTGGAGTGAAATGATTTTTTTTGACATTCAAAGGCATTGATTAAACATACAAACAACATAAGTATTCATACATATATCTTAAATGACGTAACAGAAATATTTAAAGCGCTGTAAAGATTTAGCCCGCCAATTTAAGTGCACGGATTTCGGTCCTTTTCCCCCAATTTTACTTCTCTTTTGGCGCACAAAAATGGACTAAGAAGAGAGAGAACGCAAAGAGCAAAAGCTGTTTGTTTTGAAAATCTGTACAGAATAGTGTCAAGTCGTGGAGCTGCGTTCACATCCCACTTATTTAATGGGTATGTCAGAAATGATCCAGCTCTCATATGAGAAATTTAATAATAACCATTTCTAAAATAAACAGAAACAAAAATAATTTTATAATTCAAATAAAAATAAATTTGAAGGAATTACCTTTTATAATAAGGTGGAGAATCTTTGAATGCCTATTTCACTGCAATCGCGCCAGGTAATATGAAAATATCTTGAATTAATCGTACAGCTTCACGTAAACTCGCACTCTTCGTTGAGTTAGACATTTTAATGTGTTATACAATTTTAAAAATTCCAAAAAACAAAGCAACACACAAATTTTATACGAAACTGGACTGACCGCAAGCAAATTGCGAAATAAACTGACGCTCGGACGAAAAATAATTTTTAAAAATAAAGGGTAACGGTAATTATCGTGTCCTCCTTTTTCTCAGTAACTTTGTTTTTGTATCATCTATCTCAGAAGATAATTTTTCGCGATCGCGACCTTTGTGTTTTTGTGAAATATGTGCTACCGTCTAACTATCGTCCAGAAGTATCTCAGAAGTTACTTTTTTGCGATCGAAATGTGTGCTATCGTCTATCTATCGTCCAGAAGTGCCTCAGAAGTTACTTCCTTGCAATCGAAATGTCTGCTATCGCCTTCCTGTCGCTCAGAAGTGACTTAGAAGTTACTTCTATGCGATAAGTGTATATTTTGTTTTTTTTTTTTAAATGGGTACTACCGTCTTTCTTTTGTAGTAGATAGGCGATTGAATTATCGCCCTATTGCTTGCAGGATAGGGAACTGAAGGGTGTTGCGTTTAGACTCCAGGTTCTCAGCTTTAATCGCGCGAAACCAAAAGTGCGACCATTGTATCCCATTGGTTTTCGTCTTTGGTAGGAGGGTAACACAGGTTGGTTAATCTTTTCCACAATTTCTTTTGATATTATGTAATACACCATTGCTTAAACTTAATAATATACACGACTAAGTTGTAAAATGAAGAAAAGCGAGATCTTGGCATTGCGAGTTTAAGAGGTGCGCCGGATGTTGTCGGAGACGCAATTGGGTACGACTGAATTGAAAGCAGAACTGCAAGGCAGGTTGTTGTCCTACTATGGTCTAAATAACGAAGGTGAGTCAGAGACGGAGGATAATGGTGAAGATGTTGTATCAGTATCGTTCGCAGAAACCACTATAAATAGGCCGAACTCAGCCGGCTCTTATGAAGGTCTGGGAATTGAAAGGCATGGTAGATCTTGGTTCACATAGAAAGATGCCGAAGGTAGTTTTATCGAGTTCTCCAGATATAAACCAAGGGATGGAAGAGTTGGAAGATTGTGCAGCCACAGTTGAGTGGAACTCTTTACAGCTAAGATGTTAGTGCGTAGCCAGAGAAATATCAAAAACTGGGCAAGTTTGAAGTCGCCACTGTTGGAAGAGTTTGTGTGTCCTTGCACGTATTTCTTTATAGTGTCCTTGCACGAATTTCTTTATACACTTATTGAAATTGCAAAACCCATTTGTTTGGAAAAAGAGAGCTTCATTGAGTATTTTGTGGGTATTCCAGATAAAGCAATGCTATAGGACATAAACCTTGAAGATCTGAAGCTACAAATCGACACCAGTAAAAACCAGTAAACAAGTTTGGCCTACAGGGTCGCAAAGCTGTGTATGACACGAATAGAGAAGTGGAAATGTTTCAGTTAGGAAATGTTTCTGGTGAGGTGATTCGTAGCACATGAAGAGGCTGTTCTGTGAGGGAGAAATGTTTCAAATGTGATCAACCAGGCTACCGAGCAGCGCAGTGTAAAGCAAAAGCACAGGTCAAAACAGAGAGAGATATCAATGTAGTTCAGGATGATAAGGTCGTTTCAAAACCATCGCGTGAGTGCATTTTGTAGAGCTTGGAGCTGAATCTGTGATTTGCATGAATTCAGAATTCAAGGGACTTGTGGACACAGGTGCTGAACTGTGTTTAATGCATAGACTTGTGTTATTGAAGCTGGGCAGTCTAATGGGTCTCCAGAGATTTTTGACAGGTATCGGTGAAATTCAAGTTCTAACGTTCGGAAGCTTCATAACAGATGTTTTTATCGACTGAATTGACATGTCGGTCGAGTTTCGTGTTATACCGTATAACGATATAAAGTTAGACGTAATCTTAGGCACAACAATATTAGACAGCGTTAACATGATGGTAACCAAGTCCGGCACGATATTTAGTAGCTTCTGAAGTGGTGTCATTGATCGACAATTATAAGCTCAAAAGAAATCTCACTTTCCCTGTTGTTATGAAGATCCTGTTGACAGATGAGGCGTTTGGCTTATTGCGATCAGAAAGTAGTAGATGATCAGGTTCAAGAATGGCTAGAGGAAGGGATTATCAAGCCAAGTACATCCTAGTTCGCCTTGCTAGGGGTGAACTGAACAGATTCTTAGGACTGAGGTTGGTTTCAAGAAAAACAATTGCAATCAATCAATAAAGACAACAATGGCAGCACTTAAAAAGATAAAAGAGGCGTTGATAAATTGATCAGTACTGAAGTCTTACAACCATTAGCCTGTTACAGAATCCATACCAATGCATCGAATTTCGGATTTCCAGCCGTTTTGCTTCGACGAGATTGCGGTGATAACCTGTGGCACCCAGTTTTCTACATGAGCCGTAAAACTGACCGTAAACGGTCATTCCTATGAACTTGAAGTTCTTGCAGTCATTGGAGCCTTATGGTTTGCGAGAAGCACAGCTCTTAGATGATTGGACGAGGCTGTTGAGACCAAAGGCTATGATGACCTCTACAAAGTGCACGAGGTTCTATTCAAAGATCCCAATAAAGAGTTACTGCTGGTTCCTTCACTCATGGAAACTGAAATTATTCAAAACAGCCACAAGCAAGGACATTTTTCATCCAAGAAAACTAAGGGTTTGATCAAGAAGTCATACTATATTCCGAAACTGAAAGATAATGTCGCAATAGGGGTCGATGGCTGTTTAGAGTGCATCCATGTGCACGCGAAAGCTGGTAGGCAAGAGGGGTTCCTTACACCAATAGACAAAGGTGGCAAGCCGCTTGTCACATACCATAACGATCATGTTGGCCCGATGGAGTTGACTAAGTAGCGCTATAATCACGTTTTCGTGATACCCTTTTCTAAATATGTGTGGTTGTATCCTACTCGAAGCATAGGGGTTGCTAAAGTCGTCAGTTGTTTGGAAGGCCAGGCTGCTTGTTTTGGAAATCTGTACGGAATAGTGTCAGATCGTGGACCTGCGTTCACATCCCACTTATTTGATGGGTATGTTAGAAATGCTGCTTAATAATGTTATTTATGCCCAGATCCGTTCATATGAGAAATTTAATAATAACCATTTTTAAAATAAACAGAAACAAAATTAATTTTTTATTTAAAATAAAAATAAATTTTGAAGGAATTACCTTTTATAATAAGGTGTAGAATCTTTGAATGCCTATTTCACTGCAATCGCGCCAGGTAATGTGAAAATATCTTGAAGTACTCGTACAGCTTCACGTAAATTCGCACTTTTTGTTGAGTTAGACATTTTAATGTGTTATACAATTTTAAAAATTCCAAAAACAAAGAAACACACAAATTTTATACGAAACTAACTAACTATCGTCCAGAAGTTTCTCAGAAGTTACTTCTTTGTGAACGAAATGTGTGCTATCGTCTATCTATCGTCCAGAAGTGTCTCAGAAGTTACTTCTTTGCAATCGAAATGTCTGCTATCGCCTTCCTATCGCTCAGAAGTGACTTAGAAGTTACTTCTATGCGATAAGTGTATATTTTGTTTTGTTTTTTTAAATGGGTACTACCGTCTTTCTATCGTCCAGAAGTGACTTAAAAGTGACTTCTGTAGTAGATAGGCGATAGAATTATCGCCCTTTTGCTTGCAGGGTAGGGAAGGTACAGCATCATAAACAAGCCAGAGCCGAGGAGTACCAAACTGTTAACCGGACTAGATATGCGTATGCCAGGAGATGTCCAACTTAAGTCTTTTATACACGACTGTTTGACTTAGGAGTTAGATGATGAACGCGACAAGCTGAGGAAGGAAGCAAGGGAGAACAATCAGAGAGTCCAAGCGAAAACAAAAATGTTTTCGATGGTAGAGGCAAAGAATAAGTTCCGCACCCAGTAAAGTAAAGGAAGCCATTCGGAATAAATCCTGATACAGGAGGGCCGATTGTGGGATGCGGTAGTGGAGGAACAAGGACCACTAGAAGTGGTCTCACCTTTTGGGCTTACGTCTTTCCCTTTCTGTGCTCGATATTTTTATGTATTACTCGATACTTTTAAGTTGTACTCGATACTCAGTTGCAACGTGAGTGCCAGAATCTCCCTTAGTTCAATTAAACGCACGTGTTTTGTAAAATCTAAAATAAAACAAGTCGAATGTGAATAAAGCATAACATCATACTATTTAAAGTCAGCGTTATCTTTCCTCTAAAAGAGGACCCTGCTGAAGTATAAAAGATTCGTAAAAAAGTATGTTACAGGTAGATGGAGCGTTTCCGACCGCATAAAGTATTTATATTTATTCATTTATTAGGTGGCACTACAACCCGATTCGGGTTTTGGCCGATCTCAGCGTCTCCCTCCACGCGCCTCTGCTCCTCGCGCGCCTTCTCCAATCGGAAATACCCAGCGGAGTCAGGTTCTCCTCCACTTGGTCCTTCCATCGAAGCTTTCTTCATTCTTACGCACAACGTGGCCGAGCCAGCGCAGACGTTGTATCGTGATGCGCCGGACCATGTCCACGTCGTCGTACAACTCGTACAGCTTGTGGTTGATCCGAATAGGAAAGTCGTCCCCAATCCGAACGGGACCAAAGATCTTGCGAAGAATTTTTCTATCGAAAACTCCAAGTGCTGCTTCATGCGTCTGTGATATTACCCATGCTTCTGCGCCATATAGTAGCACGGGTAGGATGAGTGTCTTGTAGAGTGTTAAATTTGTTTGGCGAGAGAGGTCTCTATTGCACATTTGCTTACTCTGGCCAAAGTAGCACCTATTGGCAAGTGTGATTTTTCGCTTGATCTCCAGGCTGACGTCATTTTCGGTGTTAATGGCAGTGCCAAGGTACGTGAACTCCTTGACCACTTCGAAGGTATAGCTGTCCGCTACCACAAGGGAGTCTAGGCGCCGCGCCTCTCTGCTTGTCGACTGCATATACTTCGTCTTGCCCTCGCTTACCGCCAAACCCACTTTTGCCGACTCTTTTTCGATAGCCGAAAATGGAGCAGTGACATCATGCTTGCTGCGGCCAATGATGTCAATATCATCGGAATACGCAAGGAGCTTTTATAAAAAAGAGTGCCAGATCGATGTACACCGGCTTTCCGCAGAACCCCTTTCATCACGAAATTGAAGAGGTCGCACGACAGGGGGTCGCCTTGTCTAAAACCTCGAACGGTATTAAAAGGATTGGAGATGTTCGTTCCTACCTTGACAGAGCTGATGATGCTGCTCAATGTCATTCTGGAAAGACGTATTAGCTTTGCAGGAATACCGAACTCAGACATGGTGGCATATAGGCGTTCCCTCGTCGGGCTATCGAATGCAGCTTTATAATCGACAAAGAGATGATGTGTGTCAATGTTATTCTCGTGGGTGTTTTCCAGGATTTGGCGTAATGTGAAGATCTGGTCTATGGTGGACTTACCAGGTCTGAAGCCGCACTGATAAGGTCCGATCAATGTGCTGGTATACGGCCTCAGTCGTTCACATATTACGCTCGATAGGACCTTGTATGAGACGGTAATCAGGCTGATTCCGCGGTAGTTGGCGCATATCGTTGGGTCACCTTTCTTCAGAACGGGACAAAGGACGCTGAGATTCCAATCGTTGGGCATGCTTTCTTCTAGCCATATTTTGCACAAGAGCTCATGCATATTTTTGAGTCGCGGTATAGCAACTCGGACCTCGTCATGGTTAAATATTGGTATATCCACATTGTCGTCGATTGGTGGTTTTGGGCATGCTTCCTCCAATGGCGGGATTGGTTCCGACATCGTCTACTACCGCCTTGGAGAAATGCTCCCTCCATAACCCCAGCGTGCTCTGCGTATCCTTAACCAGATTTCCATTTTCATCCCGGCAGTTAGATGCTCCGGTCTCAAAACCTTGTGTGAGACGGTTGACTTGTTGGTAAAATTTTCGAACATTATTCCTGTCTTGTACAACCTCAAGTTCCTCGCACTCTCGCTTTTCCGTTATTTCCGTCTGAAAAGTCGCCTCTCTTCCTTCCTTCTTCCTGTAACGTTCACACGTAGCTCGCGTTGCGCCAGACTGCAGCGTTTTTTTGTGGGCGGCATTTTTTGCTGCAGCTGCGTCGCGACACTCCTCGTCATACCATTGGTTCCGTGTGGGTGGGCGTTTGAACCCAATGGTTGTTTCAGCAGCAGCTCGCATGGAATGGAGTGTGCGCACAGAGTCCGCCGGCGTCAACAGGGAGAGGGATAGGTTGGTGGAGCAGTTCCGAGAGGTGAGTGGAGTATGCTATTGCTGTCCATTGTGATCGCAGCCTAGTGACGTCAAGCTTTCGTTGCGATGGGGCGTATGTTTTTCGCTCGGCATAGCCGTATGCGTATCTTGGTTGCGACAAGATAGTGGTCCGAGTCAATGTTGACTCCACGAAACGTACGTACATCCTTCACGCTTGAGGCATGCCTTCCATCTATCTGGTTGCGCGTCTTTTGATCAGAGGATAGCCATGTGGCCTTGTGGATGTCGAGGTGCCGAAATCTGGTGCTACTCACTACCATGTTTCGCGCCGCGGCGAAGTCAATCAGCCTGAGACCGTTGTTCTAGGTGGTCTCATGGAGGCTGAGACGACATGGCAGCTGTGTCAGACGGTTGAATCGCAGTTTGCTCGCTTGGAGCAACCTTGTCCTGTCCATCTCATTTCCTGGATGGCGGTAATGTCAGCCTTTAATTTTTTGAGGGAATCCGCCAGTTGGATAGAGGCACCTTCCCAATTAAGGGTTCGGACATTCCAGGTGCATATCCTTAAATCGTATTCCTTTTTCGTTTTGCGGTGGTCGTCATCATAAGGGGGGATCTTATCCGGGGCTTTCGCTTTGGTCTTCACTAGGCTTCTTTTTTACGAGGCGGGTTCCAAACCCTGCGCTCAACCGCCTAAAGTGCGGGTGAGTCGCTGCACACATTAGTTCACTATCTAGCGGATGCTAAGATAGCTACCCAGGAGGTGCCACGAGGAGGCTGTGTGTCAACTTGCAATCCTTCGAAAACAGAGATCGTACTGGCGGCCACCAAGTTGACCGCAATCAGAAAACTTTACTCTGTAGGAATGAAAGCCATCCCACCCATCCATTATATTTATAATGAAGTTAGAAACCACAGATATTAAGCTGTCTCGCGTCACCTATCGGGGGGTAGCCACTGTACTTGGCAATATTATGGTAATTGGCCATAATCAGGAATTGAAAAAGCAGGAATACATTCCTGCTTTAGCAGTGAACCATTTTGTAAGACACACGGTCGAAAACCTGATAGTTCCCTTTTAATCAGAATCTCGACCAGAGCCGTTGTATCGCTAAAAGCATATACGAAGTACACCCTCTCTCGCCAGATTCTGGTCCCACAAAGCTCTTCACAAAACCCTCTAGGAGTTTTAACTGTCAGAGAGGGCGTAATTTTTACAAGCTCCTTAATTTCCGAACTTAAATTCCTGCCTCAAGAGCGCAGCTAAGTTTGCCGACTCGTCCATTCAAATCCCGCTGTGGAGAGGAAAAGGAAACCCAATCAAGAATTCCACATATTCGGCGCTAACAGCACATCCAAAAAGTTTACAGAGATATTTTTGTTGGTATTATAAGTTTGTCTCTTGAGTGAATTTCGTCTCCATTGGGGGCTGCTATGCAAGATGCTTCGGAATCCCTAATCCTATAGGATAAAAAATAAAACAGTGTGGACACAAAATTGAATTGGACGGAATCCTTTCCAGTTATGAAGACGATAAATGCATCTTCGAAGAGCTAATAGGTCTTCGACCCCAATCTATGAAGAAGATGACAAAATATTACAGGACGTTTTACTTGATTGTAAGATGTCAAAAAAAGAAAGTAAGTTAACTTCGGCAAGCCTTTTTTTGTATACCCTTGCAGTTATAAGAAATAATCTACTTTAGTAACACCGTGTGAAATTTTTAAGGATTGTTGGTAGCCCTAGTAATTTTAAAAAAAGATATATTTTTTTATTTCTGTGACCACCCACAGCTATTTGTAAGAGTCGTCCGAATTTTTTAAATGTAATTCGAAATTGTTTAAAATGTCAAAAATTATATATATCAAAAATATATTCCCAATATTATAAGATATTATAGACGACGAAGCTATAATTTCTTTCATATTATTTTCCCAACCATTTTCCGATCGTTCCTATGAAATTTAGAAATAATTAAAAAATTTTCTTTCCAAACTTAGAAGTTTATATGGCAAAAAGCACCAAAACTATTATTTGTTTCATATTATTTTCCCACCAATTTTCTGATCGGTTCTATGGTAGCTATATGTTATTTCGATATGGAAGCATAGGATGTTATATATCATAAAACGCCGAAGATATAATTTTTTTTTATATTTTTCCCCGATAGTTCCAATGGGAGCTATAAGATAAAGTTTTCCGATCCGGCTGGTTCCGACTTATATACTACCTGCAATAGAAAAGAATGGACGTTGATGCATTTTCAACAGTACAAACAAGTGGCCCAACGAAAAAATGCGAGTTCGCGGAAAGATACATAAAACAAATAGAGACGGGACACAAAGCTAATCTCTCTGGTAGGAAGGGGGCTTTACGTTTTGATCCCAGTTCAAACTACGCAGGGCAAATAAGCGGAATTTTTTTACCGACTCAATACGGTCGATGTGCACTTGAAATTGTGGACTTCAAACCGACGAACAACATTCCAAAATAGGACGGACAAGGGAGGTAAATAATAATTTGGTCGTATTAGGGTCATCAAATTATTTTGACCAACGCTTTATAAACCCAAGAACACTCGTGGCTTTGTTAACAGACTTAATGTGGCAGTCAAATTTAATTTTAGGGTCCAGAAGAACATCTAGTGGTTAGGTGCCGTCTTTTTCAGAAAGTTACTGATAAAGGTAGGAGTACCAATATGAAAAGTCATAACGTTGCATTTAAGGCAGTTCAAATTAAAAAGGTTGTACTCACACCATCCGTGAAAACAATCAATATCTGACTGTAAGTTAAATCCCAACGCTGTATCATTAAATGATAAACAAAGCTTAACATCATCAGTAACGTTAGTTCCCGAGAATGTGTTATGATTGAGAGAAGATCGTTAATAAGCATATTAAATAGCAAAGGGCCCTTGACTACCCTGAGGCACTCCAGATGTCACGTAGCTCAATTTCGAAACAGCATTCTTGAATATAACCTTCAGAGTCCTACCATACAAGTAACATAAAATGAAAGATTATAGATTAACAAGAAACCCAAGCTGATCTAATGTAAATAAAAGAAGAGAGTGGTTAACGGAGTCAAAGGCCTTACTAAAATCTTTATAAACAATGTCCGTCTGCATTTTTTTCCTAAATGCAGTTATTACAATAGATGTCAATTCAAGGAGGTTGGTGGTGGTCGATCTTCGCTTAACAAAACCATGCTGAAACGTGATATAAGCTAGGAACATAAATGTTGCAAATGAGAAGTGATAATACGTTCAAATGCTTTAGGCATTGCTGACAATTTGGAAACACCTCTATAATTTTGGCCATTTGCACCCTTTTCATGAAGTGGAATAATAAAAGAGTCCTTCCAGATAGAAGGAAAAACTGATGATGAAAAAGATAAATAAAAAAGTTTAAGAATCGGTATACAAATGGTTGATGCCAAAACTTAAGCACACATCCAGGAAGTCCATCTGAACCGGGAGAATAAGTTGGGGTTGTTGTTGCTAAATCTGTTAGGAGAAAGCTTTCGGTGATTACGGGGAAAAAATACAATTTGCCCTATTTAAGGGATTAGGGTAGTTAGAATTTGACCAAGCTGTCAAACTATAAGTAGTTTGGAAAAACTCAGCAAATAAATCAGCAATTTCAGAATCCGTCGATGCCTTTATTGAGTTTAGACTTACCGATGAAGGCAAGGCCGATGACTTACACTTATTATATTATATTATATTATATTATATTATTGAATATGTATACCAAGATGGGGTCGAAAATGTCTCCTTCACTGCGTTGCAAACTTCTGACTGAAATCCTCAATTTAAGTTTTTGCCCTTTCTGCCATATGATATTGAAGGATAGCTGTAATCCCGAAGATACCGATTTACAATGAATTAATTGTCAGACGAATTAAACATGAACTATTTCCCTTTAAGAATAATAAAATGAATATACATGAAAAAAAAATAAAAAATACATGAAAAAAAAAAAATAAAAAATAAAAAAAACTAAAGTACATCTCCAACATCAAACAAGTATTTACTAGAAATTTGTTGTTCCTTTTAGTTGAAAAGAAATATGAAAATAAACCAATACTTTAACAAAAACATAATGATTAAGAAGTTTCCTTATTTCGTGATGAAAGGTGAAGAGCATGTAAGAGTATCGACCACATACGAGTCATCCTAAAAATTATAAAAAGACAAAAGACATAGGCAGCGTGAGTAACGATTTCGCGTGGGTCAATCATCATATTAGACTTCCCCTATAATTATGGCTCTCCCCGCAATCATTTCGAAAAAATTTGACTAATTGTTCCGCTACTTGCTTTACTGGGGCAAACAACCTTTATTTTTAATAGGTATGGCTATTTAGTTTCAGAAAGGGATTCTAAAATATTCCTTATGTAGTGGTACTCAGTAGGTCCATCAACATTCTATACCGCTTTTCTTTCTACTGTTTACATTTATTAAGCATCTGAATATCGTAAGTTAGAGAAGCTAGACATAATAGAAACTACCGATTGTGTTAGCCATAGAAGATATAACAGTTGCTATCAATTATATGAGAAAAGCGTTAAGTAAAAAAAAACACTACTTGCAGTTTTGCACAATCAGCATGTGTTTGTGTGCATTATACGTTTATGCAAACTAGCTAATCGGGAGAAGAATCACCGTACACAGCATTTAAGCCCTCTTTGATTTCGCTGTGCGATTTAAAAAAAAAAAACAAAAATCGAACCACTGATCGATTATGCTCTTTCTCCATTTTCCTAAAATCCGCGGACACGTCGGATTCCACACGCAGTCAAAACAAAACTACGAGTCCGTCTACAAGAATGTACTACACGATAGTATTTTTCTCTTGCGATAGTGACACCATGGGGCGGTGAGGCTAAGTACTTATCGGACTGCTCTCCTATAAAAAAAGAGTCATTTTTGGCATCACAGTCAATACTACAAAATTTTAAGTCTTCGTCAGGTAATTTGTTGATTCATTCTCTGCACAAGTCGCAGATTTTTGCACCAAACAATGTGGATACCAGCGCTTTCTTTATTTGAAATGTTGCAAATGTTCAAGTTTTTATTGTTCTCTTTATTAAATTGGCTGATGCAGCGGTTTTTACAAAATTTCATTTTGTTTTTCATTTTTATTTGTTACAAAAAAATTTTCCTTTTTAAGTTCGTACAATAATATTCTTAAAAACGGTTATGGAAGCTATTTTTATCTGAAAAGTAGAACACAATTATAATTTATGATTTTTTAATTATTTTTTTAATATTTTTTACATTTTGTTTAAGTTATAAGTTATAAATAAACTTAACAAAAATAAAGCATCGCCAAATCTTCGCTTCTGCCAAATGGAATTTATTTTTTATTTATTAAAAATGTTTTATAAATGGTGTAGTATGATAAAAATACGAAATTTTTTAGAGACCATAAAGAAAAACTCGATACGTTTCGATAAGAATCACTCATTTAACTTCACAGGGAAGATAGAGGAAAAAAATCATTTTTTTTCGTTTTCGGATGTTATTTGGCTCTGATCGAGTCGCTGGCTGCTCTGCTGACGTCGCAGTTGACTTCGTGCTGATTCAACGCTGTGAACTGCAGAGAAATTAAAACAGGAGTACACCTATAAAAACTCATAACGTTGCATTTAAGGCAGTATAAATTTAAAAGGTTGTACTCACACCATCCCTGAAAACAATCAATACGCTATATCTTTATATGATTATGAAAGCTTTAGATTATCAGCATACATTACTAAACAAGAACGTGTTATAATAGAGGGAAGATCTTTGAAAAAAGAAGTAAGCAGCAAAGGGTCCAAATTACTACCCTGAGGCCTTAAAGGAACTTCAACGCACTTTTCAAGGTAGTTTAACATCCTTACAATTTTTCGGCGTTAATATTGAGAAGCCTATCCTGGTTTATATGTGCTCGATAAAACTACTAAAGCTTACGCTCTCATTATGGGAGCAATCTTTCCAAAATAAAGCCAAAATTGCACTTGCAATGCACTCTGCTCTTTATCTCTCCCCTGAGTCTCCGATCAGCTCTGAAGCCCTTAAGTTAAGCTTGCCTTAAGTAGTTAATATTTCCAAGTGTACCAATAAACACCCACTCAACGGACGCAACAACTCGAAAAGGTTTCCAAAGCTTTTCTACATTTCCAGCTTAATAGCTACCTTACCTTAGAGAGGAGTAAAAGAACTACCGTGTATCAGCAAAGGTCTCATTATTGTCTAAATGCAGTCGATCTTAAGGAGAAAGAAATCAGTCTACCTTCGCAAATAGTATACGTTTAAATTCGTCAACAAGGCATATGTTAAACTCTACAAATTCGATGGTAACTACGCCTTGTTAAAAATTTGTAAAGGTTTGTTTAATAGACTGGTTAACAACGATTAATCGTTATTTATAAATTCAACCATTTGCATTTCTGTTTAGAGAGTTCGTATCGAATCGTTAGCAACAGTAAAGGCTTAAACATAGGTGTAAAAATCAAGCTGTTAAGGAGGTTATGTCTAATCAAAGAATAATCAATAGAAGATAAAGAATTATAATCAAATATTAATACTTTTTTTCAGGTGTTATTATTTTTTATTTAAAACCTTTTTAAGATTAAATAATCAATTCAAAAATAATTGATTACTTAAGCCATAAAATGTTTTCGTTTCAGGACAACAAGAATTTTCTGACCTATAAATCCTAAAACAATTTAAACCACGTAACTTCTTTAAAAAAATAATTTAACGGAAAAATTAAAATATAATCAGATAAAATATAAGGGATTCTGATAAAAGGGCACAATAAGAACTTAAAAACGACCTAGAAGTAATCGAATTAATTTTATCAAAATTATTAAAAATAATACAATATGTTTCTTATTTCAGAAAAAGTTTTATTGATCAAAGTGTAACATTAAAAAAAATAGCGCTTAAGATTATTGACATTTTACTTAGAAAACTAAATTGATACTTATTTTATGCACATTCCGAGCTCATCCCACATGATAGTGCAGTTTCTACAGAAACACATCAAGGTAGCATCTGCTGCCCTACCCACCCGTCTGGCAATAGGCAAAAAAGATGTAGTCCTCATCAAAGAGCTATTGATTGTTGTTAAGAACATGTGTGTTTTATAAACCCCCATATCTAAGCTATTTCACACGAAAGGGAAGGGTAAACGCAAGACCTGCATTTTTATTAAAACACACATTAACGCTTTTCTAATTGTACAGCAACTCATACACGCACTTTCATCCTCTGAGTTCCTTTAATCAAATCCTACCGCCGAGAACATTACAACTCTAAGACTAACTAAATTGGGACACTACAAAAAACTACTTACAAGAAACATATATCCACCGACGCACATACTCAACTGTCAAGAATAATTTAACCTAGCGAATCCTGTCACTGACATCTACAGTAAAGACATAAAAAAGGCTTGCACCGTCCTGGTGGAACACAACCACAATCTTTGAAGCGAGTGCAGAACTTACTTCAATGGAGCTACATACATCATACGAAGATAAGCCTATACAAAAAGAAGATAAGATTATCGAAACGATGAGAATGGGCTAACGTCTGCCGAGGCATAAATCTACTGAGGAGGCATCCAGACTCAGAAGAATTTCAGCAACATCTCCAGCAATAATATTTAAATAACATTTTATTTAACTCTCTTCAATCTGATGGAGAAAGCCATATCCACACACTCTAGGTGAACACTGGAATGTCGACTTAACCCAGAAAAGACCGATGCCATCACCATAATTGGCAATCAACTGTCATCGCCTGCAGACGTGCATTAACTGTGTTCCGGAAAAAAGTACCCATTAAAATCATAAAAGTGCAGTAACTGGTTCAATAAATATACAATACCGCGATAAGACCCTCATTGCGATGAGACCACTAATGTTTATATTGAGTCAAAACGACGTTCGCACACAACGTCAACGTGGGCAAGACGAGAGACGGCTCTCAGTACAAAGTAACAAAGCGTACTTCTCTTTTAAAGCAACCGAAAAGAATTTAAGCCTTGATCAAGCGCAGTCAATTACGCCCAACGAAGTGAAAAAAGCGAACCTACTGTCGGTCGATAGCCAAAGAGCGCCGCGGCGAAGTCAATCAGCCTGAGACCGTTGTTCGAGGTGGTCTCATGGAGGCTGAATCGACATGGCAGCTGTGTCAGACGGTTGATATCGCAGTTTGCTCGCTTGGAGCAACCTTGTCCTGTCCATCTCATTTCCTGGATGGCGGTAATGTCAGCCTTTAATTTTTTGAGGGAATCCGCCAGTTGGATAGAGGCACCTTCCCAATTAAGGCTTCGGACATTCCAGGTACATATCCTTAAATCGTATTCCTTTTTCGTTTTGCGGTGGTCGTCATCATAAGGGGGGATCTTATCCGAGGCTTTCGCTTTGGTCTTCACTAGGCTTCTTTTTTACGAGGCGGGTTCCAAACCCTGCGCTCAACCGCCTAAAGTGCGGGTGAGTCGCTGCACACATTAGTTCACTATCTAGCGGATGCTAAGATAGCTACCCAGGAGGTGCCACGAGGAGGCTGTGTGTCAACTTGCAATCCTTCGAAAACAGAGATCGTACTGGCGGTCACCAAGTTGACCGCAATCAGAAAACTTTACTCTGTAGGAATGAAAGCCATCCCACCCATCCATTATATTTATAATGAAGTTAGAAACCACAGATATTAAGCTTTCTCGCGTCACCTATCGGGGGGTAGCCACTGTACTTGGCAATATTATGGTAATTGGCCATAATCAGGAATTGAAAAAGCAGGAATACATTCCGGCTTTAGCAGTGAACCATTTTGTAAGACACACGGTCGAAAACCTGATAGTTCCCTTTTAATCAGAATCTCGACCAGAGCCGTTGTATCGCTAAAAGCATATACGAAGTACACCATCTCTCGCCAGATTCTGGTCCCACAAAGCTCTTCACAAAACCCTCTAGGAGTTTTAACTGTCAGAGAGGGCGTAATTTTTACAAGCTCCTTAATTTCCGAACTTAAATTCCTGCCTCAAGATCGCAGCTAAGTTTGCCGACTCGTCCATTCAAATCCCGCTGTGGAGAGGAAAAGGAAACCCAATCAAGAATTCCACATATTCGGCGCTAACAGCACATCCAAAAAGTTTACAGAGATATTTTTGTTGGTATTATAAGTTTGTCTCTTGAGTGAATTTCGTCTCCATTGGGGGCTGCTATGCAAGATGCTTCGGAATCATAGGATTAGGGATTCCGAAGCATCTTGCATAGCAGCATAAAAAATAAAACAGTGTGGACACAAAATTGAATTGGACGGAATCTTTTCCAGTTATGAAGACGATAAATGCATCTTTGAAGAGCTAATAGGTCTTCGACCCCAATCTATGAAGAAGATGACAAAATATTACAGGACGTTTTACTTGATTGTAAGATGTCAAAAAAAGAAAGTAAGTTAACTTCGGCAAGCCTTTTTTTGTATACCCTTGCAGTTATAAGAAATAATCTACTTTAGTAACACCGTGGGAATTTTTTAGGATTGTTGGTAGCCCTAGTAATTTTAAAAAAAGATATATTTTTTTTATTTCTGTGACCACCCACAGCTATTTGTAAGAGTCGTCCGAATTTTTTAAATGTAATTCGAAATTGTTTAAAATGTCAAAAATTATATATATCAAAAATATATTCCCAATATTATAAGATATTATAGACGACGAAGCTATAATTTCTTTCATATTATTTTCCCAACCATTTTCCGATCGTTCCTATGAAATTTAGAAATAATTAAAACATTTTCTTTCCAAACTTAGAAGTTTATATGGCAAAAAGCACCAAAACTATTATTTGTTTCATATTATTTTCCCACCAATTTTCTGATCGGTTCTATGGTAGCTATATGTTATTTCGATATGGAAGCATAGGAGGTTATATATCATAAAACGCCGAAGATATAATTTTTTTTTATATTTTTCCCCGATAGTTCCAATGGGATAAAGTTTTCCGATCCGGCTGGTTCCGACTTATATACTACCTGCAATAGAAAAGAATGGACGTTGATGCATTTTCAACAGTACAAACAAGTGGCCCAACGAAAAAATGCGAGTTCGCGGAAAGATACATAAAACAAATAGAGACGGGACACAAAGCTAATCTCTCTGGTAGGAAGGGGGCTTTATATATATATATATTTTTATATCTTTATATGATTATGAAAGCTTTAGATTATCAGCATACATTACTAAACAAGAACGTGTTATAATAGAGGAAAGATCTTTGAAAAAAGAAGTAAGCAGCAAAGGGTCCAAATTACTACCCTGAGGCCTTAAAGGAACTTCAACGCACTTTTCAAGGTAGTTTAACATCCTTACAATTTTTCGGCGTTAATATTGAGAAGCCTATCCTGGTTTATATGTGCTCGATAAAACTACTAAAGCTTACGCTCTCATTATGGGAGCAATCTTTCCAAAATAAAGCCAAAATTGCACTTGCAATGCACTCTGCTCTTTATCTCTCCCCTGAGTCTCCGATCAGCTCTGAAGCCCTTAAGTTAAGCTTGCCTTAAGTAGTTAATATTTCCAAGTGTACCAATAAACACCCACTCAACGGACGCAACAACTCGAAAAGGTTTCCAAAGCTTTTCTACATTTCCAGCTTAATAGCTACCTTACCTTAGAGAGGAGTAAAAGAACTACCGTGTATCAGCAAAGGTCTCATTATTGTCTAAATGCAGTCGATCTTAAGGAGAAAGAAATCAGTCTACCTTCGCAAATAGTATACGTTTAAATTCGTCAACAAGGCATATGTTAAACTCTACAAATTCGATGGTAACTACGCCTTGTTAAAAATTTGTAAAGGTTTGTTTAATAGACTGGTTAACAACGATTAATCGTTATTTATAAATTCAACCATTTGCATTTCTGTTTAGAGAGTTCGTATCGAATCGTTAGCAACAGTAAAGGCTTAAACATAGGTGTAAAAATCAAGCTGTTAAGGAGGTTATGTCTAATCAAAGAATAATCAATAGAAGATAAAGAATTATAATCAAATATTAATACTTTTTTTCAGGTGTTATTATTTTTTATTTAAAACCTTTTTAAGATTAAATAATCAATTCAAAAATAATTGATTACTTAAGCCATAAAATGTTTTCGTTTCAGGACAACAAGAATTTTCTGACCTATAAATCCTAAAACAATTTAAACCACGTAACTTCTTTAAAAAAATAATTTAACGGAAAAATTAAAATATAATCAGATAAAATATAAGGGATTCTGATAAAAGGGCACAATAAGAACTTAAAAACGACCTAGAAGTAATCGAATTAATTTTATCAAAATTATTAAAAATAATACAATATGTTTCTTATTTCAGAAAAAGTTTTATTGATCAAAGTGTAACATTAAAAAAAATAGCGCTTAAGATTATTGACATTTTACTTAGAAAACTAAATTGATACTTATTTTATGCACATTCCGAGCTCATCCCACATGATAGTGCAGTTTCTACAGAAACACATCAAGGTAGCATCTGCTGCCCTACCCACCCGTCTGGCAATAGGCAAAAAAGATGTAGTCCTCATCAAAGAGCTATTGATTGTTGTTAAGAACATGTGTGTTTTATAAACCCCCATATCTAAGCTATTTCACACGAAAGGGAAGGGTAAACGCAAGACCTGCATTTTTATTAAAACACACATTAACGCTTTTCTAATTGTACAGCAACTCATACACGCACTTTCATCCTCTGAGTTCCTTTAATCAAATCCTACCGCCGAGAACATTACAACTCTAAGACTAACTAAATTGGGACACTACAAAAAACTACTTACAAGAAACATATATCCACCGACGCACATACTCAACTGTCAAGAATAATTTAACCTAGCGAATCCTGTCACTGACATCTACAGTAAAGACATAAAAAAGGCTTGCACCGTCCTGGTGGAACACAACCACAATCTTTGAAGCGAGTGCAGAACTTACTTCAATGGAGCTACATACATCATACGAAGATAAGCCTATACAAAAAGAAGATAAGATTATCGAAACGATGAGAATGGGCTAACGTCTGCCGAGGCATAAATCTACTGAGGAGGCATCCAGACTCAGAAGAATTTCAGCAACATCTCCAGCAATAATATTTAAATAACATTTTATTTAACTCTCTTCAATCTGATGGAGAAAGCCATATCCACACACTCTAGGTGAACACTGGAATGTCGACTTAACCCAGAAAAGACCGATGCCATCACCATAATTGGCAATCAACTGTCATCGCCTGCAGACGTGCATTAACTGTGTTCCGGAAAAAAGTACCCATTAAAATCATAAAAGTGCAGTAACTGGTTCAATAAATATACAATACCGCGATAAGACCCTCATTGCGATGAGACCACTAATGTTTATATTGAGTCAAAACGACGTTCGCACACAACGTCAACGTGGGCAAGACGAGAGACGGCTCTCAGTACAAAGTAACAAAGCGTACTTCTCTTTTAAAGCAACCGAAAAGAATTTAAGCCTTGATCAAGCGCAGTCAATTACGCCCAACGAAGTGAAAAAAGCGAACCTACTGTCGGTCGATAGCCAAAGAGCGCCGCGGCGAAGTCAATCAGCCTGAGACCGTTGTTCGAGGTGGTCTCATGGAGGCTGAATCGACATGGCAGCTGTGTCAGACGGTTGATATCGCAGTTTGCTCGCTTGGAGCAACCTTGTCCTGTCCATCTCATTTCCTGGATGGCGGTAATGTCAGCCTTTAATTTTTTGAGGGAATCCGCCAGTTGGATAGAGGCACCTTCCCAATTAAGGGTTCGGACATTCCAGGTACATATCCTTAAATCGTATTCCTTTTTCGTTTTGCGGTGGTCGTCATCATAAGGGGGGATCTTATCCGAGGCTTTCGCTTTGGTCTTCACTAGGCTTCTTTTTTACGAGGCGGGTTCCAAACCCTGCGCTCAACCGCCTAAAGTGCGGGTGAGTCGCTGCACACATTAGTTCACTATCTAGCGGATGCTAAGATAGCTACCCAGGAGGTGCCACGAGGAGGCTGTGTGTCAACTTGCAATCCTTCGAAAACAGAGATCGTACTGGCGGTCACCAAGTTGACCGCAATCAGAAAACTTTACTCTGTAGGAATGAAAGCCATCCCACCCATCCATTATATTTATAATGAAGTTAGAAACCACAGATATTAAGCTTTCTCGCGTCACCTATCGGGGGGTAGCCACTGTACTTGGCAATATTATGGTAATTGGCCATAATCAGGAATTGAAAAAGCAGGAATACATTCCGGCTTTAGCAGTGAACCATTTTGTAAGACACACGGTCGAAAACCTGATAGTTCCCTTTTAATCAGAATCTCGACCAGAGCCGTTGTATCGCTAAAAGCATATACGAAGTACACCATCTCTCGCCAGATTCTGGTCCCACAAAGCTCTTCACAAAACCCTCTAGGAGTTTTAACTGTCAGAGAGGGCGTAATTTTTACAAGCTCCTTAATTTCCGAACTTAAATTCCTGCCTCAAGATCGCAGCTAAGTTTGCCGACTCTTCCATTCAAATCCCGCTGTGGAGAGGAAAAGGAAACCCAATCAAGAATTCCACATATTCGGCGCTAACAGCACATCCAAAAAGTTTACAGAGATATTTTTGTTGGTATTATAAGTTTGTCTCTTGAGTGAATTTCGTCTCCATTGGGGGCTGCTATGCAAGATGCTTCGGAATCATAGGATTAGGGATTCCGAAGCATCTTGCATAGCAGCATAAAAAATAAAACAGTGTGGACACAAAATTGAATTGGACGGAATCTTTTCCAGTTATGAAGACGATAAATGCATCTTCGAAGAGCTAATAGGTCTTCGACCCCAATCTATGAAGAAGATGACAAAATATTACAGGACGTTTTACTTGATTGTAAGATGTCAAAAAAAGAAAGTAAGTTAACTTCGGCAAGCCTTTTTTTGTATACCCTTGCAGTTATAAGAAATAATCTACTTTAGTAACACCGTGGGAATTTTTTAGGATTGTTGGTAGCCCTAGTAATTTTAAAAAAAGATATATTTTTTTTATTTCTGTGACCACCCACAGCTATTTGTAAGAGTCGTCCGAATTTTTTAAATGTAATTCGAAATTGTTTAAAATGTCAAAAATTATATATATCAAAAATATATTCCCAATATTATAAGATATTATAGACGACGAAGCTATAATTTCTTTCATATTATTTTCCCAACCATTTTCCGATCGTTCCTATGAAATTTAGAAATAATTAAAACATTTTCTTTCCAAACTTAGAAGTTTATATGGCAAAAAGCACCAAAACTATTATTTGTTTCATATTATTTTCCCACCAATTTTCTGATCGGTTCTATGGTAGCTATATGTTATTTCGATATGGAAGCATAGGAGGTTATATATCATAAAACGCCGAAGATATAATTTTTTTTTATATTTTTCCCCGATAGTTCCAATGGGATAAAGTTTTCCGATCCGGCTGGTTCCGACTTATATACTACCTGCAATAGAAAAGAATGGACGTTGATGCATTTTCAACAGTACAAACAAGTGGCCCAACGAAAAAATGCGAGTTCGCGGAAAGATACATAAAACAAATAGAGACGGGACACAAAGCTAATCTCTCTGGTAGGAAGGGGGCTTTACGTTTTGATCCCAGTTCAAACTACGCAGGGCAAATAAGCGGAATTTTTATACCGAAAATTAAATTCAAATTCAAATTAAAAAGGTTGTACTCACACCATCCGTGAAAACAATCAATATCTGACTGTAAGTTAAATCCCAACGCTGTATCATTAAATGATAAACAAAGCTTAACATCATCAGTAACGTTAGTACCCGAGAATGTGTTATGATTGAGAGAAGATCGTTAATAAGCATATTAAATAGCAAAGGGCCCTTGACTACCCTGAGGCACTCCAGATGTCACGTAGCTCAATTTCGAAACAGCATTCTTGAATATAACCTTCAGAGTCCTACAATACAAGTAACATAAAATGAAAGATTATAGATTAACAAGAAACCCAAGCTGATCTAATGTAAATAAAAGAAGAGAGTGGTTAACGGAGTGAAAGGCCTTACTAAAATCTGTATAAACAATGTCCGTCTGCATTTTTTTCCTAAATGCAGTTATTACAATAGATGTCAATTCAAGGAGGTTGGTGGTGGTCGATCTTCGCTTAACAAAACCATGCTGACACGGTGATATAAGCTAGGAACATAAATGTTGCAAATGAGAAGTGATAATACGTTCAAATGCTTTAGGCATTGCTGACAATTTGGAAACACCTCTATAATTTTGGCCATTTGCACCCTTTTCATGAAGTGGAATAATAAAAGAGTCCTTCCAGATAGAAGGAAAAACTGATGATGAAAAAGATGGTTGATGCCAAAACTTAAGCACACATCCAGGAAGTCCATCTGAACCGGGAGAATAAGTTGGGGTTGTTGTTGCTAAATCTGTTAGGAGAAAGCTTTCGGTGATTACGGGGAAAAAATACAATTTGCCCTATTTAAGGGATTAGGGTAGTTAGAATTTGACCAAGCTGTCAAACTATAAGTAGTTTGGAAAAACTCAGCAAATAAATCAGCAGTTTCAGAATCCGACGATGCCTTTATTGAGTTTAGACTTACCGATGAAGGCAAGGCCGATGACTTACACTTGGCATTAACAAAGTCGTAAAACTGTATCGGATCATTATATATAAAGTATATTTATTGAATATGTATACCAAGATGGGGTCGAAAATGTCTCCTTCACTGCGTTGCAAACTTCTGACTGAAATCCTCAATTTAAGTTTTTGCCCTTTCTGCCATATGATATTGAAGGATAGCTTTAATCCCGAAGATACCGATTTACAATGAATTAATTGTCAGACGAATTAAACATGAACTATTTCCCTTTAAGAATAATAAAATGAATATACATGAAAAAAAAAATAAAAAATACATGAAAAAAAAAATAATAATAAAAAAATAAAAAATAAAAAAACTAAAGTACATCTCCAACATCAAACAAGTATTTACTAGAAATTTGTTGTTCCTTTTAGTTGAAAAGAAATATAAAAATAAACCAATACTTTAACAAAAACATAATGATTAAGAAGTTTCCTTATTTCGTGATGAAAGGTGAAGAGCATGTAAGAGTATCGACCACATACGAGTCATCCTAAAAATTATAAAAAGACAAAAGACATAGGCAGGTTGAGTAATGATTTCGCGTGGGTCAATCATTATATTAGACTTCCCCTATAATTATGGTTCTCCCCGCAATCATTTCGAAAAAAATTTGACTAATTGTTCCGCTACTTGCTTTACTGGGGCAAACAACCTTTATTTTTAATAGGTATGGCTATTTAGTTTCAGAAAGGGATTCTAAAATATTCCTTATGTAGTGGTACTCAGTAGGTCCATCACATTCTATACCGCTTTTCTTTCTACTGTTTACATTTATTAAGCATCTGAATATCGTAAGTTAGAGAAGCTAGACATAATAGAAACTACCGATTGTGTTAGCCATAGAAGATATAACAGTTGCTATCAATTATATGAGAAAAGCGTTAAGTAAAAAAAAACACTACTTGCAGTTTTGCACAATCAGCATGTGTTTGTGTGCATTATACGTTTATGCAAACTAGCTAATCGGGAGAAGAATCACCGTACACAGCATTTAAGCCCTCTTTGATTTCGCTGTGCGATTTAAAAAAAAAAAACAAAAATCGAACCACTGATCGATTATGCTCTTTCTCCATTTTCCTAAAATCCGCGGACACGTCGGATTCCACACGCAGTCAAAACAAAACTACGAGTCCGTCTACAAGAATGTACTACACGATAGTATTTTTCTCTTGCGATAGTGACACCATGGGGCGGTGAGGCTAAGTACTTATCGGACTGCTCTCCTATAAAAAAAAGAGTCATTTTTGGCATCACAGTCAATACTACAAAATTTTAAGTCTTCGTCAGGTAATTTGTTGATTGATTCTCTGCACAAGTCGCAGATTTTTGCACCAAACAATGTGGATACCAGCGCTTTCTTTATTTGAAATGTTGCAAATGTTCAAGTTTTTATTGTTCTCTTTATTAAATTGGCTGATGCAGCGGTTTTTACAAAATTTCATTTTGTTTTTCATTTTTATTTGTTACAAAAAAATTTTCCTTTTTAAGTTCGTACAATAATATTCTTAAAAACGGTTATGGAAGCTATTTTTATCTGAAAAGTAGAACACAATTATAATTTATGATTTTTTAATTATTTTTTTAATATTTTTTACATTTTGTTTAAGTTATAAGTTATAAATAAACTTAACAAAAATAAAGCATCGCCAAATCTTCGCTTCTGCCAAATGGAATTTATTTTTTATTTATTAAAAATGTTTTATAAATGGTGTAGTATGATAAAAATACGAAATTTTTTAGAGACCATAAAGAAAAACTCGATACGTTTCGATAAGAATCACTCATTTAACTTCACAGGGAAGATAGAGGAAAAAAATCATTTTTTTTCGTTTTCGGATGTTATTTGGCTCTGATCGAGTCGCTGGCTGCTCTGCTGACGTCGCAGTTGACTTCGGGCTGATTCAACGCTGTGAACTGCAGAGAAATTAAAACAGGAGTACACCTATAAAAACTCATAACGTTGCATTTAAGGCAGTATAAATTTAAAAGGTTGTACTCACACCATCCCTGAAAACAATCAATACGCTATATCTTTATATGATTATGAAAGCTTTAGATTATCAGCATACATTACTAAACAAGAACGTGTTATAATAGAGGAAAGATCTTTGAAAAAAGAAGTAAGCAGCAAAGGGTCCAAATTACTACCCTGAGGCCTTAAAGGAACTTCAACGCACTTTTCAAGGTAGTTTAACATCCTTACAATTTTTCGGCGTTAATATTGAGAAGCCTATCCTGGTTTATATGTGCTCGATAAAACTACTAAAGCTTACGCTCTCATTATGGGAGCAATATTTCCAAAATAAAGCCAAAATTGCACTTGCAATGCACTCTGCTCTTTATCTCTCCCCTGAGTCTCCGATCAGCTCTGAAGCCCTTAAGTTAAGCTTGCCTTAAGTAGTTAATATTTCCAAGTGTACCAATAAACACCCACTCAACGGACGCAACAACTCGAAAAGGTTTCCAAAGCTTTTCTACATTTCCAGCTTAATAGCTACCTTACCTTAGAGAGGAGTAAAAGAACTACCGTGTATCAGCAAAGGTCTCATTATTGTCTAAATGCAGTCGATCTTAAGGAGAAAGAAATCAGTCTACCTTCGCAAATAGTATACGTTTAAATTCGTCAACAAGGCATATGTTAAACTCTACAAATTCGATGGTAACTACGCCTTGTTAAAAATTTGTAAAGGTTTGTTTAATAGACTGGTTAACAACGATTAATCGTTATTTATAAATTCAACCATTTGCATTTCTGTTTAGAGAGTTCGTATCGAATCGTTAGCAACAGTAAAGGCTTAAACATAGGTGTAAAAATCAAGCTGTTAAGGAGGTTATGTCTAATCAAAGAATAATCAATAGAAGATAAAGAATTATAATCAAATATTAATACTTTTTTTCAGGTGTTATTATTTTTTATTTAAAACCTTTTTAAGATTAAATAATCAATTCAAAAATAATTGATTACTTAAGCCATAAAATGTTTTCGTTTCAGGACAACAAGAATTTTCTGACCTATAAATCCTAAAACAATTTAAACCACGTAACTTCTTTAAAAAAATAATTTAACGGAAAAATTAAAATATAATCAGATAAAATATAAGGGATTCTGATAAAAGGGCACAATAAGAACTTAAAAACGACCTAGAAGTAATCGAATTAATTTTATCAAAATTATTAAAAATAATACAATATGTTTCTTATTTCAGAAAAAGTTTTATTGATCAAAGTGTAACATTAAAAAAAATAGCGCTTAAGATTATTGACATTTTACTTAGAAAACTAAATTGATACTTATTTTATGCACATTCCGAGCTCATCCCACATGATAGTGCAGTTTCTACAGAAACACATAAAGGTAGCATCTGCTGCCCTACCCACCCGTCTGGCAATAGGCAAAAAAGATGTAGTCCTCATCAAAGAGCTATTGATTGTTGTTAAGAACATGTGTGTTTTATAAGCCCCCATATCTAAGCTATTTCACACGAAAGGGAAGGGTAAACGCAAGACCTGCATTTTTATTAAAACACACATTAACGCTTTTCTAATTGTACAGCAACTCATACACGCACTTTCATCCTCTGAGTTCCTTTAATCAAATCCTACCGCCGAGAACATTACAACTCTAAGACTAACTAAATTGGGACACTACAAAAAACTACTTACAAGAAACATATATCCACCGACGCACATACTCAACTGTCAAGAATAATTTAACCTAGCGAATCCTGTCACTGACATCTACAGTAAAGACATAAAAAAGGCTTGCACCGTCCTGGTGGAACACAACCACAATCTTTGAAGCGAGTGCAGAACTTACTTCAATGGAGCTACATACATCATACGAAGATAAGCCTATACAAAAAGAAGATAAGATTATCGAAACGATGAGAATGGGCTAACGTCTGCCGAGGCATAAATCTACTGAGGAGGCATCCAGACTCAGAAGAATTTCAGCAACATCTCCAGCAATAATATTTAAATAACATTTTATTTAACTCTCTTCAATCTGATGGAGAAAGCCATATCCACACACTCTAGGTGAACACTGGAATGTCGACTTAACCCAGAAAAGACCGATGCCATCACCATAATTGGCAATCAACTGTCATCGCCTGCAGACGTGCATTAACTGTGTTCCGGAAAAAAGTACCCATTAAAATCATAAAAGTGCAGTAACTGGTTCAATAAATATACAATACCGCGATAAGACCCTCATTGCGATGAGACCACTAATGTTTATATTGAGTCAAAACGACGTTCGCACACAACGTCAACGTGGGCAAGACGAGAGACGGCTCTCAGTACAAAGTAACAAAGCGTACTTCTCTTTTAAAGCAACCGAAAAGAATTTAAGCCTTGATCAAGCGCAGTCAATTACGCCCAACGAAGTGAAAAAAGCGAACCTACTGTCGGTCGATAGCCAAAGAGCGCCGCGGCGAAGTCAATCAGCCTGAGACCGTTGTTCGAGGTGGTCTCATGGAGGCTGAATCGACATGGCAGCTGTGTCAGACGGTTGATATCGCAGTTTGCTCGCTTGGAGCAACCTTGTCCTGTCCATCTCATTTCCTGGATGGCGGTAATGTCAGCCTTTAATTTTTTGAGGGAATCCGCCAGTTGGATAGAGGCACCTTCCCAATTAAGGCTTCGGACATTCCAGGTACATATCCTTAAATCGTATTCCTTTTTCGTTTTGCGGTGGTCGTCATCATAAGGGGGGATCTTATCCGAGGCTTTCGCTTTGGTCTTCACTAGGCTTCTTTTTTACGAGGCGGGTTCCAAACCCTGCGCTCAACCGCCTAAAGTGCGGGTGAGTCGCTGCACACATTAGTTCACTATCTAGCGGATGCTAAGATAGCTACCCAGGAGGTGCCACGAGGAGGCTGTGTGTCAACTTGCAATCCTTCGAAAACAGAGATCGTACTGGCGGCCACCAAGTTGACCGCAATCAGAAAACTTTACTCTGTAGGAATGAAAGCCATCCCACCCATCCATTATATTTATAATGAAGTTAGAAACCACAGATATTAAGCTTTCTCGCGTCACCTATCGGGGGGTAGCCACTGTACTTGGCAATATTATGGTAATTGGCCATAATCAGGAATTGAAAAAGCAGGAATACATTCCGGCTTTAGCAGTGAACCATTTTGTAAGACACACGGTCGAAAACCTGATAGTTCCCTTTTAATCAGAATCTCGACCAGAGCCGTTGTATCGCTAAAAGCATATACGAAGTACACCATCTCTCGCCAGATTCTGGTCCCACAAAGCTCTTCACAAAACCCTCTAGGAGTTTTAACTGTCAGAGAGGGCGTAATTTTTACAAGCTCCTTAATTTCCGAACTTAAATTCCTGCCTCAAGAGCGCAGCTAAGTTTGCCGACTCGTCCATTCAAATCCCGCTGTGGAGAGGAAAAGGAAACCCAATCAAGAATTCCACATATTCGGCGCCAACAGCACATCCAAAAAGTTTACAGAGATATTTTTGTTGGTATTATAAGTTTGTCTCTTGAGTGAATTTCGTCTCCATTGGGGGTTAACTTCGGCAAGCCTTTTCTTGTATACCCTTGCAGTTATAAGAAAGAATCTACTTTAGTAACACCGTGTGAAATTTTTAGGGATTGTTGGTAGCCCTAGTAATTTTAAAAAAAGATATATTTTTTTATTTCTGTGACCACCCACAGCTATTTGTAAGAGTCGTCCGAATTTTTTAAATGTAATTCGAAATTGTTTAAAATGTCAAAAATTATATATATCAAAAATATATTCCCAATATTATAAGATATTATAGACGACGAAGCTATAATTTCTTTCATATTATTTTCCCAACCATTTTCCGATCGTTCCTATGAAATTTAGAAATAATTTTAATAAAAATAATTTTCTTTCCAAACTTAGAAGTTTATATGGCAAAAAGCACCAAAACTATTATTTGTTTCATATTATTTTCCCACCAATTTTCTGATCGGTTCTATGGTAGCTATATGTTATTTCGATATGGAAGCATAGGAGGTTATATATCATAAAACGCCGAAGATATAATTTTTTTTTATATTTTTCCCCGATAGTTCCAATGGGAGCTATAAGATAAAGTTTTCCGATCCGGCTGGTTCCGACTTATATACTACCTGCAATAGAAAAGAATGGACGTTGATGCATTTTCAACAGTACAAACAAGTGGCCCAACGAAAAAATGCGAGTTCGCGGAAAGATACATAAAACAAATAGAGACGGGACACAAAGCTAATCTCTCTGGTAGGAAGGGGGCTTTACGTTTTGATCCCAGTTCAAACTACGCAGGGCAAATAAGCGGAATTTTTTTACCGACTCAATACGGTCGATGTGCACTTGAAATTGTGGACTTCAAACCGACGAACAACATTCCAAAATAGGACGGACAAGGGAGGTAAATAATAATTTGGTCGTATTAGGGTCATCAAATTATTTTGACCAACGCTTTATAAACCCAAGAACACTCGTGGCTTTGTTAACAGACTTAATGTGGCAGTCAAATTTAATTTTAGGGTCCAGAAGAACATCTAGTGGTTAGGTGCCGTCTTTTTCAGAAAGTTACTGATAAAGGTAGGAGTACCAATATGAAAAGTCATAACGTTGCATTTAAGGCAGTTCAAATTAAAAAGGTTGTACTCACACCATCCGTGAAAACAATCAATATCTGACTGTAAGTTAAATCCCAACGCTGTATCATTAAATGATAAACAAAGCTTAACATCATCAGTAACGTTAGTTCCCGAGAATGTGTTATGATTGAGAGAAGATCGTTAATAAGCATATTAAATAGCAAAGGGCCCTTGACTACCCTGAGGCACACCAGATGTCACGTAGCTCAATTTCGAAACAGCATTCTTGAATATAACCTTCAGAGTCCTACCATACAAGTAACATAAAATGAAAGATTATAGATTAACAAGAAACCCAAGCTGATCTAATGTAAATAAAAGAAGAGAGTGGTTAACGGAGTCAAAGGCCTTACTAAAATCTTTATAAACAATGTCCGTCTGCATTTTTTTCCTAAATGCAGTTATTACAATAGATGTCAATTCAAGGAGGTTGGTGGTGGTCGATCTTCGCTTAACAAAACCATGCTGACACGGTGATATAAGCTAGGAACATAAATGTTGTAAATGAGAAGTGATAATACGTTCAAATGCTTTAGGCATTGCTGACAATTTGGAAACACCTTTATAATTTTGGCCATTTGCACCCTTTTCATGAAGTGGAATAATAAAAGAGTCCTTCCAGATAGAAGGAAAAACTGATGATGAAAAAGATAAATAAAAAATTTTAAGAATCGGTATACAAATGGTTGATGCCAAAACTTAAGCACACATCCAGGAAGTCCATCTGAACCGGGAGAATAAGTTGGTGTTGTTGTTGCTAAATCTGTTAGGAGAAAGCTTTCGGTGATTACGGGGAAAAAATACAATTTGCCCTATTTAAGGGATTAGGGTAGTTAGAATTTGACCAAGCTGTCAAACTATAAGTAGTTTGGAAAAACTCAGCAAATAAATCAGCAATTTCAGAATCCGTCGATGCCTTTATTGAGTTTAGACTTACCGATGAAGGCAAGGCCGATGACTTACACTTGGCATTAACAAAGTCGTAAAACTGTATCGGATCATTATATATAAAGTATATTTATTGAATATGTATACCAAGATGGGGTCGAAAATGTCTCCTTTACTGCGTTGCAAACTTCTGACTGAAATCATTATACCCTCAATTTAAGTTTTTGCCCTTTCTGCCATATGATATTGAAGGATAGCTGTAATCCCGAAGATACCGATTTACAATGAATTAATTGTCAGACGAATTAAACATGAACTATTTCCCTTTAAGAATAATAAAATGAATATACATGAAAAAAAATAAAAAATACATGAAAAAAAAAAATAATAATAAAAAAATAAAAAATAAAAAAACTAAAGTACATCTCCAACATCAAACAAGTATTTACTAGAAATTTGTTGTTCCTTTTAGTTGAAAAGAAATAAGAAAATAAACCAATACTTTAACACAAACATAATGATTAAGTAGTTTCCTTATTTCGTGATCCTGAAAGGTGAAGAGCATGTAAGAGTATCGACCACATACGAGTCATCCTAAAAATTATAAAAAGACAAAGACATAGGCAGGGTGAGTAACGATTTCGCGTGGGTCAATCATCATATTAGACTTCCCCTATAATTATGGTTCTCCCCGCAATCATTTCGAAAAAATTTGACTAATTGTTCCGCTACTTGCTTTACTGGGGCAAACAACCTTTATTTTTAATAGGTATGGCTATTTAGTTTCAGAAAGGGATTCTAAAATATTCCTTATGTAGTGGTACTCAGTAGGTCCATCAACATTCTATACCGCTTTTCTTTCTACTGTTTACATTTATTAAGCATCTGAATATCGTAAGTTAGAGAAGCTAGACATAATAGAAACTACCGATTGTGTTAGCCGTAGAAGATATAACAGTTGCTATCAATTATATGAGAAAAGCGTTAAGTAAGAAAAACACTACTTGCAGTTTTGCACAATCAGCATGTGTTTGTGTGCATTATACGTTTATGCAAACTAGCTAATCGGGAGAAGAATCACCGTACACAGCATTTAAGCCCTCTTTGATTTCGCTGTGCGATTTAAAAAAAAAAAACAAAAATCGAACCACTGATCGATTATGCTCTTTCTCCATTTTTCTAAAATCCGCGGAAACGTCAGATTCCACACGCAGTCAAAACAAAACTACGAGTCCGTCTACAAGAAAGTACTACACGATAGTATTTTTCTCTTGCGATAGTGACATCATGGGGCGGTGAGGCTAAGTACTTATCGGACTGCTCTCCTATAAAAAAAAAGAGTCATTTTTGGCATCACAGTCAATACTACAAAATTTTAAGTCTTCGTCAGGTAATTTGTTGATTGATTCTCTGCACAAGTCGCAGATTTTTGCACCAAACAATGTGGATACCAGCGCTTTCTTTATTTGAAATGTTGCAAATGTTCAAATTTTTATTGTTCTCTTTATTAAATTGGCTGATGCAGCGGTTTTTACAAAATTTCATTTTGTTTTTCATTTTTATTTGTTACAAAAATTAGAAAGTGCCGATTACTATAAAAGCACGATTAAAATTTTCCTTTTTAAGTTCGTACAATAATATTCTTAAAAACGGTTATGGGAGCTATTTTTATCTGAAAAGTAGAACGCAATTATAATTTATGATTTTTTAATTATTTTTTTAATATTTTTTACATTTTGTTTAAGTTATAAGTTATAAATAAACTTAACAAAAATAAAGCATCGCCAAATCTTCGCTTCTGCCAAATGGAATTTATTTTTTATTTATTAAAAATGTTTTATAAATGGTGTAGTATGATAAAAATACGACATTTTTTAGAGACCATAAAGAAAAACTCGATACGTTTCGATAAGAATCACTCATTTAACTTCACAGGAAAGATAGAGGAAAAAAATCATTTTTTTTCGTTTTCGGATATTATTTGGCTCTGATCGAGTCGCTGGCTGCTCTGCTGACGTCGCAGTTGACTTCGTGCTGATTCAACGCTGTGAACTGCAGAGAAATTAAAACAGGAGTACACCTATAAAAACTCATAACGTTTCATTTAAGGCAGTATAAATTTAAAAGGTTGTACTCACACCATCCCTGAAAACAATCAATACGCTATATCTTTATATGATTATGAAAGCTTTAGATTATCAGCATACATTACTAAACAAGAACGTGTTATAATAGAGGAAAGATCTTTGAAAAAAGAAGTAAGCAGCAAAGGGTCCAAATTACTACCCTGAGGCCTTAAAGGAACTTCAACGCACTTTTCAAGGTAGTTTAACATCCTTACAATTTTTCGGCGTTAATATTGAGAAGCCTATCCTGGTTTATATGTGCTCGATAAAACTACTAAAGCTTACGCTCTCATTATGGGAGCAATCTTTCCAAAATAAAGCCAAAATTGCACTTGCAATCAGTCTCCGATCAGCTCTGAAGCCCTTAAGTTAAGCTTGCCTTAAGTAGTTAATATTTCCAAGTGTACCAATAAACACCCACTCAACGGACGCAACAACTCGAAAAGGTTTCCAAAGCTTTTCTACATATTCAGCAATTAAGCTACCTTACCTTAGAGAGGAGTAAAAGAACTACCGTGTATCAGCAAAGGTCTCATTATTGTCTAAATGCAGTCGATCTTAAGGAGAAAGAAATCAGCCTACCTTCGCAAATAGTATACGTTTAAATTCGTCAACAAGGCATATGTTAAACTCTACAAATTCGATGGTAACTACGCCTTGTTAAAAATTTGTAAAGGTTTGTTTAATAGACTGGTTAACAACGATTAATCGTTATTTATAAATTCAACCATTTGCATTTCTGTTTAGAGAGTTCGTATCGAATCGTTAGAAACAGTAAAGGCTTAAACATAGGTGTAAAAATCAAGCTGTTAAGGAGGTTATGTCTAATCAAAGAATAATCAATAGAAGATAAAGAATTATAGTCAAATATTAATACTTTTTTTCAGGTGTTATTATTTTTTATTTAAAACCTTTTTAAGATTAAATAATCAATTCGGTCGATAGCCAAAGAGCACGATCTTGCCCACCATGCATACCTACGGCTACCCCTACTCTAACGGCGTGGAGTCATTAACGTAATGGCAGAAAATAAATCAGAACAGGCTCAGGAGACCCAACCGAATCCTAAGCCACAACAATAAACATTATGAGAAAATCAAGCTTCTGACCAAATCTAAAGAACATTTCTGAGCTGTATCCAAATTCCTGGAGGAAGCTAGGAAAAGCTACTTCACGTACCAACTAAAAGCAGCAAGGGCCTATAAGTGGTACCAAAAGGAATCGAGCCCGACGTAACGGTCAAGGATGTTATCGATGCTCTCAAGGAAAAAGGGTTTACTGCAAAGAACGTCAGTAACATAATAAAAAGGGAAAAAGAGCCGCAACCACTCTCAGGGTCGAGCTGGAGCCAGACAGCAGAGTCTGAAAGAATATTGAAGAGCACCCCTTTATAACCTGCAATACTTATTGCACCCAAGCCATAAAAGCCACAAAAAAGGAAAGGCCCAGTGCTATTCACAATTGTCAGGATGCATACAGGGCAGACTGTTCACTACGAACAGTCTGTGTAGCTTATGGAGACTTCCACAATTCGGCTAACTGCCCTGCCAACAAAGAAGACTCCAAAAAGAAAAAATTCATCAACTGCCAAGGTAACCACACGGCAAACTGAAGGGGTTTTTCGATCTACAAGGAGATGAAAGACCGCATGCGAAAAGTGGCGTTGCAAGATCTTTATTTGGTTCACTATAAGCCCATGGGACGGAAAACCCACTCCAGTTTTGTTTGGGAAACGGTCAGCAGATCCAAGTTCAGTCATAAAGCGCTCTGGAATCTATGATGGTCACCATGCAATAAAGTATAATGGAAATCATGTCATTCATGAAAGTGACCATGCGAACACTGGATCAAAACCATAACATGGTGTAACAGCTACTTGCAGCTAAGCAGTCGAAATAATAGATGGCAAATCTATAAATAACATTGTGGAACGTCACTGGAGTTTTACGGCATAACCTTGAAGTAAAACAGTTCCTGAATAATAATCAATAATATCGACTTTATGCTACTGGTAGAGACGCACATCACAAACAAATACAACTTCCAAGTAAGAGACTACACTTTCTACAGCATCCAGATGGTAAAGCCCACTGCGGGTCCGGCATCCTAATCAGGGAATGCATGGAGCATCCCTTTCACCAAAGGCAACTAATTATTTGTAAGCCACATATATCAAAGTGCAGTCAGGCGACGGGAACCTCACCATAGTCGTTGTCTACTGCCCGCCCGCTTTACAATTTCTGAAGGACAATTCATGGACTACATCTTGCTTGGAGATCACTTTATAGCTGCAGGGGACTATAATGCTTAACACACGCACTGGGGATTATGTCTTGTGACTCCCAAAGAAAGACAATTATACGATGCAATAATAAAACCGAACAACAAATTTGACCCCAAGAAATTTCCAGACCTAATAGACTTTTCACCGCATCTGAATCTATTTCCCTAGCACCATTGTTTCAGCCAAAGAAGATCGCAAAAGTCATTGGGAAACTAAAACCGCACCTGGCGGTGATCAAATAACCCCAAAAGTGTTCAATGAACTCCCAAACTCTGCCATTGAGGTTATTTGTAAGCTCTTTAATAGGATCATAGCTGTCGGCTACTATCCGAAATATGAAAAAATCTGTTATCATTAAGATAAAAAGACCACACAATTCCGTGATCCCATGATCCCAATTAGTTTATTATCGTGTCTGTCTAAGTTGTTCGAAAAATGCCTTCATATCTAGGAGCACACAATGTTATCCCTGCTCATCATTTTGGCTTTCGTCAAAACCATGGCAAAATTGGACAAGCTAACAGAAGAACATCAGAAATACGCACAGCCTTTGAGCATCGGGAGTACTTCAGCGATATATTTCTCGATCGAGTATAGCTATATTCACAAAATCAAAATACACTTGCCTTATTACACTCACAAGCTTCTTGAGTCGTGTTTATACAGCAGAACCTTTACGGTAAGGTGCAACGCAACAACATCAGACGACTACATTATCAAAACTGGAGTCCCGCAAGGAAGCGCTCTAGAGCCTACTCTGTTCCTCCTATACACAGCGGATATTCCCACGAACGAACAGCTTACAATACCTACATTCGCTAACGACACCACAATTTTAAGTCTCTCAAGGTGTCCAGGCTGAGCCACAACCCAGTTAACATGGTAGAGAGGTGGCGGATTATAATAAATGAACAGGCAAACATTCCCTCTACTATCTTTGAATAATACGCAGATTCCCCAATTCAACGACGTAACGTATCTCGACATCCACCTTGACAGACGACTAACCTTGAGAAGACACATCGAACGCAAGAAAGTATATCTAGAACTTAAAGCCAGCAGCTTCCTCTGGATTCTTAACGATCGTTCGCCCCTGCACCTAAACTACAAGGTTTTGCTTTACAACTTCACTCTCAAGTCCATCTGGACATACGAGTGTGGCTCTCAGCTATAGAGCCCAACCAAAACATCCACAGGGACCCCTGCAAGCATTTTCTATCTCGGAAGACACTTCTAAATGACTTCTAGAATATGAAAACTATCGTCCGCGATGTCGCATTCGGATCGCGGAAGTCACTCCCGTCGGGAAGAAATGTGCTACTTCGGCGGCACTTCTCGGAGTCACTTCGATGAAGATGAAATAGACAAACAAAAAGCGTTATACAATGGAAAACCCTCTGTGCACCCGAATCGCCTAGTGATGCTGGTCAAGAATAAATATACTTTAATGGGGTTGAAAACGCATCCCTGTACCTCTTACATACTTTCGACGAATCTAGAATACCCTTTTACTCTACGAGTAAGGGGTATAAAAGTATAAAAGTAAAAAGTATACAAGTGCTTAAATGAAAGCTTAATTTCTCCAAGAGAATTTTATAATAATAATTAATAAAACATTTATAGGAGTTTCGGGTTTTTCTTGAATTTATAGTTGTTCGAAAAAATTCGAAACAAACACTTTTTTGATTCTCAAAAGGAAAATTGTTTACAACCTTTTCTTGGAGAGCGTTTTGATTGCAAAATGTCTGATTATTAAATTAAATCATAGAAAGAACAAAAATTTGCATTTAAGCATTCTTGTTTTGTGTGAAATTGATTTGATAAAATTTTTCGATTTTCTGGAATTTCTTTATATCTTGTTTGTAAAAGCAACATACATATTAAGGGTACTGTGGGCTTTGATGTCCCCTATCATTAAAATTTAAATATTTTAAACGTATGTGTGATTTTGATTCTCAAAAGGAAAATTGTTTACAACCTTTTCTTGGAGAGCGTTTTGATTGCAAAATGTCTGATTATTAAATTAAATCATAGAAAGAACAAAAATTTGCATTTAAGCATTCTTGTTTTATGTGAAATTGATTTGATAAAATTTTTCGATTTTCTGGAATTTCTTTATATCTTGTTTGTAAAAGCAACATACATATTAAGGGTACTGTGGGCTTTGATGTCCCCTATCATTAAAATTTAAATATTTTAAACGTATGTGTGCAGGGTTCTCTTTTTAGAAAAGATAACGCTGACTTAAATAGTATGATATGCTTTATTCACATTCGACTTTTTAACTTATGTTTTACAAAATATACGTGTGCTATAGAACTGTCCTTTGCGAGATTCTGGCAGCAAGTGATTACGACGGTGCGTTGCCACTTTTCACTCACGTTGCAACTGGGTATCGAATACAACTTAGGAATATCGAGTAAAGAAAGGAAAAGATATTAGATCAGTAGGTGAGACCGCTTCTAGTGGTTCTTGTCTCTCCAGTACCGCATCCCACAATCGGCCCTCCTGACGCAGGATTCATCCCGAATGCCTTCATGTGCTCTGCTACAGTTTATGTCTTATACGGCCCATCACCTTCCCCTACCCTTTCAACTTCGTATTTTCCATGGTTTTCTACTTTGACTATCTTATACGGCCCTCGGTGCGTTTAATAGCCACCAAATCGTTTAACTGGAACTTCTTTTCTACCTTTCATTTTGCATCAAAAGATTTTTTGTTTTCCGCTTGGATACTCTGAATGTTGTCCCTTGTTTCCATCCTCAGTTTGTCGCGTTCCTAATCTAACTCTGCAATCAAACAATCCTGTATCAATGACCTGAGCTGGACATCTCCTGAGATACGCATATCTAATCCTGTTAGCAGTTTGAATGGTGAAACTTTTGTACTTCCTGGCTCAGTGTTGTTTATGATCTGCTGTACCTTACCTACATGCTTATACCAGCACCCTGGGCTTTCAAGGCTTAGTTTTGAGAGCATCGGAACAACTATTTTATGCATGCGTTCTACTTGTCCGTTTCCCCTTGGTACGCCTGTTGCTATCAGCAAATGTTGGTTTTTTTACTTATAGCAGTACTCCTTGAACAAGTGGGATGTGAATGCAGCACCACGATCTGACACCATTTCCAAAGCAAACAGCCTGGCGCTCCAAGCAAGTCACTAATTCTTCAACCCCTGTACTTTGTGTAGGATACAACCATACGTACTTGGAAAAGGCAATCACGACAATGTTTTTATATATACATGGTATGTGACGTGCGGCTTGTCTCCTTTGTCTATTGGTGTAAGAAACCCTTCTTGCCTACCAGCCTTCGCATTCACAAGGATGCACTCTACGCAGCTATCGACCACTCGCGCTACTTTATCTTTAAGCTTCGGAATATAATACGACTTCTCAATCAAATCCTGAGTTTTCTTGGATGAGAAATGTCCTTGCCTGACTGTTCTGGATGATTTCAGTTTCCATGAGTGAAGGAACTACTAGCAACTCCTTGTTAGGATCCTTGAACAGAACTTCTTTCACTACGTAGAAGTCTTCATAGCCTTTGGTCTCAACGATACTTTTGAGCACCTTCGTCCAATCATCTAAAAGCATTGCTTCCCGCAAACGATGAAACAAACTGTCAGTCAACGTATAACATGACACCCTACTCAACGCATCGACATGTCTCATCTTAGCACCTGACCTGTGTTCTATTTCGTAGTCGAAATCTTGTAGGTACATCGCCCATCTAGACACTCTGAGCGGAATCTCCTTCTTCTTCATGGTCATGGCAAAATTTTAAACTTCTTCCCTAAAACGTACACCCGCAACTTTACCAAGGCTCCAATAACTGCAAGTACTTCCAGTTCATAGGAATGATACTTTTCCTCACATGGCTTGGTTTTACGGCTCATGTAGAAATCTGGATGCCACAAGTTATCACAGGGATCTCGTTGAAGCAAAACGGCTCCAAATCCGAACTTGGATGCATCGGTATGAATTTCTGTGTCAAGCAAATGATTATAGAGCTTCAGAACTGGTCCATTGATTAACGTTTCTTTTAGCTTTTTAAATGCTGCTAATTGCTGGTCTTGAAACTCGAACCTCACATCCTTGCGCAACGTGTCGGACAACAGCTTGGCAATTACGGCGTATCCCTCCACAAACCTACGGAAATACGACGTCAAACCTAGGAATCTTTGGAATCCTTTCTTGTCGCGCGGAATCGGAAAATCAGCAACTGCTTGAGTTTTCTCATTACCTGGCTTGATGGTACCGTTTGCAACGACATAGCCTAAGAAGTTAACTTTGCGCTTCAACACCTGACATTTACTCCAATTATGCGCAAGCCATTTCCTTGTGCCACTTCCAAAACTCGATTCAACTTCTGCACACCCTTATCGATACTCTTGCTCGAAATTATCACATCGTCCATGTATACAACCGCATACTCGTTCTTAATCGAATCCCGCATAACCGCCATGATAAACCTGGTAAACACTCCTGGAGAGTTTGTTATACCGAAGGGTACAAACAGGAACTCATACTGACCACTCAGAGCTACGAACGATGTGTACTTTTGGGATTCTGGCGAAACAGGCACGTGAAAGAAGCCATTAGTCAAATCTAGAGTTGTAAAAACTTGTCCACCCTGTAGCTATTTGATCACACAGTCTATTTGAGCTGTTGGGAAGTTATCTCGGACAATCTTTTCATTTATTTTTCTATAATCGCAACACAAGCGCTTCTTTCCGTTCTTCTTATCTACGAGCACCACTGGCGAAGCAAACTCGGATGTACTATGCTTGATTATCCCTTCCTCTAGCCATTCTTGAACCTTGTCATCGACAATTTTCTGATCGCCATAAGCTAATCGTCTTGGATGTTGGAAAACAGGCAACTCGTCTGTCAACAAGATCTTCATCTCGACTGGGGAAGTGGATTGTAATTATCGATCAATGACTCCACTTGAGAAGCTACTTCCTGACTCAAATGCTCAAATCTACTGCCGAGACTGTTTTAGAGACTTTCATGCTGATCATGCACAGACTTTCGAATTCACTAATTAGCTGCATACAAGTACTTTGCCCTAACTGGTTATCGTCTGATCCTGTCGTTGGTGTTTGCTGAACATTTCGAACTGTTCGCGAAATTATAGTGCTAGTCTTGGTTACCATCATGTCAACGCTGTTCAAGATTGTTGTGCTTAAGATTGCGTCAAACTTCATTTCATCATCTGGTACGACATGAAACTCGACCGACATGTCGATTCCATCGATCACGACGTTTGTAATGAAGCTTTCGAATGTTAGCACCTGACTTTCACCGATACCTGTCAAAACTTTCTGACGACCCCAGCCTTCTCCAACGCCTAGCTTCAAGAAAACACGCCTACGCATCAAACACAGCTCAGCACCTGTGTCCACAAGTCCTTTGAATTCTGAATTCCTGCAAATCACAGCTTTCAATTCCAAGCTCGAAAAAAAGGACTCACGCAATGGTTGTGAAATGACTTTATCGTCCTGGACGACATTGGTTGCTCTCTCTGTCCGTGCTGCTCGGTGTCCTGGCTGATCACATTTGAAACATTTCTCCTTCACGGGACAGTCTTTCTTCATGTGCGACGAATCTCCGCACCGAAAACATTTCCTAACTGATCCAGCTACCGCATCTTGTTTTGTGTCGTGCAAAGCCTTGCTACCCTGCGAACCATACTTGTTTACTGGTTTGGATGATCCACGTTATTTTTGATACCCGTGGATTTGTAAAATATTGCCCTATTTGATCTAGCATCTGGGATACCCTCAACGAAATACTCGATCAAACTTTTTTCCTCCAAATAAATGGGCTTTGCCATTTCCATAAGTGCATAAAGGAACTCGTGTAAGGATTCACCCTTATGCTGCTGTCGTTTTTCCAACCTGCGATGAACTTCTGCGGAGGATAACTTGATTCCGAACTCCTCCACCAAAAACGATTTCAAACTTGCCCAGTCTTTGATATTCCTCTGGCTACGCACAAACATCTTTGCTGCTCCACTAAGCAACTGTTTTGCATACACAAACAACTGTAAAGGGTTCCACTCAACTGTAGCTGCACAATCTTCCAACTCTCCTATCCATTGGTTTATATCTGGGGAACTCGACCGAAAACTGCGAAACACTGCCCTCTACCTCTTTCAATGTAAACCATGATCTACCCTGCCTTTCATTTTCTAGTCCTTGATGCCTACCTGCTGCGTTTGACCGATTTATAGTTGTTTCTGCGAACGTTACTGATAGACCATCCTCACCATTATCCTCCGTTTCCGACTCACCATTGTTGTTTAGACCGTAGTAGGTCAACAACCTCTATTGCAATTCCGCTTTCAATCCAGTCGTACCCAATTGCAACTCCGAAAACTTCCAACGCAACTCTTCAACTCGCAGTGCCAAGATCTCGCTTCTCTTCATTTTACAACTTGTCCTGTAGATTATTAAGATTAAACAATGCTTTATTAAATTTAGTATCAGCAGATTGTATAGTATTAGCAAATTGTAAATAGATTAACCACCCTGCCTCTGGAACTGCTTGATTCCAATGTTACCCCACTACTTTACAAATTAACTTTCCGGCAACACTCTGCCAAAAGTTCAGCCACTCGCTCAATGATGTCGCTTTTGTTCGTCGTCGACTTTCCTTCCCACGCTTCCCGCTTTTGCAGCGTCATACATACAACGAAGACTTCCAAACTCAACTGGAACTTTCTGGATGCTTTCGTCTGCTGCCAAGATCTGTGCACCAGCCTTCCGCTTGCACAATCCTGCACGCACGCTTCGATAACCACACCAGATCCAATGTCTTGATCGCTGTATCTTCACTGATTCCAGCCCGTGTCTGCTGCTTCTCCTATGTCTCCAGCCACGATCCGCTGCCTCCTAATCCTTCCAGCACTTCGTCCGCTAGTTCTCCAAGTTCTTGCCTCTGCAAAAGCCACCTACTGTGTCTGCTTCCTGCGCCAGCTTTCTTTGTCACATACCAACGGAATTGCTTATAACAATTTGAAGATATCTAGCCGATTTGCTCAATTTCAGCAGCTCTCTGCTTACGCACTCCACGTGTTTTTGCCAAGGTGAAAGTTCTGTCGAATGGTAGGCTATATTTCGGTTGAGCCCCCAAAAATTGCAGGGTTCTCTTTTTAGAAAAGATAACGCTTACTTAAATAGAATGATATGCTTTATTCACATTCGACTTTTTAACTTAGGTTTTACAAAATATACGTTTGCTATAGAACTGTCCTTTGCGAGATTTTGGCAGCGAGTGATTATGGTGGTGCGTTGCCACTTTTCACTCACGTTGCAACTGGGTATCGAATACAACTTAGGAATATCGAGTACAGAAAGGGAAAGATATTTTATCAGTAGGGGAGACCGCTTCTAGTCGTCCTTGTCTCTCCAATACCGCATCCCACATATAAAATATCATTAATATACCGATATTAAAATTGGTATTTTCAAATATCATAAAGAAATTTTTTCGAAAACCAAATGTCATCGATATGATATTTAAGACCTCAAACTGAACCAAGTCTGCTTCTTTTGTTTTCTTTTCGTTGTTGGTTTGTGTCGCTGCACCTATATTCTTTCTTATGCGAAACATTTCCGATTAATTAACGTGTAGCCCTTCGATAAAATATACAAAATGCATTTTTTTTAAATGTTGGTACTTAAATGTTGTGCAGTTTTGTCATCGCTAGTTTCTGCCGAGAGAGCCGTGAGATTATGAAAAAATAGAACGGTTCAAGTTAGAAGAAGACCTTGGAATTGGAAAGAAGACACCCATGAATTTGATCCGCGAATATTACTTGAATTGTATCCTAAGTGCACAATATATAACACTATATTTGGGTATAAGCCCGAATCTTATTCATTGTTTGCCTCTTCAGACAAACACAATCATATGGTGGCCTATGAGGGGAACTGAAAGTCTGAACGTCACGCTTAGAACAACCATACGCCAGCATACAATATCTAATATGTGCGTTAATTCATTCAAGACTATATTTATATTCATCCAACATAGCCGTGCAAAATCCGGACACAATTTAACCAAAGTAAAATATTCTTATTCGGTGCCCATTTTCAATGAAACAAAGGGAGAAGGTACTCGCAAAATCGACAATCGCAAGATGTACCGCAAATCGAAACAGTTTTAACTCCGCGGCACGCACTCTGAAGTTTGGTAACGGTGAGCAGCTAGTCAGTGGCTCTAAAACTATAAGACAAACTGTAACAAAAAGTTAAAATGACCGACACTAATGATCTGGATGGTTTAGCCAAACTACAAGCGTATCTTCACGAAGCTCATAAGGCAACTTCACAGTGTCTCCGGAAGGATGCTATGTCACGGAAAACAGTGATTTATTTCCAGGAGCAACTTGAGAAAGTAGATGATTTGAAGGCGAACTTTTTAGAAAAACACACAAAGATGGCATAAAGCAGAAGCTGCATAACGTGTTAATTTGCCCCAAATACTTGTACCCAAGTTCTCGGGTAACATCAGCGGATTCATGATAACCAACAACCAAGTGATAGTCAACGATTTCATTTTCTAAAATATTTCCTTCTCGCAGGTCGAGATTGCGAAATCCAACAGATGACCGACGCCAATTTAATAATAATAATTAATAAAATAATTTAAGGTGTTTCGGATTTTTACCAGGTGGCATGGTCGACGCTCATTAAGCGGTTTAATAACACACCCATCATATTTGCATTTCTGTCCATGGACTGTTATTAGCGATAGAAGTTAGCAATCCGTTTTAAGCCTGCATTCAACGCAGCACAAACTCCACAGTTCAGCAACTCCAGCATGAACTCTCTGACTGCAGTTTCTTCTTACGCACCAATACGGAGCACATTAATAGCTTCCGCCGACTCCATATTACCAATCCAAAAATCCGACAAGAAGCCCCGATCAACACCCTACTAATCTCGGAACATTGGATCCGTTATTGCAACGGAATTATCGAATATTTTGAGTTAGGCCAGATAACGCAAGCGAAGAGTACCGAATGACAGAACACACAAGTAAACGCTAGCAACATATTGGTATCCTCTGCTGTTCTTCCACATCACGCGGTTATCAAGGAAGAAAGCCTGTCCACCAAACATAGGATCGTGTTTGACGCGTCCGCCAACACTTCCAATGGTCGGTCGCTAAGCGACATTTTGTGTGTGGGACGAGCATTGCAAAATAACCTGGCTGCAGCTATTCTGAATTGGAGAAAATATCCATATGCATCTCAGCAGACATCCAAAAGGTTTATCGATGCATAAACGTACATCACGACGACCACCAGTACCATAGGATCCTTTGGAGTGCAGCCGACGGCAAAATCAACGAATATTGTCTCACAACGGTAAGTTTTGCCACAGCATCCGCTCCGTTTACAGCGATTCGAGGGCCACATCAAATTGGCGACAACGCATGCATGGAGTTAAGGAAGAGGGCGAGCAACAGTCCATCATTGTTGACAGAAATTCCAGTCGAGCACAGATGGATTAGTACTCTGCTACAATGGGACAATGAGGACCCCGTCAAGACATTGGGAATGTACTGGATACCAAGTTTAGATGTGTTCAAATACAAAATTTTTCATCAACCTCCGATCATCAATACGAAAAGACTAATCCTATCTAATATTTCACGATTATTCGATCCGCTCGGACTGATTACCGCGATCATCATATCTGCTAAAATTATATTAAAAGAAATAATGTTGTCAGCGATCACCCAGTGCGATGGAACCATCGCGTAACGATGGCCGCAATTTCTCCATTCTTCATATGTCATCAACACCATCATAATCGCGCTGGAGGGGACTTTCCTCCGACTCTGGCGGGCGCTATCAAATCCATCCTTTTGTGAAGGCTCATCCGTAGCCTACGGAGCAGCAGTATATTTACGCGTACAGCAAACTAACTCACATTATGATTCCCTACATACAGCCTAAAGCAAAGTTTCTCCTATGAAACCCTTAACCATTCTAAGAACCGATTTAAGCGGAGCAGCTTTGCCGTTAAGCTGGTACGATGGGTATTGAAAAATAATACATGGACCAATTAGCCCATCTCAGTATTTTACTAGACGGATACAACGATTAAACGGGGACCCAAACCGTTCGTGGCGAACAGGGTGGCATATATCCGTGCACACTCAAACCCACACCAATGGAGACACGTGACCACCAACGAAAATCCTGCCACACGCGGGAGAAGTCCCAAGGAGGTTTCCACATCGTCCCTGTGGTGGAAGGGCCCAGCTTGGTTGAGTCTCCACGACAATGATTGGCTTACCAATTCCATTCCACCAATCTTCGACACAAGTATTCTAGAAGCCAAACCAGACAAGATTAAAGTCCACATGCTCGTCGAGGAAGACAACATTTTCAACCGTTATTCAACCTTTAGCCGCATAACCGCCTACATTCTCAGATTTAATATAAACTCGCGGCACAAGGCTGATCGACTTATTGGTCGTTTAAAATTAAGAGTACTCAATGACGGCCTACTATGGATAGTTCCATTGGTTCAAGCTAAATCGCTTATAGCGGACCTAAAGGCGATTCACTCTTCAAAACCACTTCCGAAGCTAAGCAAACTGCGAAATCAAAGCTATCGAAGATAACGTTCTTCTTGTCCGTGGCCGCTTAGGTCACGCGCAATTATCGTTGAATCGCAAACATCCGATAATCTTACCAGCACAACACTCATTCACAGATCTTGTCAATAAGGATGCACATCATGTCACGCTTCATAGAGGAGTTCAGCTGACCTTAGCGCAGACAGGTTTACGATTTTGGATTGTAAACAAATGCGAAGCTTATAAGGAGTTGAATAACTCCACACAAGTCTTAGCAGCAGATGGCCGGCCGCTCACCAGGTACGCGGCGAATTCGCGTAGTGGCGGCGCGGCGAAGAGCGGTTGGAGAACGTGAGAGTTTGGAAATCAAGGACGGAGAACGTGAGAGTTGAAGAACGTGAGAGTTTGAAGAAAGTGAGAGTTTGGAGAATGTGGGAGTTTGGAGAGCAAGAGAATTTGGAGACCAAGAGGGTTTGGAGACCAAGAGAGTGTGGAGACCAAGGATGGAGAGAGACAGACCGGAGACTTGGCGGGCAGAGCGAGAGTGCCGTGTGCAAAAGGGAGTAACGGGACGCCGCCGGACTTTGGACGCGGCCGGGAACGTTGGACCGAAAGAGAAGGTGCCACATCTCGGCAGCGGAGCGGCACACAAGCATGCCATATGCATCACTGGCATGCTATATGCATCGGCGGGAAGCAGTGCGTGAAAGACAAGAGGGTCAAACAGGAGCCATGGACTTTGGACCCGGTGTGGAGAGTTTCTGCGGGCCGTGCCCAAAAGGGGAATAACGGTTCCCGGTGGACCTATATAAACCCGCAGGGCGCTGGCAGCAGAATCAGTCAGTCAATAACGATCAGTCTAGACAATCATTGGAACGAGCTCCGTGCGCCAAATGGAGTTGAGCAGGTCCTGGCGCGATCAGTCAGACGGGAGAGAAGTCCCGGAGCGGCGCGACCGAACCCTGAGGGTAACGAGCCAGAAGGGAGAGAAGTCCCGGATCGGCGTATGCCCAGGATCCCAACACAGAAGTCACGCGACGTATAGCCACCCTGTCAGGAGCAGTTCGCAGGACACCGCCACCAGCAAGAAGGACACAACCCCGCAACAGCCACGCAAGGAGAATCGAGCCCGCAGGAACGGCACGGACAGTACGCGAAAGGGTGAGGCTATGGTGAAACGTTCGATTACACGAGGCGTAGAAGCGAAGTGAAAAGCGAGGCAGCTTTCTGACTGCACGACCTGAGCAGAAGCCCCCGTGGGACCATCCGGGATAGAGCAAGGGACAGGCGGTCGTGTGTCGAGAGGAGTGATCCTGGAGAGCTCGTCAGTCTGTTCACCCTAGTCTGAGAACGGTGACGCTTCTCCAAGCCCGCACGGCTGACCCCATAGCGAGTCTGAATCGTGGCCGAGCAGTCACCGAGCCAACGCGTCAGGAACAAGCAGCAGACAAGGATCTTCAGGGAGCTACAAAACTGGAACACCGTGTCAACGAGACAACCCGTACCGTCTGAGGCACCAAGGACAAGCAAATTATAAAGCCGACTGCAGTTATACCCGCAATAAACCCACTACGAACCCGAGAATTCTTTGCTTTCTCACCGAACTACTGGGCAGTCACGTTTATATAAATTTAGTGGAACAAACACACACAATTTACTGAGCTAGCCGAACGAATCTCGTATCGAGCAGAAAGCAAACAAAACAGTTAGTTACATCTGGCTCCCAAAACGTGATTGTCCCAGCGGTGAAAGCAAAATAAACAGAATGGGAAAGAAGTGGATCTACCGCCTTAAGAAGAAGAACCCAGGTCGCACAAAGACTTAATGTTGCCCTGGACGGCAGATTAGAGGACATGTCGGAGTATTACTCCGAGACAGAGAACGACCCACAACTTGTCGGCATTGGGCCGAGCTGGAAGCTATGTATATCGACAGAGTCGCCTCGAGCATCACGCTAACGAACGCTGAAGGGGATAACCTAGTAGCAAGCTTGAGCGTCGACAACTTGCAAAGGGGGGCTCACAGGAGAGAGTCAAGCCAGAACAGGAAGACAACGGTGCTGACTTCTAGACCCAGCCAGTCGGATTATGCAAGGGTCGCTAAACAAGTCCGCGATTGGTCATTTAGGTTCGACGGGGCGGAGAATCCGTTCGAGTTCCTGGAACAAATAAAGTGGTCCGCGATGCCGGAGTTGCTGAAAGGAAGGACGTTGAAGTGCTTTATCGCCAACAATAAACAATGGAAAACCTTGGCAGAGTTCATTGAGAGCTTCCATCTTTACTTTCTGCCGAGAGATTTCTTCACAAGACTGTCGGATCAGTTCAGGCAACGAAAGCAGGGTTTCAGTGAGGCATTTAAAGACTACATTATCGACATGCAGACGATGTCAAGGCCACCAAATATTTTTTGCGAGAGACACCTTAAAGATCATCAAGGAAAACTGCACCCCAAGCTTAAGGGTCTTCCTAAGGGCGCACAAAGTGGACCTGGACCTGGACACGTTGATGCTATTAGCCGATGAGTACACAGAAAAAAAAGCGAGTTAAGATCAATTTGATATGCGCATGGTAAGTTTGTGTTTTTTAGACGCATATCAATCTTACCATGAAATAATGTCAAATTGATTCCAAAAATTTCGGTTTGTTGATTTCTCTCTTTTCGATAATTTATTGATATCGAAAAAGAGACGGTATAACAATCAATTACGTGAGTGGAAGCGAAATAGATATATTTGAAACTCGATTTGGCCAACTTCGAACATTTTGTCTCGCTTACACAAGCATACGATTTAGTGGATATTTCGCCACTTGTGTTTTATCCGGAAGCCGGACAGTCGTGTAGTGCACACAAAATGAAAAGGTGAGTAAACTTAACATCTGGTGTTATGAGGTTAATAATAACATTATAAGTGAAAAGAAAATGTAGTCGTGTTCTGTTTTCGTTATTCCTTTTTTTGTACAACTGTCAACGGCAATGAAAACACGTATAACTACATTTTTACGTAAGTATTCAAGCGTGTGTATGTGTAGAGGCTGTGCGGGAGTGAAAACAAAATGAATAGCCATGTGCATATTATTTATAATGGCATTTAAACATAAACATATGTTTTGTTTTCTACGACGCCCTAAAAAGTCGCTTCTCATGCACACATACATAGCTTCGTACATATTTATGTACGCATATATGCAAAAATTTTTTGCTTAGTGAATTTTTTAACAAAAATTTTTTATTGATAATTCTTATTCACTAGTGTATACCATTTTGAATGGTGCCGAACTGAATTTTGACTGTTAGCGATATTCAAGCTGTCGACCGATCAATTCGGATTCGAAAAAGGACTGCCTGACTTTGGTTCAATAATCCATAATCAAACATCGGTTTAAGAGATTTTTCACAAAAATCTGATTAAGAGAATAGAAAATAGGATGATGAAAATTGTCAATTAAATTTGAAATGGCAATTTTGCAGAATTGAAATTCTGCTGGAAATCTATGTTTACGTTTGCGGACTTGGGGCTCCCTTTTTGGGGCTCTGGTGTTTACGATATCGGCTTGGATGTTTACAGAATCCGTATGGAGCAGAATTTTTTTTCTCTTATTTTATTACATAAAGATTTTTCTCCATTTAGTAATCTGGTAAAACAAGAATCTTCTGGGTTTAATGTGCAATAGTTGTTTAATAATTCCGTCTTAAAGTTAGACATTACATAAAACTTATTTTTACATTTTGCTACATGATTATTGATTAACAATTGTCCATCATTGTGCGAAATGGATCTTGAGTTGTAAACTTCACAACGATCAATAATTATAGGGTATTTAATACAAATAATAATAAAATATTGGTGCAAAGCGATTTTAAATTCTGATATACCCAATAGATTAATAATAATAGCAGGTTTTTGTTCATGTTTATAAATTTCCTGTATGTCATCATTGTTTAGAATATTTGTGTTGAAAACATCTATTTCTGCTAATGTAATTGTGTCCATTAAATTCATAAGATCGTAAGTCAGCAAACGAAGGCGGTATTTTCTCAGTGGAATTTCTTAATCTTTAAAGGCGGTTCTAAAGTTGTCAGAAAGAGCTTTTATTTCTATAAATATTTTGGAATTAATAACGAATTGATCGTAATTGTTTTTTATCAAATCATCAATTTTATTTTGAACTGTTATGAAATCATCATGATCTGGTGTTCCTGCTATCCATTTCCAGATTGTGCCTAATTCATTAATGCCTCTTTTTGACCTGGCGGGTATCATTTGAGAAATAAGTATTTTAAAAATTTTTAAATCGTTTGATATTTCCCATTGTGAGTTCTGAACGTTATGGCTGTTTAAAAATACTGTTTCAAGAGTAATAATATCTTTATAAAAACTTAAATTAGTTATATGAAATAAACCCGCGTATGATTCATATTTGAGGACTTCTTTGGTATCTCTGTAAAGAAAGAAATCATGGTTTTTGTAATCCATAGTTTCGGATTTGGTTGAAGCTACCAGAAATAATAAGTACATTATTGAATTCATTATTTGGAATTTAAGATAAGTAAATTTGTTAAAAATTCAATATTATCTTTATGAATCGTACGGTTTCTGTTATTAATAATAACTTTTTTAGGATGATTTTCTTTAACTACCTGTTTTTTATATCTAAAGTTAAGCTTATTTCTTTCTCCGTGTTTCTTTTCGTAAATTACTTCTCTAACGTGAAAGTCCGGTTCTGTCTTTATTATGAAAATGTAACATTTTATCCTGTGCTTGCTTTAACAATTGGGGAATTTTATCGTGTTTGATTTTATTAAATACTATATCATACGGTTGTTGATTGGTTATAGAGTGAATTGATAAGTTGTATTTCTGTGCTGCTCTAATTACTATTTCAGAATAATCAACTAAGTTGAGTTCATCTTTAATGCAACGTGCAATTTCTGTTAAAGTAGAGTGTGCCCTTTCAATTTGTCCGTTGGAAATACTATATCGAGGATGTGCATAAAATAAAGATATTCCATTTCTTTGTGCAAAAGATTTAAATTGGAATGAATAAAAACTTGGTTCGTTATCTATCATAAAGGTTTTGGCTATTTGCAGAATCTCTGAAACTTTGTTTTCTATATTTCATTTATTTGAGATTTCTTTTACGACTAAGAATGTTGAATATGAATCTATACAAGTGATGAATATAAGATTTTGGGCGTAATAAATCTCATTATGCAAACTTTCACCTTCTCTATCCGGAATAGGTGCTCGACGGATAAAAATTTACACTGGATGTCTGTTATATTTGTTCTGATTGCAGATTGTGCAATCCTAAACAAACTTCTTTAGTTTTTGATATAAGTTAGGCCAATAATAGAGCCGGTTCATTTGTTTATAATTTGCATCAAGCCCTCTGTGTGCTCGACTATGCGTTTCTGTTATTATAAGCGATCTGTCTTCAGCGTTTTCTACGTCAAATATTCTAGTAAAAAAAAATTTATTTATAAAATTATCCTTAAGTGGTTTTTGAATTATATAAATTTCTTCTAAGCTACAATTGTTATATTAGGTGGAATGTATTCCATTAAGATAGTTATTTAATTTTCCGGAGTGTCATACTATATTATATGTCTAGTATTTCCGAACACATTAATCGACTAATGTATCGTACCCGTTGCTATTAGCAATTATTGCTTAAACTGGTTTAATGGTTTTCGGGTTTCTTGTATAACATTCTCAAAACTACTCTCTGCTGAATGCTGAGTTTTTTGATCTGAGACCGACTCGATACTATCTGTTAAGTTATTAATTTGTATCCTGGATAATGCATCTGCAACAACATTTGTAAATAATTTTTTGAGAATAACTTTCAATGAAAGAATAGCATCTTTTCATTTCGATATTAGGGTGCTTTTGAGAAATTGAAAATGTAAGAGGTTGATGATCTGTGTAGATTTCAATGCTGTTAACTCCATATAAATAGTTTCGTAAATTTTTAAAAGCCCAAACTATAGCTAAAAGTTCCTTCTTATTAGTAGCATATAATTGTTCAGTTTTTGTGAAAGTTTTTGATATAAAAGTAAGTGGTTTTCCTTCCTGAGAAAGAACCGCACCAAAAGACAAATCTGACGCATCGGTGGTTAAAGTAAATTTTTTATTATAATCTGGTTGAACTAACTCTACTTATGCGATTAAATTATTTTTGAGCTCGTTGAAAGCTCTTACAGCTCTCGTAACCGAGAAAATTTGTTTCCAATATGAAGAATTTTGATTTTTCAATCGAAATTTTCATATTTGCGTTCAGCAAAATGTAAAATATAACAATTAAATATTTATAATGCTGTTCAATTGTTTTTGAGAAAATAATAATGTCATCCATATAGACATGACACGTTTTTCCAACTTGTTCTCTCAAAATATGATCCATCGCTCTTTGGACTATTCTAGGGGCGTTTGTTAACCCAAATGGCATTCTCAAGAATTCGTATTTGCCATTATTTATTGAGAATGAGGTTTTTTGAAAGTCTGTTTCATTCATGAGAATTTGGTGGAATCCTGACTGCAAAACAATTGTGGAAAAGTATTTAGCCTTCCCGAGGTTTAACAAAATTACGGAAGGGTCCTGCATTTAATATCTATCCGGTATGGTGTTTTCGTTAAGTTTCTTATAATCTATTACTAGTCCAAGTTTTGGAGTTCCATCTTTGTTAAAAACCTTTTTTGGTACGACTAGTACAGGGGAATTATAAGGGCTACTGCTTGGCCTTAGAATTTTTTTATTTAAGCGTTCTGGCGTTTTTAGAATTCACAAAATCTGAAGCTGATAGAGCATAAGGGTATTGCTTACTATAAATAGCCCTATCATTTTCGGTATTTATTTCACCGCGTATGTCAGTCCTAAAAGGAATCAGCTTTTTATGTTTGAATGTTCTTTATTAATAATATTTAATATTCTGTCCTCAAAATCTTTTCTTTGATATGAGGTGGTTGTCGGATTGTTTTACGACGGAGCGTTCAAGATTTTTGTATCCCAAACTTTTATTTTTGTCGGATAATTCAAAGACGGCGTGTTCAGGATTTATATTTCCCAAACTAAATTCACTTTGATTTCCCTCTTCAGTTTCGGGTCTGATTAGAGGCTTTTGATCAAAATATTTTTTTTTTATGAATTCTTTTAACGGAAGAATGGTGTTTCCTTCTGTCAAAGAATGTTGGTTTAAAATATTACGGTTATCGTATTTTAATTTTTCCTCCTTTCCATTATACTTTATTACCCCTTTTGCTGTATCATTTACAGCTCCAATTTTTTCAATAGGTTGTAGCCAACAAGTAAATCTGAGTCTAGCCCATCTATTTCATAAAAAGTATACCGCGTATCGAAAATAGTTATCATATGGTAAAACTTAATTATTGAATATCCATTCACTCTTTTATATATTCGTAGTTCATTTTTGTTCTTATAAATTCCTGTTCTAATATAACAAGAAGTTGCCCCTGTATCAATTAATATCTTTAATTTTTTATTTATTTTATTATCCTGTCTTATTATGTAGAGTACGCCTACTCCTGAGTTTGCCCTAAAAATGGTACTATATCCTTGGTTATTACTGTTGTGGGGTCTATTTGGCATCTGAATTTATTTATCAACATCAATTGGCTCTGGCTTACTTTGTTGTGGTCTAAAAGAGTTCCACTGATTTTGTTGGTCAATATTAAATCTTCCCTGATTCCAGGTACTGTTTCTATTCTGATTAAAATTGTTATATTTATTTCTGTTTTGATTATTTGCTTGATTAAACCTTAAGTTATTAGTATATCTTTGATTATTATTATTATATTTATATTATTTACTATATGAGTTTTGTTGCCCATATTTGTTTGACTCATTAGTCTTGCGTTGTGATGATATAAAATTGTTCGCGAATTGGGCCCTCAAATTTTTGCTATCAAGTATTTGTACTATTACCATTGCTTTCGGTAAATCGGGTGGATTCATTGAAAATATTACATCTGAGATATGGTCGTTAAGGCCAGTTATGAATACTCGTATGTTTTTTCTTTCTATGTTTTTCATTAAGTTCAGATGTAATTGGCCTATTCCTCCCATGTGTCATAATGGTTTTGTTAATCAAGAGAGTTAGTTTTCATTTACCAAATTATAAAATTCCATAATCGATAATTTCCCCTGACTTAGTACACTTAAGTCCTGTTCTAAAATATGTATAGGTCGCTTGTCACTAAAAACAAAATCTATTCTTGCCATTATGACGTAAAAATTCAATACGGTTCCATTATAAAACATCATTGGCAATGCCTGTAATTTTATTTCGAAGAATATATAGTGCAGAAAAGTATTTTTCACTTCCCCTTCTGTATTGTCCCATTGCTATTTCCGCCGCTTCTCTTCAGCTAACATAACTATCTTCTTCGCCTTTATATTCTCGAACCGACATAATGATTTCATAAGAAGTATCGCACCTTAAGTTTGGATCAACAGCTTCCACCTTGAACTCCTCAACCTTCTTTATATTGTGATTTAATTGTGTCTTTAAACTCGCGATTTCATTCCTTAAAGGACTCAATTCATTATTAAGTATTTGCACTATTTGTGCTATTAAATCGTTTACATTAACCATCTGGCTGGTAGAAGCCACTACAGGTAAGGGCGGAGTCATGAGAATTTTTTCAAAGTCGTTGATTAACTCTTCCACATTGTTTGTTTTTATTTCAAATTTTTTTGAACTAAATTCTTATATATATACAACTATAATTAAACAGCTTACTAATTGTTCTTCTTAGTTTCCTTGGATATGGGATGTCTTCTTGTTGCCTGATGATCCTGTTTGGGGTATTCTTAAAGCGAGGGATGGCCGTCAGCTCTTTCTTCTTTTGTTGAATTTGTATTTGATGTTTAATAAAATTTTTTTATTTATCCATTTGAATTTTAAATATCTGTTTGTTATCTTTATTTTTGTTTAATATTTGTTTTTGAGAGTAATAGTTTTTTTAAGCAGTGTGTTTTTTGTTACGGTCACTAATTAAAGGATTGTTTTAAGCAAAGGGGGATTTTTGCATTTATTGTTTTCCTCCTTTAGCTATTTTCATGATGTAAACACTTTTCATTATATCATCGGTTAGGTTTTTGAGCGGCGCGAATTCACTTTTTGTTTTCGAAAACTGTTTTGCTTTAAAACTTATTTCAGGAATTTTTATTAAAATATTGCCGCTTCACGTTGGGCGCCAATTAAATTATTGCTTATTGAATTTAAAAAAAAATATATATAATTTTTTATTGTTAATTCTTATTCACTAGCTTACACAATTGTTATTGGTAGCGAACTTAATTTTCATTGCTCGCGAAATTCAAGTTGTCGACCGATCAATTCGGTTTCAAAAACGGACTGCTTGAATTTGGTTCAATAATCCATAATCAAACCTCGGCTTAAGAGATTTATCTTAAAAATCTGATTAAGAGAATCATCCAAGAGAGTCTGAAAATAGGAGATGAAATTTGTCAATTAATTTTGAAATTTTGCAGAATTGTAATTCTGCCGGAAATTGATGTTTACGTTAGCGGACTTGGGGCTCTGGTGTTTACGATATCGGCTTGGATGTTTACAGAATCCGTTTGGAGCGGAGAGTGTGAAACTAATCTGGGTGGGAATCGTTTGGAGGCTTTGTTTAAAGAATAGAAAAAGGGGCAAGGGCCCCCAAGTAATGTGTCATATAACTTGCACGCGCTTTTCATTGCCGAATGAATGAATGTGTGTGTGAGATGTAAAAAATGCACAAGTGAAATAACTAAAATCTCGCTATGCATAGATGCACTGGTGCGCGCTTCCGCAGACGGAAGGTGATCGCATTCGGGAACGAACGACTGACCATGAACCTGACTGACCATGATACTACCAGGGGTAGTGGATTCATTGGTGTTAGGATGGAACTTTCTAACTCAGGTCGGAATCGAGATAAGGTGTGCTGCACACGAGGTGATAATACCGGCCAGGAACCGACACAATGGGTGGCTCGAAGAGAGGCTAACGGTAGCAGTTGTACAACAGGAAACCGAATATGACGACACAGCGAAGTTCCTATCCAGTTTCAAAACCATGTCAGGAACGTGGAACATGGCAGAGCATCAAATTACGATGAAGGACGACAAACCAATAAAGCAGCGATACTACCCCAAGAACCCGAAAGTTCAAGGGGAGATCAATGCAAAGGTGGACAAGCTACTCCAAATGGGATGCTTAGAGCACTCAACCAGCCCATACAGCTCTCCCATCGTGATGGTTAGGAGGAAGACCGGCAAGTGGAGACTGAGCGTTGACTTCAGGCAGATCAACGCCAAATCGATAAAGGATGCCTCTAATAAATTATATCCTCGACCAGCTAAGAGAGACACGGTACATAAGCAGTTTGAACCCAAAGGCCGGTTACTGAGGTTGAACCCGAAAAATTGCAGTTTTTCAAGAAGGAGCTGCTATGTCTGTGTCATAGAGTGGCTAGCGAAGGAATAGGCACGGATCCGGAAAAGGCAGCGGCCATCACCGAACTAGAACCGCCGCCAACAGTTAGAGAGCTCCAACAGTACCTGGGCGTACCATCATGGTACCGGCGATTTGTACCTGACTTCGCAAAAATAGTTAAACCTCTCAACGATCTGCTGCGCAAGGGCAACAAGTGGGTGTGGACGAGGATGGTCCCCGGAGTTGCAGCAGTAATTGCACTGCGAGGGATCAAGGAGACATCGGCGGCGGAAGCCTCTGCATGTAGCTGGATTCAGGACATGCGCGGGAAGATTAGGACCCAGCCACGAAATTACCCGGACTACGCGATGGAGAAAGACACAGGAACATTCCACACAGAGCAGGCAGTGATATTGTCGCGACGTGGGAGATGTGCGTCCCGAAAGCTCTACAAGAAGCGGCGCTGAAAGAGAACCACGACTCACCGGCAGATGGCCACGTAGGAAGCAGAAGGTCAATAGCACGTCTGGCATCCCGGTACTACTGGCCAGGCATGCACCGAGACGCTCGAGCCCACGTAAGAGGGTGCGAGACATGTATCAGATTCAAGCCGAATCAGATGCAGGCGGCTGTGAAAATGCTAACGCCGGTGCCAGAGCAACCATGAGCTACAGTATGCGCAGATGTCGTCGGACCCCTGCCGCGTTCAAAACACGGCAACCAAATGCTGCTGGTTCTGATAGACCGGTGGACTAAAATTGGTGCCGCTGCGGAGCGCAACATCCGATTCCCTAAAGAAAGTTTTAAGGGAACGCATCATCGCAAGGTTTGGGGTCCCGAAGGTAGCTATAACGGACAACGCAGTACATTTCAACAGCAAAATCTTTAACAGTTCACGGCTCCATATACCCCGCAAGAGAATCCGACAGAGAGAGCAAATAGGACCGTGAAGACCATGATAGCGCAGTTCACAGGGCAGGATCAGAGAAACTGGGACGAGAAATGGCCTGAGATCATGCTGCCAGTAAATACGAGTGTTTCGGAATCCACAGGATACACACCGGCGTTTATTACTAAAGGCAGAGAACTGAATCTACCGAGCGCCCTATACGACAGACTGACCCTGGGAACAGGGTGACCCACTGAGACCCCAGGGCAGAAGGCCAACAAACTCGGAGAAATCTTCGTGTGGGCCAAGGAACATCATTTGTCAAAGGCGGCCGAGAGGCTCGCGGCAAAGTTGGCCCCAAGATACGACGGACCTTACCAGGTCACGGATTTTCCGTCACCAGTAATCTGCAAAATACGGCACGTGAACACAAAAAAAGATAGGACCATTCCCATGAGAGAGCTGAAACAACAACAAACACAGAACACAAGCGAGCAGCTACAAGCAGATACGATAGACAAAAGGCAACAGTGTAGTTTCAAAGGGTCTCAAAGGACACTGGGGGATAGCTCCAAGGATGCCCAAAGGACATGAGGAAAAGGGTCCAGGGATAGCTCCAAGGATGCCCAAAGGATACGAGGAAAAGAGCCCAAGAATAGCTCCAAGGATGCCCAAGGGACACTGAGGAAAGAGCCCAAGAACAGCTCCAAGTATGCCCAAAGGACACGAGGAAAAAGGTCCAAGGATAGCTCTAAGGATGCCCATTGGATACGAGGATAAGAGCCCGAGAATAATTCCAAGGATACTCAGGGATACAAGGAAAAGGGTCCAAGGAATACGAGGAAAAGATCCCGAGGATAATTCCAAGGATGCTCAGGGACGTGAAGGAAGCAACCCAAGGATAGTTCCAAGGACTCTCAAAAGACAGATAAAACTCAAAGGATTCTCTGCAAGGCACTACGGTACAAACATATACAGTAAAAGGAACACGTCAAAAATAACGAACGCAGAAAGAAACGAACAAAGGTCTCCAAAGATTCGATTAGGACGGGCTGGAAACACGCAGCAGCAGTCTGCCAAAGGAAGGGAGAAGTCGGCACAGCTAAGAGTGCTGTACCGAAAAAGGCCAAGTATCCCGGGGAAGGGCATAATGCCCAGACGGAGAGATGAGATCGCCGTCCGGATCGGGGTCCACACCAGGAATTTTCCAGGAGTCTAAAAGGGCACTCATGGTCAACAAAGGCAACCTGCCAAGAGAGAATTAGTTGATCAGCACATACAAGGAGTCGGGTGGGAGATCAGAGTACTTACTTAGTGGCGAGGACAAGTGGAAACGCCGGGCTGAGGGGTTAAAAAAAACTAAACTCCGACCGACAGCTGTAAAGGCATAAAAAATTGCAAAATCATCATAGAACAAGAAGGGGTGCACCTCGATAGGCGGTCGATTGGCACAGGACGATAGTGCGATCGATGGGCACAAGCAAAATGGAAATATCGGTGATGATGAACATCGCGGCGAGCAAGTGGCGACGCCGCACCTGCAATATCGATATCGTCAGCAGGCCCTCTGGGTATCGTTAGCCGATTAGTATCGGTGCCCAGTGGGAACAGATGGAGGACCGGCGCGGGAGATTTAAAGTTGCTATGCGGAGGACGACCAGCGCTGTGGAAACGTAACAAGGTTGAAAGCGTCGAGGGAACGTCGAGAGAGCAACGAGGGAGCGCCGAGGGAATCGGAACGAGAATCGCCATGACTCAAGGGCTGGGCTACACAAGGGAGCGCCGGAGAGTGGGAGCGCTGATTTTTCTTAAATCTTTCCCGAAGTAAGGGGGGAATGTGAACAACTCCACACAAATCCCAGCAGCAGATGGTCGCGGGATCAGTCGATTACGGTTAGTCGAACACGATCAGTCGATTACGGTCAGTCGATCACGAAAGAAGAGTCGAAGAGTTGAGACAAGCAGTCGATCAAATACCAACCAAGCAAACTACGAGGGAGTTACAACAAGGCGAGTCGTCAAAAGCAGCGCCGTGGGAGCCTACAAGAAGCTAGATTGTCACGTCGAGACGTTCGGGATTGGAATTACAAGGAATCTCCGAACTTAGACACAGGTGGCTGAGGTCTAAAGGGGCACCACACGGCTATGTCAAGGCGGTCTGTTTATTCCTGCCAACGAAGTCCTGGCGTTACGCCTGGAGGGTCTACCAGACTTGGAGCAGTGAAGGCCGGCGACAAGAAATCGTGAGATCGGGGGTACCTGTCGAACCCCAGTGTACCTCGCCCAAAAACACTAATTTGGCGTGTCCCGGCGTGAGCCTTCTGCGCCAAGTGGAGTTGAGCAGGTCTTGGCGCGATCAGCCAGAAGGGAGAGCGGTCGACCGGCACGGTCTCGAGTAGAATTTTCCAAAGGAGCCTACGGTTCCGACTTGTGAAGTACCCGAGAGTAACGAGCCAGAACAGAGAAAAGTCCCGGAGCAGCGCGACAGAACCCCGAGAATAACGAACCAGAAGGGAGAGAAATCCCGGATCGGCGTATGCCCACGAATCCAACACAGAAGTCACGCTACGCACAACCACCAGCAAGCAGGACTGAGAAAAACAGCAACGTATAAGGGTTATATCGCCACTCCGGAATGAGCACTCAAGACAGCGGGACAACAAGAAAACGGACGCAGGAGGATTAGTTGACAAGCAAATTGAATGGCACTTCAGTCCGCCCCGATCGTCGAATTTTGCAGGGCTTTGGAAGGCGAACGTTAAATCAATCAAACACCATTTGACGAGAACGGCTGGAAACTCCCGCATCACTTATGAAGAGCTTTCGACGGTACTCATACCCACAGAAGCATGTCTGAATTCGCGACCACTGTGCGTCCTAACCGAAGACCGCGAAGGTCTAAGCTACCTCACTCCAGGACATTTTCTAATAGGCGATGCCATGCTCGCACCACCAGAATATAAACACCTTTAACATACAAAAGTGCTTATATCATGAGATCATGAAAAATAATTTTACATTCGAAAAACAACTCTTTCTAACACGTACTTAGGGTTATAAATAACTAAAGCAGGTTTGGGAGTCAGGTATTTCTGTAAGGATTCAAAAATTCTCTTCATCAGGGCAAATAACAAGTTCACCCTTATTTTTAGGAAGGTTAGTAAAGGGTTTTGAAATTAGATCACAATTCTAAATAAACTTTCAAAAGTATCCTGTGAGACCTAGAAAACTTTCGAAACTGCGTCGATCTTCTGAGGAGTCGGGGAAAAGCCCAGTACTGAACAGCAACGCTTCTTGCACGCGGTCGAGCTGGTCGTCAATCAGGACAACGAAAAATGATATTTTACGATTACTTTGCGATCCGTTGCTTCCGTCGCTTTTCTTCGCAAGCACTACTGGACTTGTAAATTCAGAGACTGAATCCACAATTCACCTTAAACGCTCAATTAGCAGAAAGTCGACTGCGACATCGGCAGAGCAGCTAGCGGTTCGGGCAGAGCCGAAAACGAAAAAAAATGTTTTTCCTCTCCCTTCTCCTACAACGTGTCGGCTAAATAACGCATGTGAAGGATAAGACGCCAAAAAATTAAAATAGCTAGACTTTTGTGCAGTTCTGCATTTTAAATAATGCAAAATCTTTTCAAATATGTAACTACAAACAATTTTAATAGTTTACTTACTTGAAGTAATTGGAGTTACCCACGTTAACATTGTTTAATTAACAAAGCCAGTGATTTAAAAAAAAATATATATAAACTATTACCAGGTAAGTCTCCCGCAGACCAATATTTTTTAAACAGTGTAACTAAAAACAAGTTAAAACAAGTTAATAACAAGAAAATACAAGATTTCGTGCATATTAAACAAATAAATGGAACCACAAAAATGTGAAAGAATCTTAAGATCTTATTGAGTGCTAACATACTTTTGTGTACGAAAACAAATTCCTAACATGGCTTTGCAAAGTGTTCTTTTTTTCCGCAAATTTTTTTTTTTTTTTTTGATTTTGTTAACAAATTAAATAAATCAAGAGAGAAAACAAATGTTTTCGAATTCCTAAACAGACCCCAGATGTTTGCGAGGAGGTGCCTGAACCCCAATAACTCCGGGAACCCCAGAGCCCATTTTGTAAATAAAAAAAATTGAAGCAATGAAATAAAACCAAAATGATATTTTATATTTATATATCTACTAAGCGCGCAACCTGTGCTGAGTTTTTTTTTTTTTTTTTTTTTGCTTAAGCAAGTGGTTAACCTGTGGTGAACCTGTACTTTTTCTTCTGCCTAATTAAGCGCTCAACCTATGCTGAACCTGTGTCTTTTTTGTCCTGCTTAAAAATCCGCTCATTGAGCTCATTGATTGGCACAGCTGAATCCTAGGACATGCCTTTATTAAAAATTTTAAGCCCTGAATGAGTGCTCAGTGATGAGCACTTTGTGAAGTAAGTGTGGGACGTTGTTTCCTATGTGAGGAATGGTTTATGATTTGTTAGTATAGTGGAGTGACCAGTTTTTATACTCTTGCAGAGGGTATAATGATTTCAGTCAGAAGTTTGCAACGCAGTGAAGGAGACGTTTCCGACCCCATTAAGTATATATTCTTGATCAGCTTCACTAGACGAGTCGATCTAGCCATGTCCGTCTGTCCGTCCATCTGTTCGTCTGTCCGTCCGTCTGTCCGTCCGTTTCTACGCAAACTCAGTCTAGTCTGTCAGTTTCAAAGTTATCAAGCTGAAACTTTCTCAAAAGTCTTTTTTCTATTGCAGGATATATAATTCGGATGAACCATATCTTATAGCTCCCATAGGAACTATCTGGGAAAAAATTAAAAAAAAAAAATATGTCTTTAGTGTTTTTTAACATATAACCTTCTACATAACCTTTTATTTATTTAATTTTATCTCTGGATACTAACAATAAGTGTATCAAATCTTAAACTAATTAATCTAACAGTAATATGAGTGATACTGTGCTAAAGCGGGCCCGACAGCTATTTCTGGCTTGGCAGGTCGTTGCGTTGCAGGCATGATCGGCTGGAAACCCAGCCTCTTGCGAGGCGATTCGGGTGCACAGAAAGCTTTTTATTGTAGGACGCATTTTGTTTGTCTATTTCATCTTTTAGACTCTGCAAGCAAACGGGCGATAATTCTATCGCCCATCGTCCAGAAGTCACTTCTAAGTCACTTCTGGAAGACAGAAAGACGATAGTACACATTTTACAAAACAATATACATATATCACTCAGAAGTAACTTCTAAGTCACTTCTGAGCGATAGAAAGGCGATAGCACACATTTCGATAGCAAAGAAGTAACTTCTGAGACACTTCTGGACGATAGATAGACGATAGCACACATTTTACAAAACAAAAAGAGTCGCGATCTCGAAGAAGTGTCTTCTGAGACACTTCTGGACGATAGTTACTCCTGGAAGTGTCGCCGAAGACACTTCAAGAGGAGTCGCTGAAGTGACTCCGAGAAGTGCCGCCGAAGTAGCACATTTCTTCCCGATGGGCGTGACCTCCGCGATCCGAATGCGATACCGCGGACGATAGTTTTCATATTCTAGAAGTCACTTAGAAGTGTCTTCCGCGATAGAAAATATTTGCAGGGGAAAGCCTAGGTCCGTGTGGATGTTTTGGTTGGTGCACCATGGTGCCCCAGTGATAGTTTGCAGGATTTTCGATTGAACGCGCTGTATAATGTCTTTGTTGCTGCTGCTGGCGTTCCCCCATTGCTGAGAGCCATTTGTCAAAATTAGTTTGAGAGTGAAGTTGTAAAGCAAAACCTTGTAGTCCAGGCGCAGGGGCGAACGATCCTTTAAAATCCAGAGGATGCTGCTGGCATAAAGTTTTAGATGTACTTTCTTGAGGAGATGGTTTGTTAACTGGGTTGTGGCTTGGCCTGGACACCTCGAGAGACTTAAAATTTTGGTGTCATTAACGAACGTAGGTATTGTAAGCTGTTCGTTCGTGGCAATATCCGCTGTGTATAGGAGGAACAGAGTAGGCTCTAGAGCACTTCCAGTTTTGGTAATGTAGTCGTCTGATGTTGTTGCGTTGCACCTTACTGTGCAGGTTCTGCTGTATAAACACGACTCATGAAGCTTGTGAGTGTAATAAGGCAAGTGTATTTTGATTTTGTGCATGAAGCCATCTAGCTATACTCTATCGAAGGCTTAAGATACATCGAGAAATATATCGCTGCAGTATTCCCGATGCTTAACGGCTGTGCGTATTTCTGATGTTGTTCTGTTAACTTGTTCAATTTTCAATGTTTGTACTTTCCCATTGTGTGTGGTATAAGTTGACATCCACACTGATGATGAGTGTGCCTGTATGAGTTGCTGTAAAATTATAAAAGCGTTAATGTGTGTTTTAATAAGAATGCTGGTCTTGGGTTTACCCTTACCCTTCGTGTGAAATAGCTTGGATATTGGGTTTATAAGTTATACATGTTCTTACCAACAATCTATAGCTCTTTGATGAGGACAACATCTTTCTTGCCTATTGCCAGACGGGTGAGGAGAGCAGCAGATGCTGCCTTGATGTGATTCTGTATAAGCTGCACTATCATGAGGGGTGAGCTCGAACTGTGCATAAAATAAGTATCAATTGATCTATAAAACCTTTTCAGAAATTAGAAACATATTGTATTATTTTTAATAATTTTGAGGTAAAACGAAAATGATGAAATCACTATTGTGAGGAGTCGTTTGACCCCTCACAAATAGCTCCAACAACAAGGGCAGGCAGCGCCAACAACAACACCAGCCAGCGCCAACAACGCACGAGATCAGAAGTGCGAGCAGAGCAAATTTATGCGGCTAACGAGAGCCTTTCGCATTCTGAGTGCGAAAAGTTGTGGGAAAAAAACTCATAGGTCAGTCAAGTGACTTGTGCCAAGTGACCCAGGAAGGAGTTTACCTAGAAGACCTCGAGAAGAGTGTCCCAGAGCTTTTTTTCCCATATCTTTACAAATATTTTTGGTTAAGAGACCCTGTGATAAAATGAATTCGATTACTTCTCCGTCGTTTTTAAGTTCTCATTGTGCCCTTTTATCAGTATCCCTTATATTTAATCAGATTCTAATTTTATTTTTCCCTTAAATTATTTTCTTGAAGAAGTTACGTGGATTAAATTGGTTTAGGATTTATAGGTCAGAAAATTCTTGTTGTCCTGAAACGAAAACATTTTATGGCATAAGTAATCAATTATTTCTAAATAATAACACCTGTAAGTTGAAAAAAATTATTAATATTTGAGTATAATTCTTTATCTTCTATTGATTATTCTTTGATTAGGCATAACCTCCTTAACAGCTTTATTTTTACACCTATGTTTAAGTTTATTTCTTTCACCCATTTTTACACCCATAGGACTTTGCGTAATTTTCCTCGACGATATGACAAGCCTTTACTGTTTCTAACGATTCCCTCTCTAAACAGAACAGCAAATGCTTGAATTTTTAAATATCAATTAGTCCTTGTTAACCAGTCTATTAAACAAACCTTTACAAATTTTTTAACAAGGCGTAGTTACCGTCGAATTTATACAGTTTAACATATGGCTTGCTGGCGAATTTAAACGTATATTACAAGTATTTGCGAACGTAGACATAATTTTTTATCCTTAAAATTTCTTATTTTTATCATACTACACCATTTATATAACATTTTTAAATAATAAAAAATTAATTCCATTTGGCAGAAGCGAAGATTTGGCGATGCTTTATTTTTGTTAAGTTTATTTATAACTTATAACTCAAACAAAATGTAAAAAAAATATTAAAAATACATAAAATTATAATTTTTGTTCTACTTTTCAGATAAAAATAGCTTCCATAACCATTTTTAAGAATATTATTGTCCGAACTTAAAAAAGAAAATTTTTATCGTGCTTTTATAGTAATCGGCACTTTCTAATTTTTGTTACAAATAAGAATAAAAAACAAAATGAAAATTTGTAAAAACCGCTGCTTCAGCCAATTTAATAAAGAGAACAATAAAAACTTGAACATTTGCAACATTTCAAATAAAGAAAGCGCTATGGTATCCACATTGTTTGGTGGAAAAATCTGCGAATTGTGCAGATAATCAATCAAACACAATTAAACGCAGCCGTGAGACCACATCAGAGCAGTGTTTGACGCTGTTTAAGCGCAATCCGAAGAAGTTGTTGCGTCTTTTCACGAAACTTTCGTCGACGGATTTACTGGTACACACCAGAGAACAAGGAACAGTCGAAACAGTGGACTTCACCCGGCGAACCTGCTCCAAAGAGGACGAAGACTGACCCAACGGCCGGAAAGGTGATGGCCATCGCATTTACACCGACTACCTGGAGAATGGAAAAACGGTCACAGGGCTGTACTATACCGAATTATTGGGCCGAATTGCAGAAAATACGGCGCCATTTGGCGATGAAAAAAGGGCTCACACTTCCGCCCTCGCCAAGGCTAAATTGGTCGAACTGGGCTACGAACTGCTACCGCATCCACCATATTTTCCAAATTTGTCCCCGTGTGACTTCTTTTTGTTTCCAATCTTGAAAAAGTCACTTGCTGGACAGAAATTAGCGTCGAATGAGGGGGTCGACACAGAGGCATATTTTGCAGACCTCGAGAAAGCGTATTTTTCAGACGGGTTAAAGAAGCTGGAGCATCTCAGGGTCAAGTGTATCGAGCTAAAAGGAAATTATGTTGAGAAATAAATCGCCACTTCTCCAAATTGTTGTTTTTCTTTTGGAGGCTAAGTACTTATTTACTTTAACGAACTAATTTTACGAAAAGGGCGGCAGAGAAATGCAGTTAAAAGATAAATTATATTCCCAAAACATGACTAAATCCCAAAATCTAGAGCGCTTGTACGACTTTTTCAAAACTACTTCTCGGATCGCTCAGAGAGCGCAGTAATAGCAGCACCTATCATACGAGCTGAAAAAAATGACATACCACCTTTTAGAAAAGACGAAAGCAGTCGAGAAATTCCCGGAAAAAACGACTATGTTTCGTTAAAAGATTGATGGGTCACAAAAGCAAATTCAAAACCAATTAGTACTGCAACCTGAAGGAGCTACATTGATCGTTCAGGCAGAAAACGTCTGATTCGATGTAAGTTTCTCGGCGTTTGCTAAACTGAAGACTACTAATTGCATTCTGGGTGGAGCTAGCGGAACCCATGCAGTATGTGTTTGCATTCACCATGAAAATCTAAGGCTTATGATAAAGTCAGTAAATTTTTCTCTTCTGACTGTATATAGGGCTCAAAAACGAAGTCCTTTTTTACCATTTTTATAAATTCTAAATGCCACCTTATCGATTGTCAAAATTTTCTTGGAGCGAAAGCGTTTTCTGATTAATTATAAGGTAAGAGTATATTCTAAGAGGAAATAAATAAGCATTGCAAATGAAGGGAGACAAGCTTTGTGAATGAGAGCGCGGTGGGGAAAGAGAGTAAAGCCCTGCTGAGCGTGGCGCAATGATGGAAAGGAGGAAGAGGAGAGAGAATCAATCAAAAATAGCCCTCGGAAGTGAACAGAAGTACAAAAGATCATTGCGACTCGCTGCGCGTTGTGAAAGGCGAGATGACAGAAGAAAACGATGGCTATTTCCCAACATCAGAAGTGGGATCACCGCCCCTACAAGATAACTCGGAAAATAGCTGGCGCAGGCTATTAGAATCACAAAATAGAGTGATAACTGAACAAAAAAAAAAAAAGCAACGCCGCAGCCTGACACGCGCGCCGCATCCGCGATGTTACCGACATTCAACCCCGAAGCTGCACAAGCCGACGCGGCAGCATGGTGCAAAACGGCGGATATGATTCTAAGTGAACATCCACAAGAAGGTGCATCCTTGGTGATGACGCTAAGCAAATCGCTGCTCGGTAGTGCATCGCAGTGGCTGTCGCAAATTTGTTTTCCTGGAATGAGCTGGTCGCAATTCCGAGAATTGTTCATGGAACGCTACGAAGGCAACGAGACGCCGGCAGCAGTATTGCTCAACATGCTCAAGGGTCGTCCCAATGCAAATGAATGCCTCTCGGTGTATTCCAGTCGACTAATTACATCATTATTGACCAAGTGGAAATCAATGACCCATGAGGAGATTGCCATATCCCTAGTCTTGGCTCATGCATCCGAAATTGACCCTAGACTGCAGCGTGTAGCGTTCACCACAAACATAAAAACGCGTGCTGAACTGCAACAACAACTCAAGGAGCACACGTTCAGCAGAAATACAGAATTTTCTGGATCAGAGGGACCCGAAAAGAAGAGGATCAAAATGCAGACGCCGATTAGATGCCATAATTGCGAGAAACTTGGACATAAGGCAATGGAATGTCGCAAGAGGATAACAGACGAGCGAAACGAGACTAGACCAGGACATAGCAACAACAGAAAAACGATGAGAGAGGTCAACAGTAACTTGTTTCAAGTGTGGCGGCGTTGGACATATCGTATCAGTGTGTACGAGGGGAACAGCAACAGCGAGCCGAAGCAGCACCAAAAGAAGAGTAGACATGTGCATAGTACATCAGCCTAACGGGACAGCAATTCAATTTGGTGAGAAGTTTCCATTTTTCTTTGATTCGGGATCAGAATGCTCTTTGGTAAAAGAAACAGTCGGCGCGAAGCTGGCTGGTAAGGCATAGGCGACAACGTTGTCAAGAGCAATATGCAAATTCTGTCCACCATACAAGTCTCAAAATTTAATTTTGAATTGTTATTTCAAGTAGTAGATAATAAGTGCCTTAAATATGATATGATAATTGGACAAGACATTTTTGAGCTTGGTTTTGGAGTAACTTTAGAAAGAGATAGATTCGATATCTACAGAACTCAAACCGTATTATCTGTAAACAATGATAAAAATGTAAATGCAATAGATCATAAAATTAATGTTAATGTAGAGTTAAGTAATAGTGATGAGTTAATATTAAACGATCTATTGGCCAAATATTACAAATTTCTCATTGATGGCATTCCAAACAGACGAGTAACTACAGGTTCCTTAGAAATACGTTTAGTAGACGTAAACAAAACGGTTCAGAGACGACCATATCGTCTTAGCGAGGGTGAGAAAGAAATAGTGAGAGAGAAGATTCAGCAAATGCTAGAATCCAACGTAATTCGACCAAGTAGCTCCCCTTTCTCTAGTCCAATGTTACTAGTGAAAAAGAAGTACGGCAGTGATAGACTATGCATAGATTATCGAGAACTCAACGCAAATACTGTGTCAGATAGATACCCCTTGCCATTAATAACAGACCAAATAGATCGCCTGCGAGGCGGTAAATATTTCTCTAGTCTAGACATGGCCAGCGGCTTCTATCAGGTGCCAATTCACCCCGCTTCGGTCGAGCGAACTGCATTCGTGACTCCAGAGGGTCAATATGAATTTTTAGCATGCCCTTCGGCCTTAAAAACGCTTCTTCTGTCTTTCAACGTGCCATAGTTCGAGCTTTAGGGGACTTTGTTAATAAATACGTCTACATTGATGACGTATTAATTGTTTCTATTACTATAGAGGAAGCATTTGACAGATTGGAAACAGTATTAAGCGTATTATCAAAGTCAGGCTTTTCCTTTAACATTAAAAACTGCAAATTTCTGCAAACAGAGATAGAGTACTTAGGTTTTCTTATAAGAGATGGTGAGCTAAAACTCAATCCCCGAAAAATACAAGCACTAACCCAAATGCCCAAACCAGAATCAGTCACACAAACTAGACAGTTCATAGGTTTAGCATCTTACTTTAGGAAATTTGTCCCACATTTCTCAGAAGTAATGAAGCCTCTATATTTGCTAACATCAAAGACGACCATATTCGATCCCAACTTACCAATAGAGCTGCATACGGATGCTAGCGCCAATGGGTATGGCGCTCTGCTTTTACACATGGTAGATGGTCAGCGCCGTTTAATTGACTACTACAGTAAATGCACCACAATACCTGAATCAAAATATCACTCGTATGAACTCGAGACATTGGCGGTGTACAACGCGATCAGAAATTTCCGACATTATTTAAGCGGCAGAAAGTTTACAGTATATACGGATTGTAATTCTGTTAGAGCAAGTCAAAAGAAAACGGCATTGACACCGCGGGTTCATCGTTGGTGGTCATTTCTACAGGCATACGAATTCCAGGTGGAATACAAGAAGGGGAGCCAAATGGCTCACGTTGACTGCTTGTCTAGGAATCCCGTCACTATAGTAGAGCAGGAAAGCTTGAGTAAGGTAGTAGAGGTACGAGTTGACTTGGCAACTATAACCCACAACTGGCTTATATCCGAACAGAAGCGTGATCAAGACATATCGCACATCATGGACGATTTAAATAGTGATGAAATGCAGAAAGAAATAGCCAGGGCATTTAGGTGGTCAGTAGTTAATCATGTTCACGAAGCTATAATGCACTTGGGGTGGCAAAAAACCCTAGATAAGATTTACGAGCAATACTGGTTCGATGGAATGTCAAAATACGTGCGAAGATTTGTAGAAAATTGTGTGACATGTTAATTGTCAAAATCAGTGTCAAGTAAAATACAATCGGAGTTACATCTCATTCCCAAGGTAGAGATACCGTGGCATACGGTATACATAGATATTAGTGAGAAATTAAGCGGAAAAAAAGGACGAGAAGGAATAAGTGATCGTTCAAATTGATGCCTTCACCAAGTTTGTTTACCCGTACCACTCCTGGAACTTGGACACGGCGAACTGCATATAGCCAGTAAAGTCTGCGATATCAGTATTTGGTGTTCCTAACAGAATAATAGCGGACCAAGGCAGATGCTTTACAAGTAGCGAGTTTCGAAAATTCTGTTCCAATAGTAGCAACGGGTGCCAGTAGAGCAAATGGCCAGGTGGAGCGTGTCATGAGTGTGCTAAAGGGCATGCTAACGGCTGTAGAGACGAGTGAACGAACATGGAAATAGGCATTGGGCGAAGTACAATTGGCAATACACTGTACCATGAACCGTGTAACTAACCATAGTCCATTAGAGTTGATGATTGGCAAAGAAGCGAGGCCCCTGGGAATGCTAACTGTAAATGAGGAAGAGCGAGTAGATCTGAATAAGGCTAAAAAGGAAGCTAAAAGGGAATAAGTAAGAATGCTCAGTATGATAAGGCAAGAGTGGATAAAAAGCATGCTCAGGTAGTAAGGCATAAAATTGGCGATCATGTATTACTGAAAAGCCAAGAGCGGAACCAAAGTTGGATCCAAAATTTAAGGGACCATTCGAAATTGTACAATTGCTAGATGGTGACCGATACCTGTTAAAATCATTGACAACTAAACGAGTGTACAAATATCCACACGATAGTGTGCGTAGTGTGCCTAAAGATCGAGAGACATTAGAATTAGCGGGAGAGCTTAATGACGGCAAAAAGTAGTGCGTGTAAACAAGAGATCTGTGACCCAGGAGGGGTGCAGAGAGATTTTTATGCAGAAGAGAACGTAGTATTCTGATTTGTGTGTGAGAAGCCTGCTAAAATGATGTTCTAATGATAATTGAATTGATAACCAGAGGATTGAGCTTGAGCGGAAGAGAGCGTGTACTCTAAAACATGTAAAAGAGAAGAAAGTTATCCTGCTAAGCTAATCTCTGATGGACATCCAAGTGGTTGAGTTTGAACGGAAGAGAGCTTGTACTCTAGAGAATTTGAGAAGTGTTATCCCGTCAAACTAACGCTTGAAGGCACAAGAGGTGCAATTAAATTTGTTTTAAAGAATAATTGAATTTTGTAATCGTAGAAATGAGATGAGTAATATAGGATATTGATAACGATGTGTTATGATAAGTCTTGTACTATGCAGAGCAACACGAGAACGTGTTATAGTCAGGAAGGCCGTGTCGAAGATGAGTTAGATTTAATTTCAAATACTATATTTACTGATTAATTATAAGTTAAGAGTATAGTCTAAGAGGAAATAAATAAGCATTGCAAATGAAGAGAGACAAGCTTTGTGATTGAGAGCGCGGTGGGGAAAGAGAGTAAAGCCCTGCTGAGCGTGGCGCAATGATAGAAAGGAGGAAGAGAAGAGGGAATCAATTAAGAATAGCCCCCGGAAGTGAACAGACGTACAAAAGATCATTGCGACTCGCTGCGCGTTGTGACAGACGACATGACAGAGGAAAACGATGGCCATTTCCCGACATGTATAACATAAATTTTTTTCTACAATAATTTTTTCTGCCACTGTGTTTTCGGGAATCTTGTATGTCTCTTATTTATTGTACATTAAGGTGCTTTTACTTTAACTGTTTAAAAAATATTGTACTGCAGGAGACTTGTCTGATAATCGTATATACATTTTATATATTTTTAACACTGGTTTTTTTTATTAAACAATGTTAGCGTGAGTAACTCAAGCTACTTCACATAAGTATAAGTATAGAAAAATCTAAAAATACGCGTGCCTTCCAGAAAAACAACAACGGTTCAGCTAATCCTTTGCTGTTATGTTTTTTTGGAATCCCCCGTTAGTCTATGCATGTTCCGTTGTACATAAAAGCAGAGTATTTATAGATTATCCGACTATGCAAATCATTATATAAAAACACAGATTTGAAAATTCACTTAATAATAAATTATAATGATTATTTTATTAACTAAAAAGAGATACATTCGAAGTCAAATAAACAACTTAAATTGTTTTTTTTTATTTATATTTACGAAAAAATTTTACAATATTTAAAATGCATGGTGGCACAAAAGTCCAGATATTTTAAAATGTGGGCCCTTTTGCCTTCACACGCATTTTTTTGCGGACACGTTGCAAGAGTGGAGAGAGGGGAAATTTTTTTTTTCGTTTTCGGCGACTTCTTGCTGATTGAGCGGTTAAGCTGAATTGTGGAACTGCAGGGCGAGGATTCCGACTCCGAATTTACGAGCCCGGTAGTGGTTGCGAAGAAAAGCGACGGATCGACACGAAGAAGGTGTAAGACATTGTTTTTTTTTTTAATGTACCATTATTTTTCGTTACAAATTATTATATTAGAACTTTTGTATGTTAACGGTGTGCTCGTCACTAGGTTGTGTTTCTGTATGAAAATTAATACAATATAATTTATAGTTAATAGAAATTAAGTCCGTTTAAATTTATTAATATAATTAAAATTGAGCATTTAAAAAAATACATTTTTTATATTTTTCTCAAGGGCTACACGTTAAATAGTCGGATATGTTTCGCATAAGAAAGGATATACATAGCTGCAGTGCCACGCGCCACGCGCCAGCGAAGAGAATACAAAAGAAGACCTGGTTCTGTTTGAGGTCTTAAGTATCGTATCGATGATGATAATGAAAAAATATATTTATGATATTTGAAAATATCAACTTTAAATATAGATATATTGATAATATTTTATATTCTTTCAATATTTTTAAATTTTAATGAGATGAAATATTGACAGCGCACGGTAACCTTAATATGTTGCTTTAACAAGCAAGATATGAAGAAATTCAAGAAATCGAAAAAAGGGTTATCAAATAAATTTCACACAAAACAAGAAGGCTAAAATGCAAATTTAGGTTCTTTACATGCTTTAATTCAATAATCAGGAATTTTGCAAGTAAAACGGTTCCAAGAAAAGGATGTAAGCAAATTTCCGTTTGAGAATCAAAAAATTGTGAGTTTCGGTTCTTTTTTCGAACAACTATAAATTCAAGAAAAACCCGAAATACCCTAAATTATTTTAGAATATAAAATAGAAATTTTCGAAATCCTTCTCTTGAAGAAACTAAGCTTTCATTTAAGTACTTTTTACTTTTATACTTTTATTCCCGTTACTCGTAGAGTAAAAGGGTATACTAGATTCTTCAGCATCCTAGACGAGTCGATCTAGCCATGTCCGTCTGTTCGTCCGTTTTTACGCAATCTAGTCTCTCAGTTTTAAAGCTATCGAGTTGAAACTTTCCTAAAAGTCTTTTTTCTTTTGCAGGTAGTATATAAATCGGAACCAGCCGGATGGGAAAATTGGTGGCAAAATAATATGAAAAATTATATCTTCAAATTAAAATGAATAAAAACCTTTCTTATTATACCCTTTAAGAGGGTAGAATGATTTCAGTCAGACGTTTGCAACGCTGTGAAGGAGACGTTTGCGACCACATAAAGTATATATATTTTTGATCAGCTTCACTGGCCGAGCAAACTATTCTTTCTTTTTTTGCAGGTAGTATATAAAATGTGCGTCAAGTTGGCGTCGATGACTTAGCGGCGATTCGGGAACGGTGGAATTTGGAACATGGGGCCAATTTTTGTTTTTAAATTGTCTGGTCTTCTTGGGGGTGAATATTGTAAATGCAAATTTGTTTAGAATGAAAATATCTATCGATCAAGAAAGTTTGCAAGCATATCCGACGTTTAGGAATATATTAAAAATCTAAGGGACCGCTTTGGGGATCTTTTGTTTACGTTAGCGGACTTGGGCCTCGCTTTTGGGGCTCCTTTGTTTACTTTAGCGAATTTAGGGCGCGCTTGGGGCTCCGATGTTTACAAAATCGGCCTGGAGCCCCAATGTTGCCATTTTAGCTTATTTCAAGCTAGATTTGGCATATTTTAAAATGAAATAGCTTGAAAAATACTTGAATTGCATATAGCTTAAAATCTGGCTTATTTCAAATTTCATTTTGCTAATTTGGGCTTAAAAAAATGTATAACAAAACATGTTTTGTTTTTCGGTTGTATTATAATTCTTGGTAATTTTTAATTGGGAAAAAAAGGAATAGACTATAGAGTCAAAAGTTTTAATGTACAAGGATGCTGGCCAAAGCAAAGCTTTCGAGCAACTGGCGTTATTTGCTTTGCAGATATGTACTTTCAATGTCATAGTCGAATGCTGCGGCTGAGAGGGTATTCAGCCAAATGAACTTCGTAAAAACAAAGTTGCGCAACAAAATGTGATTAAAAAGCTTGAACGTCATATTAAGAATATGGTTTGTTATTAAAATTTTAAATTATTTTAAATATACTAAGTATTTTGTTATAGTTTGTTATAGATGTGGACTGCGACGTCATTGCAAATGTTACCATGACTACCAACTTCCAACGAAATACCTCGCTTCAGTTCAATCATCCGCCAAATATATGGAATCTAATGATTAAGTTAATAATAATTTTCTTAACTAAAATAGTTATACAAATATCATATCAATAAAAGTAAAAAATCAACTTCATTTATGTTTTCCATGGTTAGCTTATTTTTAGCTTTTTTTAATTTTTAGCATATTTTTTCTTTAATCTAGCTTATTTTATCTCTCAACATCTGGCAGCATTGGATTACAGCATCCGTTTCATGCGGACGGCGTGAAATTGATCTGGGTGGAAATGATTTGGAGGCCTGGTTGAAAGAAATAGATTACCACGGATTTATCTCGGGTCTGTCAGAGTTATCTGGAAATTAGCTCTCGGCTCGAAGTTGTCTATAAATTTGGTAAGAGCCCCAAAATAAGTGTCCTATAACTCCCCCATTCTATATTGAATCGTCCCGATTCATTGGAACTGTTGGGTATATTGAATTTAATTGATTGATTAATTCGACAATGATATTTTCTTCTAGTTTATTTTCGTTGTCGGGGATGTTACTTATTTCATTATCGGATATATTGCCCTCTAGTAAAATTTCTATTTGAATTTGCCATGGTTTGAATATTAACAATTTTCTGAATTTGATTATAATCATAACAGTTAAATATATAAATGTGAATATGATTAATATTAACGTAACTGGTATTTGAGTTGGTTTAATTTGAATAAATGGATTTAGTATGTTAATATTATCGAATGAGAGTTCCGAATCATTATTTTCGAGCGGTTATGTATTCCAATATCTTATTGTCTACATTGGTGTAGGATATATTATTAAGTTTAGAGGTGCCATTAAAAGTTATTAAATATGACTCATTTAAATGAGTGTCATTAACTGTATTTTCTTCATTTACAAAAATGGCTCCATCTTGGATTAAATCTATATTTTTATTTTTTTCTCGGATTTTGTAACAAAGAGATTTTTTCCATTTAGTAATCTGGTAAAACAAGAGCCTTCTGGGTTAAGTGTGCAATAATTATTAAATAATTCATCCTTCAAATTAGACATTATATAGTACTTATTTCTACATTTTGCGACGTGATCATCAATTAATAATTTTCCATCAACATGTGAAACTGATCTTGAATTGTAAACGTCACAACGATCGATAAAAATAGGGTGTTTTATGTAAATTAAAAAGAAGATCTTTGTGCAAAGCAGTTTTAAATTCATATATTTCTAAAGGTCTGTTTTAATTACAGGTCTATTTTCGTGCTTATAAATTTCTTGTATATCGTCATTGTTTAGAATTTTGGTATTAGATACATATATGTTGGTGAGTGTAGTTGGGTCTTTCTGTCGTGACTCTTTAGAAATTCTGTTTCTAGATTAATTATATCTCTATAAAGACTTATGTTAGTTCTATGAAATAAATCTGCTTATGTCTTATAAGTAAGAACATTTTTGGTATTCTTGTAAAGAAGGAATTCATGGTTCCATAATTTGGGATTTGGTTATAGCTACCAGCAATAAAAAGTGCATTATTGTTGAATCATTATCTGTAATTTGATTAATATTAACGTAACTGGTATTTGAGTTGGTTTAATTTGAATAAATGGATTTAGTATGAGAGTTCCGAATCATTATTTTCGAGCGGTTATGTATTCCAATATCTTATTGTCTACATTGGTGTAGGATATATTATTAAGTTTAGAGGTGCCATTAAAAGTTATTAAATATGACTCATTTAAATGAGTGTCATTAACTGTATTTTCTTCATTTACAAAAATGGCTCCATCTTGGATTAAATCTATATTTTTATTTTTTTCTCGGATTTTGTAACAAAGAGATTTTTTCCATTTAGTAATCTGGTAAAACAAGAGCCTTCTGGGTTAAGTGTGCAATAATTATTAAATAATTCATTCTTCAAATTAGACATTATATAGTACTTATTTCTACATTTTGCGACGTGATTATCAATTAATAATTTTCCATCAACATGTGAAACGGTCGATCTATTACTGTCTGAGCCTGAGTCTGAGCTTTGGAGTTCCATCTTCATTAAAACCCATTTTGGGACCACTAGTACAACGGAATTATAAGGACTTCTACTTGGCATTATAATTTCTTCTTTTAGCATTCGACTTATTTCAGAATCTAATAAATCAATAGCCCTGTCATTTACGGTGTTTATTTGACCGCCTATATCTGACCTAAATGGAATCTCCATATTAATTTTTGAATGCTCTTCAATGATCATATTTAATATTTCGTTCTCCAGATCTTTTCTTTGATCTGCAGAAGATATTTTTAAGTTGTTTATTTTTTGGTTGTCGAATAAGTCGACATCGTAGTGTTCACGATTCAGGATTTTTAACTCCCAAAATTTTATTTTTGACGGATTTTTCAACGACGGCGTGTTCAGGGTTTTTAATTCCCGAACTTTAATTTTTGTCGGATTTATCAACGACGGGGTGTTCAGTATTTGTGTATCACAAACTAAATTCGCTTTGATTACCCATTTAGGATCTGATTTAAGCCCGTTCATTAAAGTATTTTTTTAATATAAATTCTTTTAATGGAATAACGGTGTTTTCCTCTATTAAAGAATGTTGATTTAAGTTGCTTCCGTTATGATAACGCTGTGACAATTACAGCTCCTATTTTTTTCAAAAGGTTGTAGCCGACCAGTAGATCTGAGTCTGTACTTATATTTCATAAAAATTATATCGCGTATCAAAAATAGTTATCTATCTATCTATTTAATTTATTCAAGCTTCTTGCTTAAAAGTATCATTGAGCTAAAGCCGTCAGTGAGTGCACTTCCGATTTTCCCCACACAAAAAAAAGGGAGCAAATATACATTTGGACAGGGCTCCATTCTTAGACGTTGTACAAACATGCAGGGTATATTGGCAGATTGAGATAGCCTAAAATCATAAAGATAAATCCGTCAGTTTTTGAGAAAATCGCATTACATTAGGTGTTACGTGGGCATATTGGTGCCTGAGTCCTGAAAAGGACTTGGGCAGAGGGAGAGGCGTCCGATGTTCAGGCACCATTTTTGCCGGCATAAGCTACGTCGTATTCGGGTCTTGGGATCTTGGTAAGGCTCTCTCCTCTCCAACATAATAAGAATAAATATTTAAAGTGCCTGGAAAAATATTATTAGAGCGTAAATTTCGTCAGTCGTCAGTCCACACTGCCCAACAAGCTTAGCTGTCGCTTGACCGCAATACGATCGGGCTGTGTTTCGGCAATATTCCCTGCCCTTCATACATTCGTGTGCTAAAGGATCGTCGCGGGCCGCGCAATACGATCCCCTATTGTCAAGGTTGTCCGTCGAAAGTTATGTCATTGTTCTTGACCTACTCCACTTCTTACATCAGCACACCCTCCATGTTAAAATTTTAGTTCACCATGGTTTCAAATTCGTTTTCACATTATAAGTTTATTGATTAATATATGCATGTCGACATATGCCGTGGATAAGCAATATAAAGTTGGCTAAAACATAAGTAATATTTCTACTTGACAATTATTTTTATTAACGGAATGTATCGAATTTACCACCGGTGAGGTGCGCACATCAGCAAAATGCTGACCATTGTAAATAACTGTAATTGTACATACAAAAACAAGGCTGATACTCGCCGCTGAAATATTAAATTTAATTACTATATATGTTTAAACGTAAAAATACATAAAACTTATAAAAATGAATATATATATATATAAATGGCCTTTATAAAAATAGTTATTTTGAATAGGATTAATTCTTGGTCTTAACTAGGAATATATTGACATTGCCCAAAAATATGTTCTTGTCTAGACGAGAGAAAACAATGACTGTGGTTGTTGTTGATATTATGATTGCCTTTTGAGTCCTATTATAATGAAAAAGTGGTGAAAATTCTAGATGGAAGGTCTCAATATATAATTTCTGTAAATCATCTACAGCTATGGGTAGGGATGTTTTTAATAACAAATATTGAACTCTTACGTTGAACTGTGAATCATTATCTAAGGTTCTTTCTAATGCTTGAGTAGTGATGATATTGCACGGATATATACACATATATTGATATATTCATAAAAACGGAAACTTCGTTCCGACACACTTACCCCCTTTTATTTAATCCTGGGCGATGAGATCTCGACGTTCTGGATCCTGGGTTTTGGAAGATGTTAAGAGTGGTTTTATATATATATATACGTGCGATTTTTTATGGCGGCTCACAAAAACAAAACACGAAAATTATGTTACACAAAAAAAAATAGCACTATAGCAGTATAAATATGTATACATGTAAGTTAATTGCTAGCCGGAAAAAATAAAAAAAAAAAAATTTTTATTTTTAAATATATTTTGGTTAAAGACCTTTATTGAAAATTATTAACACAGTTATTTTTTTTCACTTCTCATACTTCTTTATGATTATCAACCGATCGCGGTCTCCATCAAATTCGGACTGCCTGCTCTAATTTTGAACCAAATCCAATAAACCTCGGCCAGGAGCTTTTCTTTTTGAACCTTTTAGAACTTCAATTTATGTTAAGATTAAAAGCTTTAGATGAAACTATCGCATCTTATGTTAAAATTCAATTATGCTGACCGATGCAATTTGGCGGACAATTGGAACGCAAAAGGCGCAATTGATTGTGCTTCGAACGGAAGCTGATGTTTACTTTAATTTTGATTTGTGTAACTTAGCTGGGAAGCCAAGATCGGACCTCAAAGCCAAAGGCAAATGCAGAGATTGAAATTTTTGTTTATAAAAGCCATAAGTGGCCTGGTTTCAGGGGTTGGATAACTCTCCCCCTTCTAAAATGGATCGTCCCGATTCAATATGAAATTCATTTAATTGATCTCTTAATTCTGTTAAGAAATTTTCTTGGTTAAAAGATTTTTCTGGTTCTGGCCGTTGTATTTTGGTTACAAATAATATAGCATTTCTGTATTTTATAATAACTAAAAATATCAAATGTATAATGATTAAAATTAATAATATAAAGGTAAGTGATATTTTAGTATTATTAACTTTACTGAAAGAATTTAAGTTATTTATATTATCTAAAGAGAGTTCCGAGTTATTTGACAAAATGTTATCGGATATTTCATATTTTTTGAAGTGGTTCGTAGTTATGTAGTCGAGAATTTTGTTTTCCAAATTGGTATATGAGATATTGTTAATGGTGGTTATTAAATATGACCCGTTTGAATGGGACTTGTTAACAATATTGTTACCATTTATAAGAATGGCACCATCTAGTATAATGTCTATTTTTTTTCCTTATTTTTTTACAAGTTGATTTCTCACCATTTAAAAATCGGGTAAAAAAAGTTTTTTCCTTAATTAAAGTGCAATAATTACTAAAAAGTTCGTTCTTTAAGTTAGACATTTCATAAAACATATTTGCGCATTTTGCGATTTGATTGTTTAATACTAGTTTCCCATCGTTTTGAGAAATCGCTCTTGCCTGATATATTTCATATCTGTTTTTTATTATTTGGTATTTTATATAAATTATTAAGAGATCTTTATGAAGTGCAATTTTAAAAACAGAGATGTCCATTAAGTCAGCGATAATTACTGGGTTTTGTTCATGCTTTAATATTTCCATGATGTCATAATTGCTTAAAATTTTGGTATTAAAAACGTCAGTTTTAGCAAGTGTTATTGTGTCAATTAAATTTTGCAGATCGAATGTTAATAATCGTAAGTGATGTTTTCGCAGTGGTAAATCTCGATCAATAAAAACATTTTTAAAATCATCAGAAAGAGATTATATTTCTTTAAACAATTTGGAATTGATAATATTATTATTGCTTATTATTATTTTCAATTTATTCTGAACTGTCATAAAATCATCATGATCCGGAGTTCCATTAACCACTCCACACAGTGCGCAACTCATTTATTCCCTTTTTTGATCTAGTTGAAATTAATTGTGATAAAATTAATTCGATTACTTCTAAATCATATCTAATTTCCCATAGTGATCTTTTTTTAGTATCCCTTTTTATATTATCTGATTCCAATTTTATTATTTCTTTATAGAAAATTAAGTTAGTTACGTGGAATAAGTCTACGTATGAATCATATGTCAATACGTCTTTGTTGTCCTTGAATAAAAGATACTATATATATAGTCAATTATTTCTGATTTTGTAAATATAATAAGGTGTGGTATGAGCATGTGATAAAACATTTTCTGGAAAAAGTAAAAAAAAAGTAATATATAAATATTTAGAATTTTATATAATCTTTGTGAATAATTCTATTTCTACTGTTGATTATTATTTTGTTAGGTAAGATTTCCTTACCAACTTGTTTTTTATATCTAGTTTTAAGTTTATTTCTTTCCCCATGTTTCTTTTCATAAACTACCTGTCCTACATGATATTGTTTTTCTTTTCTGTTATCATTGCGTGTTTCTAACATTTTTTCTTATGTATATTTTAAATTTTGAGGAATATTATCGTGCTCTTTTTTATTGTATAGTACGTCAAAGGGTTTTTGATTCGTTGATGAATGAATGCTCTGATTATATTCTTGAGCGGCTCTAATTACTATTTCGGAATAGTCAGTTAAATTAAATTCTTCTTTAATGCATCGAGCTAATTCTGTTAATGTAGAATGTGCCCTTTTAACTTGACCGTTTGAGGTACTGTGCCTCGGGTCTGCGTAATGTAAAGTTAAGCCGCACCTTTGTGCAAAAGATTTAAATTGGGCCGAGCTAAAGCTCGGTTCATTGTGAATATTGTTGAAGTAATTCCATTACTTTGTTTTCGATATTTAATTTATTTTGGATTTCTTTTACTACTATAAATTGTGGATAGGCTTCAATGCAAGTTATGAAAAGAAGACTTTGCGCGTAATATATGTCAATGCTTAAATTTTCTCCTTCTTTACTTGGGATTGGGGCTTCTCCAATTGGAATTTTAATTGGATGTAGGCTATATTTGTTTTCATTGAAAATTTTACAATTATTTATATATTCTTTTAGTTTTGTGAGTAAGTTTGGCCAATAATACAATCTAATGATTTGTTTATAATTTTCATCAAGTCCCCTGTGTGCTCTACAATGTGTTTATTCGATTATAAGTGCTCTGTCTTCAGAATTTTCCACATCTTGTACAAATATTCTTGTATACAAAAATGTATTTATAAAATTTTCTTTAAGTGGTTTTTGAATTCTATAAATGTCCTCTAAAGTACAATGAATACCTACTGTTATATTAGGAGGAATGTATTCTCTAAAAATTGATATCAAATTTTCGGGAGTGTCCAATTCTACTATATGTCTGGTATTTTCGAATATATTAATCTACTCATGTATTGTATACCTCCCCGTTGCTATTAGCAATTGTTGCTTAAGGGTTTTCAGTTTAAGGGTTTTCGGGTTTCTTGTATAACATTCTCAAAACTACTCTCTTCTGAATGCTGAGTGTTTTGATCTGAGACCGATTCGTTACATTCAGTTATGTTGTTAATCTGAATCCTCGATAAGGCGTCTGCAACTACATTAGTTGTACCTGGTTTATAAATGACTTTTGGAGTGAAACTTTCGATGAAGGAATACCAGCGTTTCATTTCTATATTAGGATTTTTATCAGAGATTGCGAAAGATAGTGGTTGATGATCGGTTTGAATTTCAATTCCAATCACTCCGTATAAGTAATTTCTTAGATTTTTAAGAGCCCATAATATAGCTAAAAGTTCTTTCTTATTAGTTGCATAAACTTGTTCTGTTTTAGATAAGGTTTTTAAAATAAAAGTAATCGGTTTACCTTCTTGAGATAAAACTGCACCAAACTGCGACGTCCGAAGCGTCGGTGGTCAGGGTAAATTTTTTATTATAGTCCGGTTGAACTAATTCTACTTGACCAATGAGATTTTCTTTCAGCTCGTTAAAAGCTTTAATAGCTGGGTCATCCAGCTGAATTAACATTTTTGGTGACAATCTTTTTTAAATTTTGCCATTATGACCGCCAAGGTATTTTGTTAGAGGTTTGGCTATGAAGTCGTAGATTAAAACAAATTTTCTATAATAGCCCGTAAGGCCTAGAAACTTCTTAGTTCCCGAATATTTTTTGGAAGCGGATATTTAGTAATGGTGTCAATTTTTTCTGGGTCTGTCTTAATGACGTTATAAGACACGATGTATCCTAAAAAACTGGTTTCACGTTTAAAAAACTTTGATTTTTCCAAGGAGATTTTCATGTTTGCATTTAATAATATATTTATAATTTTGTTTAAGTCTTCATAGTGTTTTTCAATCGAATTTGAGAATATTATAATGTCGTCTATGTAGACATGGCATGTTTTCCCTATTTGTTCTAGTATAGTTATTCTATAGTTATATTACTTGGCTCAGATTGATCTTAACAGACGGTCGGCTATGCCGTACTTACAACATTAATACTTTAAATCTGTTTCCAGTGCAGTCGACAGGCCTGTGGACGGTGTGTGTAAACGAGGATGTGTGTATGCTGAGTGAACTACAAAATATTATTAGTTAACAGTCAATCTAAGTCCAAATATACATACTGTACCCGTGTAATAAGCTTAATTTCTATAAAATTTAAATCTATTCTAAAAACTACAAAAGCGATGCAACAGTCAGATAGGCTGCCGAGATCGGGGGTGAATCCTTAGCTGCGAGGCGGCAGATTCAACAGCTAGAACAAGAGTCCAGGGTGTCTGCTTGTCCGCTATACGCTCGTGTTGGACGTGTCGATGGTTAACCATCAGTCCGGGGTTAGGTTACTCGCAACTGGTCAGGAGAATATGGCGAACAACACGTGTATCAATCTAGGAACTGCAAACATAATAACTAACTGGACAAGGCTGGGTTTACTTTTATTTACCTTAAGTTTTCCTTACGTCTTACAACGGTTGGAAAGCTTGGCTTGAAACTTAAATTTGCACTGGTAACTGTATGTGGCCAATGCCCTTATTAATGATGCACAGTTACTTTAGGTGTCCCAATTCGCAAACAAATTTACTTCTTTTTATACTTCATTCTCAAATACGTACCAAAATTCAATTAAAGATAAGTTGCCCATGGCGGCGGCTTATGATTTTCTTAACGTTAGCTTGCCCATGGTAGATGCTTATGATTTGCTTAACTTTAGCTTGCCCATGGCAGATTATGATTTTCTTAACGTTAGCTTGCCCTTGGCAGATTAACCATAAATTGGGTACAAATGACTTCATTTAGGTTCTTCATTCAAAAATTTACGTTAACAATTAAGTTTTAAAAAGAAAAAAGATAGTCTTCAACAAAATAGCATGGGTGTCGAAACTTGAATCTATAGTTATTCTATAGTTATATTACTTGGCTCAGATTGATCTTAACAGACGGTCGGCTATGCCGTACTTACAACATTAATACTTTAAATCTGTTTCCAGTGCAGTCGACAGGCCTGTGGACGGTGTGTGTCAACGAGGATGTGTGTATGCTGAGTGAACTACAAAATATTATTAGTTAACAGTCAATCTAAGGCCAAATATACATACTGTACCCGTGTAATAAGCTTAATTTCTATAAAATTTAAATCTATTCTAAAAACTACAAAAGCGATGCAACAGTCAGATCGGCTGCCGAGATCGGGGGTGAATCCTTAGCTGCGAGGCGGCAGATTCAACAGCTAGAACAAGAGTCCAGGGTGTCTGCTTGTCCGCTATACGCTCGTGTTGGACGTGTCGATGGTTAACCATCAGTCCGGGGTTAGGTTACTCGCAACTGGTCAGGAGAATATGGCGAACAACACGTGTACCAATCTAGGAACTGCAAACAAAATAACTAACTGGACAAGGCTGGGTTTACTTTTATTTACCTTAAATTTTCCTAACGTCTTACAACGGTTGGAAAGCTTGGCTTGAAACTTAAATTTGCACTGGTAAACTGTATGTGGCTCGGCTCGAGTAGTCCCGCTCCACGTGTTGGCAGCCAGAGTGGGCCAAAACGAGCACCAGGCGATTTGATCAAATAGCGCTGCGCACTCCTACTTTCGTTTATCCATTAGTACACAATTATTGAAAAATATTAAATTCCCTATGCTCACCTAATTAGTTTTTCAACTATAAGTTGGATGTTGCGATCGGTGCCAGCTAAATAACGCCAGCCACTTTGGGCGTTTGAAATTAGCTTTGTGGTGCTTCACTTATTAGTCTGTTTGTCTTGTTGAGCGGTTATTAAGCCCGAGGTGGTTCATATATATATACACACGTGGACTTAGCACTTCTTTGCTAAATTCGATTTGATTTAAAACGCGTGTGCTTTGGCCAAAAGATCAGAAATAAGAGAACGAAAAAACGCAAATGGCGGGTGCAAGCCCTCTGACAAGCAGTGTTAGAAAATACGAAATTTTCGTTTAGTATTTTCTAGGATGTGTGTTTGCCACCAGGTTGCGGAACCAGTACCGCTATTTTATATTTTAAAGAAACACAAGAATCTTTTCCTAATAATTTCACACCCCTACAGCACAGAATTAATCTTTAGTCTTTACGACAAAGATAAAATCTGAAAAAGGGTGTCTACTGTTACCAAATATCCTTTGCATGATATGTTCCTTATTCCTTTCCGTTTAAATCCTCAAGTAAATAGAGAGAGTATCCCAGTCTTTGCTTGACACGAACCTTTATTCCTACCGGTGCAAGCTTGACGACGACTTGAGTTGTAAACTTTTTTACCGGTTTAAGAAACGTGAATTTCGATAGATGATCGAGTACAATAAATATTCCTATATTACCTCTTTTCGTCCTTGGGAAGGGACCAATAAAATCTATATAGAGTCTTTGAAATACTCGTTCGCTAACAATTTGTTGTCCTATGGGTGGTTTAAGTTTCTGCGTGGGGTATTTTGATGTCCTACAAATCTCACAGTTTTTTATGTAATTGCGAACGTCTACAGCCATACGCGGCCAGTAAAACTTTCTTCGAATATTTTCTAAACATTTGGCTATACCGCAATGATAAGAAGACGGCTGATTGTGAGCTGCCTTGATTACACCTTCTCTAAGCTCGACCGGAACCACAAGCTTCCAGGAGTCTTCCGGATGCTCGGAGGAACTATTAGAGAAACCAACCCTGTGATAAAGAAAAGCATCTATTACTTGAAAATCCGGTAGTTGAGACTGTGTTAACTTTTCTTTAAGTTGCGAATAGCTGGAGGATTGAAAGAATTCGTTATTGCGGTTTTTGGTTTCGATTCTTCGTCTAGACATATCTGCCAAAACGCATCTTTTAAATCTATTTTCGATATGCAATGTACTGGAGGTAAGCGACTTAGTAGACCTTCAACAAGAGGAGTAGGATAAGCATCCTTTACTGTAACAGAATTAAGCTTCTTAGAATCTAAGCAAATTCTCACTTTGCCTGGTTTTACGACCAAGACTGCCGGAGAAGACCATGAGGACGCGGGCGCTTCTTCTAGTACTCCCATACTAATCATGCGGTCTACTTCTTGGCATAACTGAAGCTCTTTGGCTGGAGATAGGTTGTAACATCTTTGCTTAATTGCTTTTGCTGCACCGGTGTCAATATGCTGCTCAATTAGGATTGTTCCTAAACCACTTTTTTCAGACGATGGAAAGAATTCGATAACAGCTTGTAATCGGTTTTGATCGGTTGCATTAAGCAAGACTCTGTCACTTAAATCATTGGAGTCAGAAATTTCGGAAATAGTCGTTGGACTGGATTTTCGAAGACCAAATAGTTTCCAAAAATCCATTCCGCAGATTATATCTTGTTTAATACTGGGTACTATTAAAAATTAAGGAGTTATAGTGAATCGGAACGACAATGGTAGCGGTGACGTTTTGATTTTGTCCGTCGGCTGTACGAACATAACATTTTAACTTCCTTAACCCTGGATGATCTGTAGGAATAAGCTTAGCCAATTTACCACCTACTACGCATTTGTTAGCTCCACCAAGGCCAAGAAGGTTTTGTTAAATAATTCCAAAGCGATGTAAGGACGGTTGTCATTGTCCTGCCTAACAATAGAGGATACGACATACTTCTTCATTTTTCGCTGCTGTTTCCAAAATGAACACATTCGATTAGCCGATCCAGATTTGTTTGGCGGAATTAATTCGTAATATTTCCGCTCTGCGTTGATAATAGTTACGTACTCTTTCATGGTAGGGGATAATTTTAAAGTTTTGTGAGGGCTCTGTAGTGTTTTTAATTAACATACAGTTGGGTTTGTCTAATTCTGGGTTAGATGTTGTCGAGTCAGGTTGAGAGTTACTTAAATTAGAAGATGGAAGATTATTAGTACCTGCTATTGATGCTGAGTTTGAAATAGGATATCCATCAGTTAGAATTGATGGACATCTTACGAGTATTCCGACGTGGAATTTCATTTCAAGCAACTAGGCTTATAAGTGTCAGGACGACCACACCCATAGCAAAATATGCGTCTGGCAGGCAATCATGATATCTGTGTCCGGTTTCCTTACAATTCCAATATTTATAACGCTCAGCATTGCGCATCGCATTTATTTGGGGTCAAAACATGTAATAATTCTAGTCGTAATTCAGGTTTAAGGTTCTTTTTAACATTGGCAACTAGTTCACTGTCGGACATAGGCTCACGCAAAGCATCTGCAATCGCTAGGATAGCATCTAGAAAATCGTCAAAATTTTCTCGTCAGTGCGCTGTTCTCTATACCGTTCACAAAGACTTGTACACAGGTGAAACCAATTCGGTTTCCTTGAAGTTCTCTGAATACGCCAGTAAAATTGTAAAGCTGGTCCGGAAAATAGTACGTTGGCAAATTGGTATAGCATATTTCAGTTTGCGTTTAGACATTTTATTGTCAAACTATTTATCCTATGGATAAAATCTTCAAATTATTAGCCAACTGAAGGTTGCGCATCGTATTACTGATCTCATCCGCTACTGCTGCAACCATGCTAACGCGAAAGGTTTCTAAGGAGTCTGTGATTAACTGGTGTACTCGAGTTTCGGAAATGCTAGAACGTTCAGTTGATCCATGTGTTGTGTTTTGGCTTCTCAAGCTAAAGTGTGCTCTCTGATTCGTTAAGTTCTGATTGGAATTCGCTCTTGTGTTTGGTCTAGTTCGGTTAACGGCTCCAGTAGCTTGATTGGCAGAAGCACCTCGAACTTCCGTATTAGTATCATTAGTAGATCTATTCGGTTGAGCAGCAGGAAAGGTTATCAGTTGTACCAGGGTAGAAGCACTTCAGTAAAGCGGACAAGTTTCATTAGTTCCTAACCACAGTACCACGCATGTTCTGTAAAATGTATGTCTACAAGGGGTTTCTGCAAGTTTAGTATCTATTACCATAGTATCATTGCAAATAATACAAAGAGAACGTTCATCCCCAATATCGGTGACTGCAACCTCGTCTCGATTAGGCTGAACTGACATGTTGTAGTATTATGATAATTTCTCAAATATTGTAAATATAAAAACTCTGATTTAAAATTGCGACTATCCTTAAGTTACCGTGCATCAAATAAATATCAATATAAAATTAGGGTTCCTGTTGGGCAAAAGACTTTTAATATTAGGAAAGCAAGTGCACTATTGCTGAGTGTCTTTCCAAAAACTATTCAGCTAAACAAATCTCAATACAGCAATGACTTAATGTTCGATTTCTAAAAATATAATCATGAGTACTTGCTAGAAATTTCCAACAAAGTTAAACTGCAATAACGCGCGATGTCTGAATTCCAAAGTATCACATTAAGGCTCAAATTAGGAAACTATACAAAAAATTGGATTTTACTTTAGAATATTGCAATGGGAAGCGACATGAAAAATTAACTATGTTATTTTCTCAAGATACGGTATTTTTCTGATTTCCGATCGCCCCACGTTGAATATGTTACGAAAACGGCAATGTGTGCGGCCATCTGGCAGCGTACTCTGCCTACAGGGTCGGCTGTGCTCAGGGAAAATGGGAGTGGGGTTTTGCTACTTAGAGAACCGCGCCGTCACATAATCTTAAATAGTAGACAGAGTAGGGAACTATTGACGAACTAAACCAAAGCTCAAAGAATCTAATTTTATACTAAGTGTGAGGAATTGCAGATGTCATTTAAGTGCTCTTCAAAATCAACCCAACCTTGCCCTAAGGGCTCTCTAGGATACTATCCTATTGGAATTTCGCAGCCTTTCTGCGATGCGCAGTTTTTTAAGAATTATTGTGGCCATGTTACATACAGCGGACCAATTTACTTCTGATTCAAGCATAATTTCCACCAGGTTACAAACGGCTGGCGTCCTCCCAACCCTTATGCTCAGATCTCGACGTTCATTTTCAAATCTCGGACAGACAAAAAATGCGTGCTCTGCGTCTTCATTATCCGACTCGCAGAGTGCGGATAACGTTCATGCTTAAACCTATTCAAGTAGTCTATAAAGCATCCATGTCCTGTCAGCAGTTGCGTTAAGTAAAAGTCCACATGTCCATGCTTCCTTCCCAGCCATCTCTGCAGTTCTGGGATAAGCTTATGTGTCCATCGTCCTTTGCTGCTATTTGCCCACCTCTCCTGCCACTTTGCAATGGTGAGTTGTCTGCACCTTTTTCGTAGGGATTCGACAGTTTCGACCCCTGTGCTACCTGCGCGGATACCCACTGACTCCACTGCTAGCAGGTCCATCGGTATTACTCCTGAAATAACTAGTGCCGCGTCATGGGCTACCGTGCGGAACGCACAGCAAACCCTCAGGGCACACAGTCTGTGTACGGAATCACCCTCCTGCAGATAACTCCCATTTTTTGTGGCTCGGGCCCATATGGCAGCGTACATCAGCGTCGATGTGACAACGCTAACCAGTAATCTACGTTCTGGTTGCCTCGGCCCACGAGTGTTCGCCATATTTCGCGAAATTGCTGCCGCGGTTCTGCCTGCCTTGCCACTATCGTACGTGCTCTTTGAAAGAAAGCCGTTGGTCGATCATGACCCCCAAGTATTTTAAGCTTGGGCGAGATTTTATGGTGGCTTCTCCAATTTTAATAGTGTCCGTTTCCACTTTCCGCTTGCTACTTATCAGGACTGCTTCGGTTTTATGAGCTGCCAAGGCGAGACCCTTAGAGTCGAGCCATGCGCTTGCCCGTTTCCCAGCTTCATTGCAGATTCTTTCCGCGTCTGGAAGTTTCTTGGCCGTAACTACTATGGCTACGTCATCAGCGAAACCAATGAGTCGTGCCCCTTCGGGCATCGTGATCCTAAGGATCTCGTCGTACATGACATTCCACAACAAAGGGCCTAGGACTGATCCTTGTGGGAGTCCCCCGGTGACCCTGTGAGTAGATTGCCCTGTTTCTGTTTCGTACAGGAGCAGGCGACCTTCGAAGTAGCTCGCTAATACTCGCTGTATGTACACTGGGACATTAAGTTTGCTTAGTGCGTTTAGTGTGTGGTGCCAGCTAGCGGAGTTGAATGCGTTTTTAACATCCAATGTTGCCGCTATGCAATACTGCTTAGTGCCGTACAACCACCTCTTTCCCTCAATGGCTTTGTCTGCGATCTCACACAGTTCACCAATGGCATCGATTGTGGATAGTCCCTTTCGAAAACCATACTGCATCTCAGAGAGGCCGTTGGTCCCGACAAGGGCACTTTCTAGCCGGGAGTGGATAATTCTTTCAAGAATTTTGCCCACCGTATCCAGCATACAGAGTGGCCTATACGAGGAAGGCTCCTCCGCTGCCTTGTCCCCCTTTTGTATGAGTACCAACCGCTGAGTTTTCCAGCGACTAGGGAACACACCTTCTGTTAGGCATGCATTGTACATGTCAACATACTGTTTGGTGTTTGCTTTTATGGCTATTTTTAATACTTTATTCGGGATTCCATCAGTTCCCGATGCCTTATCGTCCTTTATTGTCTTAAGAACCTCAAGGACTTCCTCAGGACTTGTGAGCTTAATGCTTCTCGTGTCTACGATCTGTGCTATACGCGCCATACCCCCTTGCTCAGGGAATAGTGTTTCTACTACCCTTTTTAGGACGGTGGACGGTGTGTGTAAACGAGGATGTGTGTATGCTGAGTGAACTACAAAGTATTATTAGTTAACAGTCAATCTAAGTCCAAATATACATACTGTACCCGTGTAATAAGCTTAATTTCTATAAAATTTAAATCTATTCTAAAAACTACAAAAGCGATGCAACAGTCAGATCGGCTGCCGAGATCGGGGGTGAATCCTTAGCTGTGAGGCGGCAGATTTAACAGCTAGAACGAGAGTCCAGGGTGTCTGCTTATCCGCTATACGCTCGTGTTGGACGTTTCGATGGCTAACCATCAGTCCGTGGTTAGGTTACTCGCAACTGGTCAGGAGAATATGGCGAACAACACGTGTATCAATCTTAGTGCTTAGTGCCGTACAACCACCTCTTTCCCTCAATGGCTTTGTCTGCGATCTCACACAGTTTACCAATGGCATCGATTGTGGATAGTCCCTTTCGAAAACCATACTGCATCTCAGAGAGGCCGTTGGTCCCGACAAGGGCACTTTCTAGCCGGGAGTGGATAATTCTTAAGAATTTTGCCCACCGTATCCAGCATACAGAGTGGCCTATACGAGGAAGGCTCCTCCGCTGCCTTGTCCCCCTTTTGTATGAGTACCAACCGCTGAGTTTTCCAGCGACTAGGGAACACACCTTCTGTTAGGCATGCATTGTACATGTCAACATACTGTTTGGTGTTTGCTTTTATGGCTATTTTTAATACTTTATTCGGGATTCCATCAGTTCCCGGTGCCTTATCGTCCTTTATTGTCTTAAGAACCTCAAGGACTTCCTCAGGACTTGTGAGCTTAATGCTTCTCGTGTCTACGATCTGTGCTATACGCGCCATACCCTCTTGCTCAGGGAATAGTGTTTCTACTACCCTTTTTAGGACGGTGGACGGTGTGTGTAAACGAGGATGTGTGTATGCTGAGTGAACTACAAAGTATTATTAGTTAACAGTCAATCTAAGTCCAAATATACATACTGTACCCGTGTAATAAGCTTAATTTCTATAAAATTTAAATCTATTCTAAAAACTACAAAAGCGATGCAACAGTCAGATCGGCTGCCGAGATCGGGGGTGAATCCTTAGCTGCGAGGCGGCAGATTTAACAGCTAGAACGAGAGTCCAGGGTGTCTGCTTATCCGCTATACGCTCGTGTTGGACGTTTCGATGGCTAACCATAAGTCCGTGGTTAGGTTACTCGCCAATGGTCAGGAGAATATGGCGAACAACACGTGTATCAATCTTAGTGCTTAGTGCCGTACAACCACCTCTTTCCCTCAATGGCTTTGTCTGCGATCTCACACAGTTTACCAATGGCATCGATTGTGGATAGTCCCTTTCGAAAACCATACTGCATCTCAGAGAGGCCGTTGGTCCCGACAAGGGCACTTTCTAGCCGGGAGTGGATAATTCTTTCAAGAATTTTGCCCACCGTATCCAGCATACAGAGTGGCCTATACGAGGAAGGCTCCTCCGCTGCCTTGTCCCCCTTTTGTATGAGTACCAACCGCTGAGTTTTCCAGCGACTAGGGAACACACCTTCTGTTAGGCATGCATTGTACATGTCAACATACTGTTTGGTGTTTGCTTTTATGGCTATTTTTAATACTTTATTCGGGATTCCATCAGTTCCCGGTGCCTTATCGTCCTTTATTGTCTTAAGAACCTCAAGGACTTCCTCAGGACTTGTGAGCTTAATGCTTCTCGTGTTTACGATCTGTGCTATACGCGCCATACCCTCTTGCTCAGGGAATAGTGTTTCTACTACCCTTTTTAGGACGGTGGACGGTGTGTGTAAACGAGGATGTGTGTATGCTGAGTGAACTACAAAGTATTATTAGTTAACAGTCAATCTAAGTCCAAATATACATACTGTACCCGTGTAATAAGCTTAATTTCTATAAAATTTAAATCTATTCTAAAAACTACAAAAGCGATGCAACAGTCAGATCGGCTGCCGAGATCGGGGGTGAATCCTTAGCTGCGAGGCGGCAGATTTAACAGCTAGAACGAGAGTCCAGGGTGTCTGCTTATCCGCTATACGCTCGTGTTGGACGTTTCGATGGCTAACCATCAGTCCGTGGTTAGGTTACTCGCAACTGGTCAGGAGAATATGGCGAACAACACGTGTATCAATCTTAGTGCTTAGTGCCGTACAACCACCTCTTTCCCTCAATGGCTTTGTCTGCGATCTCACACAGTTTACCAATGGCATCGATTGTGGATAGTCCCTTTCGAAAACCATACTGCATCTCAGAGAGGCCGTTGGTCCCGACAAGGGCACTTTCTAGCCGGGAGTGGATAATTCTTTCAAGAATTTTGCCCACCGTATCCAGCATACAGAGTGGCCTATACGAGGAAGGCTCCTCCGCTGCCTTGTCCCCCTTTTGTATGAGTACCAACCGCTGAGTTTTCCAGCGACTAGGGAACACACCTTCTGTTAGGCATGCATTGTACATGTCAACATACTGTTTGGTGTTTGCTTTTATGGCTATTTTTAATACTTTATTCGGGATTCCATCAGTTCCCGGTGCCTTATCGTCCTTTATTGTCTTAAGAACCTCAAGGACTTCCTCAGGACTTGTGAGCTTAATGCTTCTCGTGTCTACGATCTGTGCTATACGCGCCATACCCTCTTGCTCAGGGAATAGTGTTTCTACTACCCTTTTTAGGACGGTGGACGGTGTGTGTAAACGAGGATGTGTGTATGCTGAGTGAACTACAAAGTATTATTAGTTAACAGTCAATCTAAGTCCAAATATACATACTGTACCCGTGTAATAAGCTTAATTTCTATAAAATTTAAATCTATTCTAAAAACTACAAAAGCGATGCAACAGTCAGATCGGCTGCCGAGATCGGGGGTGAATCCTTAGCTGCGAGGCGGCAGATTTAACAGCTAGAACGAGAGTCCAGGGTGTCTGCTTATCCGCTATACGCTCGTGTTGGACGTTTCGATGGCTAACCATCAGTCCGTGGTTAGGTTACTCGCAACTGGTCAGGAGAATATGGCGAACAACACGTGTATCAATCTAGGAACTGCAAATATAATAACTAACTGGACAAGGCTGGGTTTACTTTTATTTACCTTAAGTTTTCCTTACGTCTTACAACGGTTGGAAAGCTTGGCTCGAAACTTAAATTTGCACTGGTAAACTGTATGTGGCTCGGCTCGAGTAGTCCCGCTCCACGTGTTGGCAGCCAGAGTGGGCCAAGACGAGCACCAGGCGATTTGATCAAATAGCGCTGCGCACTCCTACTTTCGTTTATCCATTAGTACACAATTATTGAAAAATATTAAATTCCCTATGCTCACCTAATTAGTTTTTCAACTATAAGTTGGATGTTGCGATCGGTGCCAGCTAAATAACGCCAGCCACTTTGGGCGTTTGAAATTAGTTTTGTGGTGCTTCACTTATTAGTCTGTTTGTCTTGTTGGGCGGTTATTAAGCCCGAGGTGGTTCATATGTATATACACACGTGGACTTAGCACTTCTTTGCAAAATTCGATTTGATTTAGCGTGTGCTTTGGCCGAAAGATCAGAAATAAGAGAACGAAAAAACGCAAATGGCGGGTGCAAGCCCTCTGACAAGCAGTGTTAGAAAATACGAAATTGTCGTTTAGTATTTTCTAGGATGTGTGGTTGCCACCAGGTTGCGAAACCAGTACCGCTATTTTATATTTTAAAAAAATACAAGAATCTTTTCCTAATAATTTCACACCCCTACAGCACAGGATTAATCTTTAGTCTTTACGACAAAGATAAAATCTGAAAAACGGTTGGGTATGGTTATTGCGGTTTTTGGTTTCGATTCTTCGTCTAGACATATCTGCCAAAACGCATCTTTTAAATCAATTTTCGATATGCAATGTACTGGAGGTAAGCGACTTAGTAGACCTTCAATAAGAGGAGTAGAATAAGCATCCTTTACTGTAACAGAATTAAGCTTCCTAGAAACTAAGCAAATTCTCACTTTGCCTGGTTTTACGACCAAGACTGCCGGAGAAGACCATGAGGACGCGGGCGCTTCCTCTAGTACTCCCATACTAATCATGCGGTCTACTTCTTGGCATAACTGAAGCTCTTTGGCTGGAGATAGGTTGTAACATCTTTGCTTAATTGCTTTTGCTGCACCGGTGTCAATATGCTGCTCAATTAGGATTGTTCCTAAACCACTTTTTTCAGACGATGGAAAGAATTCGATAACAGCTTGTAATCGGTTTTGATCGGTTGCATTAAGCAAGACTCTGTCACTTAAATCAGTGGAGTCAGAAATTTCGGAAATAGTCGTTGGACTGGATTTTCGAAGACCAAATATTTTCCAAAAATCCATTCCGCAGATTATATCTTGTTTAATACTGGGTACTATTAAAAATTAAGGAGTTATAGTGAATCGGAACGACAATGGTAGCGGTGACGTTTTGATTTTGTCCGTCGGCTGTACGAACATAACATTTTAACTTCCTTAACCCTGGATGATCTGTAGGAATAAGCTTAGCCAATTTACCACCTACTACGCATTTGTTAGCTCCACCAAGGCCAAGAAGGTTTTGTTAAATAATTCCAAAGCGATGTAAGGACGGTTGTCATTGTCCTGCCTAACAATAGAGGATACGACATACTTCTTCATTTTTCGCTGCTGTTTCCAAAATGAACACATTCGATTAGCCGATCGAGATTTGTTGGCGGAATTAATTCGTAATATTTCCGCTCTGCGTTGATAATAGTTACGTACTCTTTCATGGTAGGGGATAATTTTAAAGTTTTGTGAGGGCTCTGTAGTGTTTTTAATTAACATACAGTTGGGTTTGTCTAATTCTGGGTTAGATGTTGTCGAGTCAGGTTGACAGTTACTTAAATTAGATGGATGGACATCTTACGAGTATTCCGATGGGGAATTTCATTTCAAGCAACTAGGCTTATAAGTGTCAGGACGACCACACCCATAGCAAAATATGCGTCTGGCAGGCAATCATGATATCTGTGTCCGGTTTCCTTACAATTCCAACATTTATAACGCTCAGCATTGCGTATCGCATTTATTTCTACGTCGTTCATAGTTTAATAATTCTCTTCTTCCCTAGACTCTTCAACCTGCACTAGCTCATTTACAAATATTCAAATCGCCGGCTTGGAGGAGGACGGGCTTCCGACCTACCTGCCATGCTAATGAGAAATCGTTCGTGCTTGTGGCACTCTGCTCTTAAGAAGGCAATGTTTGGGGTCAAAACATGTAATAATTCTAGTCGTAATTCAGGTTTAAGGTTCTTTTTAACGTTGGTAACTAGTTCACTGTCGGACATAGGCTCACGCAAAGCATCTGCAATCGCTAGGATAGCATCTAGAAAATCGTCAAAATTTTCTAGTCAGTGCGCTGATCTCTATACCGTTCACGAAGACTTGTACACAGGTGAAACCAATTCGGTTTCCTTGAAGTTCTCTGAATACGCCAGTAAAATTGTAAAGCTGGTCCGGAAAATAGTACGTTGGCAAATTGGTATAGCATATTTCAGTTTGCGTTTAGACATTTTATTGTCAAACTATTTATCCTATGGATAAAATCTTCAAATTATTAGCCAACTGAAGGTTGCGCATCCTATTACTGATCTCATCCGCTACTGCTGCAACCATGCTAACGCGAAAGGTTTCTAAGGAGTCTGTGATTAACTGGTGTACTCGAGTTTCGGAAATGCTAGAACGTTCAGTTGATCTATGTGTTGTGTTTTGGCTTCTCAAGCTAGAGTGTGCTCTCTGATTCGTTAAGTTCTGATTGGAATTCGCTCTTGTGTTTGGTCTAGTTCGGTTAACGGCTCCAGTAGCTTGATTGGCAGAAGCACATCGAACTTCCGTATTAGTATCATTAGTAGATCTATTCGGTTGAGCAGCAGGAAAGGTTATCAGTTGTACCAGGGTAGAAGCACTTCAGTAAAGCGGACAAGTTTCATTAGTTCCTAACCACAGTACAACGCATGTTCTGTGAAATGTATGTCTACAAGGGGTTTCTGCAAGTTCAGTATCTATTACCATAGTATCATTGCAAATAATACAAAGAGAACGTTCATCCCCAATATCGGTGACTGCAACCTCGTCTCGATTAGGCTGAACTGACATGTTGTAGTATTATAATAATTTCTCAAATATTGTAAATATAAAAACTCTGATTTAAAATTGCGACTATCCTTAAGTTACCGTGCAGCAAATAAATATCAATATAAAATTAGGGTTCCTGTTGGGCAAAAGACTTTTAATATTAGGAAAGCAGGTGCACTATTGCTGAGTGTCTTTCCAAAAACTATTCAGCTAAACAAATCTCAAAACAGAAATGACTTAATGTTCGATCTCTAAAAATATAATCATGAGTACTTGCTAGAAATTTCCAACAATGTTAAACTCTAATGGTTTTTCTTAGGTGTATCAAATGTAATTAATAAAAGATTAATGTTGCTTGGTGCGAATTCGAGCTTTTCCCCAAATCTCGCATTCCGAAGAAATTCATTTATTGTTGATATGGGAATTACGATTGAGCTATATCATAATATAGGTTCACCACCTGCAATAACGCGCGATGTCTGAATTCCAAAGTATCACATTAAGGCTCAAATTAGGAAACTATACAAAAAATTGGATTTTACTTTAGACTATTGCATTGGGTAGCGACACGAAAAATTAACTATGTTATCTTCTCAAGATACGGTATTTTTCTGATTTCCGATCGCCCCGCGATGGGCGCCAAAGAATATGTTACGAAAACGGCAATGTGTGCGGCTATCTGGCAGCGTACTCTGCCTACAGGGTCGGCTGTGCTCAGGGAAAATGGGAGTGGGGTTTTGCTACCTAGAGAACCGCGCCGTCACATAATCTTAAATAGTAGATAGAGTATGAAACTATTGACAAACTAAACCAAAGCTCAAAGAATCTAATTTTATACTAAGTGTGAGGAATTGCAGATGTCATTTAAGTCCTCTTCAAAACCCACCCAACCTTGCATAGGCTCGCTTTGCGTATGTGGCCAATGCCCTTATTAATGATGCACAGTTACTTCAGGTGTCCCAATTCGCAAACAAATTTACTTCTTTTTATACTTCATTCTCAAATACGTACCAAAATTCAATTAAAGATAAGTTGCCCATGGCGGCGGCTTATGATTTTCTTAACGTTAGCTTGCCCATGGCAGATGCTTATGATTTGCTTAACGTTAGCTTGCCCATGGCAGATTATGATTTTCTTAACGTTAGCTTGCCCATGGCAGATTAACCATATATTGGGTACAAATGACTTCATTGAGGTTCTTCATTCAAAAATTTACGTTAACAATTAAGTTTTAAAAAGAAAAAAGATAGTCTTCAACAAAATAGCATGGGTGTCGAAACTTGAATCTATAGTTATTCTATAGTTATATTACTTGGCTCAGATTGATCTTAACAGACGGTCGGCTATGCCGTACTCACAACATTAATACTTTAAATCTGTTTCCAGTGCAGTCGGCAGGCCTGTGGACGGTGTGTATGTATGTGTGTATGCTGAGTGAACTACAAAATATTATTAGTTAACAGTCAATCTAAGGCCAAATATACATACTGTACCCGTCCGGGGTTAGGTTACTCGCAACTGGTCAGGAGAATATGGCGAACAACACGTGTACCAATCTAGGAACTGCAAACAAAATAACTAACTGGACAAGGCTGGGTTTACTTTTATTTACCTTAAATTTTCCTAACGTCTTACAACGGTTGGAAAGCTTGGCTTGAAACTTAAATTTGCACTGGTAAACTGTATGTGGCTCGGCTCGAGTAGTCCCGCTCCACGTGTTGGCAGCCAGAGTGGGCCAAAACGAGCACCAGGCGATTTGATCAAATAGCGCTGCGCACTCCTACTTTCGTTTATCCATTAGTACACAATTATTGAAAAATATTAAATTCCCTATGCTCACCTAATAAGTTGGATGTTGCGATCGGTGCCAGCTAAATAACGCCAGCCACTTTGGGCGTTTGAAATTAGCTTTGTGGTGCTTCACTTATTAGTCTGTTTGACTTGTTGAGCGGTTATTAAGCCCGAGGTGGTTCATATATATATACACACGTGGACTTAGCACTTCTTTTCAAAATTCGATTTGATCAGAAATAAGAGAACAAAAAAACGCAAATGGCGGGTGCAAGCCCTCTGACAAGCAGTGTTAGAAAATACGAAATTGTCGTTTAGTATTTTCTAGGATGTGTGGTTGCCACCAGGTTGCGAAACCAGTAGCGCTATTTATATTTAAAAAAAATACAAGAATCTTTTCCTAATAATTTCACACCCCTACAGCACAGGATTAATCTTTAGTCTTTACGACAAAGATAAAACCTGAAAAAGGGTGTCTACTGTTACCAAATATCCTTTGCATGATATGTTCCTTATTCCTTTCCGTTTAAATCCTCAAGTAAATAGAGAGAGTTTCCCAGTCTTTGCTTGACACGGACCTTTATTCCTACCGGTGCAAGCTTAGCACTAAAGTGGTCGGCGGCATTGCTAAGGGCGAAGTTTCGTTTAATTACCTGTCGGTTTAGTCGTAAGGAACTTTCATTAAGTAAATTTAGATTTTTGAGTAATTTATAATCTTTTCCGTGACAAATCATATGCTGCCCGAAAACAACAAAGAATGGAGATTCAGCTATTGACTGGTGTATATGACGACGCAGAGAACAGTTTATACTACTAAGATATCTATCCCATTCTCTCTGATCGGATCGGGTATAGGCTCTCAATGCAGCATTCATAGACCTATTATGAAAAAAAGAAAATTCATGACTTTTGAATTGCGAACCATTATCGCTTACTATAACCTCAGGCGTTCCGTAACAATCAAAAATTTCCTCTTTCAGGTATGACACGACGACTTGAGTTGTAAACTTCTTTACCGGTTTAAGAAACGTGAATTTCGATAGATGATCGAGTACTATAAAGATTTCTATATTACCTCTTTTCTTCCTTGGGAAGGGACCAATAAATCTATATAGAGTCTTTGAAATACTCGTTCGCTAACAATTTGTTGTCCTATGGGTGGTATTGGGTATTTTGATGTCCTACAAATCTCACAGTTTTTTATGTAATTGCGAACGTCTACAGCCATACGCGGCCGGTAAAACTTTCTTCGAATATTTTCCAAACATTTGGATATACCTCAATGATAAGAAGACGGCTGATTGTGAGCTGCCTTGATTACACCTTCTCTAAGCTCGACCGGAACCACAAGCTTCCAGGAGTCTTCCGGATGCTCGGAGGAACTGTTTGAGAAACCAACCCTGTGATAAAGAAAACCATCTATTACTTGAAAATCCGGTAGTTGAGACTGTGTTAACTTTTCTTTAAGTTGCGAATAGCTGGAGGATTGAAAGAATTCGGATTCCAAATCAATTTCTGGGAGAACATCGATATCAATGGTGGCAAGATCTTGAAATGGTACGGCTACTACATTTTCTATGCTAAAATTAAATCCTTGAAGTGCTTTGAGTGCCCACCGAGCAAGTCTACCTTGAAGGTCTTGCTGCGTCATGAGCCATCGGAGACTTGCGTGATCAGTCACAACAGTAAATTCATGACCCTCAATATACATTCGAAATCTGTTAATAGCTAGAACTACTGCTAAGCATTCAAGTTCCCTGGTAGAGTAATTCCTTTGAGATCTATTAAGCTTCTTAGACATATATGCAATAGGGCGTTCTATTCCGTTTTCATCACATTGAGCTAGAAGCGCTCCCACACCATTGATCGAGGCATCACACTGCACTATAAACGGGTTTTCGTAATTGGGATGTACAGTGGAGAAGTGGTCAGAGCCTTTTTCAAGTGTTCAAAAGAAACTTGGGCTTGGACTTGGAATGATAATTCCAGTGAAATTCTCGGTTAGGTGGAAGGTTTGTTCCGAATATTGGTTAATAAACCGTTGATACCAACCGGTCATCCCGAGAAATCTCTTAAGTTGACGTTTGGTTTTTGGAACAGAAAAGTTGGACACGGCGGTTATTTTATTGGGATTCACTTGCAAAGTTCCCTCTCTAACAATGTACCCTAAGTAGTCGATTTTCTTTAAGCAACACTGACTTTTGGCGATATTAATAGTAAGACCTGCCTTTCGAAGTTGCGTAGCGACTTCGGCCAGATGAGAAAAATGCTCTTCGAAACTTGAAGACATGAATAATAGGTCATCTAAATATACCATCACGTGTGATTTCATTCTATAAGGTATTACTTTATCCATAAGACTACAAAGTGTTTGCAGAGCATTAGTTAGTCCGAAAGGCATTCGTGTAAATTGATATAAAGGACGGTTGGGTATGGTTATTGCGGTTTTTGGTTTCGATTCTTCGTCTAGACATATCTGCCAAAACGCATCTTTTAAATCAATTTTCGATATGCAATGTACTGGAGGTAAGCGACTTAGTAGACCTTCAATAAGAGGAGTAGAATAAGCATCCTTTACTGTAACAGAATTAAGCTTCCTAGAAACTAAGCAAATTCTCACTTTGCCTGGTTTTACGACCAAGACTGCCGGAGAAGACCATGAGGACGCGGGCGCTTCTTCTAGTACTCCCATACTAATCATGCGGTCTACTTCTTGGCATAACTGAAGCTCTTTGGCTGGAGATAGGTTGTAACATCTTTGCTTAATTGCTTTTGCTGCACCGGTGTCAATATGCTGCTCAATTAGGATTGTTCCTAAACCACTTTTTTCAGACGATGGAAAGAATTCGATAACAGCTTGTAATCGGTTTTGATCGGTTGCATTAAGCAAGACTCTGTCACTTAAATCATTGGAGTCAGAAATTTCGGAAATAGTCGTTGGACTGGATTTTCGAAGACCAAATAGTTTCCAAAAATCCATTCCGCAGATTATATCTTGTTTAATACTGGGTACTATTAAAAATTAAGGAGTTATAGTGAATCGGAACGACAATGGTAGCGGTGACGTTTTGATTTTGTCCGTCGGCTGTACGAACATAACATTTTAACTTCCTTAACCCTGGATGATCTGTAGGAATAAGCTTAGCCAATTTACCACCTACTACGCATTTGTTAGCTCCACCAAGGCCAAGAAGGTTTTGTTAAATAATTCCAAAGCGATGTAAGGACGGTTGTCATTGTCCTGCCTAACAATAGAGGATACGACATACTTCTTCATTTTTCGCTGCTGTTTCCAAAATGAACACATTCGATTAGCCGATCGAGATTTGTTGGCGGAATTAATTCGTAATATTTCCGCTCTGCGTTGATAATAGTTACGTACTCTTTCATGGTAGGGGATAATTTTAAAGTTTTGTGAGGGCTCTGTAGTGTTTTTAATTAACATACAGTTGGGTTTGTCCAATTCTGGGTTAGATGTTGTCGAGTCAGGTTGACAGTTACTTAAATTAGAAGATGGAAGATTATTAGTACCTGCTATTGATGCTGAGTTTGAAATAGGATATCCACCAGTTAGAATTGATGGACATCTTACGAGTATTCCGACGGGGAATTACATTTCAAGCAACTAGGCCTATAAGTGTCAGGACGACCACACCCATAGCAAAATATGCGTCTGGCTTTGAGGCAATCATGATATCTGTGTCCGGTTTCCTCACAATTCCAACATTTATAACGCTCAGCATTGCGCATCGCATTTATTTCTACGTCATTCATAGTTTGATAATTCTCTTCTTCCCTAGACTCTTCAACCTGCACTAGCTCATTTACAAATCGCCGGCTTGGAGGAGGACGGGCTGCCGACCTACCGCCATGCTAATGAGAAATCGTTCGTGCTTGTGGCACTCTGCTCTTAAGAAGGCAATGTTTGGGGTCAAAACATGTAATAATTCTAGTCGTAATTCAGGTTTAAGGTTCTTTTTAACGTTGGTAACTAGTTCACTGTCGGACATAGGCTCACGCAAAGCATCTGCAATCGCTAGGATAGCATCTAGAAAATCGTCAAAATTTCTCGTCAGTGCGCTGTTCTCTATACCGTTCACGGAGACTTTACACATGTGAAACCAATTCGGTTTCCTTGAAGTTCTCTGAATACGCCAGTAAAATTGTAAAGCTGGTCCGGAAAATAGTACGTTGGCAAATTGGTATAGCATATTTCAGTTTGCGTTTAGACATTTTATTGTCAAACTATTTATCCTATGGATAAAATCTTCAAATTATTAGCCAACTGAAGGTTGCGGATCGTATTACTGATCTCATCCGCTACTGCTGCAACCATGCTAACGCGAAAGGTTTCTAAGGAGTCTGTGATTAACTGATGTACTCGAGTTTCGAAAATGCTAGACGTTCAGTTGATCTATGTGTTGTGTTTTGGATTCTCAAGCTAGAGTGTGCTCTCTGATTCGTTAAGTTCTGATTGGAATTCGCTCTTGTGTTTGGTCTAGTTCGGTTAACGGCTCCAGTAGCTTGATTGGCAGAAGCACCTCGAACTTCCGTATTAGTATCATTAGTAGATCTATTCGGTTGAGCAGCATGAAAGGTTATCAGTTGTACCAGGGTAGAAGCACTTCAGTAAAGCGGACAAGTTTCATTAGTTCCTAACCACAGTACAACGCATGTTCTGTGAAATTTATGTCTACAAGGGGTTTCTGCAAGTTCAGTATCTATTACCATAGTATCATTGCAAATAATACAAAGAGAACGTTCATCCCCAATATCGGTGACTGCAACTTCGTCTCGATTAGGCTGAACTGACATGTTGTAGTATTATAATAATTTCTCAAATATTGTAAATATAAAAACTCTGATTTAAAATTGGGACTATCCTTTAGTTACCGTGCATTAAATAAATATCAATATAAAATTAGGGTTCCTGTTGGGCAAAAGACTTTAAATATTAGGAAAGCAAGTGCACTATTGCTGAGAGTCTTTCCAAAAACTATTCAGCTAAACAAATCTCAAAACAGCAATGACTTAATGTTCGATCTCTAAAAATATAATCATGAGTACTTGCTAGAAATTTACAACAATGTTAAACTCTAATGACTTTTCTTAGGTGTATCAAATGTAATTAATAAAAGATTAATGTTGCTTGGTGCGAATTCGAGCTTTTCCCCAAACCTCACATTCCGAAGAAATTCATTTATTGTTGATATGGGAATTACGATTGAGCTATAACATAATATAGGTTCACCACCTGCAATAACGCGCGATGTCTGAATTCCAAAGTATCACATTAAGGCTCAAATTAGGAAACTATACACAAAATTGGACAAACTAAACCAAAGCTCAAAGAATCTAATTTTATACTAAGTGTGAGGAATTGCAGATGTCATTTAAGTCCTCTTCAAAACCCACCCAACCTTGCATAGGCTCGCTTTGCGTATGTGGCCAATGCCCTTATTAATGATGCACAGTTACTTCAGGTGTCCCAATTCGCAAACAAATTTACTTCTTTTTATACTTCATTCTCAAATACGTACCAAAATTCAATTAAAGATAAGTTGCCCATGGCGGCGGCTTATGATTTTCTTAACGTTAGCTTGCCCATGGCAGATGCTTATGATTTGCTTAACGTTAGCTTGCCCATGGCAGATTATGATTTTCTTAACGTTAGCTTGCCCATGGCAGATTAACCATATATTGGGTACAAATGACTTCATTGAGGTTCTTCATTCAAAAATTTACGTTAACAATTAAGTTTTAAAAAGAAAAAAGATAGTCTTCAACAAAATAGCATGGGTGTCGAAACTTGAATCTATAGTTATTCTATAGTTATATTACTTGGCTCAGATTGATCTTAACAGACGGTCGGCTATGCCGTACTCACAACATTAATACTTTAAATCTGTTTCCAGTGCAGTCGGCAGGCCTGTGGACGGTGTGTATGTATGTGTGTATGCTGAGTGAACTACAAAATATTATTAGTTAACAGTCAATCTAAGGCCAAATATACATACTGTACGCGTGTAATAAGCTTAATTTCTATAAAATTTAAATCTATTCTAAAAACTACAAAAGCGATGCAACAGTCAGATCGGCTGCCGAGATCGGGGGTGAATCCTTAGCTGCGAGGCGGCAGATTTAACAGCTAGAACGAGAGTCCAGGGTGTCTGCTTATCCGCTATACGCTCGTGTTGGACGTTTCGATGGCTAACCATCAGTCCGTGGTTAGGTTACTCGCAACTGGTCAGGAGAATATGGCGAACAACACGTGTATCAATCTAGGAACTGCAAACATAATAACTAACTGGACAAGGCTGGGTTTACTTTTATTTACCTTAAGTTTTCCTTACGTCTTACAACGGTTGGAAAGCTTGGCTCGAAACTTAAATTTGCACTGGTAAACTGTATGTGGCTCGGCTCGAGTAGTCCCGCTCCACGTGTTGGCAGCCAGAGTGGGCCAAAACGAGCACCAGGCGATTTGATCAAATAGCACTGCGCACTCCTACTTTCGTTTATCCATTAGTACACAATTATTGAAAAATATTAAATTCCCTATGCTCACCTAATTAGTTTTTTAACTATAAGTTGGATGTTGCGATCGGTGCCAGCTAAATAATGCCAGCCACTTTGGGCGTTTAAAATTAGCTTTGTGGTGCTTCACTTATTAGTCTGTTTGTCTTGTTGGGCGGTTATTAAGCCCGAGGTGGTTCATATATATATACACACGTGGAAATGGCGGGTGCAACCCTCTGACAAGCAGTGTTAGAGAATACGAAATTGTCGTTTAGTATTTTCTAGGATGTGTGGTTGCCACCAAGTTGCGGAACCAGAAGCGCTATTTATATTTTAAAAAAATACAAGAATCTTTTCCTAATAATATCACACCCCTACAACCTTATAATTTCTTCTGATAACATTCTACTGATTTCGCTATTCACAAAGTCGGTAACAGAGAAAGCATACGCATATTGTTTCCCGTATATTGGCCTGTCGTGAATAAGATTTATTTCCCCATTTATGTCTGTTCTAAAAGGAATTTGCATATTTATCTTTGAATGCTCTTTTTCAATATAGGAAACTATTTTTTCCTTTAGTCCTTCTAATTGATCTGAACCTATATTATTTATTTGTTGTTTGTCGGATACCTCAAGGACGGCAGGCTCAAATTAGGAAACTATACACAAAATTGGACAAACTAAACCAAAGCTCAAAGAATCTAATTTTATACTAAGTGTGAGGAATTGCAGATGTCATTTAAGTCCTCTTCAAAACCCACCCAACCTTGCATAGGCTCGCTTTGCGTATGTGGCCAATGCCCTTATTAATGATGCACAGTTACTTCAGGTGTCCCAATTCGCAAACAAATTTACTTCTTTTTATACTTCATTCTCAAATACGTACCAAAATTCAATTAAAGATAAGTTGCCCATGGCGGCGGCTTATGATTTTCTTAACGTTAGCTTGCCCATGGCAGATGCTTATGATTTGCTTAACGTTAGCTTGCCCATGGCAGATTATGATTTTCTTAACGTTAGCTTGCCCATGGCAGATTAACCATATATTGGGTACAAATGACTTCATTGAGGTTCTTCATTCAAAAATTTACGTTAACAATTAAGTTTTAAAAAGAAAAAAGATAGTCTTCAACAAAATAGCATGGGTATCGAAACTTGAATCTATAGTTATTCTATAGTTATATTACTTGGCTCAGATTGATCTTAACAAACGGTCGGCTATGCCGTACTTACAACATTAATACTTTAAATCTGTTTCCAGTGCAGTCGACAGGCCTGTGGACGGTGTGTGTAAACGAGGATGTGTGTTTGCTGAGTGAACTACAAAATATTATTAGTTAACAGTCAATCTAAGGCCAAATATACATACTGTACGCGTGTAATAAGCTTAATTTCTATAAAATTTAAATCTATTCTAAAAACTACAAAAGCGATGCAACAGTCAGATCGGCTGCCGAGATCGGGGGTGAATCCTTAGCTGCGAGGCGGCAGATTTAACAGCTAGAACGAGAGTCCAGGGTGTCTGCTTATCCGCTATACGCTCGTGTTGGACGTTTCGATGGCTAACCATCAGTCCGTGGTTAGGTTACTCGCAACTGGTCAGGAGAATATGGCGAACAACACGTGTATCAATCTAGGAACTGCAAACATAATAACTAACTGGACAAGGCTGGGTTTACTTTTATTTACCTTAAGTTTTCCTTACGTCTTACAACGGTTGGAAAGCTTGGCTCGAAACTTAAATTTGCACTGGTAAACTGTATGTGGCTCGGCTCGAGTAGTCCCGCTCCACGTGTTGGCAGCCAGAGTGGGCCAAAACGAGCACCAGGCGATTTGATCAAATAGCACTGCGCACTCCTACTTTCGTTTATCCATTAGTACACAATTATTGAAAAATATTAAATTCCCTATGCTCACCTAATTAGTTTTTTAACTATAAGTTGGATGTTGCGATCGGTGCCAGCTAAATAATGCCAGCCACTTTGGGCGTTTAAAATTAGCTTTGTGGTGCTTCACTTATTAGTCTGTTTGTCTTGTTGGGCGGTTATTAAGCCCGAGGTGGTTCATATATATATACACACGTGGAAATGGCGGGTGCAACCCTCTGACAAGCAGTGTTAGAGAATACGAAATTGTCGTTTAGTATTTTCTAGGATGTGTGGTTGCCACCAAGTTGCGGAACCAGAAGCGCTATTTATATTTTAAAAAAATACAAGAATCTTTTCCTAATAATATCACACCCCTACAACCTTATAATTTCTTCTGATAACATTCTACTGATTTCGCTATTCACAAAGTCGGTAACAGAGAAAGCATACGCATATTGTTTCCCGTATATTGGCCTGTCGTGAATAAGATTTATTTCCCCATTTATGTCTGTTCTAAAAGGAATTTGCATATTTATCTTTGAATGCTCTTTTTCAATATAGGAAACTATTTTTTCCTTTAGTCCTTCTAATTGATCTGAACCTATATTATTTATTTGTTGTTTGTCGGATACCTCAAGGACGGCAGGCTTGAAATTTTTACATATCAAACGATTTTTATTTATTCGATTTTTGACGGTATTTTCTTCGTCGGCACTCTCAGGATTTTTAATTCCCAAGATATTTGTATTTTTGTTGACGGATATTTCTACGTCGGCGTTCTGAGGATTTTTAGTTCCCAAGATATTTGTATTTTTGTTGACGGATATTTCTACGTCGGCGTTCTCAGGATTTTTAGTTGCTTAGCCTTTCTCAGTATTTTCTACAAATAATGAATGTCTTCTCTACTTTTCTCATCAAAATATTTTTCTATAATAAATTCTTTTAAAGGAAGAATATTTTTTTTCTTCAGTTAAACTTATTTCATCTTTTCCCTCATTATCGTAATATTTTAACTTTTCTGTTTTTCCTTTATATTCCAAAACTCCTTTTGCTATATTTATTATAGCTCCAATTTTTCTTAGTAAATTGAATCCAATTAGAAGATCAGATTCTAATCCTTTTATTTCATAAAATAAATGTCGTGTTTCAAATATAGTTATAATATGGTAATACTTAATAATTGAGTACCCATGAACTGTAGTTACCTTTTTATATATTGATATCTCATTTTTATTTTCAAAAATTCCCTTTTTTATATAACAAGCAGTGGCTCCTGTATCTATCAAAATTTTTAACTGCTTCTCGGTTTTTCTGTCGATCCTTTTTGAATAAGGCATTCCTCTGTAGGGGTCTCATCTAAAAAGTGATCTTCATTAATATTATTTAATCTAGTTACTTTATTCGCTGTCTGATTTACAGTTCCCTCTGGTTTCCTTTTTTGAGCTTGAGTTTGCTCTCTATTTTGATTTGGGCGATAATACTTTGAACGATTATTATTTTGATAATAATTATTATTATATCTTCCTTGATTATTATTTGCCTGCCAATTGTTATTTCTTGCTTGATTATTATTTGCCTGCCAATTATTATTCGGCTGCCGATGGCTAATAGGTTTATTCTGGATATTTATATTCGATGGATCAACATCCATTGGCTCTACAGCTTGTTGCATTTGAGTGTTAATTTGGTTATTGTTTTGCCAAAAATTTCCCTTTTGTGGCCAGTTATAACTTTGGTTATTATCCCAATGATTGCCCGTTTTATTATTTTTATTATTTTGTCGTGCTTGATCAAATCGTAAGTTGTTTCCCTGATATTTATTTTCATTTTTAAACCCATTAAACCTGTTTGCAAATTGAACACGGAAATTGTTTGATTCTAATTCCTAGACCTTGGCCAAAGCGTTGGGCAAATCTGGTGGATTTAATGGGAAAAGAGTTTCTGAGATAGATCCATTTAATCCGGATGTAAATATTCGTAGAGCGTTGCCCCTTATTGTTTTGTTTGTTTCTTTGGTTATTACACTGTCCTTTCCGTGTGTCATTATGGTATTGTTTATTAGTAAAGTCATTTTTTTATTTACTTCGTTCAGTATTCAGTAACTGTCGTTCGTCCCTGCCTGAGAATACTTAGTTCCGACTCTAGAACATGTATTGGTCGTTTATCGTTATATATAAAATCCAATCTAGATAAGATTGCTTGAAAATTTAAAACGGTGCCATGATTGGTAAGAGCATCATGGGCAGCTCCCATAATTTTATTTCGTAAAATTGTTAAAGCAATAAAGTATTGTTTGCTTTGAATTTTATAAAGACTCATAGCAGTTTCTGCAGCTTCCCTCTAACCTACATATTGTGTTGGTTCCCGGGTGAACTTTGGTAAAGATTTTACCACTTCAAGCGTTGTATCGCACTTTATAGTTGGGTCGATTGTTTGTATTTTATAATCCTCCTGTTTACATCTGTGGCTAATTTACCCTCTAAACCTTCTATTTTCCTGCTCACTTCATTCAACTGAACATTTATTAATCTATTAATTAATATCACTGTTAGGCTGCCAGTTGTGGCTACACTTCCTGCCGGTTGCCATTTTTAATTTTAATTCACCAAAGCTATTTATTAAATCTTCCAGATTGTTTTTCGATGATATTCTTTAATTCGCAAACCTAACTTGTTATTTTTATCAATTATATTATTTTTCTCAATTCCCTGAACTTAAATTAAACTTTTTAATTTTTTATTATTTTAAATTAATTTCTCATGAAACTGTCCCGATGGGGTCTTCCTTCTGTGAAGTTGTGGGTTGATCTTCCTTCCTTAGTTTGTTTGATCCTTGTCGTGCTGATTTTGGCGAGGGATGGCCCTTCAGCCCTTCCTTCCTTCTTAAATTTTTTATTTGTAATCGTGTAGAGTTTGGCGAGGGATTGCCCTACAGCCCTTCCTTCTTTTATAATTTATTCGAAAATTTTCTTAATTCACTTTGTTTATCCTTGTTAAATTTTTTGTCTTAATTTTTTCTTTTTTTTTGCAACTGTATTTTTAGTTTTTATTTTTGTTTTTTGGTTTTGATTCTCTTTGAGTTTTTTTTTTTGTTTGGTTTTTTTATCTTTTTATTTCGGTCCACCGTTAATATACTTCCGGGTTTTATTAGATTAATTAATTTTCATTTAATTTCAAACAACGATCACTGTCACAATGTTAGGTGTCGTCGGTTGGTGATGGATTTTTTTATTTTTCCACTAAAAATGTTGGGTTATTGGCCGCGCGAGATCCGTTTATATTTAACTTATTCTTCATCAAATAATTATATGAAACTTTTTAATAACGCGGCCCCACGTTGGGCGCCAGTTAAGTGCCAGCCGGAAAAAATTAAAAAAAAAATTAATTCTTTATTTTAAATATATTTTGGTGAAAGGCCTTTATTGAAAATTATTAACACAGTTATTTTTATTCACCTCTCATACTTCTTTATGATTATCAACCGATCGCGGTCGCCGTCAAATTCGGACTGCCTGCTTTAATCTTGAACCAAATCAAATAAACCTCGGCCAGGAGCTTTTCTTTTTGAACTTTTAGAACTTCAATTTATGTTTAGATTAAAAGCTTGAGATGAAACTGTCGCATCTTATGGTGAAATTCAATTATGCTGACCGATGCAATTTCGCGGACAATTGGAACGCAAAAGCGTTGCAAATGCAGGCACTTGCTGTTTGTTGAAAAGGAAAATTAAATTTACTATTTAACTAATGCGGTTCCGCGAAAAAGCCGTCAGTTTTCGTGAAATTCAAATTTTTCACGTTATGGCTTTCTCCAAGCGGTCACACTGTCCAGGCCGGCGAGAAAGCGTATGAACCCGTGACTTCCACCAACACATTTTTTATGTAAACTTTAAACCGTTCATACAGCTCTCACAGACGTTGTATCAGGATTATTTTGTGGCTGCCTATAGGTGTTCCACTGATTTTGTTAGTTATTATTAAATCTACACTGGTTCCAAAAATAATTCTTATTCTGATTATAATTACCATACGTATTTCGCTGGTAATTGTAATTATTGTTTTGTTATCTTGGCTTCTGGTTGAAATGTGTTTGTCCATTTCCACCAGAGTTTGACTCACTATGGTTTCTCTGAGTAGTTGAGAAACTGTTTGCGAAATGAGCCCTCATGTTGTTGCTTTCTAATTCCTGAACTATGACCATTGCATTTGGCAGGTCAGGTGGATTAATTGGGAAAATAATATCTGAAATTAGGCCTATGAGGCCGGTGAAGACTCTAAGAGCTGCTTGTTTTTCCATAGGTCATAATAGTTTTATTAATTAGTAGAGTTAATTTTCTATTAACCGTACCATAATAATCCATTATGGATAATTTTCCCTAACTCAATACACTTAATTCCCGTTCAATAATATGAATTCAATTCTGGCCATTATGGCATCGAAATTAAATACCGTACCATTATGGGTTAAGGCATCATTTGCCATTCCCGTTTTGTTTCTTAATATAAGTCAGAATAAAACCTTTTACTATCTCTGCTGCGATCTTAAGTTTACAAATTTCTCTTTTAATGGATTGAATTGAAAATTTATAATTTGTTTATTTAAATCTCCTATATTTAACATTGTATTGTTTGTTACTGCCTGATGGTTTGTAGGTTCTAGTGGTGGATTCAGGTGGTGTCTTTTGTTTGCCCCAGTTTGGCTTGTTGGAGATTCTGACTTTTATGAATTTTTTTGAAATCAGAAATTACGTCTTCCACTTTGTTTTTAAATTTTTGTTTTTTTACAATTTTCTTTAAAAATAGTAATAATAATAAAAAAAAAGTAGTATCGCTCACGAATCGTCCTCCTTATTTATCTTCTCGTTTTTTTTTTTTTGATCCTTTTGGGGTCGTCCTTGTCTTAAAAGATGATCTTGCTTGGGGTCCTTCCTTCTTTGGTTTTTATATTGGGGTCTTTCTTCTTTTTTAGAGTTTATTTTTGGAGATGGATTGCCCTTCAGCCTTTTTTTCATTGAATGTCTTTTTTTGGTGATTTCGAATATTTGTTTGTTAATTGTTGTTTTTAAACATTTTTAATTAACTGTATTTTACAATTGTTATTTGTTTCGATTAAATATTTCAGATACACTTTGTTGTTACTTTTTAAGTTTTATATTGTCCGAGCAGTGAATTTATACTACGATCACTATTTTGTAATTTGAGATTTAAGGGGATTATTTCATAAAATATTTTCCACCTTAATTTTTTTGATCAACACAAACTTTCTATTTTTTGCAGGTTATAAAGGATTTAAAGGGAATAATGCATTTATTAATTTCTACCTTATTTTGATCAACACAGGCTTTATTTATTCGTAGGTTGTATCCAAAATTTTGTTCCCTTCAATATTTTTTTTAGCGTTTATTTTAAAGCCTTTTTGTTTGAATTTTTTATTCACACGGCCCACGTAGGGCGCCAATTAAGTTTCTTACTTCTGAATTAATTAAAAAAAAAATATTTTTTATTTTCATTAACCATTTATTTACTATTACACTTTATCGATAGGTCGAACCTTTTTAATTCCCTGCTCATTTATTTTCAAAATTTGTTCTGTTCGATTCGGATCTCCAACACGGACTGCCTCCCCTCTAGTTCAATAATCAATAATCAAACCTCGGCTTAGGAGATTTATCTTCAAAATTTGATAAAAAGAATGACTCAAGAGAGTCGAAAAATAGGATGATGCAATTTGCCAATTAAATTTGAAGTCCAATCTTGGCCGAAAATTGATGTTTACATTAGCGGAGTTTAGGGACCGCTTTGGGGATTTTTTAGTTTATGTCAGCGGACTTAGGGCTCGCTTTTGGGGATCTTTTGTTTACGTAAGCGGACTCAGGGCTCTCTTGGGACTCCGATGTTTACAATATCGGCTTGGATGTTTACAGCATCCATTTGTGATTAATTTGGAGGCCTGGTTGACAGAAATAGCTGACCACGGATTTATCTCGAGTCTGTCAGTGTTATCTGGAAATTAGCTCTCGGCTCGAAGTTGTTTATAAATTGAGTAAGAGCCCCTAAATAATGTGTCCTGTAACTTGCACCGAAAACCTTGTTCTTGGGCGTTAATTCAAGCTTCTTGTTTAAAAGTATCATTGAGCTAGAGCCGTCAGTAAGTGCACTTCCGATTTTCCCCACACAAAAAAAAGGGAGCAAATATACATTTGGACAGGGCTCCATTCTTAGACGTTGTACAAACATGCATGGTATATTGGCAGATTAGGGATAGCCTAAAATCATAAAGATAAATCCGTCAGTTTTTGAGAAAATCGCTATACATTAGATGTTACGTGGGCATATTGGTGCCTGAGTCCTGAAGAGGACTTGGGCCGATGGAGAGGCGTCCGATGTTCAGGCACCATTTTTGCCGGCATAGGCTACGTCGTATTCGGGTCATGGGATCTTAGTAAGGCTCTCTCCTCTCCAACATAATAAAAAAATATATATTTGAAGGGCCTGGAAAAATATTATTAGAGCGTAAAGTTCGTCAGTCGTCAGTCCACACTGCCCAACAAGCTTAGCTGTCGCTTGACCGCAATACGATCGGGCTGTGTATCGGCCATATTCCCTGCTCTTCATACATTCGTGTGCTAAAGGATCGTCCCAGTGCTAAAGGATCGTCCCGGGCCACGCAATACGATCCCCTATTGTCAAGGTTGTCCGTCGAAAGTTATGTCATTGTTCTTGACCTACTCCACTTCTTACATCAGCACACACTCCATGTTAAAATTCTAGTTCACCATGGTTTCAAATTCGTTTTCACATTATAAGTTTATTGATTAATATATGCATGTCGACATATGCCGTGGATAATCAATATAAAGTTGGCTAAAACATAAGTAATATTTCTACTTGACAATTATTTATATTAGCGGAATGTATCGAATTTACCACCGGTGAGGTGCGCACATCAGCAAAATGCTGACCATTGTACGAAATTGTAAGGCTGATACTCGCCGCTAAAATATTAAATTTAATTACTATATATGTTTAAACGTAAAAATACAAAAAATTTATAAAAATGAATGTAGAACTTGGTCTTAACTAGGAATATATTGACATTGGGCAATGCAAATATGTTCTTGTCTAGACCAGAGAAAACAATTACTGTGGGAACTGTTGATATTATGATTGCCTTTTGAGTCCTATTATAATGAATGAGTGGTGAAAATTCTAGACGGAAGGTCTCAATATATAATTTCTGTAAATCTTCTACAGCTATGGGTAGAGATGTTTTTAATGACAAATATTGAACTCTTACGTTGAACTGTGGATCATTATCTAAGGTTCTTTCTAATGCTTGAGTAGTGATGATATTGCACGGATATATACACATATATTGATATATTCATAAAAACACTTACCCCTTTTTATTAAATCCTGGGCGATGAGATCTCGACGTTCTGGATCCTCGGTTTTGGAAGATGTTAAGATTGGTTTTATATGTATATACGTGAGATTTTCGATGGCGGCTCACAAAAACATAAAACGAAAATTACGTTACACAAAAAAAATAGCACTATAGCAGTATAAATATGTATACATGTATGCATCGTACGGGAGTTCCACAGCGGCACACGTCAGTTTCAATGGTTGAGCTGGTCAGTGCAGCTCCAATTTCTTGCATAAGTTGTCGGTCTTGCTTCACTTGTATTGAAAAAATGCATGCACTTGCTGTTTGTTGGAAAGGAAAATTAAGTTTACAATTTAACTAATGCGGTGCCGCGAAAAAGCCGTCAGTTTTCGTGAAATTCAAGTTTTTTCAGTTACGGCTTTCTCCAAGCGGTCACACTGTCCAGGCCGGCGAGAAAGCGTATGAACCCGTGACATGAACCAACACATTTTCTATATAAACTTTAAAAAGTTCATACAGCTCTCACAGACGTTGTATCAGGCTTATTTTGTGGCTGCCTATAAGTATTCTACTGATTTTGTTGGTTATTATTAAATCTACCCTGGTTCCAAGAATAATTCTTATTCCGATTATAATTACCATACGTATTTCGCTGGTAATTGTAATTATTGTTTTGTTATCTTGGCTTCTGGTTGAAATGTGTTTGTCCATTTCCACCAGAGTTTGGCTCACTATGTTTTCTCTGAGTAGTTGAGAAACTGTTTGCGAAATGAGCCCTCATGTTGTTGCTTTCTAATTCCTTAACTATGACCATTACATTCGGCAGGCCAAGTGGATTAATTGAGAAAATAATATCTGAAATTAGGCCTATGAGGCCGGTAATGAAGACTTTAAGAGCTGCTTGTTTCTACCATAGGTCATAATAGTTTTATTAATTAGTAGAGTTAATTTTCTATTAACCGTACCATAATAATCCATTATGGATAATTTTTCCTAACTCAATACACTTAATTCCCGTTCAATAATATGAATTCAATTCAATTCAATTAAATACCATACCATTATGGGTTAAGGCATCATTTGCCATTCCCGTTTTGTTTCTTAATATAAGTCAGAATAAAACCTTTTACTATCTCTGCTGCGATCTTAAGTTTACAATTTTCTCTTTTAATGGATTGAATTGAAAATTTATAATTTGTTTATTTAAATCTCCTATATTCAACATTGTATTGTTTGTTACTGCCAGATCGTTTGTATGTTCTAGTGGTGGATTCAGGTGGAGTCTTTTCTTTGCCCCAGTCTGGCTTGTGGGAGATTCTGACATTTTGAGAATTTTTTTGAAATCAGAAATTAAGTCTTCCACTTTGTTTTTATATTTGATTTTTTACAATTTTCTTTAAAAATAGTAATAATAATAAAAAAAATAGTATCGATCACGAATCGTCCTCCTTATTTATCTTCTCGTTTTTTTTTTTGATCCTGTTGGGGTCGTCCTTGTCCTAAAAGATGATCTTGCTTGGGGTCCTTCCTTCTTTGGTTTTTAAATTGGGGTCTTTCTTCTTTCTTAGAGTTTATTTTTGGAGATGGATTGCCCTTCAGCCTTTTTTTCATTGAATGTCTTTTTTCATGATTTCAAAGATTTGTTTGTTAATTGTTGTTTTTAAACATTTTTAATTAGGAGATTTATCTTCAAAATTTGATAAAAAGAATGACTCAAGAGAGTCGCAAAATAGGATGATGCAATTGGCCAATTAAATTTGAAGTCCAATCTTGGCCGAAAATTGATGTTTACATTAGCGGAGTTTAGGGACCGCTTTGGGGATTTTTTTGTTTATGTCAGCGGACTTAAGGCTCGCTTTTGCGGATCTTTTGTTTACGTAAGCGGACTCAGGGCTCTCTTGGGACTCCGATGTTTACAATATCGGCTTGGATGTTTACAGCATCCATTTGTGATTAATTTGGAGGCCTGGTTGACAGAAATAGCTGACCACGGATTTATCTCGAGTCTGTCAGAGTTATCTGGAAATTAGCTCTCGGCTCGAAGTTGTTTATAAATTGAGTAAGAGCCCCTAAATAATGTGTCCTGTAACTTGCACCGAAAACCCTGTTCTTGGGCGTTAATTCAAGCTTCTTGTTTAAAAGTATCTTTGAGCTAGAGCCGTCAGTAAGTGCACTTCCGATTTTCCCCACACAAAAAAAAGGGAGCAAATATACATTTGGACAGGGCTCCATTCTTAGACGTTGTACAAACATGCATGGTATATTGGCAGATTAGGGATAGCCTAAAATCATAAAGATAAATCCGTCAGTTTTTGAGAAAATCGCTTTACATTAGGTGTTACGTGGGCATATTGGTGCCTGAGTCCTGAAGAGGACTTGGGCCGATGGAGAGGCGTCCGATGTTCAGGCACCATTTTTGCCGGCATAGGCTACGTCGTATTCGGGTCATGGGATCTTAGTAAGGCTCTCTCCTCTCCAACATAATAAGAATAAATACTTGAAGGGCCTGGAAAAATATTATTAGAGCGTAAAGTTCGTCAGTCGTCAGTCCACACTGCCCAACAAGCTTAGCTGTCGCTTGACCGCAATACGATCGGGCTGTCTATGGGCCATATTCCCTGCTCTTTATACATTCGTGTGCTAAAGGATCGTCCCAGTGCTAAAGGATCGTCCCGGGCCACGCAATACGATCCCCTATTGTCAAGGTTGTCCGTCGAAAGTTATGTCATTGTTCTTGACCTACTCCACTTCTTACATCAGCACACACTCCATGTTAAAATTCTAGTTCACCATGGTTTCAAATTCGTTTTCACATTATAAGTTTATTGATTAATATATGCATGTCGACATATGCCGTGGATAATCAATATAAAGTTGGCTAAAACATAAGTAATATTTCTACTTGACAATTATTTATATTAGCGGAATGTATCGAATTTACCACCGGTGAGGTGCGCACATCAGCAAAATGCTGACCATTGTACGTAATTGTAAGGCTGATACTCGCAGCTAAAATATTAAATTTAATTACTATATATGTTTAAACGTAAAAATACAAAAAATTTTTTAAAAATGAATGTAGAACTTGGTCTTAACTAGGAATATATTGACATTGGGCAATGCAAATATGTTCTTGTCTAGACCAGAGAAAACAATTACTGTTGGAACTGTTGATATTATGATTGCCTTTTGAGTCCTATTATAATGAATGAGTGGTGAAAATTCTAGACGGAAGGTCTCAATATATATAATTTCTGTAAATCATCTACAGCTATGGGTAGAGATGTTTTTAATGACAAATATTGAACTCTTACGTTGAACTGTGGATCATTATCTAAGGTTCTTTCTAATGCTTGAGTAGTGATGATATTGCACGGATATATACACATATATTGATATATTCATAAAAACACTTACCCCTTTTTATTAAATCCTGGGCGATGAGATCTCGACGTTCTGGATCCTCAGTTTTGGAAGATGTTAAGATTGGTTTCATATGTATATACGTGAGATTTTCGATGGCGGCTCACAAAAACATAACACGAAAATTACGTTACACAAAAAAAATAGCACTATAGCAGTATAAATATGTATACATGTATGCATCGTACGGGAGTTCCACAGCGGCACACGTCAGTTTCAATGGTTGAGCTGGTCAGTGCAGCTCCAATTTCTTGCATAAGTTGTCGGTCTTGCTTCACTTGCATTGAAAAAATGCATGCACTTGCTGTTTGTTGGAAAGGAAAATTAAGTTTACAATTTAACTAATGCGGTGCCGCGAAAAAGCCGTCAGTTTTCGTGAAATTCAAGTTTTTTCAGTTACGGCTTTCTCCAAGCGGTCACACTGTCCAGGCCGGCGAGAAAGCGTATGAACCCGTGACATGAACCAACACATTTTCTATATAAACTTTAAAAAGTTCATACAGCTCTCACAGACGTTGTATCAGGCTTATTTTGTGGCTGCCTATAAGTATTCTACTGATTTTGTTGGTTATTATTAAATCTACCCTGGTTCCAAGAATAATTCTTATTCTGATTATAATTACCATACGTATTTCGCTGGTAATTGTAATTATTGTTTTGTTATCTTGGCTTCTGGTTGAAATGTGTTTGTCCATTTCCACCAGAGTTTGGCTCACTATGTTTTCTCTGAGTAGTTGAGAAACTGTTTCTAATTCCTTAACTATGACCATTGCATTCGGCAGGCCAAGTGGATTAATTGAGAAAATAATATCTGAAATTAGGCCTATGAGGCCGGTAATGAAGACTTTAAGAGCTGCTTGTTTCTACCATAGGTCATAATAGTTTTATTAATTAGTAGAGTTAATTTTCTATTAACCGTACCATAATAATCCATTATGGATAATTTTTCCTAACTCAATACACTTAATTCCCGTTCAATAATATGAATTCAATTCAATTCAATTAAATACCATACCATTATGGGTTAAGGCATCATTTGCCATTCCCGTTTTGTTTCTTAATATAAGTCAGAATAAAACTTTTACTATCTCTGCTGCGATCTTAAGTTTACAATTTTCTCTTTTAATGGATTGAATTGAAAATGTATAATTTGTTTATTTAAATCTCCTATATTCAACATTGTATTGTTTGTTACTGCCAGATCGTTTGTATGTTCTAGTGGTGGATTCAGGTGGAGTCTTTTGTTTGCCCCAGTCTGGCTTGTGGGAGATTCTGACATTTTGAGAATTTTTTTGAAATAAGAAATTAAGTCTTCCACTTTGTTTTTATATTTGATTTTTTACAATTTTCTTTAAAAATAGTAATAATAATAAAAAAAATAGTATCGTTCACGAATCGTCCTCCTTATTTATCTTCTCGTTTTTTTTTTTTTTGATCCTGTTGGGGTCGTCCTTGTCCTAAAAGATGATCTTGCTTGGGGTCCTTCCTTCTTTGGTTTTTAAATTGGGGTCTTTCTTCTTTCTTAGAGTTTATTTTTGGAGATGGATTGCCCTTCAGCCTTTTTTTCGTTGAATGTCTTTTTTCATGATATCAAAGATTTGTTTGTTAATTGTTGTTTTTAAACATTTTTAATTAGGAGATTTATCTTTAAAATTTGATAAAAAGAATGACTCAAGAGAGACGAAAAATAGGATGATGCAATTTGCCAATTAAATTTGAAGTCCAATCTTGGCCGAAAATTGATGTTTACATTAGCGGAGTTTAGGGACCGCTTTGGGGATTTTTTTGTTTATGTCAGCGGACTTAAGGCTCGCTTTTGGGGATCTTTTGTTTACGTAAGCGGACTCAGGGCTCTCTTGGGACTCCGATGTTTACAATATCGGCTTGGATGTTTACAGCATCCATTTGTGATTAATTTGGAGGCCTGGTTGACAGAAATAGCTGACCACGGATTTATCTCGAGTCTGTCAGAGTTATCTGGAAATTAGCTCTCGGTTCGAAGTTGTTTATAAATTGAGTAAGAGCCCCTAAATAATGTGTCCTGTAACTTGCACCGAAAACCCTGTTCTTGGGCGTTAATTCAAGCTTCTTGTTTAAAAGTATCATTGAGCTAGAGCCGTCAGTAAGTGCACTTCCGATTTTCCCCACACAAAAAAAAGGGAGCAAATATACATTTGGACAGGGCTCCATTCTTAGACGTTGTACAAACATGCATGGTATATTGGCAGATTAGGGATAGCCTAAAATCATAAAGATAAATCCGTCAGTTTTTGAGAAAATCGCTTTACATTAGGTGTTACGTGGGCATATTGGTGCCAGAGTCCTGAAGAGGACTTGGGCCGATGGAGAGGCGTCCGATGTTCAGGCACCATTTTTGCCGGCATAGGCTACGTCGTATTCGGGTCATGGGATCTTAGTAAGGCTCTCTCCTCTCCAACATAATAAGAATAAATATTTAAAGGGCCTGGAAAAATATTATTAGAGCGTAAAGTTCGTCAGTCGTCAGTCCACACTGCCCAACAAGCTTAGCTGTCGCTTGACCGCAATACGATCGGGCTGTGTATCGGCCATATTCCCTGCTCTTCATACATTCGTGTGCTAAAGGATCGTCCCAGTGCTAAAGGATCGTCCCGGGCCACGCAATACGATCCCCTATTGTCAAGGTTGTCCGTCGAAAGTTATGTCATTGTTCTTGACCTACTCCACTTCTTACATCAGCACACACTCCATGTTAAAATTCTAGTTCACCATGGTTTCAAATTCGTTTTCACATTATAAGTTTATTGATTAATATATGCATGTCGACACATTCCGTGGATAAGCAATATAAAGTTAGCTAAAACATAAGTAATATTTCTACTTGACAATTATTTTTATTAGCGGAATGTATCGAATTTACCACCGCTGAGGTGCGCACATCAGCAAAATGCTGACCATTGTACGTAATTGTAAGGCTGATACTCGCCGCTAAAATATTAAATTTAATTACTATATATGTTTAAACGTAAAAATACAAAAAAATTTATAAAAATGAATGTAGAACTTGGTCTTAACTAGGAATTTATTGACATTGTGCCATGCAAATATGTTCTTGTCTAGACCAGAGAAAACAATTACTGTGGGAACTGTTGATATTATGATTGCCTTTTGAGTCCTATTATAATGAATGAGTGGTGAAAATTCTAGACGGAAGGTCTCAATATATAATTTCTGTAAATCTTCTACAGCTATGGGTAAAGATGTTTTTAAGGACAAATATTGAACTCTTACGTTGAACTGTGGATCATTATCTAAGGTTCTTTCTAATGCTTGAGTAGTGATGATATTGCACGGATATATACACATATATTGATATATTCATAAAAACACTTACCCCTTTTTATTAAATCCTGGGCGATGAGATCTCGACGTTCTGGATCCTCGGTTTTGGAAGATGTTAAGATTGGTTTTATATGTATATACGTGAGATTTTCGATGACGGCTCACAAAAACATAAAACGAAAATTACGTTACACAAAAAAAATAGCACTATAGCAGTATAAATATGTATACATGTATGCATCGTACGGGAGTTCCACAGCGGCACACGTCAGTTTCAATGGTTGAGCTGGTCAGTGCAGCTCCAATTTCTTGCATAAGTTGTCGGTCTTGCTTCACTTGTATTGAAAAAATGCATGCACTTGCTGTTTGTTGGAAAGGAAAATTAAGTTTACAATTTAACTAATGCGGTGCCGCGAAAAAGCCGTCAGTTTTCGTGAAATTCAAGTTTTTTCAGTTACGGCTTTCTCCAAGCGGTCACACTGTCCAGGCCGGCGAGAAAGCGTATGAACCCGTGACATGAACCAACACATTTTCTATATAAACTTTAAAAAGTTCATACAGCTCTCACAGACGTTGTATCAGGCTTATTTTGTGGCTGCCTATAAGTATTCTACTGATTTTGTTGGTTATTATTAAATCTACCCTGGTTCCAAGAATAATTCTTATTCTGATTATAATTACCATACGTATTTCGCTGGTAATTGTAATTATTGTTTTGTTATCTTGGCTTCTGGTTGAAATGTGTTTGTCCATTTCCACCAGAGTTTGGCTCACTATGTTTTCTCTGAGTAGTTGAGAAACTGTTTGCGAAATGAGCCCTCATGTTGTTGCTTTCTAATTCCTTAACTATGACCATTGCATTCGGCAGGCCAAGTGGATTAATTGAGAAAATAATATCTGAAATTAGGCCTATGAGGCCGGTAATGAAGACTTTAAGAGCTGCTTGTTTCTACCATAGGTCATAATAGTTTTATTAATTAGTAGAGTTAATTTTCTATTAACCGTACCATAATAATCCATTATGGATAATTTTTCCTAACTCAATACACTTAATTCCCGTTCAATAATATGAATTCAATTCAATTCAATTAAATACCGTACCATTATGGGTTAAGGCATCATTTGCCATTCCCGTTTTGTTTCTTAATATAAGTCAGAATAAAACCTTTTACTATCTCTGCTGCGATCTTAAGTTTACAATTTTCTCTTTTAATGGATTGAATTGAAAATGTATAATTTGTTTATTTAAATCATCTATATTCAACATTGTATTGTTTGTTACTGCCAGATCGTTTGTATGTTCTAGTGGTGGATTCAGGTGGAGTCTTTTGTTTGCCCCAGTCTGGCTTGTGGGAGATTCTGACATTTTGAGAATTTTTTTGAAATAAGAAATTAAGTCTTCCACTTTGTTTTTATATTTGATTTTTTACAATTTTCTTTAAAAATAGTAATAATAATAAAAAAAATAGTATCGTTCACGAATCGTCCTCCTTATTTATCTTCTCGTTTTTTTTTTTTGATCCTGTTGGGGTCGTCCTTGTCCTAAAAGATGATCTTGCTTGGGGTCCTTCCTTCTTTGGTTTTTAAATTGGGGTCTTTCTTCTTTCTTAGAGTTTATTTTTGGAGATGGATTGCCCTTCAGCCTTTTTTTTCATTGAATGTCTTTTTTCATGATATCAAAGATTTGTTTGTTAATTGTTGTTTTTAAACATTTTTAATTAGGAGATTTATCTTCAAAATTTGATAAAAAGAATGACTCAAGAGAGTCGAAAAATAGGATGATGCAATTTGCCAATTAAATTTGAAGTCCAATCTTGGCCGAAAATTGATGTTTACATTAGCGGAGTTTAGGGACCGCTTTGGGGATTTTTTTGTTTATGTCAGCGGACTTAAGGCTCGCTTTTGGGGATCTTTTGTTTACGTAAGCGGACTCAGGGCTCTCTTGGGACTCCGATGTTTACAATATCGGCTTGGATGTTTACAGCATCCGTTTGTTATTAATTTGGAGGCCTGGTTGACAGAAATAGCTGACCACGGATTTATCTCGAGTCTGTCAGAGTTATCTGGAAATTAGCTCTCGGTTCGAAGTTGTTTATAAATTGAGTAAGAGCCCCTAAATAATGTGTCCTGTAACTTGCACCGAAAACCCTGTTCTTGGGCGTTAATTCAAGCTTCTTGTTTAAAAGTATCATTGAGCTAGAGCCGTCAGTAAGTGCACTTCCGATTTTCCCCACACAAAAAAAAGGGAGCAAATATACATTTGGACAGGGCTCCATTCTTAGACGTTGTACAAACATGCATGGTATATTGGCAGATTAGGGATAGCCTAAAATCATAAAGATAAATCCGTCAGTTTTTGAGAAAATCGCTTTACATTAGGTGTTACGTGGGCATATTGGTGCCAGAGTCCTGAAGAGGACTTGGGCCGATGGAGAGGCGTCCGATGTTCAGGCACCATTTTTGCCGGCATAGGCTACGTCGTATTCGGGTCATGGGATCTTAGTAAGGCTCTCTCCTCTCCAACATAATAAGAATAAATATTTAAAGGGCCTGGAAAAATATTATTAGAGCGTAAAGTTCGTCAGTCGTCAGTCCACACTGCCCAACAAGCTTAGCTGTCGCTTGACCGCAATACGATCGGGCTGTGTATCGGCCATATTCCCTGCTCTTCATACATTCGTGTGCTAAAGGATCGTCCCAGTGCTAAAGGATCGTCCCGGGCCACGCAATACGATCCCCTATTGTCAAGGTTGTCCGTCGAAAGTTATGTCATTGTTCTTGACCTACTCCACTTCTTACATCAGCACACACTCCATGTTAAAATTCTAGTTCACCATGGTTTCAAATTCGTTTTCACATTATAAGTTTATTGATTAATATATGCATGTCGACATATGCCGTGGATAAGCAATATAAAGTTAGCTAAAACATAAGTAATATTTCTACTTGACAATTATTTTTATTAGCGGAATGTATCGAATTTACCACCGCTGAGGTGCGCACATCAGCAAAATGCTGACCATTGTACGTAATTGTAAGGCTGATACTCGCCGCTAAAATATTAAATTTAATTACTATATATGTTTAAACGTAAAAATACAAAAAAATTTATAAAAATGAATGTAGAACTTGGTCTTAACTAGGAATTTATTGACATTGTGCCATGCAAATATGTTCTTGTCTAGACCAGAGAAAACAATTACTGTGGGAACTGTTGATATTATGATTGCCTTTTGAGTCCTATTATAATGAATGAGTGGTGAAAATTCTAGACGGAAGGTCTCAATATATAATTTCTGTAAATCTTCTACAGCTATGGGTAAAGATGTTTTTAAGGACAAATATTGAACTCTTACGTTGAACTGTGGATCATTATCTAAGGTTCTTTCTAATGCTTGAGTAGTGATGATATTGCACGGATATATACACATATATTGATATATTCATAAAAACACTTACCCCTTTTTATTAAATCCTGGGCGATGAGATCTCGACGTTCTGGATCCTCGGTTTTGGAAGATGTTAAGATTGGTTTTATATGTATATACGTGAGATTTTCGATGACGGCTCACAAAAACATAAAACGAAAATTACGTTACACAAAAAAAATAGCACTATAGCAGTATAAATATGTATACATGTATGCATCGTACGGGAGTTCCACAGCGGCACACGTCAGTTTCAATGGTTGAGCTGGTCAGTGCAGCTCCAATTTCTTGCATAAGTTGTCGGTCTTGCTTCACTTGTATTGAAAAAATGCATGCACTTGCTGTTTGTTGGAAAGGAAAATTAAGTTTACAATTTAACTAATGCGGTGCCGCGAAAAAGCCGTCAGTTTTCGTGAAATTCAAGTTTTTTCAGTTACGGCTTTCTCCAAGCGGTCACACTGTCCAGGCCGGCGAGAAAGCGTATGAACCCGTGACATGAACCAACACATTTTCTATATAAACTTTAAAAAGTTCATACAGCTCTCACAGACGTTGTATCAGGCTTATTTTGTGGCTGCCTATAAGTATTCTACTGATTTTGTTGGTTATTATTAAATCTACCCTGGTTCCAAGAATAATTCTTATTCTGATTATAATTACCATACGTATTTCGCTGGTAATTGTAATTATTGTTTTGTTATCTTGGCTTCTGGTTGAAATGTGTTTGTCCATTTCCACCAGAGTTTGGCTCACTATGTTTTCTCTGAGTAGTTGAGAAACTGTTTGCGAAATGAGCCCTCATGTTGTTGCTTTCTAATTCCTTAACTATGACCATTGCATTCGGCAGGCCAAGTGGATTAATTGAGAAAATAATATCTGAAATTAGGCCTATGAGGCCGGTGAAGACTCTAAGAGCTGCTTGTTTCTACCATAGGTCATAATAGTTTTATTAATTAGTAGAGTTAATTTTCTATTAACCGTACCATAATAATCCATTATGGAAAATTTTTCCTAACTCAATACACTTAATTCCCGTTCAATAATATGAATTCAGTTCAATTCAATTAAATACCGTACCATTATGGGTTAAGGCATAATTTGCCATTCCCGTTTTGTTTCTTAATATAAGTCAGAATAAAACTTTTACTATCTCTGCTGCGATCTTAAGTTTACAATTTTCTCTTTTAATGGATTGAATTGAAAATTTATAATTTGTTTATTTAAATCTCCTATATTCAACATTGTATTGTTTGTTACTGCCAGATCGTTTGTATGTTCTAGTGGTGGATTCAGGTGGAGTCTTTTGTTTGCCCCAGTCTGGCTTGTGGGAGATTCTGACATTTTGATAATTTTTTTGAAATCAGAAATTAAGTCTTCCACTTTGTTTTTATATTTGATTTTTTACAATTTTCTTTAAAAATAGTAATAATAATAAAAAAAAATAGTATCGCTCACGAATCGTCCTCCTTATTTATCTTCTCGTTTTTTTTTTTGATCCTGTTGGGGTCGTCCTTGTCTTAAAAGATGATCTTGCTTGGGGTCCTTCCTTCTTTGGTTTTTAAATTGGGGTCTTTCTTCTTTCTTAGAGTTTATTTTTGGAGATGGATTGCCCTTCAGCCTTTTTTTCATTGAATGTCTTTTTTGATGATTTCGAAGATTTGTTTGTTAATTGTTGTTTCTAACCATTTTTAATTAACTGTATTTTACAATTGTTATTTGTTTCGATTAAATATTTCAGATACAATTTTTGTTACTTTTTAAGTTTTATATTGTCCGAGCAGTGAATTTATACTACGATCACTATTTTGTAATTTGACATTTAAGGGGACTATTTCATTAAATATTTTCCACCTTAATTTTTTTTATCAACACAAACTTTCTATTTTTTGCAGGTTATAAAGGATTTAAGGGGAATAATGCATTTATTAATTTCTAACTTATTTTGATCAACACAGGCTTTATATATTCGTAGGTTGTATCCAAAATTTTTTTTTCCTTCAATATTTTTTTAGCGTTTATTTTAAAGCTTTTTTGTTTGAATTTTTTATTCACACGGCCCACGTAGGGCGCCAATTAAGTTTCTTACTTCTGAATTAATTAAAAAAAAAAAAATTTTTAATTTTCATTAATAATTTATTTACTATTACACTTTATCGATAGGTCGAACCTTTTTAATTCCCTGCTCTCAGTACCAATCTAGACTCCGAAGAGTAAAGACGTGCTGTAGGCAAATCCACGCAAGTGTAATCTGCAACTATTTTCTACCAATTTTGTCAAAACAAATAAGACCTCAAAGCAAACTCGCCAACTAAAGCAAAACCATTACTGCATCTGAACAGTTACTAAAGTGCAAGTGCATCGGGCAGCAGCCCAACAACAACAACCATATCACGACCACCAGACATAAACCAAACCACACCGCGAGAAAAGGCACCTTTCCAAACACCCAAATTCATCGTCATTAAAAGAAAAGACAACATCGCATCCTTTGAAAAAGTTAGTCCATTCATTATCAAAAAAGTTATTGACTATACATGCTGCGGGGAAGTAACGTCAGTTTCTAAAACCAAAGCAGGTACTCTTCTTGTCAAAACCAAAGACCTACTCCAAGCTCAATGGCTAATGAAACTCACCAAATTCCACGACTTTGAAGTTGAAGCATCTGAACACAAAACACTTAAATTTTTAAAAGGAGTCATCTATTCCAATGACCTTCGATACATAAACAATGAAGATATTCTCAATGAACTCAAGACGAAAAACGTCACTGAAGTAAATAAAATACTCAGAAAGAAAGACAACAATCTTGAAGAAACCGGACTCATCATTCTCACCTTCGCCACCACCACCTTACCCGAAACCATAAATATTGGATATGAACGTGTCAAAATTCGACCACACATTCCTCGACCTCTTAAATGCCGAAACTGCCAAAAATTTAATCACCCCACCAAAGCCTGCAATAACGAGAAAACTTGCTCAAACTGCTCTGAAGTTCACTCCCCCGACGACGAAGACTGCACCAAGCCTAAATTCTGCATCAACTGCAAACACCTCGACAACCCTCATCATAGCCCATTGGACAATAAGTGCCCAACATTTATTAAACAAAAAGAAATAATGGCTATAAAAACAATAGAAAATGTTGACTTCAAAAGCGCATCAAAAATATACATCCAACGTCACTTCCACAAGGCCACCCCCTACTCCCAAGTTGCAGCACAAACCCCATTAAATTCTAACGCCCCAGTTCTGGATAAATCGAATACTCGTGAGATCACGACTTACGACGACATCATGGAACCTACCCCACAAACTCCAAGCGAGGACAACATCGAAATGGATACAACAGAATCTATCAGAACCAGTACAAACACTACAACCTCAGACCGCATTCTCAGAAGCTTCAACAAAGAAAAAACCAACCCTCTGGCTATACCCCTAAAGGCTAAAAGCAAAGCAGACAAATCGAAAACAGTAAATACAAACCAACTAAAACACTTGAAGTAACCCAAACAATACTGCCAAGGAACTTTATTAATTAATCACTCAAATTAGTACTAAGTAATACACCTTCTCTTTACATTTAATGCTTAAAATCATTCAACGGAACATCCATGGATATAGAAATAACTACATTGAACTCCAAACCCTGATCAAGACCTTTAACCCCCTAATTCTTGCCCTACAAGAAACACACATAACTAACTTTAACTCTCTTCCCATTCCCATTAACTACACACTCTACCAACAATGCTGCACCAACTCTTACGGGGGCTCAGCTCTACTGATACATAACTCAATATCTCAAAGACAAATCTCGATCACCCAAGACTTCGAAGCAATTGGAGTCTCAATAGATACAAAACTTAAACTAAACATAATATCAGTCTACATTTCTCCAACTAAGTCCTTTAACAGAAGTAACCTAGAAAACGTCCTCTGCTTCGACAACACACCCACTTTAGTCCTCGGAGACTTCAATAGTTGGCACCCCTACTGGGTCTCTCCTAGCCCTAATACCAGAGGCAATATTATTGCCAAATTCCTAGACCGTTCAGATTACATTTTATTAAACGACAAAAGCCCCACCCACTTCTCCACTCACAACTCTTTCACACATATAGACCTATCCTTTTCTTCATCCACTATAGCCCCAGAATTTCTCTGGGAAACAAAAGACGACCTCTACGGAAGTGATCACCTCCCTATCTTGATCTCAATGAACCTTAATGCCTCCCCCTCATCCTACGCCTCCAAACCCTCCTTTAACTTAAAGAAAGCAAACTGGGAAGCATACAAAAAATCTGTTCGTATCAATTCTACTGACAAGCCACCGAGCGAAAATGTCAATAAAGAAGCAGATTTGTTAAGAAAAATTATTATCCACAGCGCGCACCAATCAATCCCCCAGAACTCTACTTTTCAGTTCCATAGAACAGTCCCGTGGTGGAATCAAAACTTATCAGTTTTGAAGAATGTCAAATCGTCTAAATGGTCAATACTAAAACGTAACATTACTACGTATAATATAATAGAATACAAAAGAGCCAACGCTAAACTAAAGAAAGCCATTAGAGAAGCCAAACGAATCTCTATTTTTAATTTCACATCCGATATTAGTCCCTTCTCATCTCCAGCAAGAACATGGTCCAACATCAGACGTCTTTGCGGCCTTTACCCCACAAAGCACATACACTGCATTAACGACCCTTCTTTCCCCACCCCCAGAACATCCCAAAGTGAAATCGCTAAATCTTTTGGACTTGCCTGGTCCAAAGAAGCCGATGACGGTAACTTTTCTCCAACTTTTCGCACTAACAAATTCCTCTTAAACCACACATTAGACTACCAACCCTCCAAAACTGCACTAGAAATAGAAAAGGAAATTTCGTTCATCGAATTTAGCAGTGCACTCAACTCCTTGAAAGGCAAAACTCCAGGATTAGATCGCATCTCATACATTATGATCAACAACTCCCCCATATCATTCAAACACAGAGTCCTTAACCATTTTAACTCAATCCTAGATTCCTCAATCCCTCAAGCCTACAAACATAGCCTTGTACTTCCCATCCTAAAACCCCAAAAACCCAAAACAGACATCAAATCGTACCGCCCGATATCCCTAAATTCATGCCAAGCCAAAACACTTGATAAGATTATCGCAAAGAGACTGTGGTGGTTTGTTTTAAATAACAACCTAATCAACAGCAATCAGGTTGGATTTAGAAGGGGAAGATCTGTTATAGACAGTCTACTCTTAGTAGACCACATAGCAACAAGATCCCTTTCCCTCAAGAAGCACGTCACATTGATCTCTCTTAATTTCAACAAGGCATTTGACAAAATAGGCATCCACTCCGTAATTAACCAGCTGAAGGAATGGAAAATAGGCAAACGCATATTAAATTATGTACTTAACTTTATGACAAACAGAAAAATAATCATAAAATCCGGCAACAACCTTTCAAGCCATTTCCCACTTAACAATGGCATACCCCAGTGGTCTCCAATCTCAGTAATTCTTTTTCTCATAGCTTTCAACACTCTCTCCCATATTATCTCCTTACACAAAGAAATAAAACTAACAGCATACGCCGATGATTTCCATCTTATAATCGAACACAATAAACCAAAAAAACCCACTACCAACCTCCAAACCCTGTTTACTCAAATAGACGACTGGTGTACGTACTCTGGATCAATTCTATCAAAAGAAAAATGTCAAGTCCTTCACATATGCAGAAAACATAACTGCTCTGCCAAGATCCGTACAGGCGACACTAATCTTCCCAGTACAAACTCCCTCAGAATACTAGGACTTACTATTAACAACAAATACACCTGGAACACCCATATTACAAAATTAAAAACAGAACTATCAAAAACTGTAAATATTATTAAACATCTCTCTTCCCTTAAATATAACAGTAACACAACCACTCTTATCAATACTATTAAATCTATCCTCATTTCTAAAATCGATTATTGCCTGCCTTTCTACGGATATTGTCCCAAATCTAAATTAAACTGCTTAAAAACAACAATAAACGCAGCTCTAAGAGCAGCCTTAGGAGCCTACCGAACCACACCAGTAAACAACTTACTACTAGAAACTAAAACAAACACATTAGAACAAAAACGAAACTTCCTTACAGCCAAATTAAGTAAAAATATCATTTTCGCCCACGGCACCCATATAACTAAGCCACATAAAAGAAAATACAGATACCTTAGTACCATAGACAGAATAATCCTAGCATGCAACCACCTATCCCTCCCCGCTTCTCCTATCCGAATCAGTAACTGTAAAAAATGTAATATGACTACCATACATAAAGCTATCGACACCAGTCTGTCATCTCACAATAAACAAAATACCCCTGCAACAACTTACCAACAACTTTTCAGGTCCTTACAATCCTCATACCCACAACACAAATTTGTATATACTGACGGTTCTAAGGCTGATGGTATATCTGGATTCAGTAATACTGATGAAAATAACCTTTTAAAATGCGGTCTACTACCAATGTACTCTTCCTCCTATACAAGCGAGATCATTGCCATCCTAGAAGCCACAAAACTTTGTCAAGGAAAGTCTGGAAAACACGCAATCTGCACCGACTCCCTCTCCTCCCTTAACTCGATTAAAGCCCTTAATAAACACTCCTACTACATTACATTAATAAGAAACATCATAACCAAAAACTTCCCAAAAATAAGACTTATTTGGATTCCTAGCCACATAGGAATAAAAGGCAACGAAACTGCTGACTCATTTGCCAAACTTAGCCTTCAATCCCCCCTTATATACACCCCTAACTACAATTTTACTGAGATCGCTCGCCACCTAAAACAATGCTTAGATAATGAACTGATAAATACCTTGGAAACAGCATCTCCTTGGTACCAACTTGTAAAACCCCAAATATTCCCACACAAACACGAAATAAATAGAAGACAACAAATTATTATTAACAGAATACGACTTGGACACACCAAGTTCACCAATGCGCATTACATTGATAAAAACCTTTCCTCTATCTGCCCCCTGTGCAACATCAGCCCAATAAGCCTAACCCTTATTATTACCTCATGCCCCGCCCTTACTCTCCAAAGAACTGCATCGTTCAACTCCCAAAACCCTTTCCACATTATATCAAATCCTACTTTAATCAATACCCAGAAAATCTTACTCTTTCTTAATAATTCGAAAATATTATATAAGATATAATAAATTGTAAAATATAATCATCACTACTAAATTACCATAAGCGAGCTTAAGGCCTTTTGTTGCTATAGCTCTAGAATAAACCCACTGTTAGCTTTAAGTTTTAACTATAAGTTAGCATTAGATAATAATTAAAATAATAATAATAATAATTCCCTGCTCTTTTATTTTCAAAATTTGTTCTGTTCGATTCGGATCTCCAAAACGACTGCCTCCCCTCTAGTTCAATGACCAATAATCAAACCTCGGCTTAGGAGATTTATCTTCAAAAATTGATAAAAAGAATGGCTCAAGAGAGTCGAAAAATAGGATGATGCAATTTGCCAATTAAATTTGAAGTCCAATCTTGGCCGGAAATTGATGTTTACATCAGCGGAGCTTAGGGACCGCTTTGGGGATTTTTTAGTTTATGTCAGCGGACTTAGGGCTCGCTTTTGGGGATCTTTTGTTTACGTAAGCGGACTCAGGGCTCTCTTGGGACTCCGATGTTTACAATATCGGCTTGGATGTTTACAGCATCCATTTGTGATTAATTTGGAGGCCTGGTTGACAGAAATAGCTGACCACGGATTTATCTCGAGTCTGTCAGAGTTATCTGGAAATTAGTTCTCGGCTCGAAGTTGTTTATAAATTGAGTAAGAGCCCCTAAATAATGTGTCCTGTAACTTGCACCGTAAACCCGGTTCTTGGGCGTTAATTCAAGCTTCTTGTTTAAAAGTATCATTGAGCTAAAGCCGTCAGTGAGTGCACTTCCGATTTTCTCGACACGAAAAAGATGGAGCAAATATACATTTGGAACGGGCTCCATTCTTAGACGTTGTACCAACATGCACGGTATATTGGCAGATTAGGGATAGCCTAAAATCATAAAGAAAAAGCCGTCAGTTTTTGAGAAAATCGCATTACCTTAGGTGTTACGTGGGCATATTGGTGCCTGAGTCCTGAAAAGGACTTGGGCCGAGGGAGAGGCGTCCGATGTTCAGGCACCATTTTTGCTGGCATAGGCTACGTCGTATTCGGGTCATGGGATCTTAGTAAGGCTCTCTCCTCTCCAACATAATAAGAATAAATATTTAAAGGGCCTGGAAAAATATTATTAGAGCGTAAAGTTCGTCAGTCCACACTGCCCAACAAGCTTAGCTGTCGCTTGACCGCAATACGATCGGGCTGTGTTTCGGCCATATTCCCTGCCCTGCCGTGTTCCAATGAATCGTCGCGGGCCGCGCAATACGATCCCCTATTGTCAAGGGGGTCCTTCGAAAGTTATGTCATTGTTCTTGACCTACTCCACTTCTTACATCAGCACACACTCCATGTTAAAATTCTAGTTCACCATGGTTTCAAATTCGTTTTCACATTATAAGTTTATTGATTAATATATGCAAGTCGACAAATGCCTTGGATAAACATTATAAAGTTGGCTAAAACATAAGTAATATATCTACTTGATAATTATTTTTATTAGCGGAATGTATCGAATTTACCACCGGTGAGGTGCGCACATCAGCAAAATGCTGACCATTGTACATAATTGTAATTGTACATACAACTAGAAGGCTGATACTCGCCGCTGAAATATTAAATTTAATTACTATTTATGTTTAAACGTAAAAATACATAAAACCTATAAAAATGAATATAGAACTTGGTAATTGTAATTATTGTTTTGTTATCTTGGCTTCTGGTTGAAATGTGTTTGTCCATTTCCACCAGAGTTTGGCTCACTATGTTTTCTCTGAGTAGTTGAGAAACTGTTTGCGAAATGAGCCCTCTTGTTGTTGCTTTCTAATTCCTTAACTATGACCATTGCATTCGGCAGGCCAGGTGGATTAATTGAGAAAATAATAACTGAAATTAGGCCTATGAGGCCGGTAATGAAGACTCTAAGAGCTGCTTGTTTCTACCATAGGTCATAATAGTTTTATTAATTAGTAGAGTTAATTTTCTATTAACCGTACCATAATAATCCATTATGGATAATTTTCCCTAACTCAATACACTTAATTCCCGTTCAATAATATGAATTGGACGTTTGTCGCTAAAGACAAAGTCAATTCTGGCCATTATGGCATCGAAATTTAATACCGTACCATCATGGGTTAAGGCATCATTTGCCATTCCCGTTTTGTTTCTTAATATAAGTCAGAATAAAACCTTTTACTATCTCTGGCATATTGCCCCATGGCTAGTTCAGCTGATTGTCTCCAGCTTACATATTTATCTTCTTCACCTTTATATTCCCTAACAGATTTGATGATCTCATAAGATGTGTCGCACTTGATATTTGGATCTAAAATCTCTTTCTGATAAGCCTCAACCGATTTCATTTTATGAGAAAGCAGCGATCTTAAGTTTACAATCTTCTCTTTTAATGGATTGAATTGAAAATTTATAATTTGTTTATTTAAATCTCCTATATTCAAAATTGTATTGTTTGTTACTGCCAGATCGTTTGTATGTTCTAGTGGTGGATTCAGATGGAGTCTTTTGTTTGCCCCAGTCTGGCTGGTTGGACATTCTGACATTATGAGAATTTTTTTGAAATCAGAAATTAAGTCTTCCACTTTGTTTTTATATTTGATTTTTTACAATTTTTATTAAAAATAGTAATAATAATAAAAAAAATAGTATCGCTCACGAATCGTCCTCCTTATTTTTCCTTATTTTCTCTCGTTTTTTTTTTTTGATCCTGTTGGGGTCGTCCTTGTCTTAAAAGATGATCTTGCTTGGGGTCGTCCTTCCTTTTTTTGGTTTTTAAATTGGGGTCTTTCTTCTTTTTTAGAGTTTATTTTTGGAGATGGATTGCCCTTCAGCCTTTTTTTCATTGAATGTCTTTTTTGATGATTTCGAAGATTTGTTTGTTAATTTTTGTTTTTAAACATTTTTAATTAACTGTATTTTACAATTGTTATTTGTTTCGATTAAATATTTCAGATACATTTTGTTCTTACTTTTTAATTTTTATATTGTCCGAGCAGTGAATTTATACAACGATCACTATTTTGTAATTTGAGATTTAAGGGGATTATTTCATTAAATATTTTCCACCTTAATTTTTTTGATCAACGCAAACTTTCTATTTTTTGCAGGTTTGAAAGGATTTAAGGGGAATATTGCATTTATTAATTTCTACCTTATTTTGATCAACACAGGCTTTATATATTTGTCGGTTGTATCCAAAATTTTTTTTCCCTTTAATATTTTTTAGCGTTTATTTTAAAGCTTTTTTTGTTTGAATTTTTTATTCACACGGCCCCATGTAGGCCGCCAATAAAGTTTCTTACTTCTGAATTAATTTTAAAAAAATTATTATTAATTTTCATTAATCATTTATTTACTATTAGACTTTATCAATAGGTCAAACTTTTTTAATTTACTGCTCTTTTATTTTCAAAATTTGTTCTGTTCGATTCGGATCTCCAAAACGGACTGCCACTCCTCTAGTTCAAAAATTGATAAAAAGAATGACTCAAGAGAGTCGAAAAATAGGATGATGCAATTTGCCAATTAAATTTGAAGTCCAATTTTGGCCGAAAATTGATGTTTACATTAGCGGAGTTTAGGGACCGCTTTGGAGGCCTGGTTGACAGAAATAGCTGACCACGGATTTATCTCGAGTCTGTCAGAGTTATCTGGAAATTAGCTCTCGGCTCGAAGTTGTTTATAAATTGAGTAAGAGCCCCTAAATAATGTGTCCTGTAACTTGCACCGTAAACCCGGTTCTTGGGCGTTAATTCAAGCTTCTTGTTTAAAAGTATCATTGAGCTAGAGCCGTCAGTAAGTGCACTTCCGATTTTCCCCACACGAAAAAGAGGGAGCAAATATACATTTGGACAGGGCTCCATTCTTAGACGTTGTACCAACATGCACGGTATATTGGCAGATTAGGGATAGCCTAAAATCATAAAGAGAAAGCCGTCAGTTTTTGAGAAAATCGCATTACATTAGGTGTTACGTGGGCATATTGGTGCCTGAGTCCTGAAAAGGACTTGGGCCGATGGAGAGGCGTCCGATGTTCAGGCACCATTTTTGCCGGCATAGGCTACATCGTATTCGGGTCATGGGATCTTGGTAGGCTCTCTCCTCTCCAACATAATAAGAATAAATATTTAAAATGCCTGGAAAAATATTATTAGAGCGAAAAGTTCGTCAGTCGTCAATCCACACTGCCCCACAAGCTTAGCTGTCGCTTGACCGCAATACGATCGGGCTGTGTTTCGGCCATATTCCCTGCCCTGCCGTGTTCCAATGAATCGTCGCGGGCCGCGCAATACGATCCCCTATTGTCAAGGTGGTCCTTCGAAAGTTATGTCATTGTTCTTGACCTACTCCACTTCTTACATCAGCACACACTCCATGTTAAAATTCTAGTTCACCATGGTTTCAAATTCGTTTTCACATTATAAGTTTATTGATTAATATATGCAAGTCGACAAATGCCTTGGATAAACATTATAAAGTTGGCTAAAACATAAGTAATATATCTACTTGATAATTATTTTTATTAGCGGAATGTATCGAATTTACCACCGGTGAGGTGCGCACATCAGCAAAATGCTGACCATTGTACATAATTGTAATTGTACATACAACTAGAAGGCTGATACTCGCCGCTGAAATATTAAATTTAATTACTATTTATGTTTAAACGTAAAAATACATAAAACCTATAAAAATGAATATAGAACTTGGTAATTGTAATTATTGTTTTGTTATCTTGGCTTCTGGTTGAAATGTGTTTGTCCATTTCCACCAGAGTTTGGCTCACTATGTTTTCTCTGAGTAGTTGAGAAACTGTTTGCGAAATGAGCCCTCTTGTTGTTGCTTTCTAATTCCTTAACTATGACCATTGCATTCGGCAGGCCAGGTGGATTAATTGAGAAAATAATAACTGAAATTAGGCCTATGAGGCCGGTAATGAAGACTCTAAGAGCTGCTTGTTTCTACCATAGGTCATAATAGTTTTATTAATTAGTAGAGTTAATTTTCTATTAACCGTACCATAATAATCCATTATGGATAATTTTCCCTAACTCAATACACTTAATTCCCGTTCAATAATATGAATTGGACGTTTGTCGCTAAAGACAAAGTCAATTCTGGCCATTATGGCATCGAAATTTAATACCGTACCATCATGGGTTAAGGCATCATTTGCCATTCCCGTTTTGTTTCTTAATATAAGTCAGAATAAAACCTTTTACTATCTCTGGCATATTGCCCCATGGCTAGTTCAGCTGATTGTCTCCAGCTTACATATTTATCTTCTTCACCTTTATATTTCCTAACAGATTTGATGATCTCATAAGATGTGTCGCACTTAATATTTGGATCTACAATCTCTTCCTAATAATCCTCAGCCGATTTCATTTTATGAGAAAGCTGCGATCTTAAGTATACAATCTCCTCTTTTAATGGATTGAATTGAAAATTTATAATTTGTTTATTTAAATTTCCTATGTTTAACATTGTATTGTTTGTTACTGTCTGATGGTTTGTATGTTCTAGTGGTGGATTCAGGTGGAGTCTTTGGTTTGCTCCAGTCTGGCTAGTTGGAGATTCTGACATTTTGACATTTTGAGAATTTTTTTGAAATCAGAAATTAAGTCCTTCCCTTTGTTTTTATATTTGATTTTTTACAATTTTCTTTAAAAATAGTAATAATAATAAAAAAAATAGTATCGCTCACGAATCGTCCTCCTTATTTTTCCTTATTTTCTCTGGTTTTTTTTTTTTATCCTGTTGGGGTCGTCCTTGTCTTAAAAGATGATCTTGCTTGGGCTGTTGGCTAAAACATAAGTAATATTTCTACTTGATAATTATTTTTATTAGCGGAATGTATCGAATTTACCACCGGTGAGGTGCGCACATCAGCAAAATGCTGACCATTGTACATAATTGTAATTGTACATACAACTAGAAGGCTGATACTCGCCGCTGAAATATTAAATTTAATTACTATATATGTTTAAACGTAAAAATACATAAAACCTTTAAAAATGAATATAGAACTTGGTCTTAAATAGGAATATATTGACATTGCCCAAAAATATGGGTAGGGATGTTTTTAATAACAAAGGTTCTTTCTAATGCTTGAGTAGTGATGATATTGCACGGATATATACACATATATTGATATATTCAAAAAAACGGAAACTTCGTTCCGACACACTTAACCCCTTTTATTTAATCCTGGGCGATGAGATCGACGTTCTGGATCCTGGGTTTTGGAAGATGTTAAGATTGGTTTTATATGTATATACGTGCGATTTTTGATGGCGGCTAACATACAAACATAACACGAAAATTACGTTACACAAAAAAGTAAATAGTATACATGTATGCATCGTACGGGAGTTCCACAGCGGCACACGTCAGTTTCAATGGTTGAGCTAGTCAGTACAGCTCCAATTTCTTGCATTAGTTGTCGGTCTTGCTTCACTTGTATTGAAAAAATGCATGCACTTGCTGTTTGTTGGAAAGGAAAATTAAGTTTACAATTTAACTAATGCGGTGCCGCGAAAAAGCCGTCAGTTTTCGTGAAATTCAAGTTTTTTCAGTTACGGCTTTCTCCAAGCGGTCACACTGTCTAGGCCGGCGAGAAAGCGTATGAACCCGTGACATGAACCAACACATTTTCTATATAAACTTTAAAAAGTTCATACAGCTCTCACAGACGTTGTATCAGGCTTATTTTGTGGCTGCCTATAAGTATTCTACTGATTTTGTTGGTTATTATTAAATCTACCCTGGTTCCAAGAATAATTCTTATTCCGATTATAATTACCATACGTATTTCGCTGGTAATTGTAATTATTGTTTTGTTATCTTGGCTTCTGGTTGAAATGTGTTTGTCCATTTCCACCAGAGTTTGGCTCACTATGTTTTCTCTGAGTAGTTGAGAAACTGTTTGCGAAATGAGTCCTCATGTTGTTGCTTTCTAATTCCTTAACTATGACCATTGCATTCGGCAGGCCAGGTGGATTAATTGAGAAAATAATATCTGAAATTAGGCCTATGAGGCCGGTAATGAAGACTCTAAGAGCTGCTTGTTTCTACCATAGGTCATAATAGTTTTATTAATTAGTAGAGTTAATTTTCTATTAACCGTACCATAATAATCCATTATGGATAATTTTCCCTAAACCTTTTACTATCTCTGGCATATTGCCCCATGGCTAGTTCAGCTGATTGTCTCCAGCTTACATATTTATCTTCTCACCTTTATATTTCCTAACAGATTTGATGATCTCATAAGATGTGTCGCACTTGATATTTGGATCTACAATCTCTTCCTGATAATCCTCAACCGATTTCATTTTATGAGAAAGCTGCGATCTTAAGTATACAATCTCCTCTTTTAATGGATTGAATTGAAAATTTATAATTTGTTTATTTAAATTTCCTATGTTTAACATTGTATTGTTTGTTACTGTCTGATGGTTTGTATGTTCTAGTGGTGGATTCAGGTGGAGTCTTTTGTTTGCTCCAGTCTGGCTATTTGAAGATTCTAACATTTTGAGAATTTTTTTGAAATCAGAAATTAAGTCTTCCACTTTGTTTTTATATTTGATTTTTTACAATTTTCTTTAAAAATAGTAATAATAATAAAAAAAATAGTATCGCTCACGAATCGTCCTCCTTATTTTTTCTTATTTTCTCTCGTTTTTTTTTTTTTGATCCTGTTGGGGTCTTGCTTGGGGTCGTCCTTCCTTCTTTGGTTTTTAAATTGGGGTCTTTCTTCTTTTTTAGAGTTTTTTTTTGGAGATGGATTGCCCTTCAGCCTTTTTTTCATTGAATGTCCGTTTTTGATGATTTCGAAGATTTGTTTGTTAATTTTTGTTTTTAAACATTTTTAATTAACTGTATTTTACAATTGTTATTTGTTTCGATTAAATATTTCAGATACATTTTGTTCTTACTTTTTAATGTTTATATTGTCCGAGCAGTGAATTTATACTACGATCACTATTTTGTAATTTGAGATTTAAGGGGATTATTTCATAAAATATTTTCCACCTTAATTTTTTTGATCAACACAAACTTTCTATTTTTTGCAGGTTTGAAAGGATTTAAGGGGAATATTGCATTTATTAATTTCTACCTTATTTTGATCAACACAGGCTTTATATATTTGTCGGTTGTATCCAAAATTTTTTTTCCTTTAATATTTTTTAGCGTTTATTTTAAAGCTTTTTTTGGAGGAGGATGATGCAATATGCCAATTAAATTTGAAGTCCAATTTTGGCCGGAAATTGATGTTTACATTAGCGGAGTTTATGGAGCGCTTTTGGGGATTTTTTTGTTTATGTTAGCGGATTTAGGGCTCGCTTTTGGGGATCTTTTGTTTACGTAAGCGGACTCAGGGCTCTCTTGGGACTCCGATGTTTACAATATCGGCTTGGATGTTTACAGCATCCATTTGTGATTAATTTGGAGGCCTGGTTGACAGAAATAGCTGACCACGGATTTATCTCGAGTCTGTCAGAGTTATCTGGAAATTAGTTCTCGGCTCGAAGTTGTTTATAAATTGAGTAAGAGCCCCTAAATAATGTGTCCTGTAACTTGCACCGTAAACCCGGTTCTTGGGCGTTAATTCAAGCTTCTTGTTTAAAAGTATCATTGAGCTAGAGCCGTCAGTGAGTGCACTTCCGATTTTCTCGACACGAAAAAGAGGGAGCAAATATACATTTGGACAGGGCTCCATTCTTAGACGTTGTACCAACAAGCACGGTATATTGGCAGATTAGGGATAGCCTAAAATCATAAATATAAATCCGTCAGTTTTTGAGAAAATCGCATTACATTAGGTGTTACGTGGGCATATTGGTGCCTGAGTCCTGAAAAGGACTTGGGCCGAGGGAGAGGCGTCCGATGTTCAGGCACCATTTTTGCTGGCATAGGCTACGTCGTATTCGGGTCATGGGATCTTAGTAAGGCTCTCTCCTCTCCAACATAATAAGAATAAATATTTAAAGGGCCTGGAAAAATATTATTAGAGCGTAAAGTTCGTCAGTCCACACTGCCCAACAAGCTTAGCTGTCGCTTGACCGCAATACGATCGGGCTGTGTTTCGGCCATATTCCCTGCCCTGCCGTGTTCCAATGAATCGTCGCGGGCCGCGCAATACGATCCCCTATTGTCAAGGGGGTCCTTCGAAAGTTATGTCATTGTTCTTGACCTACTCCACTTCTTACATCAGCACACACTCCATGTTAAAATTCTAGTTCACCATGGTTTCAAATTCGTTTTCACATTATAAGTTTATTGATTAATATATGCAGGTCGACATATGCCGTGGATAAGCAATATAAAGTTAGCTAAAACATAAATAATATTTCTACTTGATAATTATTTTTATTAGCGGAATGTATCGAATTTACCACCGGTGAGGTGCGCACATCAGCAAAATGCTGACCATTGTACGTAATTGTAAGGCTGATAGTCGCCGCTAAAATATTAAATTTAATTACTATATATGTTTAAACGTAAAAATACAAAAAAATTTATAAAAATGAATGTAGAACTTGGTCTTAAATAGGAATATATTGACATTGCCCAAAATATGTTCTTGTCTAGACGAGGGAAAACAATGACTGTGGGAACTGTTGATATTATAATTGCCTTTTGAGTCCTATAATAATGAATGAATGGTGAAAATTCTAGACGGAAGCTCTCAATATATAAAATTTCTGTAAATCATCTACAGCTATGGGTAGGGATGTTTTTAATAACAAATATTGAATTTTTACTTTGAACTGTGGATCATTATCTAAGGTTCTTTCTAATGCTTGAGTAGTGATGATATTGCACGGATATACACATATATTGATATATTCATAAAAACGGAAACTTCGTTCCGACACACTTAACCCCTTTTATTTAATCCTGGGCGATGAGATCTCGACGTTCTGGATCCTGGGTTTTGGAAGATGTTAAGATTGGTTTTATATGTATATACGTGCGATTTTTGATGGCGGCTAACAACCAAACATAACACGAAAATTACGTTACACAAAAAAATAAATAGTATACATGTATGCATCGTGCGGGAGTTCCACAGCGGCACACGTCAGTTTCAATAGTTGAGCTAGTCAGTACAGCTCCAATTTCTTGCATTAGTTGTCGGTCTTGCTTCACTTGTATTGAAAAAATGCATGCACTTGCTGTTTGTTGGAAAGGAAAATTAAGTTTACAATTTAACTAATGCGGTGCCGCGAAAAAGCCGTCAGTTTTCGTGAAATTCAAGTTTTTTCAGTTACGGCTTTCTCCAAGCGGTCACACTGTCCAGGCCGGCGAGAAAGCGTATGAACCCGTGACATGAACCAACACATTTTCGATATAAACTTTAAAAAGTTCATACAGCTCTCACAGACGTTGTATCAGGCTTATTTTGTGGCTGCCTATAAGTATTCTACTGATTTTGTTGGTTATTATTAAATCTAACCTGGTTCCAAGAATAATTCTTATTCTGATTATAATTACCATACGTATTTCGCTGGTAATTGTAATTATTGTTTTGTTATCTTGGCTTCTGGTTGAAATGTGTTTGTCCATTTCCACCAGAGTTTGGCTCACTATGTTTTCTCTGAGTAGTTGAGAAACTGTTTGCGAAATGAGCCCTCATGTTGTTGCTTTCTAATTCCTTAACTATGAACATTGCATTCGGCAGGTCAGGTGGATTAATTAAGAAAATAATATCTGAAATTAGGCCTATGAGGCCGGTAATGAAGACTCTAAGAGCTGCATGTTTCTACCATAGGTCATAATAGTTTTATTAATTAGTAGAGTTAATTTTCTATTAACCGTACCATAATAATCCATTATGGATAATTTTCCCTAACTCAATAAACTTAATTCCCGTTCAAAAATATGAATTGAACGTTTGTCGCTAAAGACAAAGTCAATTCTGGCCATTATGGCATCAAAATTGAATACCGTACTATTATGGGTTAAGACATCATTTGCCATTCCCGTTTTGTTTCTTAATATAAGTCAGAATAAAACCTTTTACTATCTCTGCTGCGATCTTAAGTTTACAATCTTTTAATGGATTGAATTGAAAATTTATAATTTGTTTATATAAATCTCCTATATTTAACATTGTATTGTTTATTACTGTCTGATGGTTTGTATGTTCTAGTGGTGGATTCAGATGGAGTCTTTTGTTTGCCCCAGTCTGGCTTGTTGGACATTCTGACATTATGAGAATTTTTTTGAAATCAGAAATTAAGTCTTCCACTTTGTTTTTATATTTGATTTTTTACAATTTTCTTTAAAAAAAGTAATAATAATAAAAAAAAAAATAGTATCGCTCACGAATCGTCCTCCTTATTTATCTTCTCCTATTTTTTTTTTTGATCCTGTTCGGGTCCTTCCTTCTTTGGTTTTTAAATTGGGGTCTTTCTTCTTTTTAGGAGTTCATTTTTGGAGATGGATTGCCCTTCAGCCTTTTTTTCATTGAATGTCTTTTTTGATGATTTCGAAGATTTGTTTGTTAATTTTTGTTTTTAAACATTTTTAATTAACTGTATTTTACAATTGTTATTTGTTTCGATTAAATATTTCAGATACATTTTGTTCTTACTTTTTAATGTTTATATTGTCCGAGCAGTGAATTTATACTACGATCACTATTTTGTAATTTGAGATTTAAGGGGATTATTTCATAAAATATTTTCCACCTTAATTTTTTTGATCAACACAAACTTTCTATTTTTTGCAGGTTTGAAAGGATTTAAGGGGAATATTACATTTATTAATTTCTACCTTATTTTGATCAACACAGGCTTTATATATTTGTCGGTTGTATCCAAAATTTTTTTTCCCTTTAATATTTTTTAGCGTTTATTTTAAAGCTTTTTTTGTTTGAATTATTTATTCACAAGGCCCCGGGTAGGCCGCCAATAAAGTTTCTTACTTCTGAATTAATTTAAAAAAAATTATTATTAATTTTCATTAATCATTTATTTACTATTAGACTTTATCAATAGGTCAAACTTTTTTAATTCACAGCTCTTTTATTTTCAAAATTTTTTCTGTTCGATTCGGATCTCCAAAATGGACTGCCTCCCCTCTGCTTCAATGATCAATAATCAAACCTCGGCTTAGGAGATTTATCTTCAAAAATTGATAAAAAGAATGACTCAAGAGAGTCGAAAAATAGGATGATGCAATTTGCCAATTAAATTTGAAGTCCAATCTTGGCCGGAAATTGATGTTTACATTAGCGGAGTTTAGGGAGCGCTTTTGGTGATTTTTTTGTTTATGTTAGCGGATTTAGGGCTCGCTTTTGGGGATCTTTTGTTTACGTAAGCGGACTCAGGGCTCTCTTGGGACTCCGATGTTTACAATATCGGCTTGGATGTTTACAGCATCCATTTGTGATTAATTTGGAGGCCTGGTTGACAGAAATAGCTGCCCACGGATTTATCTCGAGTCTGTCAGAGTTATCTGGAAATTAGCTCTCGGCTCGAAGTTGTTTATAAATTAAGTAAGAGCCCCTAAATAATGTGTCCTGTAACTTGCACCGTAAACCCGGTTCTTGGGCGTTAATTCAAGCTTCTTGTTTAAAAGTATCATTGAGCTAAAGCCGTCAGTGAGTGCACTTCCGATTTTCTCGACACGAAAAAGATGGAGCAAATATACATTTGGAACGGGCTCCATTCTTAGACGTTGTACCAACATGCACGGTATATTGGCAGATTAGGGATAGCCTAAAATCATAAAGAAAAAGCCGTCAGTTTTTGAGAAAATCGCATTACCTTAGGTGTTACGTGGGCATATTGGTGCCTGAGTCCTGAAAAGGACTTGGGCCGAGGGAGAGGCGTCCGATGTTCAGGCACCATTTTTGCTGGCATAGGCTACGTCGTATTCGGGTCATGGGATCTTAGTAAGGCTCTCTCCTCTCCAACATAATAAGAATAAATATTTAAAGGGCCTGGAAAAATATTATTAGAGCGTAAAGTTCGTCAGTCCACACTGCCCAACAAGCTTAGCTGTCGCTTGACCGCAATACGATCGGGCTGTGTTTCGGCCATATTCCCTGCCGTGTTCCAATGAATCGTCGCGGGCCGCGCAATACGATCCCCTATTGTCAAGGTGGTCCGTCGAAAGTTATGTCATTGTTCTTGACCTACTCCACTTCTTACATCAGCACACACTCCATGTTAAAATTCTAGTTCACCATGGTTTCAAATTCGTTTTCACATTATAAGTTTATTGATTAATATATGCATGTCGACATATGCCGTGGAAAAGCAATATAAAGTTAGCTAAAACATAAACAATATTTCTACTTGATAATTATTTTTATTAGCGGAATGTATCGCATTTACCACCTTTGAGGTGTGCACATCAGCAAAATGCTGACCATTGTACATAATTGTAATTGTACATACAACTAGAAGGCTGATACTCGCCGCTGAAATATTAAATTTAATTACTATATATGTTTAAACGTAAAAATACATAAAACCTATAAAAATGAATATAGAACTTGGTCTTAAATAGGAATATATTGACATTGCCCAAATTATGTTCTTGTCTAGACGAGAGAAAACAATGACTGTGGGAACTGTTGATATTATAATTGCCTATTGAGTCCTATAATAATGACTGAAAGGTGAAAATTCTAGACGGAAGCTCTCAATATATATAATTTCTGTAAATCATCTACAGCTATGGGTAGGGATGTTTTTAATAACAAATATTGAATTTTTACTTTGAACTGTGGATCATTATCTAAGGTTCTTTCTAATGCTTGAGTAGTGATGATATTGCACGGATATATACACATATATTGATATATTCATAAAAACGGAAACTTCGTTCCGACACACTTAACCCCTTTTATTTAATCCTGGGCGATGAGATCTCGACCTTCTGGATCCTGGGTTTTGGAAGATGTTAAGATTGGTTTTATATGTATATACGTGCGATTTTTGATGGCGGCTAACATACAAACATAACACGAAAATTACGTTACACAAAAAAATAAATAGTATACATGTATGCATCGTACGGGAGTTCCACAGCGGCACACGTCAGTTTCAATAGTTGAGCTAGTCAGTACAGCTCCAATTTCTTGCATTAGTTGTCGGTCTTGCTTCACTTGTATTGAAAAAATGCATGCACTTGCTGTTTGTTGGAAAGGAAAATTAAGTTTACAATTTAACTAATGCGGTGCCGCGAAAAAGCCGTCAGTTTTCGTGAAATTCAAGTTTTTTCAGTTACGGCTTTCTCCAAGCGGTCACACTGTCCAGGCCGGCGAGAAAGCGTATGAACCCGTGACATGAACCAACACATTTTCTATATAAACTTTAAAAAGTTCATACAGCTCTCACAGACTTTGTATCAGGCTTATTTTGTGGCTGCTTATAAGTATTCTACTGATTTTGTTGGTTATTATTAAATCTACCCTGGTTCCAAGAATAATTCTTATTCTGATTTTAATTACCATACGTATTTCGCTGGTAATTGTAATTATTGTTTTGTTATCTTGGCTTCTGGTTGAAATGTGTTTGTCCATTTCCACCAGAGTTTGGCTCACTATGTTTTCTCTGAGTAGTTGAGAAACTGTTTGCGAAATGAGCCCTCATGTTGTTGCTTTCTAATTCCTTAACTATGAACATTGCATTCGGCAGGTCAGGTGGATTAATTGAGAAAATAATATCTGAAATTAGGCCTATGAGGCCGTTAATGAAGACTCTAAGAGCTGCTTGTTTCTACCATAGGTCATAATAGTTTTATTAATTAGTAGAGTTAATTTTCTATTAACCGTACCATAATAATCCATTATGGATAATTTTCCCTAACTCAATAAAATAAATAAAATATTCAAAAATATGAATTGAACGTTTGTCGCTAAAGACAAAGTAAATTCTGGCCATTATGGCATCGAAATTGAATACTGTACCATTATGGGTAAAGACATCATTTGCCATTCCCGTTTTTTTTCTTAATATAAGTCAGAATAAAACCTTTTACTATCTCTGGCATATTGCCCCATGGCTAGTTCAGCTGATTGTCTCCAGCTTACATATTTATCTTCTTCACCTTTATATTCCCTAACAGATTTGATGATCTCATAAGATGTGTCGCACTTGATATTTGGATCTAAAATCTCTTTCTGATAAGCCTCAACCGATTTCATTTTATGAGAAAGCAGCGATCTTAAGTTTACAATCTTCTCTTTTAATGGATTGAATTGAAAATTTATAATTTGTTTATTTAAATCTCCTATATTCAAAATTGTATTGTTTGTTACTGCCAGATCGTTTGTATGTTCTAGTGGTGGATTCAGATGGAGTCTTTTGTTTGCCCCAGTCTGGCTGGTTGGACATTCTGACATTATGAGAATTTTTTTGAAATCAGAAATTAAGTCTTCCACTTTGTTTTTATATTTGATTTTTTACAATTTTTATTAAAAATAGTAATAATAATAAAAAAAATAGTATCGCTCACGAATCGTCCTCCTTATTTTTCCTTATTTTCTCTCGTTTTTTTTTGATCCTGTTGGGGTCGTCCTTGTCTTAAAAGATGATCTTGCTTGGGGTCGTCCTTCCTTTTTTGGTTTTTAAATTGGGGTCTTTCTTCTTTTTTAGAGTTTATTTTTGGAGATGGATTGCCCTTCAGCCTTTTTTTCATTGAATGTATTTTTTGATGATTTCGAAGATTTGTTTGTTAATTTTTGTTTTTAAACATTTTTAATTAACTGTATTTTACAATTGTTATTTGTTTCGATTAAATATTTCAGATACATTTTGTTCTTACTTTTTAATTTTTATATTGTCCGAACAGTGAATTTATACAACGATCACTATTTTGTAATTTGAGATTTAAGGGGATTATTTCATTAAATATTTTCCACCTTAATTTTTTTGATCAACGCAAACTTTCTATTTTTTGCAGGTTTGAAAGGATTTAAGGGGAATATTGCATTTATTAATTTCTACCTTATTTTGATCAACACAGGCTTTATATATTTGTCGGTTGTATCCAAAATTTTTTTTCCCTTTAATATTTTTTAGCGTTTATTTTAAAGCTTTTTTTGTTTGAATTTTTTGTTCACACGGCCCCATGTAGGCCGCCAATAAAGTTTCTTACTTCTGAATTAATTTAAAAAAAATTATTATTAATTTTCATTAATCATTTATTTACTATTAGACTTTATCAATAGGTCAAACTTTTTTAATTCACTGCTCTTTTATTTTCAAAATTTGTTCTGTTCGATTCGGATCTCCAAAACGGACTGCCACTCCTCTAGTTCAAAAATTGATAAAAAGAATGACTCAAGAGAGTCGAAAAATAGGATGATGCAGTTTGCCAATTAAATTTGAAGTCCAATTTTGGCCGAAAATTGATGTTTACATTAGCGGAGTTTAGGGACCGCTTTGGGGATTTTTTTGTTTATGTTAGCGGATTTAGGGCTCGCTTTTGGGGATCTTTTGTTTACGTAAGCGGATTCGGGGCTCTCTTGGGACTCCGATGTTTACAATATCGGCTTGGATGTTTACAGCATCCGTTTGTTATTAATTTGGAGGCCTGGTTGACAGAAATAGCTGACCACGGATTTATCTCGAGTCTGTCAGAGTTATCTGGAAATTAGCTCTCGGCTCGAAGTTGTTTATAAATTGAGTAAGAGCCCCTAAATAATGTGACCTGTAACTTGCACCGTAAACCCGGTTCTTGGGCGTTAATTCAAGCTTCTTGTTTAAAAGTATCATTGAGCTAAAGCCGTCAGTGAGTGCACTTCCGATTTTCTCCACACAAAAAAAAGGGAGCAAATATGCATTTGGACAGGGCTCCATTCTTAGACGTTGTACAAACATGCAGGGTATATTGGCAGATTAGGGATAGCCTAAAATCATAAAGATAAAGCCGTCAGTTTTTGAGAAAATCGATTTACATTAGGTGTTACGTGGGCACATTAGACCCTGAGTCCTGAAGAGGACTTGGGCCGATGGAGAGGCGTCCGATGTTCAGGCACCATTTTTGCCGGCATAAGCTACGTCGTATTCGGGTCATGGGATCTTGGTAGGCTCTCTCTCTCTCTCCAACATAATAAGAATAAATATTTAAAGTGCCTGGACAAATATTATTAGAGCGAAAGGTTCGTCAGTCGTCAGTCCAAACTGCCCCCCAAGCTTAGCTGTCGCTTGACCTCAATACGATCGGGCTGTAATTCGGCCATATTCCCTACACTTCATATATTCGTGTGCCAAAGCATCGTCGCGGGCCGCGCAATATGATCCCCTATTGTCAAGGTTGTCCGTCGAAAGTTATGTCATTGTTCTTGACCTACTCCACTTCTTACATCAGCACACACTCCATGTCAAAATTCTAGTTCACCATGGTTTCAAATTCGTTTTCACATTATAAGTTTTTTGATTAATATATGCATGTCGACATATGCCGTGGATAAGCAATATAAAGTTAGCTAAAACATAAATAATATTTCTACTTGATAATTATTTTTATTAGCGGAATGTATCGAATTTACCACCGGTGAGGTGTGCACATCAGCAAAATGCTGACCATTGTACATAATTGTAATTGTACATACAACTAGAAGGCTGATACTCGCCGCTGAAATATTAAATTTAATTACTATTTATGTTTAAACGTAAAAATGAATATAGAACTTGGTCTTAACTAGGAATATATTGACATTGCCCAAAAATATGTTCTTGTCTAGACGAGAGAAAACAATGACTGTGGGAACTGTTGATATTATAATTGCCTTTTGAGTCCTATAATAATGAATGAGTGGTGAAAATTCTAGACGGAAGCTCTCAATATATATAATTTCTGTAAATCATCTACAGCTATGGGTAGGGATGTTTTTAATAACAAATATTGAATTTTTACTTTGAATTGTGGATCATTATCTAAGGTTCTTTCTAATGCGAGTGAGTAGTGATGATATTGCACGGATATATACACATATATTGATATATTCATAAAAACGGAAACTTCGTTCCGACACACTTAACCCCTTTTATTTAATCCTGGGCGAAGAGATCTCGACGTTCTGGATCCTGGGTTTTGGAAGATGTTAAGATTGGTTTTATATGTATATACGTGCGATTTTTGATGGCGGCTAGCATACAAACATAACACGAAAATTACGTTACACAAAAAAATACATAGTATACATGTATGCATCGTACGGGAGTTCCACAGCGGCACACGTCAGTTTCAATGGTTGAGCTAGTCAGTACAGCTCCAATTTCTTGCATTAGTTGTCGGTCTTGCTTCACTTGTATTGAAAAAATGCATGCACTTGCTGTTTGTTGGAAAGGAAAATTAAGTTTACAATTTAACTAATGCGGTGCCGCGAAAAAGCCGTCAGTTTTCGTGAAATTCAAGTTTTTTCAGTTACGGCTTTCTCCAAGCGGTCACACTGTCCAGGCCGGCGAGAAAGCGTATGAACCCGTGACATGAACCAACACATTTTCTATATAAACTTTAAATAGTTCATACAGCTCTCACAGACGTTGTATCAGGCTTATTTTGTGGCTGCCTATAAGTATTCTACTGACTTTGTTGGCTATTATTAAATCTACCCTGGTTCCATAAATAATTCTTATTCTGATTATAATTACCATACGTATTTCGCTGGTAATTGTAATTATTTTTTTGTTATCCTTGCCAATTAATTTTGAAGTCCAATTTTGGCCGAAAATTGATGTTTACATAAGCGGAGTTTAGGGCCCGCTTTTGGGGATTTTTTTGTTTTTGTTAGCGGACTTAGGGCTCGCTTTTGGGGATCTTTTGTTTACGTAAGCGGACTCAGGGCTCTCTTGGGACTCCGATGTTTACAATATCGGCTTGGATGTTTACAGCATCCATTTGTGATTAATTTGGAGGCCTGGTTGACAGAAATAGCTGACCACGGATTTATCTCGAGTCTGTCAGTGTTATCTGGAAATTAGCTCTCGGCTCGAAGTTGTTTATAAATTGAGTAAGAGCCCCTAAATAATGTGTCCTGTAACTTGCACCGAAAACCTTGTTCTTGGGCGTTAATTCAAGCTTCTTGTTTAAAAGTATCATTGAGCTAGAGCCGTCAGTAAGTGCACTTCCGATTTTCCCCACACAAAAAAAAGGGAGCAAATATACATTTGGACAGGGCTCCATTCTTAGACGTTGTACAAACATGCATGGTATATTGGCAGATTAGGGATAGCCTAAAATCATAAAGATAAATCCGTCAGTTTTTGAGAAAATCGCTATACATTAGATGTTACGTGGGCATATTGGTGCCTGAGTCCTGAAGAGGACTTGGGCCGATGGAGAGGCGTCCGATGTTCAGGCACCATTTTTGCCGGCATAGGCTACGTCGTATTCGGGTCATGGGATCTTAGTAAGGCTCTCTCCTCTCCAACATAATAAAAAAATATATATTTGAAGGGCCTGGAAAAATATTATTAGAGCGTAAAGTTCGTCAGTCGTCAGTCCACACTGCCCAACAAGCTTAGCTGTCGCTTGACCGCAATACGATTGGGCTGTAATTCGGCCATATTCCCTGCTCTTCATATATTCGTGTGCCAAAGCATCGTCGCGGGCCGCGCAATATGATCCCCTATTGTCAAGGTTGTCCGTCGAAAGTTATGTCATTGTTCTTGACCTACTCCACTTCTTACATCAGCACACACTCCATGTCAAAATTCTAGTTCACCATGGTTTCAAATTCGTTTTCACATTATAAGTTTATTGATTAATATATGCATGTCGACATATGCCGTGGATAAGCAATATAAAGTTAGCTAAAACATAAGTAATATTTCTACTTGATAACTATTTTTATTAGCGGAATATATCGCATTTACCACCGGTGAGGTGTGCACATCAGCAAAATGCTGACCATTGTACATAATTGTAATTGTACATACAACTAGAAGGCTGATACTCGCCGCTGAAATATTAAATTTAATTACTATTTATGTTTAAACGTAAAAATACATAAAACCTATGAAAATGAATATAGAACTTGGTCTTAACTAGGAATATATTGACATTGCCCAAAAATATGTTCTTGTCTAGACGAGAGAAAACAATGACTGTGGGAACTGTTGATATTATAATTGCCTTTTTGCCTATAATAATGAATGAGTGGTGAAAATTCTAGACGGAAGCTCTCAATATATATAATTTCTGTAAATCATCTACAGCTATGGGTAGGGATGTTTTTAATAACAAATATTGAATTTTTACGTTGAACTGTGGATCATTATCTAAGGTTCCTTCTAATGCTTGAGTAGTGATGATATTGCACGGATATATACACATATATTGATATATTCATAAAAACGGAAACTTCGTTCCGGCACACTTAACCCCTTTTATTTAATCCTGGGCGATGAGATCTCGACGTTCTGGATCCTGGGTTTTGGAAGATGTTAAGATTGGTTTTATATGTATATACGTGCGATTTTTGATGGCGGCCAACATACATACATAACACGAAAATTACGTTACACAAAAAAATAAATAGTATATAGTTCCACAGCGGCACACGTCAGTTTCAATGGTTGAGTTTGTCAGTACAGCTCCAATTTCTTGCATTAGTTGTCGGTCTTGCTTCACTTGTATTGAAAAAATGCATGTAGTTGCTGTTTGTTGGAAAGGAAAATTAAATTTACAATTTAACTAATGCGGTTCCGCGAAAAAGCCGTCTTATTTTGTGGCTGCCTATAATTGTTGGTTATTATTAAATCTACCCTGGTTCCAAGAATAATTCTTATTCTGATTATAATTACCATACGTATTTCGCTGGTAATTGTAATTATTGTTTTGTTATCTTGGCTTCTGGTTGAAATGTGTTTGTCCATTTCCACCAGAGTTTGGCTCACTATGTTTTCTCTGAGTAGTTGAGAAACTGTTTCCGAAATGAGCACTCATGTTGTTGCTTACTAATTCCTGAACTATGACCATTGCATTCGGCAGGTCAGGTGGATTAATTGAGAAAATAATATCTGAAATTAGGCCTATGAGGAGGGTAATGAAGACTCTAAGAGCTGCTTGTTTCTACCATAGATCATAATAGTTTTATTAATTAGTAGAGTTAATTTTCTATTAACCGTACCATAATAATCCATTATGGATAATTTTCCCTAACTCAATACACTTAATTCCCGTTCAATAATATGAATTGGACGTTTGTCGCTAAAGACAAAGTCAATTCTGGCCATTATGACATCGAAATTTAATACCGTACCATCATGGGTTAAGGCATAATTTGCCTTTCCCGTTTTGTTTCTTAATATAAGTCAGAATAAAACCTTTTACTATCTGTGGCATATTGCCCCATGGCTAGTTCAGCTGATTGTCTCCAGCTTACATATTTATCTTCTTCACCTTTATATTTCCTAACAGATTTGATGATCTCATAAGATGTGTCGCACTTGATATTTGGATCTACAATCTCTTTCTGATAATCCTCAACCGATTTCATTTTATGAGAAAGCAGCGATCTTATGTTACGATCTCTCTAGTGGTGGATTCAGATGGAGTCTTTTGTTTGCCCCAGTCTGGCTTGTTGGAGATTCTGACATTTTGAGAATTTTTTTGAAATCAGAAATTAAGTCTTCCACTTTGTTTTTATATTTGAGTTTTTACAATTTTCTTTAAAAATAGTAATAATATTAAAAAATAGTATCGCTCACGAATCGTCCTCCTTACTTATCTTCTCCTTTATTTTTTTTTTATCCTGTTGGGGTCGTCTTTGTCTTAAAAGATGATCTTGCTTGGGGTCGTCCTTCCTTTTTTGGTTTTTAAATTGGGGCCTTTTTTCTTTTTTAGAGTTTATTTTTGGAGATGGATTGCCCTTCAGCCTTTTTTTCATTGAATGTCTTTTTTGATGATTTCAAAGATTTGTTTGTTAATTTTTGTTTTTAAACATTTTTAATTAACTGTATTTTACAATTGTTATTTGTTTCGATTAAATATTTCAGATACATTTTGTTCTTACTTTTTAATTTTTTTTATTGTCCGAGCAGTGAATTTATGCTACAATCACTATTTTGTAATTTAAGGTTAATTAATTAGTTTTTTTAATCAACACAAACTTTCTATTTTTTGCAGGTTTGAATGGATTTAAGGGGAATATTGCATTTATTAATTTCGACCTTATTTTGATCAACACAGGCTTTATATATTCGTCGGTTGTATCCAAAAATTTTTTTCCCTTTAATACTTTTTTAGCGTTTATTTTAAAGCTTTGTTTGTTTGAATTTTTTATTCACACGGCCCCACGTAGGGCGCCAATTAAGTTTCTTACTTCTGAATTAATTTAAAAAAAATTATTTTTAATTTTCATTAATCATTTATTTACTGTTACATCTTATCGGTAGGTCGAACCTTTTTAATTCACTGATCTTTTATTTTCAAAATTAGTTCTGTTCGATTCGGATCTCCAAAACGGACTGCCTCCCCTCTAGTTCAATGATCAATAATCAAACCTCGGCTTAGGAGAGAGAATGACTCAAGAGAGTCAAAAAATAGGATGATGCAATTTGCCAATTAAATTTGAAGTCCAATTTTGGCCGAAAATTGATGTTTACATTAGCGGAGTTTAGGGACCGCTTTGGGGATTTTTTTGTTTATGCTAGCGGACTTAGGGCTCGCTTTTGGGGATCTTTTGTTTACGTAAGCGGACTCAGGGCTCTCTTGGGACTCCGATGTTTACAATATCGGCTTGGATGTTTACAGCATCCATTTGTTATTAATTTGGAGGCCTGGTTGACAGAAATAGCTGACCACGGATTTATCTCGAGTCTGTCAGAGTTATCTGGAAATTAGCTCTCGGCTCGAAGTTGTTTATAAATTGAGTAAGAGCCCCTAAATAATGTGTCCTGTAACTTGCACCGTAAACCCGGTTCTTGGGCGTTAATTCAAGCTTCTTGTTTAAAAGTATCATTGAGCTAGAGCCGTCAGTGAGTGCACTTCCGATTTTCTCGACACGAAAAAAAGGGAGCAAATATACATTTGGACAGGGCTCCATTCTTAGACGTTGTACAAACATGCAGGGTATATTGGCAGATTAGGGATAGCCTAAAATCATAAAGATAAATCCGTCAGTTTTTGAGAAAATCGCTTTACATTAGGTGTTAAGTGGGCATATTAGAGCCTGAGTCCTGAAGAGGACTTGGGCCGATGGAGAGGCGTCCGATGTTCAGGCACCATTTTCGCCGGCATAAGATACGTCGTATTCGGGTGATGGGATCTTGGTAGGCTCTCTCTCTCTCTCCAACATAATAAGAATAAATATTTAAAGGGCCTGGAAAAATATTATTAGAGCGTAAAGTTTGTCAGTCGTCAGTCCACACTGCCCCACAAGCTTAGCTGTCGCTTGACCTCAATACGATCGGGCTGTGTTTCGGCCATATTCCCTGCCCTTCATACATTCGGGTGCCAAAGGATCGTCGCGAGCCGCGCAACACGATCCGCTATTGTCAAGGTTGTCCGTCGAAAGTTATGTCATTGTTCTTGACTTACTCCACTTCTTACATCAGCACACACTCCATGTCAAAATTCTAGTTCACCATGGTTTCAAATTCGTTTTCACATTATAAGTTTTTTGATTAATATATGCATGTCGACATATGCCGTGGATAAGCAATATAAAGTTAGCTAAAACATAAGTAATATTTCTACTTGATAATTATTTTTATTAGCGGAATGTATCGAATTTACCACCGGTGAGGTGCGCACATCAGCAAAATGCTGACCATTATACATAATTGTAATTGTACATACAACTAGAAGGCTGATACTCGCCGCTGAAATATTACATTTTTATATTTTTTTATATTAAATTCATAAAAACGGAAACTTCGTTCCGACACACTTAACCCCTTTTATTTAATCCTGGGCGATGAGATCTCGACGTTCTGGATCCTGGGTTTTGGAAGATGTTAAGATTGGTTTTATATGTATATACGTGCGATTTTTGATGGCGGCTAACATACATACATAACACGAAAATTACGTTACACAAAAAAATAAATTGTATAGAAGAATGCATCGTACGGGAAAATTAAATTTACAATTAAACTAATGCGGTTCCGCGAAAAAGCCGTCAGTTTTCGTTAAATTCAAGTTTTTTCAGTTACGGCTTTCTCCAAGCGGTCACACTGTCCAGGCCGGCGAGAAAGCGTATGAACCCGTGACATCCACCAACACATTTTCTATGTAAACTTTACATTGTTTGTACAGCTCTAACAGACGTTGTATCAGGCTTATTTTGTGACTGCCATAGGTCATAATAGTTTTTATTAATTAGTAGAGTTAATTTTCTATTTACCGTACCATAATAATCCATTATGGATAAATTTCCCTAACTCAATAAACTTAATTCCCGTTCAATAATATGAATTGGACGTTTGTCGCTAAAGACAAAGTCAATTCTGGCCATTATGGCATTGAAATTGAATACCGTACCATTATGGGTTAAGACATCATTTGCCATTCCCGTTTTGTTTCTTAATATAAGTCAGAATAAAACCTTTTACTATCTCTGGCATATTGCCCCATGGCTAGTTCAGCTGATTGTCTCCAGCTTACATATTTATCTTCTTCACCTTTATATTTCCTAACAGATTTGATGATCTCATAAGATGTGTCGCACTTGATATTTGGATCTAAAATCTTTTTCTGATAATCCTCAACCGATTTCATTTTATGAGAAAGCACCGATCTTAAGTTTACAAACATCTCTTTTAATGGATTGAATTGAAAATTTAAAATTTGTTTATTTAAATCTCCTTTATTTTTAAAGCTATTTAGTTTGTTACTGCCTGATGGTTTGTATGTTCTAGTGGTGGATTCAGGTGGTGTCTTTTGTTTGCCCCAGTCTGGATTGTTGGAGAATCTGACTTTTGAAATTTTTTTTTTCCACTTTGTTTTTATATTTGATTTTTTACAATTTTCTTTAAAAATAGTAATAATAATAGTATCGCTCACGAATCGTCCTCCTTATTTATCTTCTCGTTTTTTTTTTTCGATCCTGTCGCGGTCGTCTTTGTCTTAAAAGATGATCTCGCTTGAGGTCGTCCTTCCTTCTTTGGTTTTTAAATTGGGGTCGTTTTTCTTTTTTAGAGTTTTTTTTTGAGATGGATTGCCCTTCAGCCTTTTTTTCATTGAATGTATTTATTTTATGATTTTAATTTTTGTTTTTAAACATTTTTAATTAACTGTATTTTACAATTGTTATTTGTTTCGATTAAATATTTCAGGTACATTTTGTTGTTACTTTTTAATTTTTATATTGTCCGAGCAGTAAATTTAATTTATATATCATTAAATATTTTCCACCTTAATTTTTTTGATCAACACAAACTTTCTATTTTTTGCAGGTTTGAAAGGATTTAAGGGTAATATTGCATTTATTAATTTCTGCCTTATTTTGATCAACACAGGCTTTGTATATTTGTCGGTTGTATCCAAAACTTTTTTCCCTTTGAGCGTTTACTTTAAAGCTTTTTTGTTTGAATTTTTTATTCACACGGCCCCACGTAGGGCGCCAATTAAGTTTCTTACTTCAGAATTAATTTAAAAAAAATTATTATTAATTTTCATTAATCATTTATTTACTATTACATTTTATCGATAGGTCGAACCTTTTTAATTCACTGCTCTTTTATTTTCAAAATTTGTTCTGTTCGATTCGGTTCTCCAAAACGGACTGCCTCCTCTCTAGTTCAAAGATTAATAATCAAACCTTGGCTAAGGATATTTATCTTCTAAAATTGATAAAGAGAATGACTCAAGAGAGTCGAAAAATAGGATGATGCAATTTGCCAATTAAATTTGAAGTCCAATTTTGGCCGGAAATTGATGTTTACATTAGCGGAGTTTAGGGAGCGCATTTGGGGATTTTTTTGTTTATGTTAGCGGATTTAGGGCTCGCTTTTGGGGATCTTTTGTTTACGTAAGCGGACTCAGGGCCCTCTTGGGACTCCGATGTTTACAATATTGGCTTGGATGTTTACAGCATCCGTGTGTGATTAACTTGGAGGCCTGGTTGACAGAAATAGCTGACGGATTTATCTCGAGTCTGTCAGAGTTATCTGGAAATTAGCTCTCGTCTCGAAGTTGTTTATAAATTGAGTAAGAGCCCCTAAATAATGTGTCCTGTAACTTGCACCGTAAACCCGGTTCTTGGGCGTTAATTCAAGCTTCTTGTTTAAAAGTATCATTGAGCTAAAGCCGTCAGTGAGTTCACTTCCGATTTTCTCGACACGAAAAAGAGGGAGCAAATATACATTTGGTCAGGGCTCCATTCTTAGACGTTGTACAAGCATGCAGGGTATATTGGCAGATTACGGGTAGCCTAAAATCATAAAGATAAATCCGTCAGTTTTTGAGAAAATCGCATTACATTAGGTGTTACGTAGGCATATTAGTGCCTTAGTCCTGAAAAGGACTTGGGCCGAGGGACAGGCGTCCGATGTTCAGGCACCATTTTTGCCGGCATAAGCTACGTCGTATTCGGGTCATGGGATCTTGGTAGGCTCTCTCTCTCTCTCCAACATAATAAGAATAAATATTTAAAGTGCCTGGAAAAATATTATTAGAGCGAAAGGTTCGTCAGTCGTCAGTCCAAACTGCCCCCCAAGCTTAGCTGTCGCTTGACCTCAATACGATCGGGCTGTAATTCGGCCATATTCCCTACACTTCATATATTCGTGTGCCAAAGCATCGTCGCGGGCCGCGCAATATGATCCCCTATTGTCAAGGTTGTCCGTCGAAAGTTATGTCATTATTCTTGACCTACTCCACTTCTTACATCAGCACACACTCCATGTCAAAATTCTAGTTCACCATGGTTTCAAATTCGTTTTCACATTATAAGTTTATTGATTAATATATGCAAGTCGACATATGCCGTGGATAAGCAATATAAAGTTAGCTAAAACATAAGTAATATTTCTACTTGATAATTATTTTTATTAGCGGAATGTATCGAATTCAGCAAAATGCTGACCATTGTACATAATTGTAATTGTACATACAACTAGAAGGCTGATACTCGCCGCTGAAATATTAAATTTAATTACTATATATGTTTAAACGTAAAAATACAAAAAATTTATAAAAATGAATGTAGAACTTGGTCTTAACTAGGAATAACTAGGAATATATTGACATTGGGCAATGCAAATATGTTCTTGTCTAGACGAGAGAAAACAATGACTGTGGGAACTGTTGATATTATAATTGCCTTTTGAGCCCTATTATAACGAATGAGTGGTGAAAATTTAGACGGAAGGTCTCAATATATAATTTCTGTAAATCATCTACAGCTATGGGTAGGGATGTTTTTGATAACAAATATTGAACTCTTACGTTGAACTGTGGATCATTATCTAAGGTTCTTTCTAATGCTTGAGTAGTGATGATATTGCACGGATATATACACATATATTGATATATTCATAAAAACGGAAACTTCGTTCCGACACACTTAGCCCCTTTTATTTAATCCTGGGCGATCAGATCTCGACGTTCTGGATCCTCGGTTTTGGAAGATGTTAAGATTGGTTTTATATATATATACGTGAGATTTTTGATGGCGGCTCACAAAAACATAACACATGTATGCATCGTACGGGAGTTCCACAGCGGCACACGTCAGTTTCAATGGTTGAGCTAGTCAGTGCAGCTCCAATTTCTTGCATTAGTTGTCGGTCTTGCTTCACTTGTATTGAAAAAATGCATGTAGTTGCTGTTTGTTCGAAAGGAAAATTAAATTTACAATTCAACTAATGCGGTGCCGCGAAGAAGCCGTCAGTTTTCGTGAAATTCAAGTTTTTTCAGTTACGGCTTTCTCCAAGCGGTCACACTGTCCAGGCCGGCGAGAAAGCGTATGAACCCGTGACATGAACGAACACATTTTCTATATAAACTTTAAAAAGTTCATACAGCTCTCACAGACGTTGTATCAGGCTTATTTTGTGGCTGCCTATAAGTATTCTACTGATTTTGTTGGTTATTATTAAATCTACCCTGGTTCCAAGAATAATTTTTATTCTGATTATAATTACCATACGTATGTCGCTGGTAATTGTAATTATTGTTTTGTTATCTTGGCTTCTGGTTGAAATGTGTTTGTCCATTTCCACCAGAGTTTGGCTCACTATGTTTTCTCTGAGTAGTTGAGAAACTGTTTGCGAAATGAGCCCTCATGTTGTTGCTTTCTAATTCCTTAACTATGACCATTGCATTCGGCAGGCCAGGTGGATTAATTGAGAAAATAATATCTGAAATTGGGCCTATGAGGCCGGTAATGAAGACTCTAATAGCAGCTTGTTTCTACCATAGGTCATAATAGTTTTATTAATTAGTAGAGTTAATTTTCTATTAACCGTACCATAATAATCCATTATGGATAATTTTTCCTAACTCAATACACTTAATTCCCGTTCAATAATATGAATTGGACGTTTGTCGCTAAAGACAAAGTCAATTCTGGCCATTATGGCATCGAAATTGAATACCGTACCATTATGGGTTAAGACATCATTTGCCATTCCCGTTTTGTTTCTTAATATAAGTCAGAATAAAACCTTTTACTATCTCTGCTGCGATCTTAAGTTTACAATCTTTTAATGGATTGAATTGAAAATTTATAATTTGTTTATATAAATCTCCTATATTTAACATTGTATTGTTTATTACTGTCTGATGGTTTGTATGTTCTAGTGGTGGATTCAGGTGGAGTCTTTTGTTTGCTCCAGTCTGTCTAGTTGGAGATTCTGACATTTTGAGAATTTTTTTGAAATCATAAATTAAGTCTTCCACTTTGTTTTTATATTTGATTTTTTACAATTTTCTTTAAAAATAGTAATAATAATTAAAAAAATAGTATCGCTCACGAATCGTCCTCCTTTTTTTTCCTTATTTTCTCTCTTTTTTTTTTTTTGATCCTGTTGGGGTCGTCTTTGTCTTAAAATATGATCTTGCTTGGGGTCGTCCCTCCTTCTTTGGTTTTTAAATTGGGGTCTTTTTTATTTTTTAGAGTTTATTTTTGGAGATTTTTATTGAATGTTTTTTTTTTCGATGATTTCGAAGATTTGTTTGTTAATTTTTGTTTTTAAACATTTTTAATTAACTGTATTTCACAATTGCTATTTGTTTCGATTAAATATTTCAGATACATTTTGTTGATACTTTTTAATTTTTATATTGTCTGAGCAGTGAATTTATGCTACGATCACTATTTTGTAATTTGAGATGTAAGGGGATTATTTCATTAAATATTTTCCACCTTAATTTTTTTGATCAACACAAACTTTCTATTTTTTGCAGGTTTGAAAGGATTTAAGGGGAATATTGCATTTATTAATTTCTACCTTATTTTGATCAACACAGGCTTTATATATTTGTCGGTTGAATCCAAAATTTATTTTCCCTTTAATATTTTTTAGCGTTTATTTTAAAGCTTTTTTTGTTTGAATTTTTTATTCACACGGCCCCATGTAGGCCGCCAATAAAGTTTCTTACTTCTGAATTAATTTTAAAAAAATTATTATTAATTTTCATTAATCTTTTATTTACTATTAGACTTTATCAATAGGTCAAACTTTTTTAATTCACTGCTCTTTTATTTTCAAAATTTGTTCTGTTCGATTCGGATCTCCAAAACGGACTGCCTCCTCTCTAGTTCAATTATTAATAATCAAACCTTGGCTTAGGATATTTACCTTCAAAAATTGATAAAGAGAATGACTCAAGAGAGTCACAACATAGGATGATGCAATTTGCCAATTAAATTTGAAGTCCAATTTTGGCCGGAAATTGATGGTTACATTAGCGGAGTTTAGGGCTCGCTTTTGGGGATCTTTTGTTTACGTAAGCGGACTCAGGGCCCTCTTGGGACTCCGATGTTTACAATATCGGCTTGGATGTTTACAGCATCCGTTTGTGATTAATTTGGAGGCCTGGTTGACAGAAATAGCTGACGGATTTATCTCGAGTCTGTCAGAGTTATCTGGAAATTAGCTCTCGGCTCGAAGTTGTTTATAAATTGAGTAAGAGCCCCTAAATAATGTGTCCTGTAACTTGCACCGTAAACCTGGTTCTTGGGCGTTAATTCAAGCTTCTTGTTTAAAAGTATCATTGAGCTAAAGCCGTCAGTGAGTGCACTTCCGATTTTCTCGACACGAAAAAGAGGGAGCAAATATACATTTGGACAGGGCTCCATTCTTAGACGTTGTACAAGCATGCAGGGTATATTGGCAGATTAGGGATAGCCTAAAATCATAAAGATAAAGCCGTCAGTTTTTGAGAAAATCGCATTACATTAGGTGTTACGTGGGCATATTGGTGCCTGAGTCCTGAAAAGGACTTTGGCCGATGGAGAGGCGTCCGATGTTCAGGCACCATTTTTGCCGGCATAAGCTACGTCGTATTCGGGTCATGGGATCTTGGTAGGCTCTCTCTCTCTCTCTCTCTCCAACATAATAAGAATAAATATTTAAAGTGCCTGGACAAATATTATTAGAGCGAAAGGTTCGTCAGTCGTCAGTCCAAACTGCCCCCCAAGCTTAGCTGTCGCTTGACCTCAATACGATCGGGCTGTAATTCGGCCATATTCCCTACACTTCATATATTCGTGTGCCAAAGCATCGTCGCGGGCCGCGCAATATGATCCCCTATTGTCAAGGTTGTCCGTCGAAAGTTATGTCATTGTTCTTGACCTACTCCACTTCTTACATCAGCACACACTCCATGTCAAAATTCTAGTTCACCATGGTTTCAAATTCGTTTTCACATTATAAGTTTATTGATTAATATATGCAAGTCGACATATGCCGTGGATAAGCAATATAAAGTTAGCTAAAACATAAGTAATATTTATACTTGATAATTATTTTTATTAGCGGAATGTATCGAATTTACCACCGGTGAGGTGCGCACATCAGCAAAATGCTGACTATTGTACATAATTGTAATTGAACATACAACTAGAAGGCTGATACTCGCCGCTGAAATATTAAATTTAATTACTATATATGTTTAAACGTAAAAATACATAAAACCTATGAAAATGAATATAGAACTTGGTCTTAACTAGGAATATATTGACATTGCCCAAAAATATGTTCTTGTCTAGACGAGAGAAAACAATGACTGTGGGAACTGTTGATATTATGATTGCCTTTTGAGTCCTATTATAATGAATGAGCTGTGAAAATTCTAGACGGAAGGTCTCAATATATAATTTCTGTGAATCATCTACAGCTATGTGTAGGAACGATTTTAATAACAAATATTGAACTCTTACGTTGAACTGTGGATCATTATCTAAGGTTCTTTCTAATGCTTGAGTAGTGATGATATTGCACGGATATATACACATATATTAATATATTCATAAAAATGGAAACTTCGTTCCGACACACTTATCCCCTTTTATTTAATCCTGGGCGATGAGATCTCGACGTTCTGGATCCTCGGTTTTGGAAGATGTTAAGATTGGTTTTATATATATATACGTTACACAAAAAAAAATAGCACTATAGCAGTATAAATATGTATACATGTATGCATCGTACGGGAGTTCCATAGCGGCACACGTCAGTTTCAATGGTTGAGCTGGTCAGTGCAGCTCCAATTTCTTGCATTAGTAGTCGGTCTTGCTTCACTTGTATTGAAAAAATGCATGCACTTGCTGTTTGTTGGAAAGGAAAGTTAAATTTACTATTAAACTAATAACTTCCGAAAAAGCCGTCAGTTTTCGTGAGATTCAAGTTTTTTCAGTTATGGCTTTCTCCAAGCGGTCACACTGTCCAGGCCGGCGAGAAAGCGTATGAACCCGTGACATGAACCAACACATTTTTTATGTAAACTTTAAATAGTTCATACAGCTCTCATAGACGTTGTATCAGTATTATTTTGTGGCTGCCTATAAGTGTTCCACTGATTTTGTTGGTTGTTATTAAATCTACTCTGGTTCCAAGAATAATTCTTATTCTGATTATAATTACCATACGTATTTCGCTGGTAATTGTAATTATTGTTTTGTTATCTTGGCTTCTGGTTGAAATGTGTTTGTCCATTTCCACCAGAGTTTGGCTCACTATGTTTTCTCTGAGTAGTTGAGAAACTGTTTGCGAAATGAGCACTCATGTTGTTGCTTTCTAATTCCTGAACTATGACCATTGCATTCGGCAGGTCAGGTGGATTAATTGAGAAAATAATATCTGAAATTAGGCCTATGAGGCCGGTAATGAAGACTCTAATAGCTGCTTGTTTCTACCATAGGTCATAATAGTTCTATTAATTAGTAGAGTTAATTTTCTATTAACCGTACCATAATAATCCATTATGGATAATTTTCCCTAACTCAATACACTTAATTCCCGTTCAATAATATGAATTGGACGTTTGTCGCTAAAGACAAAGTCAATTCTGGCCATTATGGCATCGAAATTGAATACCGTACCATCATGGGTTAAGGCATCATTTGCCATTCCCGTTTTGTTTCTTAATATAAGTCAGAATAAAACCTTTTATTATCTCTGCTGCGATCTTAAGTTTACAATCTTTTTTTTTAATGGATTGAATTGAAAATTTATAATTTGTTTATTTAAATCTCCTATATTCAACATTGTATTGTTTGTTACTGCCAGATCGTTTGTATGTTCTAGTGGTGGATTCAGGTGGAGTCTTTTGTTTGCCCCAGTCTGGCTTGTTGGAGATTCTGACATTTTGAGAATTTTTTTGATTTTTTACAATTTTCTTTAAAAATAGTAATAATAATAAAAAATAGTATCGCTCACGAATCGTCCTCCTTATTTATCTTCTCCTTTTTTTTTTTTTGATCCTGTTGGGGTCGTCTTTGTCTTAAAAGATGATCTTGCTTGGGGTCGTCCTTCCTTCATTTGTTTTTAAATTGGGGTCTTTCTTTTCTTTTAGAGTTTATTTTTGGAGATGGATTGCCCTTCAGCCTTTTTTTCATTGAATGTTTTTTTTTGATAATTTCGAAGATTTGTTTGTTAATTTTTGTTTTTAAACATTTTTAATTAACTGTATTTCACAATTGCTATTTGTTTCGATTAAATATTTCAGATACATTTTGTTCTTACTTTTTAATTTTTATATTGTCCGAGCAGTGAATTTCTGCTACGAGTACTATTTTGTAATTTGAGATGTAAGGGGATTATTTCATTAAATATTTTCCACCTTAATTTTTTTGATCAACACAAACTTTCTATTTTTTGCAGGTTTGAAAGGATTTAAGAGGAATATTGCATTTATTAATTTCTACCTTATTTTGATCAACACAGGCTTTATATATTTGTCGGTTGTATCCAAAATTTTTTTTCCCTTTAATATTTTTTAGCGTTTATTTTAAAGCTTTTTTTGTTTGAATATTTTATTCACACGGCCCCATGTAGGCCGCCAATAAACTTTCTTACTTCTGAATTCATTTTAAAGAAATTATTATTAATTTTTATTAATCATTTATTTACTATTAGACTTTATCAATAGGTCAAACTTTTTTAATTCACTGCTCTTTTATTTTCAAAATTTATTCTGTTCGATTCGGATCTCCAAAATGGACTGCCTCCCCTCTCGTTCAATGATCAATAATAAACCTCGGCTTAGGAGATTTATCTTCCAGACAGTCGGAAAATAGGATGATGCAATTTGCCAATTAAATTTGAAGTCCAATTTTGGCCGGAAATTGATGCTTACATTAGCGGAGTTTAGGGGCCGCTTTGGGGATTTTTTTGTTTATCTTAGCGGACTTAGGGCTCGCTTTTGGGGATCTTTTGTTTACGTAAGCGGACTCAGGGCTCTCTTGGGACTCCGATGTTTACAATATCGGCTTGGATGTTTACAGCATCCCTTTGTGAATAATTTGTGAATAATTTGTCAACCAGGGTTGACAGAAATAGCTGACCACGGATTTATCTCGAGTCTGTCAGAGTTATCTGGAAATTAGCTCTCGGCTCGAAGTTGTTTATAAATTGAGTAAGAGCCCCTAAATAATGTGTCCTGTAACTTGCACCATAAACCCGGTTCTTGGGCGTTAATTCAAGCTTCTTGTTTAAAAGTATCATTGAGCTAGAGCCGTCAGTGAGTGCACTTCCGATTTTCCCCACACAAAAAAAAAGGGAGCAAATATACATTTGGACAGGGCTCCATTCTTAGACGTAGTACAAACATGCAGGGTATATTGGCAGATTGAGATAGCCTAAAATCATAACGATAAATCCGTCAGTTTTTGAGAAAATCACTTTACATTAGGTGTTACGTGGGCATATAAGAGCCTGAGTCCTGAAGAGGACTTGGGCCGATGGAGAGGCGACCGATGTTCAGGCACCATTTTTGCCGGCATAAGCTACGTCGTATACGGGTGATGGGATCTTGGTAGGCTCTCTCTCTCCCCAACATAATAAGAATAAATATTTAAAGGGCCTGGAAAAATATTATTAGAGCGAAAAGTTCGTCAGTCGTCAGTCCAAACTGCCCCCCAAGCTTAGCTGTCGCTTGACCGCAATACGATCGGGCTGTGTATCGGCCATATTCCCTGCTTTTCATACATTCGTGTGCCAATGAAACGTCGCGGGCCGCGCAATACGATCCCCTATTGTCAAGGCTGTCCGTCGAAAGTTATGTCGTTGTTCTTGACCTACTCCAATTCTTACATCACCCATGTTAAAATTCTAGATCACCATGGTTTCAAATTCGTTTTCACATTATAAGTTTATTTATTAATATATGCATGTCGACATATGCCGTGGATAAGCAATATAAAGTTGGCTAAAACATAAGTAATATTTCTACTTGACAATTATTTTTATTAGCGGAATGTATCGAATTTACCACCGGTGAGGTGCGCACATCAGCAAAATGCTGAACATTGTACGTAATTGTAAGGCTGATAGTCGCCGCTAAAATATTAAATTTAATTACTATATATGTTTAAACGTAAAAATACAAAAAATTTATAAAAATGAATGTAGAACTTGGTCTTAACTAGGAATATATTGACATTGGGCAATGCAAATATGTTCTTGTCTAGACCAGAGAAAACAATGACTGTGAGAACTGTTGATATTATGATTGCCTTTTGAGTCCTATTATAATGAATGAGTGGTGAAAATTCTAGACGGAAGGTCTCAATATATAATTTCTGTAAATCATCTACAGCTATGGGTAGGGACGTTTTTAATAACAAATATTGAACTCTTACGTTGAACTGTGGATCATTATCTAAGGTTCTTTCTAATGCTTGAGTAGTGATGATATTGCACGGATATATACACATATATTAATATATTCATAAAAACGGAAACTTCGTTCCGACACACTTAACCCCTTTTATTTAATCCTGGGCGATGAGATCTCGACGTTCTGGATCCTGGGTTTTGGAAGATGTTAAGATTGGTTTTATATGTATATACGTGCGATTTTTGATGGCGGCTAACATACAAACATACCTACAAACAAACGAAAATTACGTTACACAAAAAAATAAATAGTATACATGTATGCATCGTACGGGAGTTCCACAGCGGCACACGTCAGTTTCAATAGTTGAGCTAGTCAGTACAGCTCCAATTTCTTGCATTAGTTGTCGGTCTTGCTTCACTTGTATTGAAAAAATGCATGCACTTGCTGTTTGTTGGAAAGGAAAATTAAATTTACAATTTAACTAATGCGGTTCCGCGAAAAAGCCGTCTTATTTTGTGGCTGCCTATAATTGTTGGTTATTATTAAATCTACCCTGGTTCCAAGAATAATTCTTATTCTGATTATAATTACCATACGTATTTCGCTGGTAATTGTAATTATTGTTTTGTTATCTTGGTTTCTGGTTGAAATGTGTTTGTCCATTTCCACCAGAGTTTGGCTCACTATGTTTTCTCTGAGTAGTTGAGAAACTGTTTGCGAAATGAGCACTCATGTTGTTGCTTTCTAATTCCTGAACTATGACCATTGCATTCGGCAGGTCAGGTGGATTAATTGAGAAAATAATATCTGAAATTAGGCCTATGAGGAGGGTAATGAAGACTCTAAGAGCTGCTTGTTTCTACCATAGATCATAATAGTTTTATTAATTAGTAGAGTTAATTTTCTATTAACCGTACCATAATAATCCATTATGGATAATTTTCCCTAACTCAATACACTTAATTCCCGTTCAATAATATGAATTGGACGTTTGTCGCTAAAGACAAAGTCAATTCTGGCCATTATGACATCGAAATTTAATACCGTACCATCATGGGTTAAGGCATAATTTGCCTTTCCCGTTTTGTTTCTTAATATAAGTCAGAATAAAACCTTTTACTATCTCTGGCATATTGCCCCATGGCTAGTTCAGCTGATTGTCTCCAGCTTACATATTTATCTTCTTCACCTTTATATTTCCTAACAGATTTGATGATCTCATAAGAAGTGTCGCACTTGATATTTGGATCTACAATCTCTTTCTGATAATCCTCAACCGATTTCATTTTACGAGAAAGCCGCGATCTTATGTTTACAATCTCCTCTTTTAATGGATTGAATTGAATATTTATAATTTGTTTATATAAATCTCCTATATTTAACATTGTATTGTTTGTTACTGCCAGATGGCTTGTAGGTTCTAGTGGTGGATTCAGATGGAGTCTTTTGTTTGCCCCAGTCTGGCTTGTTGGACATTCTGACATTATGAGAATTTTTTTGAAATCAGAAATTAAGTCTTCCACTTTGTTTTTATATTTGATTTTTTACAATTTTCTTTAAAAATAGTAATAATAATTAAAAAAATAGTATCGCTCACGAATCGTCCTCCTTATTTTTCCTCTCGTTTTTTTTTTTTTTGATCCTGTTGGGGTCGTCCTTGTCTTAAAAGATGATCTTGCTTGGGGTCGTCCTTCCTTCATTTGTTTTTAAATTGGGGTCTGTCTTCTTGTTTAGAGTTTTTTTTTTGAGATGGATTGCCCTTCAGCCTTTTTTCATTGAATGTCTTTTTTTGATGATTTCGAAGATTTGTTTGTTAATTTTTGTTTTTAAACATTTTTAATTAACTGTATTTTACAATTGCTATTTGTTTCGATTAAATATTTCAGATACACTTTGTTGTTACTTTTTAATTTTTATGTTGTCCGAGCAGTGAATTTATGCTACGATCACTATTTTCAAATTTGAGATGTAAGGGGATTATTTCATTAAATATTTTCCACCTTAATTTTTTTGATTAACACAAACTTTCTATTTTTTGCAGGTTTGAAAGGATTTAAGGGTAATATTGCATTTATTAATTTCTATCTTATTTTGATCAACACAGGCTTTATATATTTGTCGGTTGTATCCAAAATTTTTTTTCCCTTTAATATTTTTTAGCGTTTATTTTAAAGCTTTTTTTGTTTGAATTTTTTATTCACACGGCCCCATATAGGCCGCCAATAAAGTTTCTTACTTCTGAATTAATTTTAAAAAAATTATTATTAATTTTCATTAATCATTTATTTACTATTAGACTTTATCAATAGGTCAAACTTTTTTAATTCACTGCTCTTTTATTTTCAAAATTTGTTCTGTTCGATTCGGTTCTCCAAAACGGACTGCCTCCCCTCTAGTTCAAAAATTGATAAAAAGAATGACTCAAGAGAGTCGGAAAATAGGATGATGCAATTTGCCAATTAAATTTGAAGTCCAATTTTGGCCGGAAATTGATGTTTACATTAGCGGAGTTTAGGGGCCGCTTTGGGGATTTTTTTGTTTATGTTAGCGGACTTAGGGCTCGCTTTTGGGGATCTTTTGTTTACGTAAGCGGATTCGGGGCTCTCTTGGGACTCCGATGTTTACAATATCGGCTTGGATGTTTACAGCATCCCTTTGTGAATAATTTGTGAATAATTTGTCAACCAGGGTTGACAGAAATAGCTGACCACGGATTTATCTCGAGTCTGTCAGAGTTATCTGGAAATTAGCTCTCGGCTCGAAGTTGTTTATAAATTGAGTAAGAGCCCCTAAATAATGTGTCCTGTAACTTGCACCGTAAACCCGTTTCTTGGGCGTTAATTCAAGCTTCTTGTTTAAAAGTATCATTGAGCTAGAGCCGTCAGTAAGTGCACTTCCGATTTTCCCCACACAAAAAAAAAGGGAGCAAATATACATTTGGACAGGGCTCCATTCTTAGACGTAGTACAAACATGCAGGGTATATTGGCAGATTGAGATAGCCTAAAATCATAAAGATAAATCCGTCAGTTTTTGAGAAAATCGCATTACATTAGGTGTTACGTGGGCATATTGGTGCCTGAGTCCTGAAAAGGACTTGGGCCGAGGGAGAGGCGTCCGATGTTCAGGCACCATTTTTGCCGGCATAGGCTACATCGTATTCGGGTCATGGGATCTTGGTAGGCTCTCTCCTCTCCAACATAATAAGAATAAATATTTAAAATGCCTGGAAAAATATTATTAGAGCGAAAAGTTCGTCAGTCGTCAATCCACACTGCCCCACAAGCTTAGCTGTCGCTTGACCGCAATACGATCGGGCTGTGTTTCGGCCATATTCCCTGCCGTGCCGTGTTTCAATGAATCGTCGCGGGCCGCGCAATACGATCCCCTATTGTCAAGGTGGTCCTTCGAAAGTTATGTCATTGTTCTTGACCTACTCCACTTCTTACATCAGCACACACTCCATGTTAAAATTCTAGTTCACCATGGTTTCAAATTCGTTTTCACATTATAAGTTTATTGATTAATATATGCAAGTCGACATATGCCTTGGATAAACATTATAAAGTTGGCTAAAACATAAGTAATATATCTACTTGATAATTATTTTTATTAGCGGAATGTATCGAATTTACCACCGGTGAGGTGCGCACATCAGCAAAATGCTGACCATTGTACATAATTGTAATTGTACATACAACTAGAAGGCTGATACTCGCCGCTGAAATATTAAATTTAATTACTATTTATGTTTAAACGTAAAAATACAAAAAACCTATAAAAATGAATATAAAACTTGGTAATTGTAATTATTGTTTTGCTATCTTGGCTTCTGGTTGAAATGTGTTTGTCCATTTCCACCAGAGTTTGGCTCACTATGTTTTCTCTGAGTAGTTGAAAAACTGTTTGCGAAATGAGCCCTCTTGTTGTTGCTTTCTAATTCCTGAACTATGACCATTGCATTTGGCAGGTCAGGTGGATTAATTGAGAAAATAATATCTGAAATTAGGCCTATGAGGCCGGTAATGAAGACTCTAAGAGCTGCTTGTTTCTACCATAGGTCATAATAGTTTTATTAATTAGTAGATTTAATTTTCTATTAACCGTACCATAATAATCCATTATGGATAATTTTTCCTAAGTCAATACACTTAATTCCCGTTCAATAATATGAATTCAATTCAATTCAATTAAATACCATACCATTATGGGTTAAGGCATCATTTGCCATTCCCGTTTTGTTTCTTAATATAAGTCAGAATAAAACATTTTACTACCTCTGCTGCGGTCTTAAGTTTACAATCTTCTCTTTTAATGGATTGAATTGAAAATTTATAATTTGTTTATTTAAATCTCCTATATTCAACATTGTATGGTTTGTTACTGCCAGATCGTTTGTATGTTCTAGTGGTGGATTCAGGTGGAGTCTTTTGTTTGCCCCAGTCTGGCTTGTGGGAGATTCTGACATTTTGATAATTTTTTTGAAATCAGAAATTAAGTCTTCCACTTTGTTTTTATATTTGTTTTTTAAAAATTTCTTTAAAAATAGTAATAATAATAAAAAAAATAGTATCACTCACGAATCGTCCTCCTTATTTATATTCTCGTTTTTTTTTTTTGGGTCGTCCTTGTCTTAAAAGATGATCTTGCCTGGGGTCCTTCCTTCTTTGGTTTTTAAATTAAGGTCTTTCTTCTTTCTTAGAGTTTATTTTTGGAGATGGATTGCCCTTCAGCCCTTTTTTCATTGAATGTCTTTTTTGATGATTTCGAAGATTTGTTTGTTAATTTTTGTTTTTAAACATTTTTAATTAACTGTATTTTACATTTGTTATTTGTTTCGATTAAATATTTCAGATACATTTTGTTGTTACTTTTTAATTTTTATATTGTCCGAGCAGTGAATTTCTGCTACGAGTACTATTTTGTAATTTGAGATTTAAGGGGATTATTTCATTAAATATTTTCCACCTTAATTTTTTTGATCAACACAAACTTTCTAATTTTTGTAGGTTGTAAAGGATTTAAGGGGAATATTACATTTATTAATTTCTACCTTATTTTGATCAACACAGGCTTTATATATTCGTAGGTTGTATCCAAAATTTTTTTCCCTTCAATATTTTTTTAGCGTTTATTTTAAAGCTTTTTTATTTGAATTTTTTATTCACACGGCCCACGTAGGGCGCCAATTAAGTTTCTTACTTCTGAATTAATTAAAAAAAAAATATTTTTAATTTTCATTAATCATTTATTTACTATTACACTTTATCGATAGGTCGAACCTTTTTAATTCCCTGCTCTTTTATTTTCAAAATTTGTTCTGTTCGATTCGGATCTCCAAAACGACTGCCTCCCCTCTAGTTCAATGATCAATTATCAAACCTCGGCTTAGGAGATTTATCTTCCAAAATTGATAAAAAGAATGACTCAAGAGAGTCAAAAAATAGGATGATGCAGTTTGCCAATTAAATTTGAAGTCCAATTTTGGCCGAAAATTGATGTTTACATTAGCGGAGTTTAGGGACCGCTTTGGGAATTTTTTTGTTTATGTTAGCGGATTTAGGGCTCGCTTTTGGGGATCTTTTGTTTACGTAAGCGGACTCAGGGCTCTCTTGGGACTCCGATGTTTACAATATCGGCCTGAATGTTTACAGCATCCGTTTTTGATTAATTTGGAGGCCTGGTTGACAGAAATAGCTGACCACGGATTTATCTCGAGTCTGTCAGAGTTATCTGGAAATTAGCTCTCGGCTCGAAGTTGTTTATAAATTGAGTAAGAGCCCCTAAATAATGTGTCCTGTAACTTGCACCGTAAACCCGGTTCTTGGGCGTTAATTCAAGCTTCTTGTTTAAAAGTATCATTGAGCTAGAGCCGTCAGTAAGTGCACTTCCGATTTTCCCCACACAAAAAAAAGGGAGCAAATATACATTTGGACAGGGCTCCATTCTTAGACGTTGTACAAACATGCAGGGTATATTGGCAGATTAGGGATAGCCTAAAATCATAAAGATAAAGCCGTCAGTTTTTGAGAAAATCGCTTTACATTAGGTGTAACGTCTCTTTATACATTCGTGTGCCAAAGCATCGTCGCGAGCCGCGCAATACGATCCCCTATTGTCAAGGTTGTCCGTCGAAAGTTATGTCATTGTTCTTGACCTACTCCACTTCTTACATCAGCACACACTCCATGTTAAAATTCTAGTTCACCATGGTTTCAAATTCGTTTTCACATTATAAGTTTATTGATTAATATATGCATGTCGACATATGCCGTGGATAAGCAATATAAAGTTAGCTAAAACATAAGTAATATTTCTACTTGATAATTATTTTTATTAGCGGAATCGAATTTACCACCGGTGAGGTGCGCACATCAGCAAAATGCTGACCATTGTACATAATTGTAATTGTACATACACCTACAAGGCTGATACTCGCCACTGAAATATTAAATTTAATTACTATACATGTTTAAACGTAAAAATACATAAAACCTATAAAAATGAATAAAGAACTAGGTCTTAACTAGGAATATATTGACATTGGGCAATGCAAATATGTTCTTGTCTAGACGAGAGAAAACAATGACTGTGGGAACTGTTGATATTATAATTGCCTTTTGAGTGCCTTTAATAATGAATGCCTTTAATAATGAATGAGTCGTGAAAATTCTAGACGGAAGCTCTCAATATATATAATTTCTGTAAATCATCTACAGCTATGGGTAGGGATGTTTTAAATAACAAATATTGAATTTTTACGTTGAACTGTGGATCATTATCTAAGGTTCTTTCTAATGCTTGAGTAGTGATGATATTGCACGGATATATACACATATATTGATATATTCAAAAAAACGGAAACTTCGTTCCGACACACTTAACCCCTTTTATTTAATCCTGGGCGATGAGATCTCGACGTTCTGGATCCTGTGTTTTGGAAGATGTTAAGATTGGTTTTATATGTATATACGTGCGATTTTTGATGGCGGCCAACATACATACATAACACGAAAATTACGTTACACAAAAAAATGAATAGTATATAGTTCCACAGCGGCACACGTCAGTTTCAATGGTTGAACTTGTCAGTACAGCTCCAATTTCTTGCATTAGTTGTCGGTCTTGCTTCACTTGTATTGAAAAAATGCATGTAGTTGCTGTTTGTTGGAAAGGAAAATTAAATTTACAATTTAACTAATGCGGTTCCGCGAAAAAGCCGTCTTATTTTGTGGCTGCCTATAAGTGTTCCACTGATTTAGTTGGTTATTATTAAATCTACCCTGGTTCCAAGAATAATTCTTATTCTGATTATAATTACCATACGTATTTCGCTGGTAATTGTAATTATTTTTTTGTTATCTTTGCCAATTAAATTTGAAGTCCAATTTTGGCCGAAAATTGATGTTTACATTAGCGGAGTTTAGGGACCGCTTTTGGGGATTTTTTGTTTATGTTAGCGGACTTAGGGCTCGCTTTTGGGGATCTTTTGTTTACGTAAGCGGACTCAGGGCTCTCTTGGGACTCCGATGTTTACAATATCGGCTTGGATGTTTACAGCATCCGTTTGTTATTAATTTGGAGGCCTGGTTGACAGAAATAGCTGACCACGGATTTATCTCGATTCTGTCAGAGTTATCTGGAAATTAGCTCTTGGCTCGAAGTTGTTTATAAATTGAGTAAGAGCCCCTAAATAATGTGACCTGTAACTTGCACCGTAAGCCCGGTTCTTGGGCGTTAATTCAAGCTTCTTGTTTAAAAGTATCATTGAGCTAAAGCCGTCAGTGAGTGCACTTCCGATTTTCCCCACACAAAAAAAAGGGAGCAAATATACATTTGGACAGGGCTCCATTCTTAGACGTTGTACAAACATGCAGGGTATATTGGCAGATTGAGATAGCCTAAAATCATAAAGATAAAGCTGTCAGTTTTTGAGAAAATCGCTGTACATTAGGTGTTACGTGGGCATATTAGAGCCTGAGTCCTGAAGAGGACTTTGGCCGATGGAGAGGCGTCCGATGTTCAGGCACCATTTTTGCCGGCATAAGCTACGTCGTATTCGGGTCATGGGATCTTGGTAGGCTCTCTCTCTCTCTCTCCAACATAATAAGAATAAATATTTAAAGGGCCTGGAAAAATATTATTAGAGCGAAAAGTTCGTCAGTCGTCAGTCCAAACTGCCCCCCAAGCTTAGCTGACGCTTGACCTCAATACGATTGGGCTGTAATTCGGCCATATTCCCTGCTCTTCATACATTCGTGTGCCAAATCATCGTCGCGGGCCGCGCAATACGATCCCCTATTGTCAAGGTTGTCCGTCGAAAGTTATGTCATTGTTCTTGACCTACTCCACTTCTTACATCAGCACACACTCCATGTCAAAATTCTAGTTCACCATGGTTTCAAATTCGTTTTCACATTATAAGTTTATTGATTAATATATGCAAGTCGACATATGCCGTGGATAAGCAATATAAAGTTAGCTAAAACATAAATAATATTTATACTTGATAATTATTTTTATTAGTGGAATGTATCGAATTTAGCACCGGTGAGGTGCGCACATCAGCAAAATGCTGACCATTGTACATAATTGTAATTGTACATATAACTAGAAGGCTGATACTCGCCGCTGAAATATTAAATTTAATGACTATTTATGTTTAAACGTAAAAATACATAAAACCTATAAAAATGAATATAGAACTTGGTCTTAACTAGGAATATATTGACATTGCCAAAAATATGTTCTTGTCTAGACGAGAGAAAACAATGACTGTGGGAACTGTTGATATTATAATTGCCTTTTGAGTCCTATTATAACGAATGAGTGGTGAAAATTTAGACGGAAGGTCTCAATATATAATTTCTGTAAATAATCTACAGCTATGGGTAGGGATGTTTTTAATAACAAATATTGAATTTTTACGTTGAACTGTGGATCATTATCTAAGGTTCCTTCTAATGCTTGAGTAGTGATGATATTGCACGGATATATACACATATATTGATATATTCATAAAAACGGAAACTTCGTTCCGACACACTTAACCCCTTTTATTTAATCCTGGGCGATGAGATCTCGACGTTCTGGATCCTGGGTTTTGGAAGATGTTAAGATTGGTTTTATATGTATATACGTGCGATTTTTGATGGCGGCTAACATACATACATAACACGAAAATTACGTTACACAAAAAAATAAATTGTATAGAAGTATGCATCGTACGGGAAAATTAAATTTACAATTTAACTAATGCGGTTCCGCGAAAAAGCCGTCAGTTTTCGTTAAATTCAAGTTTTTTCAGTTACGGCTTTCTCCAAGCGGTCACACTGTCCAGGCCGGCGAGAAAGCGTATGAACCCGTGACATCCACCAACACATTTTCTATGTAAACTTTAAATAGTTTGTACAGCTCTAACAGACGTTGTATCAGGCTTATTTTGTGGCTGCCATAGGTCATAATAGTTTTTATTAATTAGTAGAGTTAATTTTCTATTTACCGTACCATAATAATCCATTATGAATAAATTTCCCTAACTCAATACACTTAATTCCCGTTCAATAATATGAATTGGACGTTTGTCGCTAAAGACAAAGTCAATTCTGGCCATTATGGCATCGAAATTGAATACCGTACCATTATGGGTTAAGACATCATTTGCCATTCCCGTTTTGTTTCTTAATATAAGTCAGAATAAAACCTTTTACTATCTCTGGCATATTGCCCCATGGCTAGTTCAGCTGATTGTCTCCAGCTTACATATTTATCTTCTTCACCTTTATATTCCCTAACAGATTTGATGATGTCATAAGATGTGTCGCACTTGATATTTGGATCTAAAATCTTTTTCTGATAATCCTCAACCGATTTCATTTTATGAGAAAGCAGCGATCTTAAGTTTACAATCTTCTCTTTTAATGGATTGAATTGAAAATTTAAAATTTGTTTATTTAAATCTCCTTTATTTTTAAAGCTATTTAGTTTGTTACTGCCTGATGGTTTGTATGTTCTAGTGGTGGATTCAGGTGGTGTCTTTTCTTTGCCCCAGTCTGGATTGTTGGAGAATCTGACTTTTGAGAATTTTTTTTTTCCACTTTGTTTTTATATTTGATTTTTTACAATTTTCTTTAAAAATAGTAATAATAATAGTATCGCTCACGAATCGTCCTCCTTATTTATCTTCTCGTTTTTTTTTTGATCCTGTTGGGGTCGTCTTTGTCTTAAAAGATGATCTTGCTTGAGGTCGTCCTTCCTTCTTTGGTTTTTAAATTGGGGTCGTTTTTCTTTTTTAGAGTTTTTTTTTGAGATGGATTGCCCTTCAGCCTTTTTTTCATTGAATGTATTTTTTTATATTCCTTTATATTCCCTAACAGATTTGATGATGTCATAAGATGTGTCGCACTTGATATTTGGATCTAAAATCTTTTTCTGATAATCCTCAACCGATTTCATTTTATGAGAAAGCAGCGATCTTAAGTTTACAATCTTCTCTTTTAATGGATTGAATTGAAAATATAAAATTTGTTTATTTAAATCTCCTTTATTTTTAAAGCTATTTAGTTTGTTACTGCATGATGGTTTGTATGTTCTAGTGGTGGATTCAGGTGGTGTCTTTTGTTTGTTTGTTGGAGAATCTGACTTTTGAGAATTTTTTTTTTCCACTTTGTTTTTATATTTGATTTTTTACAATTTTCTTTAAAAATAGTAATAATAATAGTATCGCTCACGAATCGTCCTTCTTATTTATCTTCTCGTTTTTTTTTTTGATCCTGTTGGGGTCGTCTTTGTCTTAAAAGATGATCTTGCTTGAGGTCGTCCTTCCTTCTTTGGTTTTTAAATTGGGGTCGTTTTTCTTTTTTAGAGTTTTTTTTGGAGATGGATTGCCCTTCAGCCTTTTTTTCATTGAATGTATTTTTTTTATGATTTTAATTTTTGTTTTTAAACATTTTTAATTAACTGTATTTTACAATTGTTATTTGTTTCGATTAAATATTTCAGGTACATTTTGTTGTTACTTTTTAATTTTTATATTGTCCGAGCAGTAAATTTAATTTATATATCATTAAATATTTTCCACCTTAATTTTTTTGATCAACACAAACTTTCTATTTTTTGCAGGTTTGAAAGGATTTAAGGGTAATATTGCATTTATTAATTTCTACCTTATTTTGATCAACACAGGCTTTATATATTTGTCGGTTGTATCCAAAACTTTTTTCCCTTTAATACTATTTGAGCGTTTACTTTAAAGCTTTTTTGTTTGAATTTTTTATTCACACGGCCCCACGTAAGTTTAAGTTTCTTACTTCAGAATTAATTTAAAAAAAATTATTATTAATTTTCATTAATCATTTATTTACTATTACATTTTATCGATAGGTCGAACCTTTTTAATTCACTGCTCTTTTATTTTCAAAATTTGTTCTGTTCGATTCGGTTCTCCAAAACGGACTGCCTCCTCTCTAGTTCAATGATTAATAATCAAACCTTGGCTAAGGATATTTATCTTCTAAAATTGATAAAGAGAATGACTCAAGAGAGTCGAAAAATAGGATAATGCAATTTGCCAATTAAATTTGAAGTCCAATTTTGGCCGGAAATTGATGCTTACATTAGCGGAGTTTAGGGGCCGCTTTGGGGATTTTTTTGTTTATCTTAGCGGACTTAGGGCTCGCTTTTGGGGATCTTTTGTTTACGTAAGCGGACTCAGGGCCCTCTTGGGACTCCGATGTTTACAATATTGGCTTGGATGTTTACAGCATCCGTTTGTGATTAACTTGGAGGCCTGGTTGACAGAAATAGCTGACGGATTTATCTCGAGTCTGTCAGAGTTATCTGGAAATTAGCTCTCGGCTCGAAGTTGTTTATAAATTGAGTAAGAGCCCCTAAATAATGTGTCCTGTAACTTGCACCGTAAGCCCGGTTCTTGGGCGTTAATTCAAGCTTCTTGTTTAAAAGTATCATTGAGCTAAAGCCGTCAGTGAGTTCACTTCCAATTTTCTCGACACGAAAAAGAGGGAGCAAATATACATTTGGACAGGGCTCCATTCTTAGACGTTGTACAAACATGCAGGGTATATTGGCAGATTAGGGATAGCCTAAAATCATAAAGATAAATCCGTCAGTTTTTGAGAAAATCGCATTACATTAGGTGTTACGTAGGCATATTAGTGCCTTAGTCCTGAAAAGGACTTGGGCCGAGGGACAGGCGTCCGATGTTCAGGCACCATTTTTGCCGGCATAAGCTACGTCGTATTCGGGTCATGGGATCTTGGTAGGCTCTCTCTCTCTCTCCAACATAATAAGAATAAATATTTAAAGTGCCTGGAAAAATATTATTAGAGCGAAAGGTTCGTCAGTCGTCAGTCCAAACTGCCCCCCAAGCTTAGCTGTCGCTTGACCTCAATACGATCGGGCTGTAATTCGGCCATATTCCCTACACTTCATATATTCGTGTGCCAAAGCATCGTCGCGGGCCGCGCAATATGATCCCCTATTGTCAAGGTTGTCCGTTGAAAGTTATGTCGTTGTTCTTGACCTACTCCAATTCTTACATCACCCATGTTAAAATTCTAGATCACCATGGTTTCAAATTCGTTTTCACATTATAAGTTTATTTATTAATATATGCATGTCGACATATGCCGTGGATAAGCAATATAAAGTTGGCTAAAACATAAGTAATATTTCTACTTGACAATTATTTTTATTAGCGGAATGTATCGAATTTACCACCGGTGAGGTGCGCACATCAGCAAAATGCTGAACATTGTACGTAATTGTAAGGCTGATAGTCGCCGCTAAAATATTAAATTTAATTACTATATATGTTTAAACGTAAAAATACAAAAAATTTATAAAAATGAATGTAGAACTTGGTCTTAACTAGGAATATATTGACATTGGGCAATGCAAATATGTTTTTGTCTAGACGAGAGAAAACAATGACTGTGGGAACTGTTAATATTATAATTGCCTTTTGAGTCCTATTATAACGAATGAGTGGTGAAAATTTAGACGGAAGGTCTCAATATATAATTTCTGTAAATAATCTACAGCTATGGGTAGGGATGTTTTTGATAACAAATATTGAACTCTTACGTTGAACTGTGGATCATTAAGGTTCTTTCTAATGCTTGAGTAGTGATGATATTGCACGGATATATACACATATATTGATATATTCATAAAAACGGAAACTTCGTTCCGACACACTTAGCCCCTTTTATTTAATCCTGGGCGATGAGATCTCACGTTCTGGATCCTCGGTTTTGGAAGATGTTAAGATTGGTTTTATATATATGAGATTTTTGATGGCGGCTCACAAAAACATAACACATGTATGCATCGTACGGGAGTTCCACAGCGGCACACGTCAGTTTCAATGGTTGAGCTAGTCAGTGCAGCTCCAATTTCTTGCATTAGTTGTCGGTCTTGCTTCACTTGTATTGAAAAAATGCATGTAGTTGCTGTTTGTTCGAAAGGAAAATTAAATTTACAATTTAACTAATGCGGTGCCGCGAAAAAGCCGTCAGTTTTCGTGAAATTCAAGTTTTTTCAGTTACGGCTTTCTCCAAGCGGTCACACTGTCCAGGCCGGCGAGAAAGCGTATGAACCCGTGACATGAACGAACACATTTTCTATATAAACTTTAAAAAGTTCATACAGCTCTCACAGACGTTGTATCAGGCTTATTTTGTGGCTGCCTATAAGTATTCTACTGATTTTGTTGGTTATTATTAAATCTACCCTGGTTCCAAGAATAATTCTTATTCTGATTATAATTACCATACGTATGTCGCTGGTAATTGTAAATATTGTTTTGTTATCTTGGCTTCTGGTTGAAATGTGTTTGTCCATTTCCACCAGAGTTTGACTCACTATGTTTTCTCTGAGTAGTTGAGAAACTGTTTGCGAAATGAGCCCTCATGTTGTTGCTTTCTAATTCCTTAACTATGACCATTGCATTCGGCAGGCCAGGTGGATTAATTGAGAAAATAATATCTGAAATTGGGACTATGAGGCCGGTAATGAAGACTCTAAGAGCTACTTGTTTCTACCATAGGTCATAATAGTTCTATTAATTAGTAGAGTTAATTTTCTATTAACCGTACCATAATAATCCATTATGGATAATTTTCCCTAACTCAATACACTTAATTCCCGTTCAATAATATGAATTGGACGTTTGTCGCTAAAGACAAAGTCAATTCTGGCCATTATGGCATCGCAATTGAATACCGTACCATTATGGGTTAAGACATCATTTGCCATTCCCGTTTTGTTTCTTAATATAAGTCAGAATAAAACCTTTTACTATCTCTGCTGCGATCTTAAGTTTACAATCTTTTAATGGATTGAATTGAAAATTTATAATTTGTTTATATAAATCTCCTATATTTAACATTGTATTGTTTATTACTGTCTGATGGTTTGTATGTTCTAGTGGTGGATTCAGGTGGAGTCTTTTGTTTGCTCCAGTCTGTCTAGTTGGAGATTCTGACATTTGTTTTTATATTTGATTTTTTACAATTTTCTTTAAAAATAGTAATAATAATTAAAAAAAATAGTATCGCTCACGAATCGTCCTCCTTATTTTTCCTTATTTTCTCTCGTTTTTTTTTTTTTTTGATCCTGTTGAGGTCGTCTTTGTCTTAAAAGATGATCTTGCTTGGGGTCGTCCCTCCTTCTTTGGTTTTTAAATTGGGGTCTTTTTTCTTTTTTAGAGTTTATTTTTGGAGATTTTCATTGAATGTTTTTTTTTCGATGATTTCGAAGATTTGTTTGTTAATTTTTGTTTTTAAACATTTTTAATTAACTGTATTTCACAATTGCTATTTGTTTCGATTAAATATTTCAGATACATTTTGTTGATACTTTTTAATTTTTATATTGTCTGAGCAGTGAATTTATGCTACGATCACTATTTTGTAATTTGAGATTTAAGGGGATTATTTCATTAAATATTTTCCACCTTAATTTTTTTGATCAACACAAACTTTCTATTTTTTGCAGGTTTGAAAGGATTTAAGGGGAATATTGCATTTATTAATTTCTACCTTATTTTGATCAACACAGGCTTTATATATTTGTCGGTTGAATCCAAAATTTATTTTCCCTTTAATATTTTTTAGCGTTTATTTTAAAGCTTTTTTTGTTTGAATTTTTTATTCACACGGCCCCATGTAGGCCGCCAATAAAGTTTCTTACTTCTGAATTAATTTTAAAAAAATTATTATTAATTTTCATTAATCATTTATTTACTATTAGACTTTATCAATAGGTCAAACTTTTTTAATTCACTGCTCTTTTATTTTCAAAATTTGTTCTGTTCGATTCGGATCTCCAAAACGGACTGCCTCCTCTCTAGTTCAATTATTAATAATCAAACCTTGGCTTAGGATATTTACCTTCAAAAATTGATAAAGAGAATGACTCACTTCCTATAATTCTTAACTTTTTATTTACTGTTTTGTGGAATCTTTCTATATCTGAAATACCGTTTTTACTAGTTATTTGAGTTTTAGCTCCTTCTGAGTTTAACCAATTATGTAAAGGTACGCACATAAATGCGGAATCCTTGTCTGCCTTAATTTCTTGGGATTTTTCCCATTTAATTGAATACTTTCATGATTGCTCTTTTGGCTTCTAATCAATCTCTACCTGTTATTTCCACTAAAACAGCAAATTTGGAATATACATCTATGCATGATAAAAACTGTTGGTTGCCTACCATATAAAAATGCATAACGATTTTTTTTCCTTATATTCTGAATTTCTGGGGTAAGTTCAAATGTCTTTTTAGTATTTCTATGTTCTGTTTTAGCAATATTACAAATTTCACATTCATTTATTATATTTTGAATTAATTTTTTATAGTCAGGAAAATAATATTTTTCTCTGAACCATTTTGAAGTTTTTTCATTTCCTGAGTGTAGAAGTTTATTATGTCGTTTTAGAATTTTTTCTTTGAAGTCCGTGTACGTTAGAATATTTTCGAGTCTTGTTGTACATCTCATTAGTTTCGTTAAGTGATTTGCACTTATATTTTCTACATAAACTTTCTGGAATATCATACAATCTGAGTCGTCATGGAAATAAATTGCACTCTTTTTGGTACATAAATATTCCTTAATTATTTCTTTCGCTGAAGTTTCTGTCATTTGTTTAAAAATAATTTTTATTTTTAATTTATGAAAATAGTGCGTCACATCTGTCGTGTCTTCGTTTCCTTTAATCAATTCAATTCAAAAGAAAAATAATTGAACGGTTTCTCATAAATAGAAATACAGTTTTGACTGTCCTTTTGTGCACTGTGCACAGTTGCGTCTGCGCTATTGTTTCTTCTTGTATGTGCTCTTCAACATTGTAAACATGGTTTCTTCTATCTTGCTTCTAGATAATGCGACGGCTAAGTAATTCTCTTTTCCTGGTAAATATTTTATCTGATAATCGAATTCGTTTAATTTTATTTTCCATCTTTGTAATTTATTTTTTTTTTGTATATTTGGTTCTTTCATATTATTTAACCAAACTAAAGGTTTGTGGTCACTTAATATTTCGAAAGACCTGCCGAATAAATATGATCTAAAGTATTTCGTATTTCTATCGTAGCATAATTTATCTCGTGTTCGTTAAGGGTTCTTCTGGCATAGCAAACTAGCTTATGATTCTGTGATAGTACTGCTCCTATCGCCATGTTACTTGCGTCCGTTGTCAAAGAAAATGGTTTGTAAAGTCGGGATAATTTTCATTTCATTTTTTCGAATGCTTCTACGTATAGTTTGTCTTTAATATTAATTGTTGCACCCCTTTTTAATTTCATAGTCATTGGCTTTACAATATTTGCGAAATTCGGTATAAATTTCCGATAAAATCCACACAGTCCTAGATATGATTTAATATCTTTTGGCGTTTTTGGTATGTGGAAATTTATAATGGCACTTATTTTCTTTGGGTTTGGTTTTATACCTGTAGTGGTTACTACGTGACTTAGGAATTCGGTTACCTTTTTCAGAAATTCGCATTTATTTAATTGTAGTTTAAAATTTGCATCTCGTAGTTTTTGGAATACTTTCTTCAATGATAGAATGTGTTCTTCCAATGAAGTGGAAAAAATTATAATATCATCTAGATATACTAAAGAATCTTTATAGATTAAATCTTCCAATCAATTGTTCATACATCTTTGGAAAGTAGCGGGGGCATTTTTAAGGCCAAATGACATTCGAGTATATTCGTAATGACCATGTTTTGTTGAGAACGCCGTTTTAGCTATTGATTCTGGTTCCGTTTGAATTTGATAGAATCCTTTAGCTAAATCAATGGTTGTGAAATATTGACATCTTCCTAATTTGTCCAATATTTCGTCCATTCTGGGTATTGGGAATTTATCATTAATAGTGATTTCGTTTAAATTTCTGTATTCTACTACTAATCTGAATTTCATTTTTCCTGATGCATCTCCCTTTTGTGAAACTATTTTTTGATTTACTAATTAATTTGATTTACTAATTATTACCTGTTCAATCATTTCATTTATTTGTTTATTGACTTCTTCATCAAAAGTTTGAGGGTTTTTATATGGTTTCCTATATACTGGATCTTCATGCTTTGTTTGAATTGAATTTTTAATAGTACTTGTAAAAGTCAAATTTTCACCTTCCTTGTACTGGATGTCATTAAATTCAAATAAAACCTTTTTTAAACTTTATTTTTCCTCCTCATTCAAGTGTTTTACCCTGTACTCATTACATTCTTTTAGTTCAATAAATTAAATGACTGGTCATTTGACAAGGGTGGATTAAGGCATTCTAATGCGGTCTTATCCTTTTCAATTTTCTTTTTAAACGATGGTGGACTAAGGCATTTTACTGCGGTCTTAACCATATCATTTTCTCCATTCTTTATATAACGCAACTTGTCTCCTAACATTACTATTTATTCCTCATAATTTATTTTTGCTTTACTTTCATTTAAATAATATCTGCCCATCAAAATATCGTAATTGTCGGAAAATTTATGTAAATAAAATTTGTGTTTAGTAGGACAGATTTTGCAAGGATCTTATGTTACACTTTTATTTAGTTCCATTGATCCATTTATTGTATACACTTTTAGTTTTTCTTCCTGTTCTTTATTTTCTGCCAAGTTCTTTGACATCAAATTGGTAGATGACCCTGTATCTATCATAGCTCTAAGGAGTTTTCCCTTAATCATTACTCTGACATATGGGCAAAACTTTCTGTATCCGAGGCAGTTTGCTGAAAATTTACATCCATTCTATTCTGTGCACTGTCAGTTTCCCTTTGTCTTTTAACAGGTGCATTAGGAGAATTATTTGAAGTAGATGCCTGGAAATTCAAAGGGTTTTGTGCCCTGCCTTGATCTAGGTTTCTCTTAAACTCGTGATAATTACCTTGGTTCCTAGAGGGAATTTGATTTTTATTTTGTGAATTTTAAGGGGTTTAATGAATTATTTGAATTAATATTATCCCTTGAATTGTTATTGTTATGTCTTGGATAATTTTGAGAATCGAACTTTTGATAATATTAATTTTGGTGTGAACCTCCCGAATACCTTCGATTATCATGACCTGGAATCATTGCTGCTTCTTTTAGGTTGGAAAGAGTTGTAATATCTTTTTTGGATAAACAATTATACAATCTGTCAGGAAGTTTTCTCTCGATACAATCCTTTATAGTTTATTTAATGGGCTTGTAAAAAGAAATCTTTCTGTTGGGTCTGACTCTAATTTTAATTTATTATGTACTTTTGAAGATCTAAGCTTAAGTTTATTTACGAACTTACTGATGCTTCCTTGGTATGGGGTGTCCCATATATGCTGAATAATGTCTTCATAAGGCCTGTAGTCCTTAAAGGCCTTGATTAGAGCTGCTTTTGTAGTTAGCTGAGTCGACAATGTAGCTGAGTCGACAATGTAGCTTAGTCGACAATGGTTCTTTCGATGGCTCCATATATGATGTGAGTTTGTCTGGCATCTTGAGTAGGGTATAATTGTAGGAGGTACTCAACCCTGGCGATATACTGGCCTAGCTCTGCTGGATTTCCATCAAAGTATGGCAATTCCTTTATTTGTCCGATCAATTGATTGAAATGAATCTCGGACAGCTGTGGTAGCGCTGATAGATTAGCCATTTTGTTGTTTTCTTTTTTGTTTTCAATATACGCACTTTTAATTCTTTAAATTAAGCGCGTATTGACCGATTTGGATTTTATTAGAATTCTGCGTGCGAATAATTTACACATAGATTCTTTTGCCGATTTCTTTTAATTGTCCTTGTTTGTTCACGGAATTCACGCTGATCAGGATAAACTAGTCGTATAGTATTATCCTTATTTTTGATCAGTACCGGTGACTTTTTAAAGTCCGACTGCGACAATTAAATTGCACCATAAGTTTAAAATAAAAAAAAAAACTTTATTTAATTTCTTTTTCTTAATCTGGTTAAAATTTTTATATTTGAAGAACACCGACTTGCTATTGACAAATCTCAAACTGAACTCATTTCCTAACTCCTACTTCATTTACGATCATACCTCGGTTTTGAGATTTAGAGCTTTTTCTGAGTGGCTTTTGTTGCTATTGAGTGACTTTAGACTCCAGACTTAAGTCCCGAAATCTGAGTATCCTGAATTGTGGGAACGTGCCGATAGTCTGAACAACGGCTCGTTCTAATTGCTTAGTCTACAAACTGAGGTTTTTGTTTCATGGTAATTTTCCTGTGGCTTGTTTACAATTAAATTTGGATTCTTATTTCTTAGAGGGTGACTTGATTATTATTTCTTAAAGGGTGTCTCGATGGTGACTTTGTGTATGTGTGGGTGTGTAGACATGTGCATAGAAGTACGTCGAACTATGGATATGTCACTATACAATATAAGTTTAAATTTGGAGATTGAGGTAAATAGTTAGCTAGACCCACCATACCTTTTATAGGAAAATGGAGGTGTTTAAGTGATTTAAAATGATTTGTATAACTAACTTAAATATTAATAAAATAACTACAATGGTTATATAGGTACATATATACAAATGTACATATGAAAGACTTACAGACTCACTTTTTAGGTGTATACTTCCCATGTACCCATGCATGTACGTTTTGAGCTGCAATAAGCTGTGTAAATAAAATGTATCCTGCTTATGTACGTAAGCGAAAGTATACTTACACATGATGAACGCTTCAGTTATGCTTAATAAAATATATTATCTGCTTTATTTGCTTTAAGCTTATTGTGGAAATCGTTTCACAGGTTGGCAGCTCCTATCTTGTACACGAGGGCTGAAGAAAATCAATCAATGTTGTAGGTCGTAACCTGGCACTTGGCGATATAACGATAAAAACGTTTTGTAAACCATTTGTAAACCGATTCTTAAACTTTTTAATTTGTCTATTTCATCATCAGTTGTTCCTTCTATCTGGAAGGACTCTTTTATTATTCCACTCCATAAAAAAGGTGCGAAAGCAGATGCGCAAAATTATAGAGGTATTTCTAATTGTCGGCAACTCCTACAGCATTTGAACGTATTATCACTTCTCATTTGCAACATTTATGTTCCTCGCTTATATCACCGTGTCAGCATGGTTTTGTTAAGCGAAGATCGACCACCACCAACCTACTTGAATTGTCATCTATTGTAATAAATGGGTTTAAAAAAAATGCAGGCTGACATTGTATATGCAGATTTTAGTAAGGCCTTTGACTCCGTGAACCACTCACTTCTTTTATTTAAATTAGATCAGTTTGGGTTTCCTGGTAATCTATTATCTTGGATTTCATGTTACTTGAATGGTAGGACTCAGAGGGTTATATTCAAGATTGCTGTTTTAAAATTGATCTACGTGACATCTGGAGTGCCTCAGGGTAGTCATTGTGGCCCTTTGCTGTTTACTTTGTTTATTAACGATCTTCCCTCAATCATGACACATTCTCGTGTAGTAATGTATGCTGATGATGTTAAGCTTTGTTTATCATATAATGGTATAGCGTCTGGATTTAACTTACAGTCGGATATTGATTGTTTTCATGGATGGTGTGAGTACAACCTTTTAAATTTGAACTGCTTAAAATGCAACGTTATATCTTTTTATAGAGGTACTCCTACGTTTATCAGTTACTTTCCCTTATACGACCAAATTATTATTTACCTCCCTTGTCCGTCCTATTTTGGAATATTGTTCGTCGGTTTGGAGTCCACAATATCAAGTGCACATCGACCGTATTGAGTCGGTACTAAAAAAATTTTTCTTTTTTGCGCTGCGTAGTTTGAACTGGGATCAAAACGTAAGGCTTCCTTCCTATGAGAGTAGATTACAATTGCTTAATTTACCTACACTTGTAAATCGTAGAACAATGCTTGGTACTATTTTTATACAAAATCAAAGAGGTGACATTGACTCTGCAGAACTTTTAAACCGCCTAAAATTCAACGTTCCCGTTAGACTAACACGAAATTATTATCCTCTAAATTTGCCACGATGTACATCAAATTTTTGTCTGCACGAGCCCTTTCGCGGCTATATCTATATGATTTTAGGCTATCCCCAATCTGCCAATATAAAGTGTATGTTTGTACAACGTCTGATAGTGAAGCCCTGTGCAAATTTTTATTTGCACCCCCTTTTTTAATGGGGAAAATCCGAAGTGCAATCGCTGCTAAGCGATTTTCTCAAAAACCGACGGCTTTAGCTTAATGATACTTTCAGACAAGAAGCTTGAATTAACACGGCCAATAACCGGGATTACCGTGCACGTTGTTACAACCTCTGTGAGGGAAGCAATAAACAAAATTGTTCTGATCCGATTTTTAAAGTAATTTTTTAATAAATAGCTAGAAGTCGGATGTGTTCGCAACTATCTAGATCGATAGATATTTGATTTTAAGCAAATTTGCATTCCGTCCGATTTTGATAAAATTTAATTCGAAATTCAGAACTAATTAAAAACTGTTATTTCCAAGCTTAGAAGGTGATATGTAAAAAAAACACCGAAGATATAATTTTTTCTCCGATAGTTCCTATGGGAGCTATAAGATATAGTTTTCCGATCCGGCTGGTTCCGACTTATATACTACCTGCAATAGATAGAAGACTTTTGGGAATGTTTCAGCCCGATAGCTTTAGAACTGAGAGACTAGTTTGCGTAGAAACGGACGGACGGACATGGCTAGATCGACTCTTCTAGTGACGGTGGGGGTTGGAAACGTCTCCTTCACTGCGTTGAAATCTTCTCACTGTAATCATTATATCCTCTGCAAGGGTATAAAAATTGGCCCCGTGTTCCAATTTCCACCGTTCCCCAATCGCCGCTAAGTCACCGACACTAGTTTGACGCAGTTTTATGCATATGTTGTACATTTTCCCAGATAAAAGAAACTACGGTCACTTTGGCTTAAAACGTGTTTTCAGTGTGGCTCAAAATGGGAAAATTGGAGGTTTATTCAGGTAATTAATGAAAAATTTGACGTTTTTGAGGTATCCATTTAATAAATCAACCTTAGTGGTTCCTCTACGCACCAATCCTCATGCCGAAATCTGCCCCATCGTCTTCATGCGGGAGCACTTTATTCATCTGACGGATCCTAACAAACCCAAGGGTCGCACACTCATTCTGCTCAATATTCCGCCTTACGTGGCAGAGGAGAGCCTGAAAAAGGTCTTCAGTCCGGCGGGAAGCATTGAGGCCGTTGAGTTCGCCTTTAGGCCGGGAAAAGACAATAACATCAAATGGTACAAGAGCAACAGGAGACCGCGGCTGCCCTTTATCTTTAAGGTGGCGTACATTGTGTTTGAGAAAGCCAACAGCATCAACAAGGCCCTGTCCTTGAGAAGTATCGACCTCTTCAACACCAGCGGCGAGTGCATTGTCAAAACTGGCATGGAGCTTTGCCATGAGGAATACCAGCAGAACTACCTTTTGGAGCCTAACAAGACGAGGGTACAGATCAGCAAACACATAGCCGGGTACGACAAGTGGGAACGAGCTGTGAAGGAGTCGGCTAAGAGCGGAGAAGTCGATGCCGAAGGATGGGTCACAGTAGGCAAGGAGGGGCGTATCGCTGGATTTGAGCAAAAGGGCTCCCTGGTTGGTCGCCTGGAACAAAAGAGGCCCAAGGAAAAGAAGTCCAAAGAACTGAAGAACTTTTACACCTTCCAGATCCGCGACAGTAAGATGCAGAATATTTTAGAAATGCGCAAGAAGTTTATGGAGGACAAGCGAAAGATCGAGCTGCTTAAGCAGTCGCGTCGCTTCAAACCGTTTTAGTCAGTAGGCATTGGTTAAAAATCAATAACATTTCTTTTTATGATACCAGAAAGACCCAACCCAAAATATTACCTTGGCTTTTGCCACAGACACTAACGTGACCAAGTTCTTACCATGTTAAAATACAAATGGTCATTGGCCCGAAAGCTGAAAAACATATGAAAAATCGGCAATGAAGCTCAGCACAACAATAACGTATGGTTAGTTTGAGAAAGATACAAATGCTTTGCTTATTATTTGAAATCATAATCATGGCTGTGGCGTTATAGAGCCAGAAATAGTATTCGCAGACCATACATTATGCGATCACTTCTCTATACAACCAAGTCGTAAATTCTGGGTTTTTTGTGCTTGACGCACACGTATCCAAAAGAAAAAAAAAAAGAGATACCCTGCAGTACCATTCAGCACTGGATGAGCACCGAATCACCACAAAGTGCTCATTACTCAGCGCTCATTCAGTGCTCAGTTTGTTTGAAAATGACTGACTGACTGAAAACTACTCAGCGCAGCTTGAGCGCTTAGCAGATATATAAAAAATAAATAAACTTTTTGTTTGATTTTATTGATTTGATTTACAATGTGGGCTCGGGTGTTGCTGCGGTTGTTGAGTACCCAGGACCTTCTGCATCGTGGGCCTTCCGCTTAAGGCAGCTCAAGTTCTCAACACATCTTATTGCCTTTTGCAGCGCTTTCTCCAAAGGCTCGGATGGTTTTATCTGAGAGATTTTCAAAATAAAACGATTTACGAATAAATTTGTAAGTTTTATTTTTTCCACTCATTATTAATACTTATTTTATTATTTGTTACTTAATATATTTTTTTGCAGTTGCCGAAAAATTGCATTTTCCTAGTGACTTCAAATTTGAGATGTTTGAAATTTTTATTTAAAAGTCATTAAGTTTTACGAACAAACTTCTCTTATTTTTGGTCACTAGCAAGTTTGCACACAATATGATTTTAATATTATTTCACAGATTTGTGTTTAATGTCTTTTACTTTAAAAATTGAACTTTCTTAATGCTATTTTTTCCGGCACTGTGTTTCTTGGGAAACTTGTTTTTTATTAATGTATGTATAAATTAACTTTAGTTAGTTCGACTATTATAAATAAATGGTGTGAGTGACTTATCTGTGATTATTTTTTTGTTTTAATAATTAAACAAGAAAAGAAGCTAACTTCGGCAAGCCGAAGTTATAAGAAATAATCTACTTTAGCAACACCATGTGAAATTTTTAAGAAGGGTTGACGGCTTCAGTGATATTAAAAAAAATATTTCATATTTTTAGACCAATTTTTTTACATGGTAGAATAATCCGATTTTTGTTAAATTGATTTCGAAATTCTTAAAAATATAAAAAATTATATTCCCAATATTATAAGATAATATGTCAAAAAGCCCCAAAGCTATAATTTGTTTCATATTATTTCCAAGCTAAGAAGGTTATATGTTAAAAAGCACCAAAGATATAATTTTTTCATATTTTCCGACTAAATTTCCGATTGTTTCTATGGCAGCTATATGATAAAGTCGTCCGATTTGAATAAAATTTAATTTAAAATTCAGAACTAATTAAACAATGTTATTTCCAAGCTCAGGAGGTTATATGTCGAAAAGCACCAAAGCTATAATTTGTTTCATGTTATTTACCACCAATTTTCCGGCCGTTTCTATGAGAGCTATATTATAGTCGTCAGATTTTGAAAAAAATTTAATAGAAAATCTAGAAATAAAAAAATGTTATTTCCAAGCTCAGGTTATATTTTAAAAAACACCAAAGATATAATTTTTTACCCTTGCAAAGGGTATAATGTGAAGGAGACGTTTTCGAACCCAGGAAGTATAGTACAGTATAGTATAGTATATAGATCTAGCCATGTCCGTCTATCCGTCCGTTTCTATGCAAACTAGTCTCTCAGTTTTAAAGCTATCGGGCTGAAACTTTCCAAAAAGTCTTCTTTGTATTTCAGGTAGTATATAAGTCGGAACCATCGGGATCAGACAACTATATATTATCGCTCCCATAGGACCTATCAGGAACTATCAATTTAAAAACATATATATCTTCGGTGTTTTTTAACGTATAACCTTCTAAGCTTGGAAAAAACATTTTTTTATTAGTTCTGAATTTCGAATTAAATTTTTTCAAAATCGGACGACTATATCATATAGCTTCTATAGGAACGATTGAAAAATTAGTGGTAAAATAATATAAAAAAATTATATCTTTGGTGTTTAAAAAAAAACCTCCTGAGCTTGCCAATAATATTTTTTCATTAGTTTTAAATTTTGAATTATATTTTATTAAAATCTGACGGTTATATCATATAGCTCTCATAGAAACGATGGGAAAATTAGTGGGAAAATAACATGAAACAAATTTTAACTTTGGTGCTTTTTGACTTATAACCTTCTGAGCTTGGAAATAACATTTTTAAATTAGTTCTGAATTTTGAATTAAATTTCTTCAAAATCGGACGACTATATCATAAAGCTGCCATAGAAACAATCGAAAATTTAGTCGAAAAATATGAAAAAATTATATCTTTGGTGTTTTTTAACATATAACCTTCAAAACTTGTAAATAACAATTTTTAAATTAGTTCTGAATTTTGAATTAAATTTTTTCAAAATCGGATGACTATATCTTATAGCTGTCATAGAAACGATCGGAAAATTGCTGGGAAAATAATATGAAACAAATTATAGCTTTGGTGCTTGTTGACATATTATTTTATAATATTGGGAATATAATTTTTTATATTTTTAAGAATTTCGAAATCAATTTAACAAAAATCGGATTATTCTACCATGTAAAAATAATTTTTTTTTAATATCACTGAAACTAGCAACAATCCTTAAATATTTCACATGGTGTTGCTAAAGTTCATTATTTCTTATAACTGCAAGGGTATACAAACTTCGGCTTGCCGAAGTTAGCTTCTTTTCTTGTTTTATATTATTTTACCACTAATTTTCCAATCGTTCCTATGGAAGCTATATGATACAGTGGTCCGATTTTGAAAAAAATGTAGTTCGAAATTCAGAACTAATTAAAAAATGTTATTTCCAAGCTTAGAAGGTTATATGTTAAAAAACACCAAAGAAATATATTTTTTTTAATTTTTTCCCTGACAGTTTCTATGGGAGCTATAATATATAGTTGTCCGATTCGGCTGGTTCCGACTTTTATACTACCTGCAATACAAAGAAAACTTTTGAGACAGTTTCAGTCCAATAGCTTTAAAACTAAGAGACTAGTTTGCGTTGAAACGGACGGACAGACAAACATGGCTAGGTCGACTCGTCTAGTGACGCTTATCAAGAATATATATACTTTATGCTCACTGCGTTGCAAACTCTGCAAGGGTATAAAAACACTTGTTCGTTAATTTTGAGTCTAAATCGTTTAACAAGGTAAACGCAAATGAAAAAGACGCTTAAGTAAGCCGAAGTTTGTATACCCTTGCAGTTATAAGAAATAATTAAACAAAGTAATAACATGTTAAATTTTTAATGATATTAAAAAAATATATATCTCAATATTTTTCTGATCGTTTTTGTTTGTAGAGCTTTATTTTAGAGTCGTCCGATTATTATTAAACTTAGTACGAAATTTTAAACTAGAAAGGAAGTTAACTTCGACAAGCCGAAGTTTGTAAGTAATGAACTTTAATAACACGATGTAAAATTTAAAAGGCTTGTTGCTGACTTTAGTGAAATAAAAAAAAATTATTTTTACATTCTTTTTTTCAGACCAATTTGTTTGACATCTATATGTTAGAGTAGTCCGATTTATATTATAAGATAATATGTCAAATAGCCCCAAAGCTAAAATTTGTTTCATATTATTTTCCTACCGTTCCTATGACAGCTATATGATACAGTCGTCCAATTTTGATAAATTAAACAATGTTATTTCCAAGCTCAGGAGGTTATATGTCAAAAAGCACCAAAGCTATAATTTTTTTTCATATTATTATTCCACCGTTCCCAATTTTGATAAAATTTAATTCAAAATTCAGAACTTATTAAAAAATGTTATTTCCAATCTCAGGAGGTTATATGTCAAAAAGCACCAAAGCTATAATTTGTTTCATGTTATTTTCTCAAAATTTATATTCCCAATATTATAAGATAATATGTCAAAAAGCCCCAAAGCTATAATTTGCTTTACAATATTTCCCACCAATTATCCGATCGTTCCTATGGCAGCTATATGATATAGTCGTCCGATTTTGATAAAATTTAATTCGAAATTCAAAACCAAATCAAAAGAGAGCTTTTGTGTAAGAGCGCGGTGGGGAAGGAGAGCGAAATGCCTGCTGAGCGTGGCACAATGATGAGTAATGAAAAGTGAGCAAAAAGAGAGCAGGGCAGTTCGAGTAAACCCATCATAGCTCAATGTGTGAGCTAATATACTTTCTGTACTTAACCCAATGACAATAAAGAGGACAGGCGCCCGGCGCCAGATTTTTGGTAATCACAAAGTCTGTTAAATGGGGTAGTTTCTTTGGGCATGCCGGTCATTATGTTGGTGTGCCAGAAGAAACATAGTCAGGCTTGTTCTTGCCTTTGATAATTTTATTATAGAGCTGCTTTCCTTTTGGAGTCACAAGGTGAGATGGCATTATTGCCTCCTGCTGTTTTGAAGCTGTATCCTAGTGGCTCAAAAAACTGCATAAACTCATCTTCATCTATGGTGAAGCTAGGGGGCAGTATATGGCGGCTAGAGTAAGTTTGTTGCCAGTATTTAGTTGAATATTTATAGATGTGGTTTTTAACGAGTTTTAAGTAAATTACGGCTTCTGCTTAATACGGCTTCTGCTTAGAATTCCAGTCTCACCTTGTGCTTTACCAGCTGGACAATTTTTTCCGTAAAATAAATATCCTCGTAGTTGAAATTTGCATTTGTTTGTAAGGTGTGCTTCTAAAAGCAGCATTACGGCGATATGATTGTCGAGTAGGAATTGAGCTAACTCACGCTTATGCTGCGAAACGCCGTTAGCAATCCACTTAAGTATCCGTAGGGAAGTCATTATTTGAATTGTTGTGAAACCAGCATTTGAATCAATAGGTTTTGGTTTCGCATTAAATCTCGCATAGTTGTGCGCATAAACTATATAAATTCCGTAAGGCTTTCTTGCAGGCTGCATATCATAGTTGCTTTTTGGCTGCTTCGGCGATTGATGCTGTTGAGCCGTGTTCGGTACTTGGTATGCGGATTGCAGAAATTAACTTTTTGAGGCCGGGGTAGGCAGTCCTGATTTTAATATGGAGGCTATCAACTTTAATTTCTCTACGACCTTTCGGCTTCTCTAAAGTTAGCAGAGTAATTGCCACCGCAGTTACTGCACTTTTTATTCCCGCTTTTCATACAGTAAAACGGTATACTAGAAAGAAAGTATCTAACAGATAAAAGGAAGCATTTCCGACCCCATAAAATATATACATTCTTGATCAGGATCACTAGCCGAGGCGATCTAGCCATGTCCGTCCGTCCGCATGAACGCTGAGATCTCGGTAGATCTATAAGAGGTAGAGTATGCATACTTGGCATGCAGATTTCTGGGCTTCCTTCTCAGCGCAAGTTTGTTTCAGTGGTGTGCCACGCGCACTATAACGCCCACAATCCGCGAAAATAAGTAGCGCCTCAGTTTTTATGATAGAAGCAAAATTTTAACTGAAATGTATTTTTCTATCCAATACCTGTGACTCACCAAAGAAAAGGTGCCACGCCCACTCTAAAGGCCACAAGTGCCCAAAACGCTTAAATCTGTCTGCCGCCCACATAATTTCTACTGAAGAAGACGGTAGATGGCGCCATAAAATATCGCTTTACTGCTTGTATATCTTCATTATCCTTTTGCTACCTTAAACTGAGTAACAGAATTTTTCTGATTTCTCAAAAACGGCCCTAACGATAAGTTGTATAGACCTTGAGATTCCATAACTTTTGGCACTCGACACATTCTTGTAAAAGTAGCCGTTTCAATGTTACTTATCAACAAAAATGAGAGCATCCTACACTGCCTGAGCATTGACATTTTTTTGTGCAAATCCAAACTCTATTTGAAGGTCCTGAAAATTTAAGATGATGATAAACAACTGAATACTATATATAATATATACTATATATATATACTATATATATATACTATATATATATACTACAGCTACATGTCATTAGAAAGGTATTTTAAAATGTGTACACCTTTCTTTATGTTTTACATTCGGCTCCAATTCAATATGCCATTGCTTAGTTGTTGGGCTTTAATTAAGCATGCCGATGTAAAAAGTATAGAAAGTGTATTTATTCAGTAGATCATATATTAAATTTTCGTAGCAGAAGTTGGTATCAAAACTTTTGATTGTTGAAGATGTGGTCGTCACTATATTTTTACCTCGCTATGAGGTGTTCCTGTTTGATTTTGTTGACAAGATCATTGGAACGTTTTACTTGTATATAATTAGGCGGAGGTTTCTCTCGACTTCAGTAGATTCGGTTTGAGCTTATGGGCGTTTCTATTACAGCTGGGCTATCATTGCCACGGGTTTTATCGATCAATACCAGTCTGCACATGCGGCTTAATATGTTCATTGTTTTTATACCCTTGCAGAGGGTATATTGATTTCAGTCAGAAGTTTGCAACGCAGTAAAGGAGACGTTTCCGATCCCATAAAGTATATATATTCTTGATCAGCGTTACTAGACGAGTCGATCCAGCCATGTCCGTCTGGCCGTCTGTCCGTCGGTCCGTCCGTTTCTACGCAAACTAGTGCCTCAGTTTTATAGCTATCATTCTGAAACTTTCCTTAAAGTTTGTTTTCTAATGCAGGTAGCATATAAGTCCGAACCAGCCGGATCAGAAAACTGTATCTTATAGATCCCTTATGAACTATCGGGGAAATAATTTTAAAAATATTATATCTTTGCTGTTTTTATACCCTTGCAGAGAGTATAATAATTTCAATCAAAAGTTTGCAACGCAGTGAAGGAGACGTTTCCGACCCCATAAAGTATATATATTCTTTTTCAGCGTCACAAGACAAGTCGATCTAGCCATGTCCGTCTGTCCGTCCGTTTCTACGCAAACTAGTCTCTCAGTTTTAAGGCTATCGAGCTGAAACTCTTCCAAAAGCCTTCTTTCTATTGCGGGTAGTATATAAGTCGGAACCAGCCGGATCGGACAACTATATCTTACAGCTCTCATAGGAACTATCGGGGAAAAAATTGAAAAAAATTATATCTTCGGTGTTTTTTAACATACAACCTTTTAAGCTTGGAAATAGCATTTTTTAATTAGTTCTGAATTTCGAATTAAAGTTTATCAAAATCGGAGGATTTTATAATATAGCTGTCATAGGAACGATCGGAAAATTGGTGGGAAAATAATATGAAACAAATTATAGCTTTGGGGCCTTTTGACATATTATCTCTTAATATTGGGAATATAATTTCTTATATTTTTAAGAATTTCGAATTCAATTTAATAAAAGTCGGACCACCCTAAGATGTCAAAAAAATGGTCTTAAAAAAGAATGAAATAATTTTTTTTAATTTCACTGAAGTCATCCACAAACCTTTAAAATTTTACATGGTGTTACTAAAGTTTCTTTTCTATCTTTTTATTTTGTTGTTTTGTTAGCGCAGCGCTGCGGCAGACGTATTAAATTCGATCAAGTTGGGGGCAATTGACTTCGCTTGAGCTTGCATTATTTTTGGTAGCTTTAAAAGCAGCCACTGCACTTTTATGACTTTATTGAATACTATTTCCCGGAGCACAATAAATACACGTCTGCATGCAACGATGGTTTAGGAAATCAAAAGCAAATAAAATCGTCAAATTTAAGGCCGACTATTATAAAGAGGAAAACAAGAAATAAAGCGAAACCAAGGGCGAACAGAAGCGACATAGAGCAGTTGCCATGCACAGACTTTTAAAAAAATGACAGTGGTGTCTGGATATAAGTGCTACATGGAACATGTGCTCTGAAAATTTTTTTCAAAATTAAAAATGGAAAAGAAGTCTTTAAAACTTAGATCGCGACGACATACCTTGATGACACTCTACAGGTACCGCATAAATTTAATTTCGGTGTCAAAAATCACAGACCAAAGACTGGTTAGAAGTTCACATCTTAATATTTCAATATTTTTTAAAAAAGCAAGGCTTATCACTGCCATTGTAACATCGTCAACTATGTAAACAAGTACAACGACCTACAGAAATAGCACAAGTTTTCTTAAAAAGTATAATTCGAAATGAAAAAGGCATTTTCTTAAAATTAAATCTTCCTGATCACATAACAGACTGTGAAATCTGAGTTCATAGGAAGCAATCGAAATAATTATCAACGAAGTAGGAATCCTGGGGTCCATTCGAACGCGCTATTCGAGGTAATGCACTTAGGCGTTTTCGCACCAATGCAAATCAATTCGAATAATATTTTGAGATACCTTGTCTCATTCAACGAAGACAAAGCCAGGTGGTGCAAACAAAACAGAAAAATTAAGTTTTACAAAACATTTAAGATTATTCGTTTGCATAGCCTTTTTAGAATGAAACTGTACAACGGTACAAAATTCTTGAGTAACAATTTCTCAGTTTTTCCAAAAGGAAACGGTATTGGGCATGACAAACGCCGGAACGGAAAATGGAGACAATACGGTACGAGCTGCAAACAAGAGGATGTAAGCTTTGGTATCTAGCTGAAGAAAGGCTTACAACAGCCTACATCCTAGACATCCATGACAGATTGGAAAATGAAAACTAGTATGAGGATTTTGTTGACTAAGAGTCACTAAAAAACTTACAATTTAATTCAATAGAAGTTTAACCAAGATTCAAAACGAACCAGAAGCTCTAGAAGTGACCTTGCACATAATGTATATGAGCTCGGAATGCGGATTCAACAGTAATGTTATGCTTAAACTTTGGACTACAATGAATTACTTTTCTGACCGTTTTCTTATAATCTATGTTAGAGCTGATCGATTTTTATTAAATAAATACCCAATAGTTCAAAAAAACATTACATACAGAAGTTTGCAGTGAAGAAGACATTTTTATTATTAAATCTTTGACGTTGATGCAATTTGGTCAGGATAAACAAGTGGACCTTACGACACCATGCAATGCTTGTTACGCGTTAGTAAACAAAAACGCAATCAAGTGAAAAGACAATATAATACAGACAATTCAAAATACGGGTCAAAATACGTATAGACAAGATACATAAAGTAAAACTAATTAGTGATGGTATTATTGATTTAAGGATAGGCAGTAAGTCGGTAGTAGATATTAGGTGATATAGTCTAATATATTTATTGCACGGTACTCTAAAAGGTTCATGCATAACATAATTGGAGATACAATGATTTAATACTAGCGGAACATAGTTTCTATTGAATCTACTTGGCACGTTAAAATACAGACAGACCCAGTAACTTGGGACTATCCACATTACCATAAATAATATTTCTAATAAACGTAATACCAAGCATAGTTCTACGGTTTGCTAATGATGTTAAGTTAATAAGAAGTAGTCTACTGGAGTAGGATGGAAGTAATAGGCCAGTAATGCACTCCACATTGGGGAATTCAACAAGAATTGGTCAGACTAATGAAATAAACAAAGTTTTTGTAAGATAGGGATGATCGAATTTTTTGACCACGTTTTGATAAATGCAAGCACACCCCTTGTCTTTATTCACGATGGTAGTAATGTGATCAGAAAATTTAAGTTTAGGATCCATATGGACTTCAAGGTCATAAGCATGGGTTATCCTTTCTAACTCACAGCCACTCAAAGTATAAGTTAAATAGTGAGGCCTGACACGAAAAAAGGTCATTAGTTTACACTTAGAACCATTTAACTTTTATTCATTATCCATGCACCAAGTTTGAAATGCATTGAGATCAGATTGTAAAGCTAAACTTTGTGCAGGATCATTATATTGCGTACATAACTTACGTGATTTCGTTAAGAATAGATGAAGATCATTTATAAATAATGTAAACAGGAGTGAGCCAAGATGACTTCCTTGTGGTACACCGGACGTAACTCGGATAATGAATGAAAAAAAGTTTTTAACCCTTTGAGTCCTCCATTCAAATAACTTAAGAAAAATCTAAGAAGATCACCTGGAAAACCTAAAAGGTCAAGTTCCGGGACTAAAATCAGGTGACTTACAGCATCACACACCTTACTGAAATCAATCATAAATCCGTGTTGAAAAGGGGAGATAAGGTACCTACAACTGTGCTGCAAATGGAGCGTAATAGTGCTTTCAAAGTGCTTCGGTATAGTTAAAAGCTTTGAAATACTCCTGTAAATCCATGCGTTCAATTTACTCCTCTTTTTCTGAAGGAAGATAACGAACGACTCCTTCCATCTGTGAGAGAAATCTGACGTTTCTAAAGTCAAAGTTAAAAGTTTGTGCAATGGTCTACACAAAGTCTTAGCGCAATATCTAACCGCGCAGAAGTGAACTTTCACTTATAACAGGACAAACAATAATGTTGCATTTGCTATATGGGTAAGACAGATCTGGAGGTCTTGATTTTGAAAAGGTGGTTTGAAAAAAATGTGTAAGAAGATCGGCTATTGGCTGATCAGTGTTTGCGGCCGAATTTTCTAATTAAACTGATGATGGAAAACATGATTTACGCTTTGTGTTATCAAAATGATAAGGCTGTTTTGGATCCTGTATTAACTGGGTCTTGCAACGAGCTTAATAGATTTTGTAAAACTGGGCACGGTAAAATCAGACCGAGCACTGTGAGGAGTTGAATAACTCCCCACAAATCCCAGCAGCAGATGGCCGGCCGCTCACCAGGTACGCGGCGAATTCGCGTAGTGGCGGCGCGGCGGAGATCGAGGACGGAGAGCGAGAGAGTTTGGAGAGCAAGAGGGTTCGGAGACCAAGAGAGTTTGGAGGCCAACAATGGAGACGGAGAGAGCGGAGACTTGGCGGGCGAGAGTGCCGTGTGCAAAAAGGAGTAACGGGACGCCGCCGGACTTTGGACTTTGGAAAGAGGGTGCCACATCTCAGCAGCGGTGCGGCACACAAACATGTCGCATGCGTCCCCGGGATCAGCGGGACGGCAGCATCAGGCTGGACGGCGGCGGGAAGCAGTGCGTCAAGGACAAGAGGGTCAAAGAGAGACCATGGACTTTGGACCAGATGTGGAGAGTTTTGGCGTGCCTTGTGCAAAAGGGAAATAACGGTTCCCAGAGGCCCTATATAAACCCGCAGGGCGCTGGCAGCGGGATCAGTCAGTCGGGATCAGTCGTTGAGATCAGTCAGTCAAGAGCGAGCAGTCAGTCGAGAGCAAGGAGTCGTCGGAAGCAGCGCCGTGGGAGCCTACGAGGAGCAAGATCGTCACGTCGAGACGTTCGGGATTGGGATTACTAGGAATCTTCGAACTGAGACACAGGTGGCTGAGGTCTAAGGAGGCGCCACACGGCTAAGTTCTGTTCTGTCTTGCCGACGAAGTCCTGGCGGTACGCCTGGAAGGTCTACTAGACTGAGATTTGAAATCGAGAGTAGCAAGCCAGAAGGGAGAGAAGTCCCGGAGCGGCGTAACAGAACCCCTAGAGTAGCGAGCCAGAAGGGAGAGAAGTCCCGGAGTGGCGCAACGGAATCCCTAGAGTAGCGAGCCAGAAGGGAGAGAAGTTCCGGAGCGGCGCAACAGGACCCTGAGAGTCACGAGCCAGAAGGGAGAGAAATCCCGGATCGGCGTATACCCTCGAACCCAGCACAGAAGTCAAGACCTACAGCCACCTGTCAGGAGTAGTTCGCAGGAGTAGTTCGCATATTGCCACCAGAAAGCAGGACGCCACCGCAACGGTCACGCAAGGAGGATCGAGCCCGCAGGAACGGCACGGACAGTACGCGGAAGGGTGAAGCTAGGGTGGAACGTTCGTTTACACGAGGCACAGAAGCGAAGTGAAAAGCGAGGCAGCTTCCTGGCGTTCTGCCTTGACTGTCCGCACGATCTGAGCGGAAGCCCGTGGGACCATCCGGGACAGAGCAAGGGACAGGCGGTCGGGTATCGAGAGGAGTGATCCTGGAGAGCTCGTCAGTCTGTTCACCCTAGTCTGAGAACGTTGACGCTTCCCTAAGCCCGTACGGCTGACCCCATAGCGAGTCTGAATCGTGGCCGAGCAGTCACCGAGTCAGACACGGCAGGAACGATCAGCGGTCAAGGATCTTCGAGGAGCGACAAGACAACCAGCCACGTCAGGAGCAATCAGCGGTCAAGGACCATCGAGGAGCGACAAGACAATCCACACCGTCGGAGACAGCGAGAACAGCAAGTTATAATATACAAACTGACAGTATTACGATATTCCGAACCACAGTGCAAAGAGAATAATGTTACGCAAGTTAAGTGAGAGTTAGAGAGATGAAGAGAGTTAGCGGGGGTGATTAAGTTGGGGGAGAGTAAGTTTATGATATTCAAACAACAAAGTTATATGTGGGAGTGCGGGAGAGCGGGTAACTACAGTTTAAACTCTTACCGCCCCAGACAACGTTTGGAAGAAAAGTATAACGCAATAAAATAAAACAAGGAAAAACGCTCTAGTCGAATTAATCGTCTATCAGATACCCGTTACTCAGCTCGAGGGAGAAAAAAAAATAGAGATATGCAAGCAGCAAAAAATATTCTAAAGCGCCACCTACCGGCTATTTTGGCATATGGTATGTGGGTGGCAGACAGATTTAAGCGTTTTAGCCGTTTTGGGGGCGTTGGGGTGGGCGTGGCCAATATTTTTTTAGGTCAAAAGGTTTTAATGAGACAAATACATTTTACCAAAAAAATGTTCTAGCATGACAACTGTGGCCACCACAGTTTCGGGCGGCTTGTGGGCGTTAGAGTGAGCGTGGAAAGTTTTTTTGGGTCAATCGATAGGTATTGCTAAGACAAGCAATAGCACATAAAAACTTTCTAGAATGACAATTGTGGCCACCACAGTTTTGGGCGATTAGTAGGCGTTAGAGTGAGCGTGGCGTTTTTTGTGTTAATCGATAGGCATTGATGAGACAAATACATTTCAATTACAATTTTTTTTCTATCATAAAAACTGTAGGCGCTACAGATTTTCGCGGATTGTGGGCGTTAAAGTGGGCGTGACACTACAAATTTCATCAGCAGAGTGGACTTCGTAATTTCATTCTACCAAACTAATGAAACACAGGTTTTATTTAGAGCCATCGAAAGAAACTGAGACTTACGCGTAACATGATCAATGGGCCTTCCCAACATCGAAGATTGGCCTTCCCAGCCTTAGATCAAGACTAACTGCAGAACTTAAACCGCAAACTGAACCGAAATACAAACTACTGAAGAACTTCAAGGAGACTCCTAATAACGAAATTTAAGAGCATTCTGCGAAGAACCGGAACCGGACAGACTTAAGATTGTTAATTAATTAGTATAATTACTATGGCACAAAATGATGGAATATGTGAAGAACATATTAATATTGAATTGATTAAAAATCCAGAAAACCGTAATAAAAATGCAAACCCTATTCAGAATTCTAAATCACACAAGTTAAATACAAATATTCAAATACTCTCAACCATTCCAATCTAATTTTTTCAATACATGAAATCACTTAAAGCTTAGAAGGCAACAACTTTAGACAATCTTGAAACCCTGACGAGGCCGCATCAATGGCGTCAGGAGTGAGAAACGAAAACCTAGTTCGTTTTCTGGAACAACAACAGCAGCTCAATGGGTGTTTGGCTGAGCATTAAGCCACGCTCTTGAGGGCAAACTCGGCAGCAACGGTAATGCATAATGAACTGCCAAAAATTCACATCATGCTGTTCACTGTCGTCTACAAGGAGTAACCAGAATTCAAGAACATATTCGAGTGCACGATCCATAGCAAGAAGCATTTGACAACAATACAAAAGTTTCACTACTTAAAACGTACATCACTGGAGTATCGATGAAAACTAGTATCGATGGAAACAATTTCTTGTGTGAAGTTTAGCTCCAAGGAGCACAGGGTCTACGCCTGCTCACAGTTTGATGAACTTTCAGTCGAGCAGAGACGCACATTTGTTAAGGCCAATTCCCTGTGCTTTAACTGCTTTAGGCCTGGGCATGTGTCTCGAAAGTGTGAGTCCAAATTCACATGTTAGTTTTACCACAATCGCCACCACTCTCTGCTACCCGCAGATGTTATTGGTTCGCAAGCCGCTGTCTCTACAACACACCCACGAGATGAAAGGCACATCCCAAGCGCTCCCGGATATGCTACGGTCATCATCAGCCCTATTGCACGGGCAAAAGTGGCTGCCGCAGCTGAAGTCTTGTGCAACGGATCAACAACCGCAACGCAGCCACAAGGGCTACGAAAGAGTGCAGTGCCAACAGGGGTCGCACACTACCCGCCTTGTGCTTTTGGACAGTGGCTCGCAACGGTCATATATCTCCGAGCGGTGCTTTCAGGCACTCGGATTGGCGTGCTCACCGTCACGAATCTTGGTGTCAGGGACTTCGTTTATCAAGGCTGAGATATCTAGATGCTGCAGCACACTGGACTTGCAGTCGAGGATCTTGGATCACACAATGAAGACAAAATTACCTTTGCATTGGCAAGTCACGTTATCGCCGCCTCAGCACTCAAGGGGTTCGCGCCAGTCGACAAGCTCCTGGTCAGCGACTACGTTTGGACCGTGTTCACCGGTCAAAAGATGTTCGACAATGAGGGCAACATCATCGCCATTTCGACATGTTTGGATAGGTCATAACATCTATCGTAACCACAGGCTGTTTATCTACAACAACGATGCACACGGCTATTGACATTGACGCATCTCTACGGTGGTTTTGGGAGCTCGAGGATGTCAACCAGGAATTTCATGGAAAGCCAGATGACGAGGAAGTTGAACAACACTTTGTCAAGACACACACTCGGGAATCTAAGGGAACAGTTTTCAGATACATTACAAGGAGCACTCACAAGATTAAGGAGTGTAAAACGCAGCCTAAAGAAAGACTCCAATCTGCACTCACAGTACGTGAAATTTATGCGGGACTTTCCTCAGCCACATGCGAGAACTATCGCCAGAGGACATTGACAAACGGCCGAGGTTTTACTTGCCACCTCACCCTGTAATCACCCAAAAGTTACGGGTCATATTGGACACTAATGGAAGGTCCTTAAACGAAGATTGGCACATTGGACCAAGCATTCTACGAAACCTTTTCTTGATTTGTTACGTTTCAGAATGTTCAAGCTCGTCTTCTTGGTGGATACTGTCAAGATGTATCGGCAAATCCCTGTGGTTGCCAACCATAGCGGCTATCAGCGTATTGTCTGGAGAGAAGATGAAACAAATCCTATCAAGCATTACGAGCATCATTTCTGGCAGTAAGGGTCCTGGATAAGTTAGCCCACGACCATCAACACGATTTTCCTACCGTTGCAAAGATCGTGAAAGAGTAGTTTTATGTGGACGACTTATTGACGGGAGCTCATACCGAGGAGGAGCTCATTCACAATCAAAACGAGTTAGTTTAATTGATGAAATGTGCTGGTATGGAACTCGGTAATTGGGTTTCAAATTTATCACGTATCGCCGACATAGCTCTCGCGGCAATCGACGTACAAGGCAAAGGGTTTAATATTACAGCAAAGGTTCTGGATATTCATTGGGATCCAGAAGAGGTCTGCCTTACAACAAATCCGGACAGCACCAAAGACTTACAATTACCAGCTGACGCAAAACACCCTTTACTGCTTCCAAAGTCGAAGCGCATCACAAAAATGGAGCACGAACATACATTCAATCTCTATCCAGGAGTTTCTGCACTTTTTGTAATTGCGCGTCAAAAGTACTGGATCTTTGGTGCACGTAACCTAATAAGAAATCTGGTTCACAGCTGCATTAAATGCTTTCGTCAACGTAAACTCACGGAGCACTAATTCATTGCGGATTTACCAGGCATCCGCACAACAGAAGCTGGACCATTTATACTTAAGGAAAGAAGAGGTCGCAGTACCCGACAAACTAAGGGCTACATATGTCTCTTTGTTTGCCTTGTGACATCAGCCATATATTTGGAACTGCCACTGATCTTAGCACAGACACATTCCTGTCATGTCTTCGGCGTTTCATGTTCCTTCGAGGAAAGTGCTCACAGATCTTCAGCGATAATGGGTCGAATTTTGTTGGCGTCGTGTCGTGGGAAAAACTGTTCTAGCCTTTGAACAGATGCAAACTCTGATTGCTCAGATCAGTGCTGTGGTGAAATCGCGACCGCTATGCTAGACACCTGACACTGATCTCACCTACTTGTGTCCGGCCCACTTTGTAATTGGACGCCCATTCACAACTGTTCCAGTCAGTTCTCTCGACGTTTTTATTTTACACCAAATATCATGATAAATGATGGGCAACAACAGGTACAATCCCTCCAAAATACAAATGAACAAAATCAAAATAGCTCAGAACACCACCAGTAGATACATACAAATGTCTTATAGACGCAGGATCCACAATAAATACGATCAATTAAAATATATTTCTGCTTCCTATTCAAAATACTAAATGGTTCTATCCTATCAAGTAGTTGGGAGTCACCAAGAGATATGTTAGTCTTTCTATTTGAAGTAGTTGGGAGTCACCAAGGTATATGTTTATCTTTCCATTAATTAAACTTCTGATTCATTTGCTTTAGTTTTGTTTCTTTTTTGTGTGGGAGCAGCAATGGTGACGCTCCAACGTTTATATCGTGTCTGTCCTTACATTATTCTTTTAATTCTAAGTAAGGCTAAGTCTCGTCGCTACGCTGCCCACCGACGGCGGCAGAGAGATGGATGTGTATATGCTTATGTATATAGGCTTTGCTCTCTTAAGCGTGAGCGAAAGGTATATGCACATGGGGTCCGTTCGCGTTACAATTATGCCGATGGTACCACTTTCAGTGTGTGGAGCAAGGCATAGCAATCGGTTCATATTTCGTCCGCTTGGGTTTTGAGACCGGGACATTTGAATTATGTTTACATTGAAACAAAGTGTTAGAGTGTGTACCCTTAAAGTACTCGTGGTACAGTGGGTATACAATATGTGTGCGTGCCACCTCCCTTGAAAAATATCGTATTTATATGAAGTTATTTTAATAATAATAATGAGTTTTACCTTATACATTTTTTTCTTGTTTATTTTATTTACTTATTTTTATTTATTTTTAATTTTATTTATAAGCAATACAAGAAAAGGAAATTACCAAAAATATTTACATATTAAATACAATTATGAAATAAATATTTGTAATCTATCCTTGTGAACTGTTTGCTTACTATTTTTATTAGTTGATATTATAATGTTATCTCTATCTCCTATTTCCGTTACTTTATACGGACCGGTGTATTTAGGATCTAACTTATGACCTTTCTTACTATCTGATCATATAGTACATTATTTATATTCTTATTTTCTTCTAACATAAATCTAGCTCTTTTGTATGCTACCTCTAGTCTATATTTACTCTCCTTAGAATAGTCATCTATATTATATATTATTTCTGTGTTATTAAATTATTTGTTTTACCAAATGGACAATATTTATGTGCCATTGATGGGGTCGTGTTGAAAAAAAAGACGATATGCAAGATAGTATGTATTCATTAAAAGTTCTATGACTTCTTTCAATTGTCCCAACTGTCTGGTGGTGCTGTGCTGTAGATGTTATATTTTTGATGCTCAAATATTTGTACAAGCTATTTAAAATTGAATTCTTGTATTCTGTTCCCATGTCCGTAATAAACCTCTTTATTGGACCGTACTTCAGAATAATTGATTCAAAAATTCCTGTAATATATTGTAGCTCTTTAATGGGTTTTCTTGATAATGCATCAGCTACATAATTGTCTCACCTTTTAAATATTCGACTGTAAAGACATATTCTTCTAATTGGAGACTCATACGTGTCAGTTTAGAACTGTGATTGATCATTGAAAATAGATATATTAGAGGTCTGTGATCTGTTTTAATTATAAAAAGTATTTCATAAATATATGGTCGGATGTTATTTTCTTCTTTTGTAAATGCTTTTGATGCGTAAGCAATGAGAAGTTGGAGAATATCATGGTTTTAAGTTAAAACCGCTCCACATGCTTGCTTACTTGCATCTGTGATTATACAGAACTCTTTATTAAAATCTGTATATTCTAGCAAAGTAGGTTCCATAAGTTTTGTTTATAATATTGGAATGCATTTTGACATTTATCCGTCCATTGAAAAGGAACATTCTTTTTACTTCATCTTGTTATGTGCCTTGAATAGTTGGCGAAGTTTTTTATAAAACGTCTATAATAGTTACAAAATGCTATAAAACGTCTATAGCTGCCCGCGTCGTACGGCAGATAGTACGTTATCAGATAGTAATTTTCTATTAATCTGGCGATAGTCAATCACTAGCCGCCATTTCAATACTTCTGACCCGGGGTATGGTTTTTTAGGTACAAGTAACAATGGGCTATTGTATTCGGATACGGATGGTTCAACAATCCCGTCGGAGATCAACTTTCCTATTTGCTTTTGTATTTCATTCATCTGGCTATGTGGGCTTCGATACTTTTTTATGTATACTGGTTCATCATCTTTTAATCTCAGTTTTTGCTTAAAGAAATTGTTTGCAGTTATTGCTTCGGTTTCCAATCCGAATACATCGCTATATTGGGTGCATAAGCTAAAAAGCTGTGACTTGAACTGTGGAGGGAAGTTCTTTTAAAGTTGAGGTAACACAGATTTTTCTCTATTTCAGCAGATGGCCGGCCGCTCAGCAGGTACGCGGCGAATTCGCGTAGTGGCGGCGCGACGAAGAGCGAGGACGGAGAACAAGAGAGTTTGGAGATCGAGGACGGAGAACGGGAGAGTTTGGAGATCGAGGACGGAGAACGTAAGAGTTTGGAGAGGAAGAGAGTTTGGAGACAAGGGAATTTGGAAAGCGAGAGAGTTTGGAGAGCAAGAGGGTTCGGAGACCAAGAGAGTTTGGAGACCAACAATGGAGAAGGAGAGATCGGAGACTTGGCGGGCGGAGCAAGAGTGCCGTGTGCAAAAAGGAGTAACGGGACGCCGCCGGACTTTGGACGCGGCCGTGAGCTTTGAACCGAGAAAAAAGGTGCCACATCCCGGTAGCGGCAGGGCAACAAGTGGGTGTGGACACAGGAACATCAGTCGGCATTCGAAGACGTAAAGGCAAGGCTGGTGGCAGACCCCGTACTGGCGTGCCCGGATTTTGAAAAACCATTTGTCCTGCAAACGGACACAAGTGATTACGGTATTAGGGCAGCTTTGACCCAGGATACTGAGCTTGAGAAAAAGGTCCAAGGATAGCTCCAAGTATATCCAAAGGACACGAAGAAAAGGGTCCAAGGATAGCTCCAAGGATACCCAAAGGACACGAGAAAAAGGGTCCAGGGATAGCTCCAAGGATACCCAAAGGACACGAGGAAAAGGGTCCAAGGATATCTCCAAGGATACCCGAAAAACACGAGGAAAAGGGTCCAAGGATAGCTCCAAGGATACCCAAAGGACACGAGGGAAAAGGTCCGAGGATAATGGAAAATGTCCAGCGATAGTCCGCCGAAGGAAGGGGGAAGACGGCACAGATCAGAGAGCTGTACCATAAAAATGTAAAAGGAGGGAGGCTGGGAGAAATAGTGGTACCGATGGCGATGGCTGCCCGCCAACCGGCCGAGAGCTCTTGCCCGGGGCAAGGATGGTCAACCACACGGCCTACCCGAACCTCGCGGCTGATCTCGAGGCTAGGAAAGCCCAATCCGGTGATCAGCTCCATCAGCGACGTCGAGCTGGTCGAAGATCCGCGGCTGGAGTAGAGGAGGTGGTGGCTTCAGAAGACCACCAGCGACACCGACGGCCGCATCCCGACCGGCGCAATCAATGTCGAGTGGGCCAGCGAGGAGCCACCTTCGGGGCGACGGACTCCCCGCAGCCACGAGGAGCAGGTACCAAAAGCCAAAAGTTTCGGCTAAACCTTGTGGCGCGGAGGAAGATGGAGGAAACGCGGCTGCGAGAGATGGAGGAGGACCCTGAATGGCAGGCCCGTTTGCGACGAGCCGAGGAGGAGGAGCAGCAGCTGTGGGAGGAGCCGGCATGCCCACCCACCCCGAGGTATGTCGCCGAACCGTGGGTGTCGCCCCAGGAGGAGGCCGACGTTCGGGCTGACGGGCTGGCTGCCGGAGGTCGCCGACGCGACCACCCTTATCGGAAGGCAAGGCGCTTCCTCCCCGGTCGCCACCACCGCCGCAACCTGATACGCCACCATAACCGACGAGGCGCGGCGGGGAATCTCCCCGGTGAAGACCCGCGCGGCCGACCAAGCCGAGGTTCGAACGAGAGTCGCACCCGCGGTCGGACACGCCACAGTACCAACCCGGAGACCCGGTGGGACACCACGTCTGAACGGACATCCCGGCGGCGCACGTGACCCATAGCGTGCGGACGTTCGTGGCCGAAGGCGTGAGGTGGCGGCAACAGACGGTCGTCTGGACATGGCCGGAGGGCCCCGCGGAGGAGAAGGCGACGTTGGATGAGCCCCGGATCTGGGAGGAGGCGGGACCTCGGGTGAGCCCGCTGGATCCTAGGACTCGTGGCCGGCCGGCCCTGTGGACCCCGCCGACACCGAGTACGCGGCCATCGACGCCAGGTACTGGGCCAACGAAACCGGCAGGGACGCGAAACGCGGCGGAAGCGGCGGAGCCTCAGGAGCAGTGGCCGTGAAAATGGCCGGAACCGACGGGAGGTGGAAGGCCAAGTTTGAAGCTTTAAATTCGGCGCCCGTGGAATCCGAATCGGCGGCGCGTCCTAAGTTGGCGCGGACGATGTCGGCGCCGGAAGTCCAGCGATGGCTTGGAGTCCCGGAGCAGGAGTGGCCCGCAGGAATCGCGGAGGAACCGGCGGTACGCGAGGCTCGCAATCTGGGCGGCAGGCGCAGCGTGCGGATCAGGAGTGGCGGATGCACGTATCCCGTGAGGCTGGGGCTCGCGGGCATAAGAGTTTTTGTGGAGCAGACCGAGATGAGTCCGTGAAATAAAAAGTTGAAAATTTAACACTCAGAAGCTAAGGACCGGAAAGGGCGGGAACGCGGCTGAAAGCATAAAGAAGAAGGGGGCATACATGGCAGCAACCTGAAACGAAGGGGAAGGGTTTGGAGAGCGAGAGAGTTTGGAGAGCAAGAGGGTTCGGAGACCAAGAGAGTTTGGAGACCAACAATGGATGCCACGTCCCGGCAGCGGTGCGGCACACAAACATGCCACATGCGTCTCCGGGATCAGCGGGACGGCAGCGTCAGGCTGGACGGCGGCGGGAAGCAGTGCGTCAAGGACAAGAGGGTCAATCAGGAACCATGGAATTTGGACCCGGTGTGGAGAGTTTTGGCGGGCCGTGTGCAAAAGGGAACTAACGGTTTCCAGAGGCCCTATATAAACCCGCAGGGATGATTTAGTCGAGATCAGTCAGTCAAGAGCGAACAGTCAGTCGAGTACGACCATTAAGAGTTAAGACAAGCAGTCGAACGAACACCAACCAAGCAAACTACGAGGGAGCCACACCAGGGCGAGTCATCGGAAGCAGCGCTGTGGGAGCCTACAAGGAGCAAGATTGTCACGTCGAGACGTTCGGGATTGGGATTACTAGGAATCTCCGAACTGAGACACAGGTGGCTGAGGTCTAAGGAGGCACCACACGGCTAAGTTCTGTTCTTTCCTGCCAACGAAGTCCTGGCGTTACGCCTGGAGGGTCTACTAGACTTAGAACAGTGAAAGCCGGCGATTTGAAATCGTGAGCTCGGGGGTAAGCCTGTCGAGCCCCAGTGTACCTCTCCCAAACACTACGCGAACGTATCCAGGCGTGACCCAGTGCGCCAAGTGGAGTTGAGCAGGTCCTGGCGCGATCAGCCAGAAGGGAGAGAAGTCCCGACACCGACACAATGGGTGGCTCGAGGAGAGGCTATCGGTAGCAGTCGTACAACAGGAAACAGAGTATGACGACACAGCGAAGTTCCTGTGTCGCACAAAGACTTAATGTCGCCCTGGACGGCAGATTAGAGGACATGAGGAGGACATTGTCGGAGTATTACTCCGAGACAGAGAACGACACACAACTTGCCGACATCTGGGTTGAGTTGGGAGCCATGTATTACGACAGAACCGGCCCGAGTATCACGCTAAGCAAGCTTAAGCGTCGACAACTTGCAAAGGGAGGCTCACAGGAGAGAGTCAAGCCAGGACAGGAAGACAACGGTGCTGACCTCTAGACACAGCCAGGCGGATTATGCAAGGGTCGCTAAACAAGTCCCCGCGTGGTCATTCAGGTTCGACGGGGCGGAGAAACCGTTCGAGTTCCTGGAACAAGTTGAATGGTCCGCCAACACCTACGGCTTAGACCTTGACATGATCCCCCGAGCAATGCCGGAGTTGCTAAAAGGAAGCGCGTTAAAGGCGATAAGCCGCCAACAATAAGCAATGGAAACCCTGGGCGGAGTTCATTGAGAGCTTCCAACTTTACTTTCTGCCGAGAGATTTCTTTACAAGGCTGTCGGATCAGGTCAGGCAACGAAAGCAGGGTTTCAATGAGTCATTTAAAGACTACATGTTCGACATGCAGACGATGTCGAGGCCACTAAACTATTCTGCGACAGACACCTTAAAGATCATAAAGGAAAACTGCACCCCAAGCCGAAGGATCTTCCTAAGGGCGTACAAAGTGCCCGACCGGGACACGTTGATGCTATTAGCCGATGAATACGAAGAACTGGAAAAGGAGCGGGAAGCGTTCGCCCAAGAAAATAAGTTCTCAAAGGCAAAGTCGTCACGACCAACGCAGGTCACGTGCAGAAGATGCGAGGAGACAGATAGCCAGGAGACACGGAGAAATGACCAATTTTCACCGCCGCAACGAGTCACGGGACAGCAGGCAAAAGGAGCACCACGAGGAGGCCAATGGACGCCACCACAGCAGCAACAGATACAACCAGCGAACACGGTGTGGAGACCGCCAAACACAACACAGAGGCCGCGGAGAACGACACACATTGCAAATCCCCATGAGGCCTGCCGAAGGTGCGGCGGCCACGGACACTGGGCACGAGGATGTCGACTCCAACGCCTGTTGTTCTGCTGGGTATGCGGGAGAGTAGGTGTCAGGAGCGTCGAGTGCTGCCAGCAGGCGGGAAATGCCCAGCGACCTCAGCCGCAGAGAGGAGAGCAGGGGTCGCAAGATGCTACCTCTCCAAACTAACGGGCAAGCTAATCGAGGAGGAGCAGCAGTTGTCCGCAGCAGTGACGATTGGGGGAGGCACGTACAAGGCCACGATCAACATCGGTGCATCAGCGAGCTTTATAAGCAAGGAACTGGCGGGCAACCTGGCTGCTCTCGGGAGGATTACGAGGACACGGCGGCAAGTTAGGTTGGCTGACGGAAGGTGCGGCAAAATCGATGAACAGCTGGAGGTGGAGATCGCAATCGGGAACAAGCGACTAACCATGGACCTGTTGATACTACCTGAGGTAGTGTATTCATTGGTGTTAGGATGGAACTTTCTAACTCAAGTGGGAACCAAGATAAGGTGCGCTGGACACGAGGTGAGAATACCGGCCACGAACCGACACAATGGGTGGCTCGAGGAGAGGCTATCGGTAGCAGTCGTACAACAGGAAACAGAGTATGACGACACAGCGAAGTTCCTGTGTCGCACAAAGACTTAATGTCGCCCTGGACGGCAGATTAGAGGACATGAGGAGGACATTGTCGGAGTATTACTCCGAGACAGAGAACGACCCACAACTTGCCGACATCTGGGTTGAGTTGGGAGCCATGTATTACGACAGAACCGGCCCGAGTATCACGCTAACTAACGCTGAAGGGGATAACCTAGTAGCAAGCTTAAGCGTCGACAACTTGCAAAGGGAGGATCACAGGAGAGAGTCAAGCCAGGACAGGAAGACAACGGTGCTGACCTCTAGACACAGCCAGGCGGATTATGCAAGGGTCGCTAAACAAGTCCCCGTGTGGTCATTCAGGTTCGACGGGGCGGAGAAACCGTTCGAGTTCCTGGAACAAGTTGAATGGTCAGCCAACACCTACGGCTTAGACCTTGACATGATCCCCCGAGCAATGCCGGAGTTGCTGAAAGGAAGCGCGTTAAAGGCGATAAGCCGCCAACAATAAGCAATGGAAACCCTGGGCGGAGTTCATTGAGAGCTTCCAACTTTACTTTCTGCCGAGAGATTTCTTTACAAGGCTGTCGGATCAGGTCAGGCAACGAAAGCAGGGTTTCAATGAGTCATTTAAAGACTACATGTTCGACATGCAGACGATGTCGAGGCCACTAAACTATTCTGCGAGAGACACCTTAAAGATCATAAAGGAAAACTGCACCCCAAGCCGAAGGATCTTCCTAAGGGCGTACAAAGTGCCCGACCGGGACACGTTGATGCTATTAGCCGATGAATACGAAGAACTGGAAAAGGAGCGGGAAGCGTTCGCCCAAGAAAATAAGTTCTCAAAGGCAAAGTCGTCACGACCAGCGCAGGTCACGTGCAGAAGATGCGAGGAGACAGATAGCCAGGAGACACGGAGAAATGACCAATTTTCACCGCCGCAACGAGTCACGGGACAGCAGGCAAAAGGAGCACCACGAGGAGGCCAATGGACGCCACCACAGCAGCAACAGATACAACCAGCGAACACGGTGTGGAGACCGCCAAACACAACACAGAGGCCGCGGAGAACGACACACATTGCAAATCCCCATGAGGCCTGCCGAAGGTGCGGCGGCCACGGACACTGGGCACGAGGATGTCGACTCCAACGCCTGTTGTTCTGCTGGGTGTGCGGGAGAGTAGGTGTCAGGAGCGTCGAGTGCTGCCAGCAGGCGGGAAATGCCCAGCGACCTCAGCCGCAGAGAGGAGAGCAGGGGTCGCAAGATGCTACCTCTCCAAACTAACGGGCAAGCTAATCGAGGAGGAGCAGCAGTTGTCCGCAGCAGTGACGATTGGGGGAGGCACGTACAAGGCCACGATCAACATCGGTGCATCAGCGAGCTTTATAAGCAAGGAACTGGCGGGCAACCTGGCTGCTCTCGGGAGGATTACGAGGACACGGCGGCAAGTTAGGTGCGCTGGACACGAGGTGAGAATACCGGCCACGAACCGACACAATGGGTGGCTCGAGGAGAGGCTATCGGTAGCAGTCGTACAACAGGAAACAGAGTATGACGACACAGCGAAGTTCCTGTGTCGCACAAAGACTTAATGTCGCCCTGGACGGCAGATTAGAGGACATGAGGAGGACATTGTCGGAGTATTACTCCGAGACAGAGAACGACCCACAACTTGCCGACATCTGGGTTGAGTTGGGAGCCATGTATTACGACAGAACCGGCCCGAGTATCACGCTAACTAACGCTGAAGGGGATAACCTAGTAGCAAGCTTAAGCGTCGACAACTTGCAAAGGGAGGCTCACAGGAGAGAGTCAAGCCAGGACAGGAAGACAACGGTGCTGACCTCTAGACACAGCCAGGCGGATTATGCAAGGATCGCTAAACAAGTCCCCGAGTGGTCATTCAGGTTCGACGGGGCGGAGAAACCGTTCGAGTTCCTGGAACAAGTTGAATGGTCCGCCAACACCTACGGCTTAGACCTTGACATGATCCCCCGAGCAATGCCGGAGTTGCTGAAAGGAAGCGCGTTAAAGGCGATAAGCCGCCAACAATAAGCAATGGAAACCCTGGGCGGAGTTCTACATGTTCGACATGCAGACGATGTCGAGGCCACTAAACTATTCTGCGAGAGACACCTTAAAGATCATAAAGGAAAACTGCACCCCAAGCCGAAGGATCATCCTAAGGGCGTACAACGTGCCCGACCGGGACACGTTGATGCTATTAGCCGATGAATACGAAGAACTGGAAAAGGAGCGGGAAGCGTTCGCCCAAGAAAAGAAGTTCTCAAAGCCAAAGTCGTCACGACCAACGCAGGTCACGTGCAGAAGATGCGAGGAGACAGATAGCCAGGAGACACGGAGAAATGACCAATTTTCACCGCCGCAACGAGTCCCACGACAGCAGGCAACAGGAGCACAGGAGCATACAAGGCCACGATCGACACCGGGGCAACAGCGAGCTTTATAAGCAAGGAACTGGCGGACAACCTGGCTGCCCTCGGGAGGAGTACGAAGGCACGGCGGCAAGTTAGGTTGGCAGACGGAAGGTGCTACTGGCAAATCCCGCTGAAAGAAAGCAGTAGGCAGTACACTGCATTTACAGTGATGGGAAAGGGCTTATTCTAGTGGAGAGTAATGCCGTTCGGACTCCATTCGGCATATGCGACCTTCCAGCGGGTGTTGGACCGGGTAATTGGTCCCGAGATGTCGCCGCACGCATTTGCGTACCAGGACGATATCATAGTGATCGGACGCACACTAGAAGAGCACAAGGCAAACTTGAAAGAGGTATTCCGGTGACTGAAAGACGCTAATCTGAGATTAAGCCCGGAAAAATGCCAGTTTTTCAAGAAGGAGCTGCTGTATTTGGGTCATAGAGTGACTAGCGACGGGATAGGCACGGATCCGGAAAAATTAGCAGCCATTGCCGAATTAGAGCCGCCGTCAACAGTTAGGGAGCTCTTACAGTACCTGGGAGTAGCATCATGGTATCGGCGATTTGTAACTGACTTCGCAAAAATACTCAAACCGCTCAACGATCTGCTGCGCAAGGGCAACAAGTGGGTGTGGACACAGGAACATCAGTCGGCATTCGAAGACGTAAAGGCAAGGCTGGTGGCAGACCCCGTACTGGCGTGCCCGGATTTTGAAAAACCATTTGTCCTGCAAACTGACGCAAGTGATTACGGTATTAGGGCAGCTTTGACCCAGGATACTGAGCTTGGCGAAAAGGTGATCTCTTACTCAAGCCGAAAGCGCAACGGTGCGGAGAAAAAGGTCCAAGGATAGCTCCAAGGATATCCGAAGGACACGAAGAAAAGGGTCCAAGGATAGCTCCAAGGATACCCAAAGGATACGAGGAAAAGGGTCCAGGGATAGCTCCAAGGATACCCAAAGGACACGAGAAAAGGGTCCAAGGATATCTCCAAGGATACCCGAAAAACACGAGGAAAAGGGTCCAAGGATAGCTCCAAGGATACCCAAAGGACACGAGGGAAAAGGTCCGAGGATAGTGGAAAATGTCCAGCGATAGTCCGCCGAAGGAAGGGGGAAGACGGCACAGATCAGAGAGCTGTACCATAAAAATGTAAAAGGAGGGAGGCTGGGAGAAATAGTGGTACCGATGGCGATGGCTGCCCGCCAACCGGCCGAGAGGTCTTGCCCGGGGCAAGGATGGTCAACCACACGGCCTACCCGAACCTCGCGGCTGATCTCGAGGCTAGGAAAGCCCGATCCGGTGATCAGCTCCATCAGCGACGTCGAGCTGGTCGAAGATCCGCGGCTGGAGCAGAGGAGGTGGTGGCTTCAGAAGACCACCAGCGACACCGACAGCCGCATCCCGACCGGCGCAATCAATGTCGAGTGGGCCAGCGAGGAGCCACCTTCGGGGCGACGGACTCCCCGCAGCCACGAGGAGCAGGTACCAAAAGCCAAAAGTTTCGGCTAAACCTTGTGGCGCGGAGGAAGATGGAGGAAACGCGGCTGCGAGAGATGGAGGAGGACCCTGAATGGCAGGCCCGTTTGCGACGAGCCGAGGAGGAGGAGCAGCAGCTGTGGGAGGAGCCGTCATGCCCACCCACCCCGAGGTATGTCGCCGAACCGTGGGTGTCGCCCCAGGAGGAGGCCGACGTTCGGGCTGACGGGCTGGCTGCCGGAGGTCGCCGATGCGACCACCCTTATCGGAAGGCAAGGCGCTTCCTCCCCGGTCGCCACCACCGCCGCAACCTGATACGCCACCATAACCGACGAGGCGCGGCGGGGAATCTCCCCGGTGGAGACCCGCGCGGCCGACCAAGCCGAGGTTCGAACGGCCGCCGGCGGTAGAGTCGCACCCGCGGTCGGACCCGCCACAGTACCAACCCGGAGACCCGGTGGGACACCACGTCTGAACGGACATCCCGGCGGCGCACGTGACCCATAGCGTGCGGACGTTCGTGGCCGAAGGCGTAAGGTGGCGGCAACGGACGGTCGTCTGGACATGGCCGGAGGGCCCCGCGGAGGAGAAGGCGACGTTGGATGAGCCCCGGATCTGGGAGGAGACGGGACCTCGGGTGAGCCCGCTGGATCCTAGGACTCGTGGCCGGCCGGCCCTGTGGACCCCGCCGACACCGAGTACGCGGCCATCGACGCCAGGTACTGGGCCAACGAAACCGGCAGGGACGCGAAACGCGGCGGAAGCGGCGGAGCCTCAGGAGCAGTGGCCGTGAAAATGGCCGGAACCGACGGGAGGTGGAAGGCCAAGTTTGAAGCTTTAAATTCGGCGCCCGTGGAATCCGAATCGGCGGCGCGTCCTAAGTTGGCGCGGACGATGTCGGCGCCGGAAGTCCAGCGATGGCTTGGAGTCCCGGAGCAGGAGTGGCCCGCAGGAATCGCGGAGGAACCGGCGGTACGCGAGGCTCGCAATCTGGGCGGCAGGCGCAGCGTGCGGATCAGGAGTGGTGGATGCACGTATCCCGTGAGGCTGGGGCTCGCGGGCATAAGAGTTTTTGTGGAGCAGACCGAGATGAGTCCGTGAAATAAAAAGTTGAAAATTTAACACTCAGAAGCTAAGGACCGGAAAGGGCGGGAACGCGGCTGAAAGCATAAAGAAGAAGGGGGCATACATGGCAGCAACCTGAAACGAAGGGGAAGGGTTTGGAGAGCGAGAGAGTTTGGAGAGCAAGAGGGTTCGGAGACCAAGAGAGTTTGGAGACCAACAATGGATGCCACGTCCCGGCAGCGGTGCGGCACACAAACATGCCACATGCGTCTCCGGGATCAGCGGGACGGCAGCGTCAGGCTGGACGGCGGCGGGAAGCAGTGCGTCAAGGACAAGAGGGTCAATCAGGAACCATGGAATTTGGACCCGGTGTGGAGAGTTTTGGCGGGCCGTGTGCAAAAGGGAAATAACGGTTTCCAGAGGCCCTATATAAACCCGCAGGGATGATTTAGTCGAGATCAGTCAGTCAAGAGCGAACAGTCAGTCGAGTGCATCAGTCGAGTACGACCATTAAGAGTTAAGACAAGCAGTCGAACGAACACCAACCAAGCAAACTACGAGGGAGCCACACCAGGGCGAGTCATCGGAAGCAGCGCTGTGGGAGCCTACAAGGAGCAAGATTGTCACGTCGAGACGTTCGGGATTGGGATTACTAGGAATCTCCGAACTGAGACACAGGTGGCTGAGGTCTAAGGAGGCACCACACGGCTAAGTTCTGTTCTTTCCTGCCAACGAAGTCCTGGCGTTACGCCTGGAGGGTCTACTAGACTTAGAACAGTGAAAGCCGGCGATTTGAAATCGTGAGCTCGGGGGTAAGCCTGTCGAGCCCCAGTGTACCTCTCCCAAACACTACGCGAACGTATCCAGGCGTGACCCAGTGCGCCAAGTGGAGTTGAGCAGGTCCTGGCGCGATCAGCCAGAAGGGAGAGAAGTCCCGGAGCGGCGCGAAAGAACCCCGAGAGTAGCGAGCCAGAAGGGAGAGAAGTCCCGGAGCGGCGAAACAGAACCCCGACAGTAGCGAGCCAGAAGGGAAAGAAGTCCCGGAGCGGCGCAACAGAACCCCGAGAGTAGCGGGCCTGAAGGGAGAGAAGACCCGGAGCGGCGCGACAGAGCCCCCGACCCCAGCACAGAAGTCCAAACGTACAGCCACCCTATCAGGAGCAGGACACCACACCGCAACAGCCACGTAAGGAGAATCGAGCCCGCAGGAACGGCACGGACAGAAAGCGAAAGAGTGAGGCTAGGGTGGAACGTTCGTTTACACGAGGCACAGAAGCGAAGTGAAGAGCGACGCAGCTTCCTGGCGTTCCGCCTTGACTGTCCGCACGATCTGAGCGGAAGCCAGTGGGACCATCCGGGACAGAGCAAGGGACAGGCGGTCGGGTATCGAGAGGAGTGATCATGGAGAGCTCGTCAGTCTGTTCACCCTAGTCTGAGAACGGTGACGCTTCCCTAAGCCCGCACGGCTGACCCCACAGCGAGTCCGAATCGTGGCCGAGCAGTCACCGAGCCAATCGCGTCAGGAGCAAGCAGCGGTCAAGGATCTTCAAGGAGCGACAAGGCAACCCACACCGTCGGAGACAGCGTGACAAGCAAATTATAAAGCCGACTGCAGTTATACCCGCAATAAACCCACTCTGAACACTCTGTGCTTTTTCACTGAACGACTGGGCGGTCACGTTTATATAAATTTGGTGGGACGAACACACACAATCTACTGAACTAGCCGCACAAATACCGTAGCATCTGGCGCCCAAAACGTGATTGTCCCAGCGGTGAAAGCAAAATAAACAGAATGGGAAAGAGGTGGATTTACCGCCTTAAGAAGGAGGACTTCGCCCAGGTCGAACAAAGACTTAATGTCGCTCTGGACGGCAGATTAGAGGACATGAGGAGGACATTGTCGGAGTATTACTCCGAGACAGAGAACGACCCACAACTTGCCGACATCTGGGTTGAGCTGGGAGCCATGTATTACGACAGAACCGGCCCGAGTATCACGCTAACTAACGCTGAAGGGGAAAACCTAGTAGCAAGCTTAAGCGTCGACAACTTGCAAAGGGAGGCTCACAGGAGAGAGTCAAGCCAGGACAGGAAGACAACGGTGCTGACCTCTAGACACAGCCAGGCGGATTATGCAAGGGTCGCTAAACAAGTCCCCGAGTGGTCATTCAGGTTCGACGGGGCGGAGAAACCGTTCGAGTTCCTGGAACAAGTTGAATGGTCAGCCAACACCTACGGCTTAGACCTTGACATGATCCCCCGAGCAATGCCGGAGTTGCTGAAAGGAAGCGCGTTAAAGGCGATAAGCCGCCTACAATAAGCAATGGAAACCTTGGGCGGAGTTCATTGAGAGCTTCCAACTTTACTTTCTGCCGAGAGATTTCTTTACAAGGCTGTCGGATCAGGTCAGGCAACGAAAGCAGGGTTTCAATGAGTCATTTAAAGACTACATGTTCGACATGCAGACGATGTCGAGGCTGCTAAACTATTCTGCGAGAGACACCTTAAAGATCATAAAGGAAAACTGCACCCCAAGCCGAAGGATCTTCCTAAGGGCGTACAAAGTGCCCGACCGGGACACGTTGATGCTATTAGCCGATGAATACGAAGAACTGGAAAAGGAGCGGTAAGCGTTCGCCCAAGAAAAGAAGTTCTCAAAGGCAAAGTCGTCACGACCAACGCAGGTCACGTGCAGAAGATGCGAGGAGACAGATAGCCAGGAGACACGGAGAAATGACCAATTTTCACCGCCGCAACGAGTCACACGACAGCAGGCAACAGGAGCACCATGAGGAGGCCAATGGACGCCACCACAGCAGCAACAGATACAACCAGCGAACACGGTGTGGAGACCGCCAAACACAACACAGAGGCCGCGGAGAACGACACACATTGCAAATCCCCATGAGGCCTGCCGAAGGTGCGGCGGCCACGGACACTGGGCACGAGGATGTCGACTCCAACGCCTGTTGTTCTGCTGGGTGTGCGGGAGAGTAGGTGTCAGGAGCGTCGAGTGCTGCCAGCAGGCGGGAAATGCCCAGCGACCTCAGCCGCAGAGAGGAGAGCAGGGGTCGCAAGATGCTACCTCTCCAAACTAACGGGCAAGCTAATCGAGGAGGAGCAGCAGTTGTCCGCAGCAGTGACGATTGGGGGAGGCACGTACAAGGCCACGATCAACATCGGTGCATCAGCGAGCTTTATAAGCAAGGAACTGGCGGGCAACCTGGCTGCTCTCGGGAGGATTACGAGGACACGGCGGCAAGTTAGGTTGGCAGACGGAAGGTGCGGCAAAATCGATGAACAGCTGGAGGTGGAGATCGTAATCGGGAACAAGCGACTAACCATGGACCTGTTGATACTACCTGAGGCAGTGTATTCATTGGTGTTAGGATGGAACTTTCTAACTCAAGTCGGAACCAAGATAAGGTGCGCTGGACACGAGGTGAGAATACCGGCCAGGAACCGACACAATGGGTGGCTCGAGGAGAGGCTATCGGTAGCAGTCGTACAACAGGAAACAGAGTATGACGACACAGCGAAGTTCGTGGAGGTGGAGCTCGCCAGTTTCAAAACGATGTCAGGAACGTCGAACATGGCAGAGTATCAAAAACCGATGAAGGACGACAAACCAATAAAACAACGATACTACCCGAAGAATCCGAAAGTTCAAAGGGAGATCAATGCGAAGGTGGACGAGCTACTCCAAATGGAATGCATAGAGCACTCAACCAGCCCATACAGCTCTCCCATCGTGATGGTTAGGAAAAAGACGGGCAAGTGGAGACTGTGCGTCGACTTCAGGCAGATCAACGCCAAATCGATAAAGGATGCCTACCCGATGCCTCGAGTAAATTATATCCGCTTGGACTTGAAGGATGGCTACTAGCAAATCCCGCTGAAAGAATGCAGCAGGCAGTACACTGCATTTACAGTGATGGGAAAGGGCTTATTCCAGTGGAGAGTAATGCCGTTCGGACTCCATTCGGCATCTGCGACCTTCCAGCGGGTGTTGGATCGGGTAATTGGTCCCGAGATATCGTACCAGGACGATATCATAGTGATCGGACGCACACTAGAAGAGCACAAGGCAAACTTGAAGGAGGTATTCCGGCGACTGAAAGATGCTAATCTGAGATTAAACCCGGAAAAATGCCAGTTTTTCAAGAAGGAGCTGCTGTATTTGGGTCATAGAGTGACTAGCGACGGGATAGGCACGGATCCGGAGAAGGTAGCAGCCATTGCCGATTTAGAGCCGTCGTCAACAGTAAGAGAGCTCCGACAGTACCTGGGAGTAGCTTCATGGTATCGGCGATTTGTACCTGACTTCGCAAAAATAGTCAAACCACTCAACGATCTGCTGCGCAAGGGCAACAAGTGGGTGTGGACACAGGAACATCAGTCGGCATTCGAAGAGGTAAAGGCAAGGCTGGTGGCAGACCCTGTATTGGCGTGCCCGGATTTTGAAAAACCGTTTGTCCTGCAGACGGACGCAAGTGATTACGGTATTGGGGCCATTTTGACCCAGGAAACCGAACGTGGCGAAAAGGTGATCTCTTACTCAAGCCGAACGCTTAACGGGGCTGAGAAAAACTACTCCACGACCGAGAAGGAGTGTTTGGCAATAGTCTGGGCGATCCGGAAACTGAAGCCGTATTTGGAAGGGTACCACTTCAAGGTGGTAACCGACCACATGGCGCTGAAGTGGCTCAACAGCATCAAGAGCCCTTCAGGAAGGATCGCCAGATGGGCCCTGGAGTTGCAGCAGTATGACTTCCAAATAGCGTACAGGAAGGGACAACTCAATGTGGTGGCAGATGCATTATCAAGGCAGCCACTACCAGTAACACTGCGAGGGATCAAGGAGACATCGGCGACGGAAGCCTCCGCAGCATGCAGCTGGATTCAGGACATGCGCGAGAAGATAAGGACGCAGCCACAAAAGTACCCGGACTACTTAATGGAGGGAGACACTTTGTACAGGAACATTCCACACAGAGCAGGCAGTGAGGATGTCGCGACGTGGAAGATGTGCGTCCCGAAAGCTCTGCGAGAAGCGGTGCTGAGGGAGAACCACGACTCACCGGCAGCTGGCCATGTAGGAAGCAGAAGGACAATAGCACGTCTAGCAGCCCGGTACTACTGGCCAGGCATGCACCGAGACGCTCGAGCCCACGTAAGAGGATGCGAGACATGTATCAGATTCAAGCCAAATCAGATGCAGGCAGCTGGGAAAATGCTAACGCAGGTGCCAGGTGCTGGTGCTGATAGACAGGTTCTCCAAGTGGACTGAATTGGTGCCGCTGCGGAGCGCGACAGCCGAGTCCCTAAAGAAAGCGTTCAGGGAGCGCATCATCGCAAGGTTTGGGGTCCCTAAGGTAGTCATAACGGTCAACGGAGTGCAGTTTAACAGCAAAATCTTCAAGAGTTTCCTGGCCGAGATGGGAGCCAAGCAACAGTTCACGGCCCCATATACCCCGCAAGAGAACCCGACAGAAAGAGCAAACAGGACCGTGAAAACGATGATAGCGCAGTTCACAGGGCAGGATCAGAGAAACTGGGACGAGAAATGACCTGACAGAGAGACCTTGGGAACAGGACGACCCACTGAGACCCCAGGGGAGAAGGCAAACAAACTCGGGGAAATCTTCGAGATTGTAAGGCGAAATCTGGAGAGAGCCTCCCAGGATCAGGCTAGGCATTACAACCCAAGGAGGAGACAATGGACACCAGCGGTGGGAGACGTCGTGTGGGCCAAGGAACATCATTTGTCGAAGGCGGCCGAGGGGTTCGCAGCAAAGTTGGAACACATACGAGCAGCCACAAGCAGATACGGTAGACAAAACGGTCCAAGACACGAGGAAAGGGGTCCAAGGATAGCTCCAAGGATACCCGAAGGACACGAGAAAAGGGGTCCAAGGATAGATCGAAGGATACCCGAAGGACACGAGGAAAGGGGTCCAAGGATAGCTCCAAGGATACCCGAAGGACACGAGAAAAGGGGTCCAAGGATAGCTCCAAGGATACCCGAAGGACACGAGGAAAGGAGTCCAAGGATACCTCCAAGGATACCCGAAGGACACCAGAAAAGGGGTCCAAGGATAGCTCCAAGGATACCCGAAGGACACGAGGAAAGGGGTCCAAGGATGCCTCCAAGGATACCCGAAGGTCACGAGAAAAAGGGTCTAAGGATAGCTCCAAGGATACCCGAAGGACAAGAGGAAAGGGGTCCAAGGATAGCTCCGAGGATACCCAAAGGACACGAGGAAAGGGGTCCAAGGATAGCTCCAAGGATACCCGAAGGACACGAGGAAAGGGGTCCAAGGATAGCTCCAAAGATACCCGAAGGACACGAGGAAAGGGGTCCAAGAACTCCAAGGAGGCTGACGTTCGGGCTCCCTCTCCGCCGGGCTGGCTGCCGGAGGTGCCGCTTACTCCATAGCGTGCGGATGTTCGTTGCCGAAGGCGTGAGGTGGCGGCAACAGACGGTCGTCTGGGCATGGCCGGAGGGCCCCGCGAAGAAGGCGACGGTGGATGAGCCCCGGATTTGGGAGGAGACGGGGCCTCGGGTGCGCCTGATGGATCCCAGGACCCGTGGCCGGCCGGACCTGTGGACCCCGCCGATACCGATTACGCGGCCATCGACGCCAGGTACTGGGCCAACGACACCGGCAGCGAAGCGAAACGCGGCGGAGCCTCAGGAGAGGGGGCCGTGGAAGTGGCCGGAACCGACGGGTGGTGGAAGGCCAAGTTTAAAACGGCAACATTCGGCGCCCGTGGAGTCCGAATCGGCGACGCGGCGGGTCCTAAGTTGGCGCGGACGATGTCGCCGCCGGAGGGCCAGCGATGGCTGGGAGTCCCGGAGCAGGAGTGGCCCGCAGGAATCGCGGAGGCTCGCAAGCTGGGCGGCAGGCGCAGCGTGCGGATCAGGAGTGGCGGACGCACGTATCGCGTGAGGCTGGGGCTCACGGGCATGAGGGTTTTAATGGAGCAGACCGAGATGAGTCCGTAAAAGTAAAATCTTGAAAATCTAACGCGCAGAAGCTAATGACCGGAGAGGGCGGGAGCGCGGCTGAAAGAAGGGGCATACATGGCAGCAACCTGAAAACGAGGGGGAATGGGATAGATAAGGATAAAGTGAGGGAAAGTCGCCGAAAGGATAGAAGCGAAAGTGGGAAAAAGAAATGGAAACTCACCTTGAGAAGTCTCCAATTTTGCAGACTCACCAGATAACAGGGAAGGGGGCGCCTCGATAGGCGGTCGATTGGCACTGGCGATCGATGGGCACAAGAAAATGGAAATATCGGTCATGATGAACATCGCGGCTCAAAAGTGGCAACGCCGCAGCTGCGATATCGATATCGTGAGCAGGCCCTCTGGGTATCGATAGCTGATTAATATCGGTGCCCAGTGGGAACAGATGGAGGATCGGCGCGGGAAATTTGAAATTGCTATACGGAACGACCGGCGCTGTGGAAAGGAAACAAGATGGAAAGCATCGAGGGAACGTCGAGGGAACGTCCGATCACCAGGTACGCGGCGAATTCGCATAGTGGCGGCGCGACGAAGAGCGAGGACGGAGAACGAGAGAGTTTGGAGATCGAGGACGGAGAACGAAAGAGTTTGGAGATCGAGGACGGAGAACGAGAGAGTTTGGAGATCGAGGACGGAGAACGTGAGAGTTTGGAGAACGTGAGAAATTGGAGAGGAAGAGAGTTTGGAGACAAGGGAATTTGGAAAGCTAGAGAGTCTGGAGAGCCAGAGGGTTCGGAGACCAAGAGAGTTTGGAGACCAACAATGGAGAAGGAGAGATCGGAGACTTGGCGGGCGGAGCAAGAGTGCCGTGTGCAAAAAGGAATAACGGGACGCCGCCGGACTTTGGACGCGGCCGTGAGCTTTGGACCGAGAAAAAAGGTGCCACATCCCGGTAGCGGGGCGGCACACAAACATGCCGCATGCGTCTCCGGGATCAGCGGGACGGCAGCGTCAGGCTGGACGGCGGCGGGAAGCAGTGCGTCAAGGACAAGAGGGTCAATCAGGAACCATGGACTTTGGACCCGATGTGGAGAGTTTTGGCGGGCCGTGTCCAAAAGGGAAATAACGGTTCCCAGAGGCCCTATATAAACCCGCAGGGCGCAGGCAGCGGGATCATTCAGTCGAAATCATTCAGTGAAGAACAGTCAGTCAAGAGCGAGCAGCCAGTCGAGAGCATCAGTCGAGTACGATCATCAAGGGTTAAGACAAGCAGTCGAACGAAAACCAACCAAGCAAGCTACGAGGGAGCCACACCAGGGCGAGTCGTCGGAAGCAGCGCCGTGGGAGCCTACGAGCAGCAAGATTGTCACGCCGAGACGTTCGGGATTGGGATTACTAGGAATCTCCAAACTGAGACACAGGTGGCTGAGGTCTAAGGAGGCACCACACGGCTAAGTTCTGTTCTTTCCTGCCAACGAAGTCCTGGCGTTACGCCTGGAGGATCTACTAGACTTAGATTGGAAATCGAGAGTAGCAAGCCAGAAGGGAGAGAAGTCCCGGAGCGGCGCGACAGAACCCCGAGAGTCACGAGCCAGAAGGGAGAGAAGTCCCGGATCGGCGTATGCCCTCGAACCCAGCACAGAAGTCAAGACCTACAGCCACCCTGTCAGGAGCAGTTCGCAGGACATCGCCACCGGCAAGCAGGACACCACACCGCAACGGCCACGCAAGGAGGATCGAGCCCGCAGGAACGGCACGGACAGTACGCGAAAGGGTGAGGCTAGGGTGGAACGTTCGTTTACACGAGGCACAGAAGCGAAGTGAAGAGCGACGCAGCTTCCTGGCGTTCCGCCTTGACTGTCCGCACGATCTGAGCGGAAGCCAGTGGGACCATCCGGGACAGAGCAAGGGACAGGCGGTCGGGTATCGAGAGGAGTGATCATGGAGAGCTCGTCAGTCTGTTCACCCTAGTCTGAGAACGGTGACGCTTCCCTAAGCCCGCACGGCTGACCCCACAGCGAGTCCGAATCGTGGCCGAGCAGTCACCGAGCCAATCGCGTCAGGAGCAAGCAGCGGTCAAGGATCTTCAAGGAGCGACAAGGCAACCCACACCGTCGGAGACAGCGTGACAAGCAAATTATAAAGCCGACTGCAGTTATACCCGCAATAAACCCACTCTGAACACTCTGTGCTTTTTCACTGAACGACTGGGCGGTCACGTTTATATAAATTTGGTGGGACGAACACACACAATCTACTGAACTAGCCGCACAAATACCGTAGCATCTGGCGCCCAAAACGTGATTGTCCCAGCGGTGAAAGCAAAATAAACAGAATGGGAAAGAGGTGGATTTACCGCCTTAGGAAGGAGGACTTCGCCCAGGTCGAACAAAGACTTAATGTCGCTCTGGACGGTAGATTAGAGGACATGAGGAGGACATTGTCGGAGTATTACTCCGAGACAGAGAACGACCCACAACTTGCCGACATCTGGGTTGAGCTGGGAGCCATGTATTACGACAGAACCGGCCCGAGTATCACGCTAACTAACGCTGAAGGGGATAACCTAGTAGCAAGCTTAAGCGTCGACAACTTGCAAAGGGAGGCTCACAGGAGAGAGTCAAGCCAGGACAGGAAGACAACGGTGCTGACCTCTAGACACAGCCAGGCGGATTATGCAAGGGTCGCTAAACAAGTCCCCGAGTGGTCATTCAGGTTCGACGGGGCGGAGAAACCGTTCGAGTTCCTGGAACAAGTTGAATGGTCAGCCAACACCTACGGCTTAGACCTTGACATGATCCCCCGAGCAATGCCGGAGTTGCTGAAAGGAAGCGCGTTAAAGGCGATAAGCCGCCAACAATAAGCAATGGAAACCCTGGGCGGAGTTCATTGAGAGCTTCCAACTTTACTTTCTGCCGAGAGATTTCTTTACAAGGCTGTCGGATCAGGTCAGGCAACGAAAGCAGGGTTTCAATGAGTCATTTAAAGACTACATGTTCGACATGCAGACGATGTCGAGGCCACTAAACTATTCTGCGAGAGACACCTTAAAGATCATAAAGGAAAACTGCACCCCAAGCCGAAGGATCTTCCTAAGAGCGTACAACGTGCCCGACCGGGACACGTTGATGCTATTAGCCGATGAATACGAAGAACTGGAAAAGGAGCGGGAAGCGTTCGCCCAAGAAAAGAAGTTCTCAAAGGCAAAGTCGTCACGACCAACGCAGGTCACGTGCAGAAGATGCGAGGAGACAGATAGCCAGGAGACACGGAGAAATGACCAATTTTCACCGCCGCAACGAGTCACACGACAGCAGGCAAAAGGAGCACCATGAGGAGGCCAATGGACGCCACCACAGCAGCAACAGATACAACCAGCGAACACGGTGTGGAGACCGCCAAACACAACACAGAGGCCGCGGAGAACGACACACATTGCAAATCCCCATGAGGCCTGCCGAAGGTGCGGCGGCCACGGACACTGGGCACGAGGATGTCGACTCCAACGCCTGTTGTTCTGCTGGGTGTGCGGGAGAGTAGGTGTCAGGAGCGTCGAGTGCTGCCAGCAGGCGGGAAATGCCCAGCGACCTCAGCCGCAGAGAGGAGAGCGGGGGTCGCAAGATGCTACCTCTCCAAACTAACGGGCAAGCTAATCGAGGAGGAGCAGCAGTTGTCCGCAGCAGTGACGATTGGGGGAGGCACGTACAAAGCCACGATCAACATCGGTGCATCAGCGAGCTTTATAAGCAAGGAACTGGCGGGCAACCTGGCTGCTCTCGGGAGGATTACGAGGACACGGCGGCAAGTTAGGTTGGCAGACGGAAGGTGCGGCAAAATCGATGAACAGCTGGAGGTGGAGATCGTAATCGGGAACAAGCGACTAACCATGGACCTGTTGATACTACCTGAGGCAGTGTATTCATTGGTGTTAGAATGGAACTTTCTAACTCAAGTCGGAACCAAGATAAGGTGCGCTGGACACGAGGTGAGAATACCGGCCAGGAACCGACACAATGGGTGGCTCGAGGAGAGGCTATCGGTAGCAGTCGTACAACAGGAAACAGAGTATGACGACACAGCGAAGTTCCTGTGTCGCACAAAGACTTAATGTCGCCCTGGACGGCAGATTAGAGGACATGAGGAGGACATTGTCGGAGTATTACTCCGAGACAGAGAACGACACACAACTTGCCGACATCTGGGTTGAGTTGGGAGCCATGTATTACGACAGAACCGGCCCGAGTATCACGCTAAGCAAGCTTAAGCGTCGACAACTTGCAAAGGGAGGCTCACAGGAGAGAGTCAAGCCAGGACAGGAAGACAACGGTGCTGACCTCTAGACACAGCCAGGCGGATTATGCAAGGGTCGCTAAACAAGTCCCCGCGTGGTCATTCAGGTTCGACGGGGCGGAGAAACCGTTCGAGTTCCTGGAACAAGTTGAATGGTCCGCCAACACCTACGGCTTAGACCTTGACATGATCCCCCGAGCAATGCCGGAGTTGCTAAAAGGAAGCGCGTTAAAGGCGATAAGCCGCCAACAATAAGCAATGGAAACCCTGGGCGGAGTTCATTGAGAGCTTCCAACTTTACTTTCTGCCGAGAGATTTCTTTACAAGGCTGTCGGATCAGGTCAGGCAACGAAAGCAGGGTTTCAATGAGTCATTTAAAGACTACATGTTCGACATGCAGACGATGTCGAGGCCACTAAACTATTCTGCGACAGACACCTTAAAGATCATAAAGGAAAACTGCACCCCAAGCCGAAGGATCTTCCTAAGGGCGTACAAAGTGCCCGACCGGGACACGTTGATGCTATTAGCCGATGAATACGAAGAACTGGAAAAGGAGCGGGAAGCGTTCGCCCAAGAAAATAAGTTCTCAAAGGCAAAGTCGTCACGACCAACGCAGGTCACGTGCAGAAGATGCGAGGAGACAGATAGCCAGGAGACACGGAGAAATGACCAATTTTCACCGCCGCAACGAGTCACGGGACAGCAGGCAAAAGGAGCACCACGAGGAGGCCAATGGACGCCACCACAGCAGCAACAGATACAACCAGCGAACACGGTGTGGAGACCGCCAAACACAACACAGAGGCCGCGGAGAACGACACACATTGCAAATCCCCATGAGGCCTGCCGAAGGTGCGGCGGCCACGGACACTGGGCACGAGGATGTCGACTCCAACGCCTGTTGTTCTGCTGGGTGTGCGGGAGAGTAGGTGTCAGGAGCGTCGAGTGCTGCCAGCAGGCGGGAAATGCCCAGCGACCTCAGCCGCAGAGAGGAGAGCAGGGGTCGCAAGATGCTACCTCTCCAAACTAACGGGCAAGCTAATCGAGGAGGAGCAGCAGTTGTCCGCAGCAGTGACGATTGGGGGAGGCACGTACAAGGCCACGATCAACATCGGTGCATCAGCGAGCTTTATAAGCAAGGAACTGGCGGGCAACCTGGCTGCTCTCGGGAGGATTACGAGGACACGGCGGCAAGTTAGGTTGGCTGACGGAAGGTGCGGCAAAATCGATGAACAGCTGGAGGTGGAGATCGCAATCGGGAACAAGCGACTAACCATGGACCTGTTGATACTACCTGAGGTAGTGTATTCATTGGTGTTAGGATGGAACTTTCTAACTCAAGTGGGAACCAAGATAAGGTGCGCTGGACACGAGGTGAGAATACCGGCCACGAACCGACACAATGGGTGGCTCGAGGAGAGGCTATCGGTAGCAGTCGTACAACAGGAAACAGAGTATGACGACACAGCGAAGTTCCTGTGTCGCACAAAGACTTAATGTCGCCCTGGACGGCAGATTAGAGGACATGAGGAGGACATTGTCGGAGTATTACTCCGAGACAGAGAACGACCCACAACTTGCCGACATCTGGGTTGAGTTGGGAGCCATGTATTACGACAGAACCGGCCCGAGTATCACGCTAACTAACGCTGAAGGGGATAACCTAGTAGCAAGCTTAAGCGTCGACAACTTGCAAAGGGAGGATCACAGGAGAGAGTCAAGCCAGGACAGGAAGACAACGGTGCTGACCTCTAGACACAGCCAGGCGGATTATGCAAGGGTCGCTAAACAAGTCCCCGTGTGGTCATTCAGGTTCGACGGGGCGGAGAAACCGTTCGAGTTCCTGGAACAAGTTGAATGGTCAGCCAACACCTACGGCTTAGACCTTGACATGATCCCCCGAGCAATGCCGGAGTTGCTGAAAGGAAGCGCGTTAAAGGCGATAAGCCGCCAACAATAAGCAATGGAAACCCTGGGCGGAGTTCATTGAGAGCTTCCAACTTTACTTTCTGCCGAGAGATTTCTTTACAAGGCTGTCGGATCAGGTCAGGCAACGAAAGCAGGGTTTCAATGAGTCATTTAAAGACTACATGTTCGACATGCAGACGATGTCGAGGCCACTAAACTATTCTGCGAGAGACACCTTAAAGATCATAAAGGAAAACTGCACCCCAAGCCGAAGGATCTTCCTAAGGGCGTACAAAGTGCCCGACCGGGACACGTTGATGCTATTAGCCGATGAATACGAAGAACTGGAAAAGGAGCGGGAAGCGTTCGCCCAAGAAAATAAGTTCTCAAAGGCAAAGTCGTCACGACCAGCGCAGGTCACGTGCAGAAGATGCGAGGAGACAGATAGCCAGGAGACACGGAGAAATGACCAATTTTCACCGCCGCAACGAGTCACGGGACAGCAGGCAAAAGGAGCACCACGAGGAGGCCAATGGACGCCACCACAGCAGCAACAGATACAACCAGCGAACACGGTGTGGAGACCGCCAAACACAACACAGAGGCCGCGGAGAACGACACACATTGCAAATCCCCATGAGGCCTGCCGAAGGTGCGGCGGCCACGGACACTGGGCACGAGGATGTCGACTCCAACGCCTGTTGTTCTGCTGGGTGTGCGGGAGAGTAGGTGTCAGGAGCGTCGAGTGCTGCCAGCAGGCGGGAAATGCCCAGCGACCTCAGCCGCAGAGAGGAGAGCAGGGGTCGCAAGATGCTACCTCTCCAAACTAACGGGCAAGCTAATCGAGGAGGAGCAGCAGTTGTCCGCAGCAGTGACGATTGGGGGAGGCACGTACAAGGCCACGATCAACATCGGTGCATCAGCGAGCTTTATAAGCAAGGAACTGGCGGGCAACCTGGCTGCTCTCGGGAGGATTACGAGGACACGGCGGCAAGTTAGGTGCGCTGGACACGAGGTGAGAATACCGGCCACGAACCGACACAATGGGTGGCTCGAGGAGAGGCTATCGGTAGCAGTCGTACAACAGGAAACAGAGTATGACGACACAGCGAAGTTCCTGTGTCGCACAAAGACTTAATGTCGCCCTGGACGGCAGATTAGAGGACATGAGGAGGACATTGTCGGAGTATTACTCCGAGACAGAGAACGACCCACAACTTGCCGACATCTGGGTTGAGTTGGGAGCCATGTATTACGACAGAACCGGCCCGAGTATCACGCTAACTAACGCTGAAGGGGATAACCTAGTAGCAAGCTTAAGCGTCGACAACTTGCAAAGGGAGGATCACAGGAGAGAGTCAAGCCAGGACAGGAAGACAACGGTGCTGACCTCTAGACACAGCCAGGCGGATTATGCAAGGGTCGCTAAACAAGTCCCCGTGTGGTCATTCAGGTTCGACGGGGCGGAGAAACCGTTCGAGTTCCTGGAACAAGTTGAATGGTCAGCCAACACCTACGGCTTAGACCTTGACATGATCCCCCGAGCAATGCCGGAGTTGCTGAAAGGAAGCGCGTTAAAGGCGATAAGCCGCCAACAATAAGCAATGGAAACCCTGGGCGGAGTTCATTGAGAGCTTCCAACTTTACTTTCTGCCGAGAGATTTCTTTACAAGGCTGTCGGATCAGGTCAGGCAACGAAAGCAGGGTTTCAATGAGTCATTTAAAGACTACATGTTCGACATGCAGACGATGTCGAGGCCACTAAACTATTCTGCGAGAGACACCTTAAAGATCATAAAGGAAAACTGCACCCCAAGCCGAAGGATCTTCCTAAGGGCGTACAAAGTGCCCGACCGGGACACGTTGATGCTATTAGCCGATGAATACGAAGAACTGGAAAAGGAGCGGGAAGCGTTCGCCCAAGAAAATAAGTTCTCAAAGGCAAAGTCGTCACGACCAGCGCAGGTCACGTGCAGAAGATGCGAGGAGACAGATAGCCAGGAGACACGGAGAAATGACCAATTTTCACCGCCGCAACGAGTCACGGGACAGCAGGCAAAAGGAGCACCACGAGGAGGCCAATGGACGCCACCACAGCAGCAACAGATACAACCAGCGAACACGGTGTGGAGACCGCCAAACACAACACAGAGGCCGCGGAGAACGACACACATTGCAAATCCCCATGAGGCCTGCCGAAGGTGCGGCGGCCACGGACACTGGGCACGAGGATGTCGACTCCAACGCCTGTTGTTCTGCTGGGTGTGCGGGAGAGTAGGTGTCAGGAGCGTCGAGTGCTGCCAGCAGGCGGGAAATGCCCAGCGACCTCAGCCGCAGAGAGGAGAGCAGGGGTCGCAAGATGCTACCTCTCCAAACTAACGGGCAAGCTAATCGAGGAGGAGCAGCAGTTGTCCGCAGCAGTGACGATTGGGGGAGGCACGTACAAGGCCACGATCAACATCGGTGCATCAGCGAGCTTTATAAGCAAGGAACTGGCGGGCAACCTGGCTGCTCTCGGGAGGATTACGAGGACACGGCGGCAAGTTAGGTGCGCTGGACACGAGGTGAGAATACCGGCCACGAACCGACACAATGGGTGGCTCGAGGAGAGGCTATCGGTAGCAGTCGTACAACAGGAAACAGAGTATGACGACACAGCGAAGTTCCTGTGTCGCACAAAGACTTAATGTCGCCCTGGACGGCAGATTAGAGGACATGAGGAGGACATTGTCGGAGTATTACTCCGAGACAGAGAACGACCCACAACTTGCCGACATCTGGGTTGAGTTGGGAGCCATGTATTACGACAGAACCGGCCCGAGTATCACGCTAACTAACGCTGAAGGGGATAACCTAGTAGCAAGCTTAAGCGTCGACAACTTGCAAAGGGAGGATCACAGGAGAGAGTCAAGCCAGGACAGGAAGACAACGGTGCTGACCTCTAGACACAGCCAGGCGGATTATGCAAGGGTCGCTAAACAAGTCCCCGTGTGGTCATTCAGGTTCGACGGGGCGGAGAAACCGTTCGAGTTCCTGGAACAAGTTGAATGGTCAGCCAACACCTACGGCTTAGACCTTGACATGATCCCCCGAGCAATGCCGGAGTTGCTGAAAGGAAGCGCGTTAAAGGCGATAAGCCGCCAACAATAAGCAATGGAAACCCTGGGCGGAGTTCATTGAGAGCTTCCAACTTTACTTTCTGCCGAGAGATTTCTTTACAAGGCTGTCGGATCAGGTCAGGCAACGAAAGCAGGGTTTCAATGAGTCATTTAAAGACTACATGTTCGACATGCAGACGATGTCGAGGCCACTAAACTATTCTGCGAGAGACACCTTAAAGATCATAAAGGAAAACTGCACCCCAAGCCGAAGGATCTTCCTAAGGGCGTACAAAGTGCCCGACCGGGACACGTTGATGCTATTAGCCGATGAATACGAAGAACTGGAAAAGGAGCGGGAAGCGTTCGCCCAAGAAAATAAGTTCTCAAAGGCAAAGTCGTCACGACCAACGCAGGTCACGTGCAGAAGATGCGAGGAGACAGATAGCCAGGAGACACGGAGAAATGACCAATTTTCACCGCCGCAACGAGTCACGGGACAGCAGGCAAAAGGAGCACCACGAGGAGGCCAATGGACGCCACCACAGCAGCAACAGATACAACCAGCGAACACGGTGTGGAGACCGCCAAACACAACACAGAGGCCGCGGAGAACGACACACATTGCAAATCCCCATGAGGCCTGCCGAAGGTGCGGCGGCCACGGACACTGGGCACGAGGATGTCGACTCCAACGCCTGTTGTTCTGCTGGGTGTGCGGGAGAGTAGGTGTCAGGAGCGTCGAGTGCTGCCAGCAGGCGGGAAATGCCCAGCGACCTCAGCCGCAGAGAGGAGAGCAGGGGTCGCAAGATGCTACCTCTCCAAACTAACGGGCAAGCTAATCGAGGAGGAGCAGCAGTTGTCCGCAGCAGTGACGATTGGGGGAGGCACGTACAAGGCCACGATCAACATCGGTGCATCAGCGAGCTTTATAAGCAAGGAACTGGCGGGCAACCTGGCTGCTCTCGGGAGGATTACGAGGACACGGCGGCAAGTTAGGTGCGCTGGACACGAGGTGAGAATACCGGCCACGAACCGACACAATGGGTGGCTCGAGGAGAGGCTATCGGTAGCAGTCGTACAACAGGAAACAGAGTATGACGACACAGCGAAGTTCCTGTGTCGCACAAAGACTTAATGTCGCCCTGGACGGCAGATTAGAGGACATGAGGAGGACATTGTCGGAGTATTACTCCGAGACAGAGAACGACCCACAACTTGCCGACATCTGGGTTGAGTTGGGAGCCATGTATTACGACAGAACCGGCCCGAGTATCACGCTAACTAACGCTGAAGGGGATAACCTAGTAGCAAGCTTAAGCGTCGACAACTTGCAAAGGGAGGCTCACAGGAGAGAGTCAAGCCAGGACAGGAAGACAACGGTGCTGACCTCTAGACACAGCCAGGCGGATTATGCAAGGATCGCTAAACAAGTCCCCGAGTGGTCATTCAGGTTCGACGGGGCGGAGAAACCGTTCGAGTTCCTGGAACAAGTTGAATGGTCCGCCAACACCTACGGCTTAGACCTTGACATGATCCCCCGAGCAATGCCGGAGTTGCTGAAAGGAAGCGCGTTAAAGGCGATAAGCCGCCAACAATAAGCAATGGAAACCCTGGGCGGAGTTCTACATGTTCGACATGCAGACGATGTCGAGGCCACTAAACTATTCTGCGAGAGACACCTTAAAGATCATAAAGGAAAACTGCACCCCAAGCCGAAGGATCATCCTAAGGGCGTACAACGTGCCCGACCGGGACACGTTGATGCTATTAGCCGATGAATACGAAGAACTGGAAAAGGAGCGGGAAGCGTTCGCCCAAGAAAAGAAGTTCTCAAAGCCAAAGTCGTCACGACCAACGCAGGTCACGTGCAGAAGATGCGAGGAGACAGATAGCCAGGAGACACGGAGAAATGACCAATTTTCACCGCCGCAACGAGTCCCACGACAGCAGGCAACAGGAGCACAGGAGCATACAAGGCCACGATCGACACCGGGGCAACAGCGAGCTTTATAAGCAAGGAACTGGCGGACAACCTGGCTGCCCTCGGGAGGAGTACGAAGGCACGGCGGCAAGTTAGGTTGGCAGACGGAAGGTGCTACTGGCAAATCCCGCTGAAAGAAAGCAGTAGGCAGTACACTGCATTTACAGTGATGGGAAAGGGCTTATTCTAGTGGAGAGTAATGCCGTTCGGACTCCATTCGGCATATGCGACCTTCCAGCGGGTGTTGGACCGGGTAATTGGTCCCGAGATGTCGCCGCACGCATTTGCGTACCAGGACGATATCATAGTGATCGGACGCACACTAGAAGAGCACAAGGCAAACTTGAAAGAGGTATTCCGGTGACTGAAAGACGCTAATCTGAGATTAAGCCCGGAAAAATGCCAGTTTTTCAAGAAGGAGCTGCTGTATTTGGGTCATAGAGTGACTAGCGACGGGATAGGCACGGATCCGGAAAAATTAGCAGCCATTGCCGAATTAGAGCCGCCGTCAACAGTTAGGGAGCTCTTACAGTACCTGGGAGTAGCATCATGGTATCGGCGATTTGTAACTGACTTCGCAAAAATACTCAAACCGCTCAACGATCTGCTGCGCAAGGGCAACAAGTGGGTGTGGACACAGGAACATCAGTCGGCATTCGAAGACGTAAAGGCAAGGCTGGTGGCAGACCCCGTACTGGCGTGCCCGGATTTTGAAAAACCATTTGTCCTGCAAACGGACGCAAGTGATTACGGTATTAGGGCAGCTTTGACCCAGGATACTGAGCTTGGCGAAAAGGTGATCTCTTACTCAAGCCGAAAGCGCAACGGTGCGGAGAAAAAGGTCCAAGGATAGCTCCAAGGATATCCAAAGGACACGAAGAAAAGGGTCCAAGGATAGCTCCAAGGATACCCAAAGGATACGAGGAAAAGGGTCCAGGGATAGCTCCAAGGATACCCAAAGGACACGAGGAAAAGGGTCCAAGGATATCTCCAAGGATACCCGAAAAACACGAGGAAAAGGGTCCAAGGATAGCTCCAAGGATACCCAAAGGACACGAGGGAAAAGGTCCGAGGATAGTGGAAAATGTCCAGCGATAGTCCGCCGAAGGAAGGGGGAAGACGGCACAGATCAGAGAGCTGTACCATAAAAATGTAAAAGGAGGGAGGCTGGGAGAAATAGTGGTACCGATGGCGATGGCTGCCCGCCAACCGGCCGAGAGGTCTTGCCCGGGGCAAGGATGGTCAACCACACGGCCTACCCGAACCTCGCGGCTGATCTCGAGGCTAGGAAAGCCCGATCCGGTGATCAGCTCCATCAGCGACGTCGAGCTGGTCGAAGATCCGCGGCTGGAGCAGAGGAGGTGGTGGCTTCAGAAGACCACCAGCGACACCGACAGCCGCATCCCGACCGGCGCAATCAATGTCGAGTGGGCCAGCGAGGAGCCACCTTCGGGGCGACGGACTCCCCGCAGCCACGAGGAGCAGGTACCAAAAGCCAAAAGTTTCGGCTAAACCTTGTGGCGCGGAGGAAGATGGAGGAAACGCGGCTGCGAGAGATGGAGGAGGACCCTGAATGGCAGGCCCGTTTGCGACGAGCCGAGGAGGAGGAGCAGCAGCTGTGGGAGGAGCCGTCATGCCCACCCACCCCGAGGTATGTCGCCGAACCGTGGGTGTCGCCCCAGGAGGAGGCCGACGTTCGGGCTGACGGGCTGGCTGCCGGAGGTCGCCGATGCGACCACCCTTATCGGAAGGCAAGGCGCTTCCTCCCCGGTCGCCACCACCGCCGCAACCTGATACGCCACCATAACCGACGAGGCGCGGCGGGGAATCTCCCCGGTGGAGACCCGCGCGGCCGACCAAGCCGAGGTTCGAACGGCCGCCGGCGGTAGAGTCGCACCCGCGGTCGGACCCGCCACAGTACCAACCCGGAGACCCGGTGGGACACCACGTCTGAACGGACATCCCGGCGGCGCACGTGACCCATAGCGTGCGGACGTTCGTGGCCGAAGGCGTAAGGTGGCGGCAACGGACGGTCGTCTGGACATGGCCGGAGGGCCCCGCGGAGGAGAAGGCGACGTTGGATGAGCCCCGGATCTGGGAGGAGACGGGACCTCGGGTGAGCCCGCTGGATCCTAGGACTCGTGGCCGGCCGGCCCTGTGGACCCCGCCGACACCGAGTACGCGGCCATCGACGCCAGGTACTGGGCCAACGAAACCGGCAGGGACGCGAAACGCGGCGGAAGCGGCGGAGCCTCAGGAGCAGTGGCCGTGAAAATGGCCGGAACCGACGGGAGGTGGAAGGCCAAGTTTGAAGCTTTAAATTCGGCGCCCGTGGAATCCGAATCGGCGGCGCGTCCTAAGTTGGCGCGGACGATGTCGGCGCCGGAAGTCCAGCGATGGCTTGGAGTCCCGGAGCAGGAGTGGCCCGCAGGAATCGCGGAGGAACCGGCGGTACGCGAGGCTCGCAATCTGGGCGGCAGGCGCAGCGTGCGGATCAGGAGTGGTGGATGCACGTATCCCGTGAGGCTGGGGCTCGCGGGCATAAGAGTTTTTGTGGAGCAGACCGAGATGAGTCCGTGAAATAAAAAGTTGAAAATTTAACACTCAGAAGCTAAGGACCGGAAAGGGCGGGAACGCGGCTGAAAGCATAAAGAAGAAGGGGGCATACATGGCAGCAACCTGAAACGAAGGGGAAGGGTTTGGAGAGCGAGAGAGTTTGGAGAGCAAGAGGGTTCGGAGACCAAGAGAGTTTGGAGACCAACAATGGATGCCACGTCCCGGCAGCGGTGCGGCACACAAACATGCCACATGCGTCTCCGGGATCAGCGGGACGGCAGCGTCAGGCTGGACGGCGGCGGGAAGCAGTGCGTCAAGGACAAGAGGGTCAATCAGGAACCATGGAATTTGGACCCGGTGTGGAGAGTTTTGGCGGGCCGTGTGCAAAAGGGAAATAACGGTTTCCAGAGGCCCTATATAAACCCGCAGGGATGATTTAGTCGAGATCAGTCAGTCAAGAGCGAACAGTCAGTCGAGTGCATCAGTCGAGTACGACCATTAAGAGTTAAGACAAGCAGTCGAACGAACACCAACCAAGCAAACTACGAGGGAGCCACACCAGGGCGAGTCATCGGAAGCAGCGCTGTGGGAGCCTACAAGGAGCAAGATTGTCACGTCGAGACGTTCGGGATTGGGATTACTAGGAATCTCCGAACTGAGACACAGGTGGCTGAGGTCTAAGGAGGCACCACACGGCTAAGTTCTGTTCTTTCCTGCCAACGAAGTCCTGGCGTTACGCCTGGAGGGTCTACTAGACTTAGAACAGTGAAAGCCGGCGATTTGAAATCGTGAGCTCGGGGGTAAGCCTGTCGAGCCCCAGTGTACCTCTCCCAAACACTACGCGAACGTATCCAGGCGTGACCCAGTGCGCCAAGTGGAGTTGAGCAGGTCCTGGCGCGATCAGCCAGAAGGGAGAGAAGTCCCGGAGCGGCGCGAAAGAACCCCGAGAGTAGCGAGCCAGAAGGGAGAGAAGTCCCGGAGCGGCGAAACAGAACCCCGACAGTAGCGAGCCAGAAGGGAAAGAAGTCCCGGAGCGGCGCAACAGAACCCCGAGAGTAGCGGGCCTGAAGGGAGAGAAGTCCCGGAGCGGCGCGACAGAGCCCCCGACCCCAGCACAGAAGTCCAAACGTACAGCCACCCTATCAGGAGCAGGACACCACACCGCAACAGCCACGTAAGGAGAATCGAGCCCGCAGGAACGGCACGGACAGAAAGCGAAAGAGTGAGGCTAGGGTGGAACGTTCGTTTACACGAGGCACAGAAGCGAAGTGAAGAGCGACGCAGCTTCCTGGCGTTCCGCCTTGACTGTCCGCACGATCTGAGCGGAAGCCAGTGGGACCATCCGGGACAGAGCAAGGGACAGGCGGTCGGGTATCGAGAGGAGTGATCATGGAGAGCTCGTCAGTCTGTTCACCCTAGTCTGAGAACGGTGACGCTTCCCTAAGCCCGCACGGCTGACCCCACAGCGAGTCCGAATCGTGGCCGAGCAGTCACCGAGCCAATCGCGTCAGGAGCAAGCAGCGGTCAAGGATCTTCAAGGAGCGACAAGGCAACCCACACCGTCGGAGACAGCGTGACAAGCAAATTATAAAGCCGACTGCAGTTATACCCGCAATAAACCCACTCTGAACACTCTGTGCTTTTTCACTGAACGACTGGGCGGTCACGTTTATATAAATTTGGTGGGACGAACACACACAATCTACTGAACTAGCCGCACAAATACCGTAGCATCTGGCGCCCAAAACGTGATTGTCCCAGCGGTGAAAGCAAAATAAACAGAATGGGAAAGAGGTGGATTTACCGCCTTAAGAAGGAGGACTTCGCCCAGGTCGAACAAAGACTTAATGTCGCTCTGGACGGCAGATTAGAGGACATGAGGAGGACATTGTCGGAGTATTACTCCGAGACAGAGAACGACCCACAACTTGCCGACATCTGGGTTGAGCTGGGAGCCATGTATTACGACAGAACCGGCCCGAGTATCACGCTAACTAACGCTGAAGGGGATAACCTAGTAGCAAGCTTAAGCGTCGACAACTTGCAAAGGGAGGCTCACAGGAGAGAGTCAAGCCAGGACAGGAAGACAACGGTGCTGACCTCTAGACACAGCCAGGCGGATTATGCAAGGGTCGCTAAACAAGTCCCCGAGTGGTCATTCAGGTTCGACGGGGCGGAGAAACCGTTCGAGTTCCTGGAACAAGTTGAATGGTCAGCCAACACCTACGGCTTAGACCTTGACATGATCCCCCGAGCAATGCCGGAGTTGCTGAAAGGAAGCGCGTTAAAGGCGATAAGCCGCCTACAATAAGCAATGGAAACCTTGGGCGGAGTTCATTGAGAGCTTCCAACTTTACTTTCTGCCGAGAGATTTCTTTACAAGGCTGTCGGATCAGGTCAGGCAACGAAAGCAGGGTTTCAATGAGTCATTTAAAGACTACATGTTCGACATGCAGACGATGTCGAGGCCACTAAACTATTCTGCGAGAGACACCTTAAAGATCATAAAGGAAAACTGCACCCCAAGCCGAAGGATCTTCCTAAGGGCGTACAAAGTGCCCGACCGGGACACGTTGATGCTATTAGCCGATGAATACGAAGAACTGGAAAAGGAGCGGGAAGCGTTCGCCCAAGAAAATAAGTTCTCAAAGGCAAAGTCGTCACGACCAACGCAGGTCACGTGCAGAAGATGCGAGGAGACAGATAGCCAGGAGACACGGAGAAATGACCAATTTTCACCGCCGCAACGAGTCACACGACAGCAGGCAACAGGAGCACCATGAGGAGGCCAATGGACGCCACCACAGCAGCAACAGATACAACCAGCGAACACGGTGTGGAGACCGCCAAACACAACACAGAGGCCGCGGAGAACGACACACATTGCAAATCCCCATGAGGCCTGCCGAAGGTGCGGCGGCCACGGACACTGGGCACGAGGATGTCGACTCCAACGCCTGTTGTTCTGCTGGGTGTGCGGGAGAGTAGGTGTCAGGAGCGTCGAGTGCTGCCAGCAGGCGGGAAATGCCCAGCGACCTCAGCCGCAGAGAGGAGAGCAGGGGTCGCAAGATGCTACCTCTCCAAACTAACGGGCAAGCTAATCGAGGAGGAGCAGCAGTTGTCCGCAGCAGTGACGATTGGGGGAGGCACGTACAAGGCCACGATCAACATCGGTGCATCAGCGAGCTTTATAAGCAAGGAACTGGCGGGCAACCTGGCTGCTCTCGGGAGGATTACGAGGACACGGCGGCAAGTTAGGTTGGCAGACGGAAGGTGCGGCAAAATCGATGAACAGCTGGAGGTGGAGATCGTAATCGGGAACAAGCGACTAACCATGGACCTGTTGATACTACCTGAGGCAGTGTATTCATTGGTGTTAGGATGGAACTTTCTAACTCAAGTCGGAACCAAGATAAGGTGCGCTGGACACGAGGTGAGAATACCGGCCAGGAACCGACACAATGGGTGGCTCGAGGAGAGGCTATCGGTAGCAGTCGTACAACAGGAAACAGAGTATGACGACACAGCGAAGTTCGTGGAGGTGGAGCTCGCCAGTTTCAAAACGATGTCAGGAACGTCGAACATGGCAGAGTATCAAAAACCGATGAAGGACGACAAACCAATAAAACAACGATACTACCCGAAGAATCCGAAAGTTCAAAGGGAGATCAATGCGAAGGTGGACGAGCTACTCCAAATGGAATGCATAGAGCACTCAACCAGCCCATACAGCTCTCCCATCGTGATGGTTAGGAAAAAGACGGGCAAGTGGAGACTGTGCGTCGACTTCAGGCAGATCAACGCCAAATCGATAAAGGATGCCTACCCGATGCCTCGAGTAAATTATATCCGCTTGGACTTGAAGGATGGCTACTAGCAAATCCCGCTGAAAGAATGCAGCAGGCAGTACACTGCATTTACAGTGATGGGAAAGGGCTTATTCCAGTGGAGAGTAATGCCGTTCGGACTCCATTCGGCATCTGCGACCTTCCAGCGGGTGTTGGATCGGGTAATTGGTCCCGAGATATCGTACCAGGACGATATCATAGTGATCGGACGCACACTAGAAGAGCACAAGGCAAACTTGAAGGAGGTATTCCGGCGACTGAAAGATGCTAATCTGAGATTAAACCCGGAAAAATGCCAGTTTTTCAAGAAGGAGCTGCTGTATTTGGGTCATAGAGTGACTAGCGACGGGATAGGCACGGATCCGGAGAAGGTAGCAGCCATTGCCGATTTAGAGCCGTCGTCAACAGTAAGAGAGCTCCGACAGTACCTGGGAGTAGCTTCATGGTATCGGCGATTTGTACCTGACTTCGCAAAAATAGTCAAACCACTCAACGATCTGCTGCGCAAGGGCAACAAGTGGGTGTGGACACAGGAACATCAGTCGGCATTCGAAGAGGTAAAGGCAAGGCTGGTGGCAGACCCTGTATTGGCGTGCCCGGATTTTGAAAAACCGTTTGTCCTGCAGACGGACGCAAGTGATTACGGTATTGGGGCCATTTTGACCCAGGAAACCGAACGTGGCGAAAAGGTGATCTCTTACTCAAGCCGAACGCTTAACGGGGCTGAGAAAAACTACTCCACGACCGAGAAGGAGTGTTTGGCAATAGTCTGGGCGATCCGGAAACTGAAGCCGTATTTGGAAGGGTACCACTTCAAGGTGGTAACCGACCACATGGCGCTGAAGTGGCTCAACAGCATCAAGAGCCCTTCAGGAAGGATCGCCAGATGGGCCCTGGAGTTGCAGCAGTATGACTTCCAAATAGCGTACAGGAAGGGACAACTCAATGTGGTGGCAGATGCATTATCAAGGCAGCCACTACCAGTAACACTGCGAGGGATCAAGGAGACATCGGCGACGGAAGCCTCCGCAGCATGCAGCTGGATTCAGGACATGCGCGAGAAGATAAGGACGCAGCCACAAAAGTACCCGGACTACTTAATGGAGGGAGACACTTTGTACAGGAACATTCCACACAGAGCAGGCAGTGAGGATGTCGCGACGTGGAAGATGTGCGTCCCGAAAGCTCTGCGAGAAGCGGTGCTGAGGGAGAACCACGACTCACCGGCAGCTGGCCATGTAGGAAGCAGAAGGACAATAGCACGTCTAGCTGCCCGGTACTACTGGCCAGGCATGCACCGAGACGCTCGAGCCCACGTAAGAGGATGCGAGACATGTATCAGATTCAAGCCAAATCAGATGCAGGCAGCTGGGAAAATGCTAACGCATTTTGACCCAGGAAACCGAACGTGGCGAAAAGGTGATCTCTTACTCAAGCCGAACGCTTAACGGGGCTGAGAAAAACTACTCCACGACCGAGAAGGAGTGTTTGGCAATAGTCTGGGCGATCCGGAAACTGAAGCCGTATTTGGAAGGGTACCACTTCAAGGTGGTAACCGACCACATGGCGCTGAAGTGGCTCAACAGCATCAAGAGCCCTTCAGGAAGGATCGCCAGATGGGCCCTGGAGTTGCAGCAGTATGACTTCCAAATAGCGTACAGGAAGGGACAACTCAATGTGGTGGCAGATGCATTATCAAGGCAGCCACTACCAGTAACACTGCGAGGGATCAAGGAGACATCGGCGACGGAAGCCTCCGCAGCATGCAGCTGGATTCAGGACATGCGCGAGAAGATAAGGACGCAGCCACAAAAGTACCCGGACTACTTAATGGAGGGAGACACTTTGTACAGGAACATTCCACACAGAGCAGGCAGTGAGGATGTCGCGACGTGGAAGATGTGCGTCCCGAAAGCTCTGCGAGAAGCGGTGCTGAGGGAGAACCACGACTCACCGGCAGCTGGCCATGTAGGAAGCAGAAGGACAATAGCACGTCTAGCTGCCCGGTACTACTGGCCAGGCATGCACCGAGACGCTCGAGCCCACGTAAGAGGATGCGAGACATGTATCAGATTCAAGCCAAATCAGATGCAGGCAGCTGGGAAAATGCTAACGCAGGTGCCAGGTGCTGGTGCTGATAGACAGGTTCTCCAAGTGGACTGAATTGGTGCCGCTGCGGAGCGCGACAGCCGAGTCCCTAAAGAAAGCGTTCAGGGAGCGCATCATCGCAAGGTTTGGGGTCCCTAAGGTAGTCATAACGGTCAACGGAGTGCAGTTTAACAGCAAAATCTTCAAGAGTTTCCTGGCCGAGATGGGAGCCAAGCAACAGTTCACGGCCCCATATACCCCGCAAGAGAACCCGACAGAAAGAGCAAACAGGACCGTGAAAACGATGATAGCGCAGTTCACAGGGCAGGATCAGAGAAACTGGGACGAGAAATGACCTGACAGAGAGACCTTGGGAACAGGACGACCCACTGAGACCCCAGGGGAGAAGGCAAACAAACTCGGGGAAATCTTCGAGATTGTAAGGCGAAATCTGGAGAGAGCCTCCCAGGATCAGGCTAGGCATTACAACCCAAGGAGGAGACAATGGACACCAGCGGTGGGAGACGTCGTGTGGGCCAAGGAACATCATTTGTCGAAGGCGGCCGAGGGGTTCGCAGCAAAGTTGGAACACATACGAGCAGCCACAAGCAGATACGGTAGACAAAACGGTCCAAGACACGAGGAAAGGGGTCCAAGGATAGCTCCAAGGATACCCGAAGGACACGAGAAAAGGGGTCCAAGGATAGATCGAAGGATACCCGAAGGACACGAGGAAAGGGGTCCACGGATAGCTCCAAGGATACCCGAAGGACACGAGAAAAGGGGTCCAAGGATAGCTCCAAGGATACCCGAAGGACACGAGGAAAGGAGTCCAAGGATACCTCCAAGGATACCCGAAGGATACCAGAAAAGGGGTCCAAGGATAGCTCCAAGGATACCCGAAGGACACGAGGAAAGGGGTCCAAGGATGCCTCCAAGGATACCCGAAGGTCACGAGAAAAAGGGTCTAAGGATAGCTCCAAGGATACCCGAAGGACAAGAGGAAAGGGGTCCAAGGATAGCTCCGAGGATACCCGAAAAACACGAGGAAAAGGGTCGAAGGATAGCTCCAAGGATACCCAAAGGACACGAGGGAAAAGGTCCGAGGATAGTGGAAAATGTCCAGCGATAGTCCGCCGAAGGAAGGGGGAAGACGGCACAGATCAGAGAGCTGTACCATAAAAATGTAAAAGGAGGGAGGCTGGGAGAAATAGTGGTACCGATGGCGATGGCTGCCCGCCAACCGGCCGAGAGGTCTTGCCCGGGGCAAGGATGGTCAACCACACGGCCTACCCGAACCTCGCGGCTGATCTCGAGGCTAGGAAAGCCCGATCCGGTGATCAGCTCCATCAGCGACGTCGAGCTGGTCGAAGATCCGCGGCTGGAGCAGAGGAGGTGGTGGCTTCAGAAGACCACCAGCGACACCGACAGCCGCATCCCGACCGGCGCAATCAATGTCGAGTGGGCCAGCGAGGAGCCACCTTCGGGGCGACGGACTCCCCGCAGCCACGAGGAGCAGGTACCAAAAGCCAAAAGTTTCGGCTAAACCTTGTGGCGCGGAGGAAGATGGAGGAAACGCGGCTGCGAGAGATGGAGGAGGACCCTGAATGGCAGGCCCGTTTGCGACGAGCCGAGGAGGAGGAGCAGCAGCTGTGGGAGGAGCCGTCATGCCCACCCACCCCGAGGTATGTCGCCGAACCGTGGGTGTCGCCCCAGGAGGAGGCCGACGTTCGGGCTGACGGGCTGGCTGCCGGAGGTCGCCGATGCGACCACCCTTATCGGAAGGCAAGGCGCTTCCTCCCCGGTCGCCACCACCGCCGCAACCTGATACGCCACCATAACCGACGAGGCGCGGCGGGGAATCTCCCCGGTGGAGACCCGCGCGGCCGACCAAGCCGAGGTTCGAACGGCCGCCGGCGGTAGAGTCGCACCCGCGGTCGGACCCGCCACAGTACCAACCCGGAGACCCGGTGGGACACCACGTCTGAACGGACATCCCGGCGGCGCACGTGACCCATAGCGTGCGGACGTTCGTGGCCGAAGGCGTAAGGTGGCGGCAACGGACGGTCGTCTGGACATGGCCGGAGGGCCCCGCGGAGGAGAAGGCGACGTTGGATGAGCCCCGGATCTGGGAGGAGACGGGACCTCGGGTGAGCCCGCTGGATCCTAGGACTCGTGGCCGGCCGGCCCTGTGGACCCCGCCGACACCGAGTACGCGGCCATCGACGCCAGGTACTGGGCCAACGAAACCGGCAGGGACGCGAAACGCGGCGGAAGCGGCGGAGCCTCAGGAGCAGTGGCCGTGAAAATGGCCGGAACCGACGGGAGGTGGAAGGCCAAGTTTGAAGCTTTAAATTCGGCGCCCGTGGAATCCGAATCGGCGGCGCGTCCTAAGTTGGCGCGGACGATGTCGGCGCCGGAAGTCCAGCGATGGCTTGGAGTCCCGGAGCAGGAGTGGCCCGCAGGAATCGCGGAGGAACCGGCGGTACGCGAGGCTCGCAATCTGGGCGGCAGGCGCAGCGTGCGGATCAGGAGTGGTGGATGCACGTATCCCGTGAGGCTGGGGCTCGCGGGCATAAGAGTTTTTGTGGAGCAGACCGAGATGAGTCCGTGAAATAAAAAGTTGAAAATTTAACACTCAGAAGCTAAGGACCGGAAAGGGCGGGAACGCGGCTGAAAGCATAAAGAAGAAGGGGGCATACATGGCAGCAACCTGAAACGAAGGGGAAGGGTTTGGAGAGCGAGAGAGTTTGGAGAGCAAGAGGGTTCGGAGACCAAGAGAGTTTGGAGACCAACAATGGATGCCACGTCCCGGCAGCGGTGCGGCACACAAACATGCCACATGCGTCTCCGGGATCAGCGGGACGGCAGCGTCAGGCTGGACGGCGGCGGGAAGCAGTGCGTCAAGGACAAGAGGGTCAATCAGGAACCATGGAATTTGGACCCGGTGTGGAGAGTTTTGGCGGGCCGTGTGCAAAAGGGAAATAACGGTTTCCAGAGGCCCTATATAAACCCGCAGGGATGATTTAGTCGAGATCAGTCAGTCAAGAGCGAACAGTCAGTCGAGTGCATCAGTCGAGTACGACCATTAAGAGTTAAGACAAGCAGTCGAACGAACACCAACCAAGCAAACTACGAGGGAGCCACACCAGGGCGAGTCATCGGAAGCAGCGCTGTGGGAGCCTACAAGGAGCAAGATTGTCACGTCGAGACGTTCGGGATTGGGATTACTAGGAATCTCCGAACTGAGACACAGGTGGCTGAGGTCTAAGGAGGCACCACACGGCTAAGTTCTGTTCTTTCCTGCCAACGAAGTCCTGGCGTTACGCCTGGAGGGTCTACTAGACTTAGAACAGTGAAAGCCGGCGATTTGAAATCGTGAGCTCGGGGGTAAGCCTGTCGAGCCCCAGTGTACCTCTCCCAAACACTACGCGAACGTATCCAGGCGTGACCCAGTGCGCCAAGTGGAGTTGAGCAGGTCCTGGCGCGATCAGCCAGAAGGGAGAGAAGTCCCGGAGCGGCGCGAAAGAACCCCGAGAGTAGCGAGCCAGAAGGGAGAGAAGTCCCGGAGCGGCGAAACAGAACCCCGACAGTAGCGAGCCAGAAGGGAAAGAAGTGCCGGAGCGGCGCAACAGAACCCCGAGAGTAGCGGGCCTGAAGGGAGAGAAGTCCCGGAGCGGCGCGACAGAGCCCCCGACCCCAGCACAGAAGTCCAAACGTACAGCCACCCTATCAGGAGCAGGACACCACACCGCAACAGCCACGTAAGGAGAATCGAGCCCGCAGGAACGGCACGGACAGAAAGCGAAAGAGTGAGGCTAGGGTGGAACGTTCGTTTACACGAGGCACAGAAGCGAAGTGAAGAGCGACGCAGCTTCCTGGCGTTCCGCCTTGACTGTCCGCACGATCTGAGCGGAAGCCAGTGGGACCATCCGGGACAGAGCAAGGGACAGGCGGTCGGGTATCGAGAGGAGTGATCATGGAGAGCTCGTCAGTCTGTTCACCCTAGTCTGAGAACGGTGACGCTTCCCTAAGCCCGCACGGCTGACCCCACAGCGAGTCCGAATCGTGGCCGAGCAGTCACCGAGCCAATCGCGTCATAAAGCCATATTTTTATATCTAATTCCCACAAAAGTAAAAGAGATCAGAGCATTCCTTGAATTAACAGGCTATAATCGTAAATTTGTCCCAAACTTCGCAGACATAGCAAAACCAATGACCAACTGCTTAAAAAGAAGAGCAAAGATACTATTCAGTTCCGAAAAAAAAGTGCGATATCGATATCGTGAGCAGGCCCTCTGGGTATCGATAGCTGATTAATATCGGTGCCCAGTGGGAACAGATGGAGGATCGGCGCGGGAGATTTGAAATTGCTATACGGAACGACCGGCGCTGTGGAAAGGAAACAAGATGGAAAGCATCGAGGGAACGTCGAGGGAACGTCCGCTCACCAGGTACGCGGCGAATTCGCATAGTGGCGGCGCGACGAAGAGCGAGGACGGAGAACGAGAGAGTTTGGAGATCGAGGACGGAGAACGAAAGAGTTTGGAGATCGAGGACGGAGAACGAGAGAGCTTGGAGATCGAGGACGGAGAACGTGAGAGTTTGGAGAACGTGAGAAATTGGAGAGGAAGAGAGTTTGGAGACAAGGGAATTTGGAAAGCTAGAGAGTCTGGAGAGCCAGAGGGTTCGGAGACCAAGAGAGTTTGGAGACCAACAATGGAGAAGGAGAGATCGGAGACTTGGCGGGCGGAGCAAGAGTGCCGTGTGCAAAAAGGAATAACGGGACGCCGCCGGACTTTGGACGCGGCCGTGAGCTTTGGACCGAGAAAAAAGGTGCCACATCCCGGTAGCGGGGCGGCACACAAACATGCCGCATGCGTCTCCGGGATCAGCGGGACGGCAGCGTCAGGCTGGACGGCGGCGGGAAGCAGTGCGTCAAGGACAAGAGGGTCAATCAGGAACCATGGACTTTGGACCCGATGTGGAGAGTTTTGGCGGGCCGTGTCCAAAAGGGAAATAACGGTTCCCAGAGGCCCTATATAAACCCGCAGGGCGCAGGCAGCGGGATCATTCAGTCGAAATCATTCAGTGAAGAACAGTCAGTCAAGAGCGAGCAGCCAGTCGAGAGCATCAGTCGAGTACGATCATCAAGGGTTAAGACAAGCAGTCGAACGAAAACCAACCAAGCAAGCTACGAGGGAGCCACACCAGGGCGAGTCGTCGGAAGCAGCGCCGTGGGAGCCTACGAGCAGCAAGATTGTCACGCCGAGACGTTCGGGATTGGGATTACTAGGAATCTCCAAACTGAGACACAGGTGGCTGAGGTCTAAGGAGGCACCACACGGCTAAGTTCTGTTCTTTCCTGCCAACGAAGTCCTGGCGTTACGCCTGGAGGATCTACTAGACTTAGATTGGAAATCGAGAGTAGCAAGCCAGAAGGGAGAGAAGTCCCGGAGCGGCGCGACAGAACCCCGAGAGTCACGAGCCAGAAGGGAGAGAAGTCCCGGATCGGCGTATGCCCTCGAACCCAGCACAGAAGTCAAGACCTACAGCCACCCTGTCAGGAGCAGTTCGCAGGACATCGCCACCGGCAAGCAGGACACCACACCGCAACGGCCACGCAAGGAGGATCGAGCCCGCAGGAACGGCACGGACAGTACGCGAAAGGGTGAGGCTAGGGTGGAACGTTCGCTTACACGAGGCACAGATGCGAAGTGAATAGCGAGGCAGCTTCCTGGCGTTCCACCTTAACTGTCCGCACGATCTGAGCGGAAGCCCGTGGGACCATCCGGGTCAGAGCAAGGGACAGGCGGTCGGGTATCGAGAGGAGTGATCATGGAGAGCTCGTCAGTCTGTTCACCATAGTCTGAGAACGTTGACGCTTCCCTAAGCCCGCACGGCTGACCCCATTGCGAGTCTGAATCGTGGTTGAGCAGTCACCGAGCCAATCGCGTCATAAAGCCATATTTTTATATCTAATTCCCACAAAAGTAAAAGAGATCAGAGCATTCCTTGAATTAACAGGCTATAATCGTAAATTTGTCCCAAACTTCGCAGACATAGCAAAACCAATGACCAACTGCTTAAAAAGAAGAGCAAAGATACTATTCAGTTCCGAAAAAAAAGTGCGATATCGATATCGTGAGCAGGCCCTCTGGGTATCGATAGATGATTAATATCGGTGCCCAGTGGGAACAGATGGAGTATCGGCGCGGGAGATTTGAAATTGCTATACGGAGGACGACCGGCGCTGTGGAAAGGAAACAAGATGGAAAGCGTCGAGGGAACGTCGAGGGAGCAACGAGGAAGCACCGAGGGAACAGGAACGAGATGCGCCCTGAATCAATGGCTAGGATATAAGGGATAAGGGAACGCCGGAGAGTGGGAGCGCTGAGTTTTCTTAATCTTTCCCGAAGTAAGGGGGGAATGTGAGGAGTTGAATAACTCCACACAAATCCCAGCAGCAGATGGCCGTCCGCTCACCAGGTACGCGGTGAATTCGCATAGTGGCGGCGCGATGAAGAGCGAGGACGAAGAACGAGAGAGTTTGGAGATCGAGGACGGAGAAGGTGAGAGTTTGGAGAACGAGAGTGTTTGGAGATCGAGGACGGAGAACGAGAGAGTTTGGAGATCGAGGACGGAGAACGTGAGAGTTTGGAGAAGAAGAGAGTTTGGAGACAAGGGAATTTGGAAAGCTAGAGAGTTTGGACAGCCAGAGGGTTCGGAGACCAAGAGAGTTTGGAGACCAACAATGGAGAAGGAGATATCGGAAACTTGGCGGGCGGAGCAAGAGTGCCGTGTACAAAAAGGAGTAACGGGACACCGCCGGACTTTGGACGCGGCCGTGAGCTTTGGACCGATGAAAAAGGTGCCACATCCCGGTAGCGGGGCGGCACACAAACATGCCGCATGCGTCTCCGGGATCAGCGGGACGGCAGCGTCAGGCTGGACGGCGGCGGGAAGCAGTGCGTCAAGGACAAGAGGGTCAATCAGGAACCATGGACTTTGGACCCGATGTAGAGAGTTTTGGCGGGCCGTGTCCAAAAGGGAAATAACGGTTCCCAGAGGCCCTATATAAACCCGCAGGGCGCAGGCAGCGGGATCATTCAGTCGAAATCATTCAGTGAAGAACAGTCAGTCAAGAGCGAGCAGTCAATCGAGGGCATCAGTCGAGTACGATCATCAAGGGTTAAGACAAGCAGTCGAACGAAAATCAACCAAGCAAGCTACGAGGGAGCCACACCAGGGCGAGTCGTCGGAAGCAGCGCCGTGGGAGCCTACGAGGAGCAAGATTGTCACGCCGAGACGTTCGGGATTGGGATTACTAGGAATCTCCAAACTGAGACACAGGTGGCTGAGGTCTAAGGAGGCACCACACGGCTAAGTTCTGTTCTGTCCTGCCGACGAAGTCCTGGCGTTACGCCTGGAGGGTCTACTAGACTTAGATTGGAAATCGAGAGTAGCAAGCCAGATATGAGAGAAGTCCCGAAGCGGCGTAACAAAGCCCCTAGAGTAGCGAGCCAGAAGGGAGAGAAGTCCCGGAGCGGTGCAACGGAACCCCTAGAGAAGCGAGCCAGAAGGGAGAGAAGTCCCGGAACGGCGCAACAGAACCCCTAGAGTAGCGAGCCAGAAGGGAGAGAAGTTCTCAGGAGCAGTTCGCAGGACATCGCCACCGGCAAGCAGTACACCACACCGCAACGGCCACGCAAGGAGGATCGAGCCCGCAGGAACGTCACGGACAGTACGCGAAAGGGTGAGGGAGGGGAAGAGGGAGCAACGAGGAAGCACCGAGGGAACAGGAACGAGATGCGCCCTGAATCAATGGCTAGGATATAAGGGATAAGGGAACGCCGGAGAGTGGGAGCGCTGAGTTTTCTTAATCTTTCCCGAAGTAAGGGGGGAATGTGAGGAGTTGAATAACTCCACACAAATCCCAGCAGCAGATGGCCGTCCGCTCACCAGGTACGCGGCGAATTCGCATAGTGGCGGCGCGACGAAGAGCGAGGACGGAGAACGAGAGAGTTTGGAGATCGAGGACGGAGAACGAGAGAGTTTGGAGATCGAGGACGGAGAACGAGAGAGTTTGGAGATCGAGGACGGAGAAGGTGAGAGTTTGGAGAACGTGAGAGTTTGGAGAGGAAGAGAGTTTGGAGACCAAGAGAGTTTGGAGACCAACAATGGAGAAGGAGAGATCGGAGACTTGGCGGGCGGAGCAAGAGTGCCGTGTGCAAAAAGGAGTAACGGGACGCCGCCGGACTTTGGACGCGGCCGTGAGCTTTGGACCGAGAAAAAAGGTGCCACATCCCGGTAGCGGGGCGGCACACAAACATGCCGCATGCGTCTCCGGGATCAGCGGGACGGCAGCGTCAGGCTGGACGGCGGCGGGAAGCAGTGCGTCAAGGACAAGAGGGTCAATCAGGAACCATGGACTTTGGACCCGATGTGGAGAGTTTTGGCGGGCCGTGTGCAAAAGGGAAATAACGGTTCCCAGAGGCCCTATATTAACCCGCAGGGCGCAGGCAGCGGGATCATTCAGTCAAATTCATTCAGTGAAGAACAGTCAGTCAAGAGCGAGCAGCCAGTCGAGAGCATCAGTCGAGTACGATCATCAAGGGTTAAGACAAGCAGTCGAACGAAAACCAACCAAGCAAGCTACGAGGGAGCCACACCAGGGCGAGTCGTCGGAAGCAGCGCCGTGGGAGCCTACGAGCAGCAAGATTGTCACGCCGAGACGTTCGGGATTGGGAGTACTAGGAATCTCCAAACTGAGACACAGGTGGCTGAGGTCTAAGGAGGCACCACACGGCTAAGTTCTGTTCTGTCCTGCCGACGAAGTCCTGGCGTTACGCCTGGAGGGTCTACTAGACTTAGATTGGAAATCGAGAGTAGCAAGCCAGATATGAGAGAAGTCCCGAAGCGGCGTAACAAAGCCCCTAGAGTAGCGAGCCAGAAGGGAGAGAAGTCCCGGAGCGGCGCGACAGAACCCCGAGAGTCACGAGCCAGAAGGGAGAGCAGTCCCGGATCGGCGTATGCCCTCGAACCCAGCACAGAAGTCAAGACCTACAGCCACCCTGTCAGGAGCAGTTCGCAGGACATCGCCACCGGCAAGCAGGACACCACACCGCAACGGCCACGCAAGGAGGATCGAGCCCGCAGGAACGGCACGGAAAGGGTGAGGCTAGGGTGGAACGTTCGCTTACACGAGGCACAGAAGCGAAGTGAATGCGAGGCAGCTTCCTGGCGTTCCACCTTAACTGTCCGCACGATCTGAGCGGAAGCCCGTGGGACCATCCGGGACAGAGCAAGGGACAGGCGGTCGGGTATCGAGAGGAGTGATCATGGAGAGCTCGTCAGTCTGTTCACCATAGTCTGAGAACGTTGAAGCTTCCGGAAGCCCGCACGGCTGACCCCATAGCGAGTCCGAATCGTGGCCGAGCAGTCACCGAGCCAATCGCGTCAGGAGCAAGCAGCGGTCGAGGATCTTCAAGGAGCGACAAGACAACCCACACCGTCGGAGACAGCGAGACAAGCAAATTATAAAGCCGACTGCAGTTATACCCGCAATAAACCCACTCCGAACCCGAGAATTCTGTGCTTTTTCACTGAACTACTGGGCGGTCACGTTTATATAAATTTGGTGGGACGAACACACACAATCTACTGAGCTAGCCGCACAATTACCGTAGCGAGCAGATCAAAGAAATCAGTTCGTTACAGTACAATCTTCAGATTGCTTGAAGTCTAATTGACAGTTGTACTTTTTAAAAAAATCGATTCCTAATATTCCATTGCATGGAATAGGGAATTGTGAATTCACGATATGAAAGTCGTGCAGAATCATATATTTAGTCGTCTGTATTTCAATAGAAACTAGACCTATGGATTTTGAAACAAAGTGTTACAGAGTGTACCCGTAAAGTACTCTTGGTACAGTGGGTATACAACATGTGTGTATACTACACCTGTTAGCGTACGAATATCTCCGAATGCCATTTCGCCTAAGAAATGCACTCGCTACTTTTCAAAGGTACATGAATTTGAACGTTGCTTAATAAACACTGTTTAGTGTATTTAGATGACATTATAATTTTTCCAAGTCCCTTATCGAACATTTGAATTAATTACAACTAGTTTTTCCCACCTTGCAAAAGCTAATTTAAAATTGAAACCCTCATAAAGCCATATGTTTATATCTAATTCCAACAAAAGTAAAAGAGATCAGAGCATTCCTTGAATTAACAGGCGATAATCGTAAATTTGTCCCAAACTTCGCAGACATAGCAAAACCAATGACCAACTGCTTAAAAAGAAGAGCAAAGATACTATTCAGTTCCGAAAAAAAAGTGCGATATCGATATCGTGAGCAGGCCCTCTGGGTATCGATAGCTGATTAATATCGGTGCCCAGTGGGAACAGATGGAGGATCGGCGCGGAAGATTTGAAATTGCTATACGGAGGACGACCGGCGCTGTGGAAAGGAAACAAGATAGAAAGCGTCGAGGGAACGTCGAGGGAGCAACGAGGAAGCACCGAGGGAACCGGAACGAGATACGCCCTGACTCAATGGCTAGGATATACAAGGGAACGCCGGAGAGTGGGAGCGCTGAGTTTTCTTAATCTTTCCCGAAGCAAGGGGGGAATGTGAGGAGTTGAATAACTCCACACAAATCCCAGCAGCAGATGGCCGTCCGCTCACCAGGTACGCGGCGAATTCGCATAGTGGCGGCGCGACGAAGAGCGAGGACGGAGAACGAGAGAGTTTGGAGATCGAGGACTGAAAACGAGAGAGTTTGGAGATCGAGGACGGAGAACGAGAGAGTTTGGAGATCGAGGACGGAGAACGTGAGAGTTTGGAGAACGTGAGAGTTTGGAGAGGAAGAAAGTTTGGAGACCAAGAGAGTTTGGAGACCAACAATGGAGAAGGAGAGATCGGAGACTTGGCGGGCGGAGCAAGAGTGCCGTGTGCAAAAAGGAGTAACGGGACGCAGCCGGACTTTGGACGCGGCCGTGAGCTTTGGACCGAGAAAAAAGGTGCCACATCCCGGTAGCGGGGCGGCACACAAACATGCCGCATGCGTCTCCGGGATCAGCGGGACGGCAGCGTCAGGCTGGACGGCGGCGGGAAGCAGTGCGTCAAGGACAAGAGGGTCAATCAGGAACCATGGACTTTGGACCCGATGTGGAGAGTTTTGGCGGGCCGTGTGCAAAAGGGAAATAACGGTTCCCAGAGGCCCTATATTAACCCGCAGGGCGCAGGCAGCGGGATCATTCAGTCAAAATCATTCAGTGAAGAACAGTCAGTCAAGAGCGAGCAGTCAATCGAGGGCATCAGTCGAGTACGATCATCAAGGGTTAAGACAAGCAGTCGAACGAAAATCAACCAAGCAAGCTACGAGGGAGCCACACCAGGGCGAGTCGTCGGAAGCAGCGCCGTGGGAGCCTACGAGGAGCAAGATTGTCACGCCGAGACGTTCGGGATTGGGATTACTAGGAATCTCCAAACTGAGACACAGGTGGCTGAGGTCTAAGGAGGCACCACACGGCTAAGTTCTGTTCTGTCCTGCCGACGAAGTCCTGGCGTTACGCCTGGAGGGTCTACTAGACTTAGATTGGAAATCGAGAGTAGCAAGCCAGATATGAGAGAAGTCCCGAAGCGGCGTAACAAAGCCCCTAGAGTAGCGAGCCAGAAGGGAGAGAAGTCCCGGAGCGGTGCAACGGAACCCCTAGAGTAGCGAGCCAGAAGGGAGAGAAGTCCCGGAGCGGCGCAACAGAACCCCTAGAGTAGCGAGCCAGAAGGGAGAGAAGTTCTCAGGAGCAGTTCGCAGGACATCGCCACCGGCAAGCAGGACACCACACCGCAACGGTCACGCAAGGAGGATCGAGCCCGCAGGAACGGCACGGACAGTACGCGAAAGGGTGAGGCTAGGGTGCAACGTTCGCTTACACGAGGCGCAGAAGCGAAGTGAATAGCGAGGCAGCTTCCTGGCGTTCCACCTTGACTGTCCGCACGATCTGAGCGGAAGCCCGTGGGACCATCCGGGACAGAGCAAGGGACAGGCGGTCGGGTATCGAGAGGAGTGATCATGGAGAGCTCGTCAGTCTGTTCACCATAGTCTGAGAACGTTGACGCTTCCCTAAGCCCGCACGGCTGACCCCATTGCGAGTCTGAATCGTGGCCGAGCAGTCACCGAGCCAATCGCGTCATAAAGCCATATTTTTATATCTAATTCCCACAAAAGTAAAAGAGATCAGAGCATTCCTTGAATTAACAGGCTATAATCGTAAATTTGTCCCAAACTTCGCAGACATAGCAAAACCAATGACCAACTGCTTAAAAAGAAGAGCAAAGATACTATTCAGTTCCGAAAAAAAGTGCGATATCGATATCGTGAGCAGGCCCTCTGGGTATCGATAGATGATTAATATCGGTGCCCAGTGGGAACAGATGGAGTATCGGCGCGGGAGATTTGAAATTGCTATACGGAGGACGACCGGCGCTGTGGAAAGGAAACAAGATGGAAAGCGTCGAGGGAACGTCGAGGGAGCAACGAGGAAGCACCGAGGGAACAGGAACGAGATGCGCCCTGAATCAATGGCTAGGATATAAGGGATAAGGGAACGCCGGAGAGTGGGAGCGCTGAGTTTTCTTAATCTTTCCCGAAGTAAGGGGGGAATGTGAGGAGTTGAATAACTCCACACAAATCCCAGCAGCAGATGGCCGTCCGCTCACCAGGTACGCGGTGAATTCGCATAGTGGCGGCGCGATGAAGAGCGAGGACGGAGAACGAGAGAGTTTGGAGATCGAGGACGGAGAAGGTGAGAGTTTGGAGAACGAGAGTGTTTGGAGATCGAGGACGGAGAACGAGAGAGTTTGGAGATCGAGGACGGAGAACGTGAGAGTTTGGAGAAGAAGAGAGTTTGGAGACAAGGGAATTTGGAAAGCTAGAGAGTTTGGAGAGCCAGAGGGTTCGGAGACCAAGAGAGTTTGGAGACCAACAATGGAGAAGGAGATATCGGAAACTTGGCGGGCGGAGCAAGAGTGCCGTGTACAAAAAGGAGTAACGGGACAACTCCGGACTTTGGACGCGGCCGTGAGCTTTGGACCGATGAAAAAGGTGCCACATCCCGGTAGCGGGGCGGCACACAAACATGCCGCATGCGTCTCCGGGATCAGCGGGACGGCAGCGTCAGGCTGGACGGCGGCGGGAAGCAGTGCGTCAAGGACAAGAGGGTCAATCAGGAACCATGGACTTTGGACCCGATGTAGAGAGTTTTGGCGGGCCGTGTGCAAAATAACGGTTCCCAGAGGCCCTATATTAACCCGCAGGGCGCAGGCAGCGGGATCATTCAGTCAAATTCATTCAGTGAAGAACAGTCAGTCAAGAGCGAGCAGTCAGTCGAGAGCATCAGTCGAGTACGATCATCAAGGGTTAAGACAAGCAGACGAACGAAAATCAACCAAGCAAGCTACGAGGGAGCCACACCAGGGCGAGTCGTCGGAAGCAGCGCCGTGGGAGCCTACGAGGAGCAAGATTGTCACGCCGAGACGTTTGGGATTGGGATTACTAGGAATCTCCAAACTGAGACACAGGTGGCTGAGGTCTAAGGAGGCACCACACGGCTAAGTTCTGTTCTGTCCTGCCGACGAAGTCCTGGCGTTACGCCTGGAGGGTCTACTAGACTTAGATTGGAAATCGAGAGTAGCAAGCCAGATATGAGAGAAGTCCCGAAGCGGCGTAACAAAGCCCCTAGAGTAGCGAGCCAGAAGGGAGAGAAGTCCCGGAGCGGTGCAACGGAACCCCTAGAGAAGCGAGCCAGAAGGGAGAGAAGTCCCGGAACGGCGCAACAGAACCCCTAGAGTAGCGAGCCAGAAGGGAGAGAAGTTCTCAGGAGCAGTTCGCAGGACATCGCCACCGGCAAGCAGTACACCACACCGCAACGGCCACGCAAGGAGGATCGAGCCCGCAGGAACGTCACGGACAGTACGCGAAAGGGTGAGGCTAGGGTGGAACGTTCGCTTACACGAGGCACAGAAGCGAAGTGAATAGCGAGGCAGCTTCCTGGCGTTCCACCTTAACTGTCCGCACGATCTGAGCGGAAGCCCGTGGGACCATCCGGGACAGAACAAGGGACAGGCGGTCGGGTATCGAGAGGAGTGATCATAGAGAGCTCGTCAGTCTGTTCACCATAGTCTGAGAACGTTGACGCTTCCCTAAGCCCGCACGGCTGACCCCATAGCGATCGTGTCAGGAGCAAGCAGCGGTCGAGGATCTTCAAGGAGCGACAAGACAACCCACACCGTCGGAGACAGCGAGACAAGCAAATTATAAAGCCGACTGCAGTTATACCCGCAATAAACCCACTCCGAACCCGAGAATTCTGTGCTTTTTCACTGAACTACTGGGCGGTCACGTTTATATAAATTTGGTGGGACGAACACACACAATCTACTGAGCTAGGCGCACAAATACCGTAGCGAGCAGATCAAAGAAATCAGTTCGTTACAGTACAATCTTCAGATTGCTTGAAGTCTAATTGACAGTTGTACTTTTTAAAAAAATCGATTCCTAATATTCCATCGCATGGAATAGGGAATTGTGAATTCAGGATATGAAAGTCGTGCAGAATCATATATTTAGTCGTCTGTATTTCAATAGAAACTAGACCTATGGATTTTGAAACAAAGTGTTACAGAGTGTACCCGTAAAGTACTCTTGGTACAGTGGGTATACAACATGTGTGCATACTACACCTGATAGCGTACGAATATCTCCGAATGCCATTTCGCCTAAGAAATGCACACGCTACTTTTCAAAGGTACATGAATTTGAACGTTGCTTAATAAACACTGTTTAGTGTATTTAGATGACATTATAATTTTTCCAAGTCCCTTACCGAACATTTGAATTAATTACAACTAGTTTTTCCCACCTTGCAAAAGCTAATTTAAAATTGAAACCCTCATAAAGCCATATTTTTATATCTAATTCCAACAAAAGTAAAAGAGATCAGAGCATTCCTTGAATTAACAGGCTATAATCGTAAATTTGTCCCAAACTTCGCAGACATAGCAAAACCAATGACCAACTGTTTAAAAAGAAGAGCAAAGATACCATTCAGTTCCGAAAAAAAAGTTTTCAACTTTTTAAAAGTTTTCTTCAAGTTACGCTCTAATAAAAGATTGTATGTGATTTTCGGTTTTTCACAAGGAGAAATGCAAAGGGAAACTTTTTCGAAGTCACTTCGGATTTCACTTGATCCTTATACTCATTTGTTGTATGACCTGTCACCTGCAAAGTGAAATCGCATCGGATATTCTGAATTTTTCCAATAATTTTCACCTATTAAAATATTGAATTTCAAATGCAAAGTTTGAATACCCTTGCACTTATAAGAAATAATCATTATTAGTAACACCATGTAAAATTGTTAAGGATTGTTTCTAGCTTCAGTAATATGAAAAAAAATTATTTCATTACTTCTCTGACCTTGTCTTTGACAGCTACATGTTAGAGTCGTCCGATTTTTATTAAATTTAATTCGAAATTCTTAAAAATATAAAAAGTGATAATCTCAATATTATAATATAATATGCCAAAAAACTCCGAAGCTATAATTTTTTCATATTATTTTTCCATCAGTTTTCCGATCGTTCGTATGGCAGCTATATGATAAAGTCGTCCGATTTAGATAAAATACCGACTGAAAGTGGTGGTGCAGTCATAAATGCTGTAGTACAAAAACCAGTCACATGCGTGGTACCTAAAATATATTTGTTTCTCGGCTGATTCCTGACCTTTCATCCCTGGAAATCCCTGTATCCTTAACAAAGTTCAGATGGATGTTCTGAAGCTTACCAATTTAATTTTCCATATGGTATTGAAGTATCATAGTTTAAGGCTGGTGTTCCCTGTGTTAAAAGGAAGTGTAAAATCCCTTAAAAGAGTTTCGTTCTGCTTTCCTATACAAGAGGTTTACAAAGTAAGCTGACAAAATTTGGTACATTACTGATTGTTTTTCCTTTTCTTCCCATGTTATTGTTTTTACAAAAACTTGATTAAAACCAGAAGTCTTTCCGAGTAATTACACAACTTAGAGGCTTGATCGTCCGTCCCGACGAGGAGGTGCAGGTTTAATTGGAGTTGACTCAGAATTAACGCCTGAGTTATAAATTCAGGCGAAATTAATGACATATAATTTCTGTGTGTAAAATTATCCCTTTCGCGTATTTCTACATACATAATATGTTCCTATATTCCGCCGTCATCTGCATTCCCAGTATATGCGAATCTTCTGTCCGCTATCCTGATTATCTCAAGTAAACTATCAGATGGGGTTCATTTAATAAATTTAGGTGACTTCAATTTACCTAGGGCAACATGCTCCACCGTGGAAAAATTAAATATATTGTTACCTTCAACAAAGCATTATTTTCTTAAGGGTTCATTGTCTCAAGTAAATTATATTCTAAGTTTATTAGGACGATTTCTGGATCTATGCTTTGTTTACAGCTCAAATTGTGTTTCATTGTTACAACCTTTGCAGTTAATTTATATGAATACACCTATCACCAATCGCTAGAGCTGACTATTGGCACGAGTACAAAAGTGCATGCACCATCGGAAAAGTCAGCTAAACGCACCCCATGCTCTCGTAAAGCAAAATTTGCACTCATAATTAACCTTACAGATTGCTCGGATCTGTACTTATGTACTAAAATATCTGAAGCTGTTAATATATTTTATAATGTGTTAAAGGCAGTTTTTTTAAAAATATGCGTTCCTATTTGTTGTCCTAAATTTTCAATCTAACGTTCGTGGTTTAACAAAGAGTTGGCATTAATTATTTTAAATTGAAAATTAAAGTGTGTACAAAAAGGTTAAAACTTCAGGTTTACAAGCTGCTTTTTCCCGATTTTTACCGTGCTAAACGCCCAGTGTTATAAAAACCATTTAGCTTGTTGCAAGACCCAGTTTACACTGGATCTAAAAAAGTTTTATAATTTTGTTAACACGAAACGTCTTCAATATTTTGCACCGTTTTTTTAAACCACCTATTTAACATCACGTCCTCCAGATCTGTCTTACCCATAAAACATGCCGAAAACTAACTTTATTATTTGTCCTTATATAAGTGAAAGCTCACTTCTTATAGATTTGCAAAAGGTCAAACCAGTCTACTCTCCGGGTTCTGACGGAGTCCCTGGATGTCTGCTGAGGTATTGCGCTGGGACTTTGTGTAGACCAATGCAAAAACTTTTTACTTTGTCTTTAGAAACGTCAGATTTCCCTCACAGATAGAAAAATTCGTTTCTTATCCCGCTTCATAAAAGGGGAGTAAAATTGAACGCTAGAAATGGCAGAGGTATTTTAAAGCCTTCAGTTATAACCAAGCTCTCTGAGAACATTATTAAGCCCCATATGCAGCACAGTTGTTGGTTCCTTATCTTCTCTTGTCAACACGGATTTATGAAACTTAGGTCAAATTCAACCACCCTTTTTGAGCTTACTTAATTTGTGATATTTGGTTTAAGAAAAAATTGGCAGACTGATGTAATTTAAACAGGATTCAGTAAGACGTTTGATTCTGTAAATCACCACATTCTTGTTCGGAAAGTGTTGCTTTTAGGATTTCCAGGTTATCTTCTTGGATGGTTGGGAAAGTGTACCTTTACGATTTCCAGGAGATCTTCTTGGATGGATCTTAAGTTATTTGAATGGCAGGACTCAAAGGGTATTTTTCAAAAAAGTCTTTTTCATCCATACCACATGGAAGTCATCTTGGCCCGCTCCTGTTTTCATTACTTATAAATAAAGTCACGTGTATTTATGCGCTGTAACGAACTGCTTTGTTTGCTTTCTGCTCGATACGGTATTTGTGCGGCTAGCTCAGTAGATTGTGTGTGTTCGTCCCACCAAATTTATATAAACGTGACCGCACAGTAGTTGAATGAGAAAGCCCACAACTCACGGGTTCGTAGTGGGTTTATTGCGGGTATAACTGCAGTCGGCTTTATAATTTGCTTGTCGCTGTCTCCGACGGTGTGGGTTGTCTCGATGCTCGCTCGCCTCGTTGACACGGTGTTCCAGCTCCCTGAAGATCCTTGTCCGCTGCTTGTTCCTGACGCGTTCGGCTGGGTGACTGCTCGGCCACGATTCAGTTTGCTATGGGGTCAGCCATGCGGGCTTAGAGAAGCGTCAGATCGTGCAGACAGTCAAGGCGGAACGCCAGGAAGCTGTCTCGCTCTTCACTTCGCTTCTACGCCTCGTGTAAACGAACGATCCACCCTAGCCTCACCCTTTCGCGTACTGTCCGTGCCGTTCCTGCGGGCTCAATTCTCCTTGAGTGGCTGTTGCGGTGTGGTGTCCTGTTTGCTGGTGGCGGTGTCCTGCGAACTGATCCTGACTGGGTGGCTCTACGTCGCGTGACTTCTGTGTTGGGATCGTGGGCATACGCCGATCCGGGACTTCTCTTCCTTCTGGCTCGTTACTTTCGGGGTTCTGTCGCGCCCCTTAGACCTCAGCCACCTGTGTCTCAGTTCGGAGATTCCTTGTTATCCCAATCCCGAACGTCGTGACGTGATAATCTTGCTCCTTGTAGGCTCCCACGGCGCTGCTTCCGACGACTCGCCTTGTTGTGGCTCCCTCGTAGTTTGCATGGTTGGTATTCGTTTCAATGCTTGTCTTGACTGATTGTGCTCGACTGACCGTAATCGACTGACTGATCCCGCTGCCAGCACCCTGCGGGCTTATATAGGGCCTCCGGGAACCGTTATTCCCCTTTTGCGCACGACCCGCCGAAACTCTCCACACCGGGTCCAAAGTCTATGGCTCCTGTTTGACTCTCTTGTACTTCACGCACTGCTTCCCGCCGACGTCCAACCTGATGCTGTCATCCCGCTGATTCCAGTGATGCATATGGCATGCTTGTGTGCCGCTCCGCTGCCGAGATGTGGCACCTTCTCTTTCGGTCCAACGATCACGGCCGCGTCAAAAGTCCGGCGGCGTCCCGTTACTCCTTTTTGTACACGGCACTCTCGCTCCACTAGCCAAGTCTCCGCTCTATCTTTCTCCATTCTTGGTCCAAACTCTCTTGGTCTCCAAACCCTCTTGCTCTCAAAACTCTCTTGATCTCCAAACTCCCTTGTCTCCAAACTCTCTTGCTCTCCAAACTCTCACGTTCTCCAACTCTCACGTTCTCCGTCCTTGATCTCACGTTTTCCAACCGCTCTTCGCCGCGCTGCCACTACGCGAATTCGCCGCTCACCTGGTGAGCGGCCGGCCATCTGCTGCTGGGATTTGGGTGGAGTTATTCAACTCCTCACAGCGCTCAGATGACGTTAAGTTGTGTCTGCAATATAATGATTCCGCACAAAGTTTAGCTTTACAATCAGATCTCAATGCATTTTAAACATGGTGTATGGATAATTAAATTTAAAAGCTTAAATTTTCTGATCACATAACTACCATGGTAAATAAAGCCATGTGCGTGCTTGCATTACTCTACTAAAAAATGTTTTCCTGACGACACAGTTTCATATTTATTCAAGAAATGGTACATTAGAGATTTCATTCAGAGAATGTCTTATTAAAAAGAAATATAAAAAATAAGGCGATGGTAGCAATTGTTTGGGCTTGTCTCGAAAAAAGTTGAATTGCGGTGCTCCTCATAACTCGGTGTTGGATCATCAGAAATCCAAAATCCAAATTCATTCGATAGATAACAGTTAGCCTCTGGTAACGCTGTCAAGTTGTTATACCCGTTACTCGTATAGTGAAAGGGTATATTAGATTCGTCAGCAAGTATGTAACAGGTAGAAAGAAGCTTTTCCGACCCCATAAAGAATATATATTCTTGATAAGGAGCACTATCCGAGTCGATCTAGCCATGTCCGTCTGTCCGTTTCTCCGTATGAACGTATGGCATGCAGGTTCCTGGGGTTCCTGCGCAGCGAAATTTTTTTTCAGCGAGGTGCCACGCCCACTTTTACGCCCACAATTCTATAGAACAAAAATTTTAACTGAAATGTTTTTGTCATCCTCAATACCCATCGTTTGACCCAAAAAAAAAATGCCACGCCCACTCTAGTGCCCACAAACCGCCCAAAACTGTGGTGGCCACAGTTGTCATGCTAGAATTTTTTTTGCTAAAATGTATTTGTCTCATTAAAACCTTTCTGTTGGCCTAAAAAAATATTCGCCACACTCACTCTAACGCACTAAAACGCTTAACACTGTCTGCCGCCCAAAATATCCAGTAGGTGGCACTTTAGAATATTTCTTTGCTGTTTATATATTTCCATTTTTATTTTTCTCCCTCAAGCTAAGTAACGGGTATCTGATAGTCGAGGTACTCGACTATAACGTTCTTCCTTGTTGTTTTTTTAAATTGCTAATTTTGAATTTTTTCGAAGACGTAAATAAAAAATTCAATTTCTTGGTAAAAAAAATCGGCTAATTCGTTAAAATTAAAATTATGCAAAAAAAAATGGACAGCGTTACCTTGTAAAATATGTAGTATTTGTATTTAAAATTTCAAAAGGATTGGGGCAGTAGTTTTGAAGTTATGATGGGCACGGACTTTGAAAACGTGCGTTGTGGGAAAAATGCTTTAAAGTTTTTAACACAAAAAAATGCAGTGTAAAACGTAAATTCGGCAAATATAAAAATATTTTGACACAATAATCTTTAAATATAATGCATTAATACCTTACCCCTCCTTAAGAACAAATGGGCAGACCCCATTTTATTGAATGCACTCCCAAACTGCTGGTCGCTCCACTGTTTCATTATGTCTGGGAGTTTAAAAAATCAAAAGTATGGGTCATGCGGATGCGGCTAAATAGCCCAATGATCATATACTGGACGATATTGTATTAGATCGCCACACACGAGGACCAAAATATATACAATCCTTTACCAATCCATTAACGTTGGAAAAAAAATCATGTCTAAATTCCATTCTTCGATTTAGGCGAGCCTCAATCAATCAGCCTCATTGAAAGCTCGTGGGAGGGACATCACAACTTTCACCTACCAATGTAGTAATCATAAATGGAAGGCAGGGAGAAATATTATTCCATCAAGGAAGGAGCCCTCAAGAAATGAGTAATTTCTGGAAATGGTAGGCCGTTAAAAATTGCACCTTTAGGCTTTTTGACTTACTTTATAGGGCTGTGACAGGTTGCACAGATCTTAAAAGCAAGATGAAAGCAAGCTGGCTTGCTTTTTGGAAGATCTATTCCTTGAACTTGTTTTGTTTTTTCAAATAGGCTTTAGAAATCTTATTTATTTAATAGAATTGAAAAAACCACATCTGATCTGGGCCAAGCTTTCTTTTTTCTATTATATGTTGCTATAAGAACTTTTACTGTGCCTATTTTCCTTAGATATAAAATTCTTAACTGACTTGTTGATATAGTTGCTTGTAGGGCCAGTGCGTTTCAGTTCAGTTTTCAATTCAGTTCAAAGCAGGGTCTCACAAATAATCGAGTTTGTAGCTGACCTAGCCCTAACCATCTTTCCAACAGGCTATCCTGAATTGCTCTTTCCTGCAGGATATTTAATTCTTCCTCACCCTTAGCATACAAGCTCATAACGACGCCGAGTATCGGCCGCCTTGACCGATAAGATGCAGTATTTAGGCCCTGCTCTCCATCCCTGACTAATTTATTTTCCTTACGCCTACGCTAAGCAACGCCTACGCTAAGCAACGTTTGCAACGCACTGAAGAAGTCTTTTCCGGCCCCATAAAGTATATATATTCTTGATCATACTAGACGAGTCGATCTAGAAATGTCCGTCTTTCCGTCTGTTTGTCTGTCTGTCCGTCCGTTTGTCCGTCCGTTTCTACACAAACTAGCCTCATTGTTTTAAAGCTATTGGGCTGAAACTATCCCAAAAGTCTTCTTTCTATTGCAAATAGTATATAAGTCGGAACCAGACGGATCGAACAAATATATCTTATAGCTCTAACAGAAATAACAGCGAAATTTTTTTTTTTTTATTATATTTTAATTTTAATTTTTTTTTAATAAATAACCTCCTGCGTATGGAAATAACATTTTTTAATAAGTTGTGAATTTTGAATTAAAATTTATCAAAATCGGATGACTATCTCATATAGCTGCCATACGAACAATCGGAAAATTGGTGGGAAAATAATATGAAAAAATTATAGCTTCGGTGTTCTATAAGATATTATTCTAAAATATTCGGAATAAAATTTTTTATATTTTTAAGAATATAAATAATTATATATTAATTAAAATTTATAAAATTGGGACGCCTTTAGCATATAGATGTCAAAGAAACCATCACAGAAACAATAGAATGTTTTTTGTTTTAATATCACTGAAGCCAGAAGCAATACAATAATCGGATTCTTATTAATTCGAAAGTCTTAAAAATATAAAATATTATATTCCCAATATTATAAAATAATATGCTAAGCAACTCCGAAGCTATAATTATTTTACCCGTAACTCGTAGAGTAAAAGGGTATACAAGATTCGTCGGAAAGAATGTAACAGGTAGAAGGAAGCGTTTCCGAACCCATAAAGTATATTTATTCTTCTTTATCACTAGCCGAGTCGATCTATGAACGCTGAGATCTCGAAAACTATAAAAGCTAAGACAGAAAATTAGCATGCAGATTCCAGGGCTTCCTACGCAGTGCAAGTTTCAGCTTGTCTGTTTGTCTCATCAGTTCTATATTTGTCGAAGAAACACAAGCTTACCATGCGCATATCAAATTGATCTTGACGCATTTTTTTTTTGTGTAGAAGCGGCTAACACCTTTAGTTAGGGATATTTGCTTTGTTATGTTTTTGGTGAATAAATACCGGTCGGTTTTTGACCGAAGAGAAACTTGAAGGGCAGAGAGAAGCACCTCCCAGTATATAAACATTTTGTTGTCGACTTATTCAGCGTTTACTTCGCTGACCGGGTGATTTGAAAGGAATCACCTGATCCCGTTATACTAAACGAAAAGTTGTGAACAAAGTTAGTAACTGCATTATTCAGAGTGCGCACAAGGGCTAGGCGATTCACCTGTAAGAGAGTCGTGGGAGCACGCAGGACAGCCAGGACAGGTAGACATTCTGTCAAGGAAAACAATCTGGACGAAGCCACCGAAATTGAAGGAGCAGCCGAAGATGACAGTCTATCCATTGGATAGACTTCCTAAAGGAAGATCCCCAATAGCAGAGGCACGAGGAGGACCACATAGAGGCTGCCGAGCGACGTGAACAGAGATTAATGGAGCTCTTGAGGCATAGAAATTAAATGCATCCCCAACATCGACCCGTTCCAAATCCGACCGTGAAGATATTTCGACCGCCTTGAAAGAGCGAAGAAACCTAGTAGAGTATTAAAATAAGATCAATCAATTTCCTTTTTCTTCGGGAAATGGGAAAAAACCGTGGTTACGGCACACACAGGAATTTTCCTTTAAACGTGTTTAGCTTTTACTATTAATTTTTTTTTATATATTATTGAAGCCATTGTTCGTAGCAGAAGCAAAGCTAAATTACTTAAATGTAAATGACATTGGCTAATGATTGTTTTGCCATAAATAAGTTGATATTAAAGAATGCGAAAGAAGCCCAAAGTTTTTTTTAATCTATTATCTTTGTAAGCCGAGCGCTCTACGTTTTTTTCCTTAGTGCAATTCCAATATTGAATAATAAAACACGGCTTTTCGCAATATAAACCTATTGTGCGTTTTAAATATTATATCGATATTAGGGGTGGCCAATTAGGTGTCTTCCCCTAAACAATTGGTAGCCCTGACGTGATTCTTGTTTTATTAATTGTCAAAATGTGTGTGCATCCATCCAGCCATCAGTTGGGAAGACAATCGCATAAACATAACCAAAGCGTACTCATTACGGCATCTACTAACTCCACTAAACCTTTATGTAATTTTTGCGAGGGAAGGGATCCATCCAGCCAACGTAAGCCTACCAATAGCAAAAACTGTCATATGACGGCACAACACACTTCTTCATTTGAACCTAGCGCACATGCGCCAATACCATCATCTAAATCAGGCGGTCTCGACCCTTATTCTCAAGCATCCACATTAATTGCATGTTCATCCACATCATCAAACCTTTACCTCCTTGCGATTTAGCATTGTAATTATAAAAAAAAATGCCACGCCCACTCTAGTGCCCACAAACCGCCCAAAACTGTGGTGGCCACAGTTGTCATGCTAGAATTTTTTTTGCTAAAATGTATTTGTCTCATTAAAACCTTTCTGTTGGCCTAAAAAAATATTCGCCACACTCACTCTAACGCACTAAAACGCTTAACACTGTCTGCCGCCCAAAATATCCAGTAGGTGGCACTTTAGAATATTTCTTTGCTGTTTATATATTTCCAATTTCGAAGACGTAAATAAAAAATTCAATTTCTTGGTAAAAAAAATCGGCTAATTTGTTAAAATTAAAATTATGCAAAAAAAAAATGGACAGCGTTACCTTGTAAAATATGTAGTATTTGTATTTAAAATTTTAAAAGGATTGGGGCAGTAGTTTTGAAGTTATGATGGGCACGGACTTTGAAAACGTGCGTTGTGGGAAAAATGCTTTAAAGTTTTTAACACAAAAAAATGCAGTGTAAAACGTAAATTCGGCAAATATAAAAATATTTTGACACAATAATCTTTAAATATAATGCATTAATACCTTACCCCTCCTTAAGAACAAATGGACAGACCCCATTTTATTGAATGCACTCCCAAACTGCTGGTCGCTCCACTGTTTCATTATGTCTGGGAGTTTAAAAAATCAAAAGTATGGGTCATGCGGATGCGGCTAAATAGCCCAATGATCATATACTGGACGATATTGTATTAGATCGCCACACACGAGGACCAAAATATATACAATCCTTTACCAATCCATTAACGTTGGAAAAAAAATCATGTCTAAATTCCATTCTTCGATTTAGGCGAGCCTCAATCAATCAGCCTCATTGAAAGCTCGTGGGAGGGACATCACAACTTTCACCTACCAATGTAGTAATCATAAATGGAAGGCAGGGAGAAATATTATTCCATCAAGGAAGGAGCCCTCAAGAAATGAGTAATTTCTGGAAATGGTAGGCCGTTAAAAATTGCACCTTTAGGCTTTTTGACTTACTTTATAGGGCTGTGACAGGTTGCACAGATCTTAAAAGCAAGATGAAAGCAAGCTGGCTTGCTTTTTGGAAGATCTATTCCTTGAACTTGTTTTGTTTTTTCAAATAGGCTTTAGAAATCTTATTTATTTAATAGAATTGAAAAAACCACATCTGATCTGGGCCAAGCTTTCTTTTTTCTATTATATGTTGCTATAAGAACTTTTACTGTGCCTATTTTCCTTAGATATAAAATTCTTAACTGACTTGTTGATATAGTTGCTTGTAGGGCCAGTGCGTTTCAGTTCAGTTTTCAATTCAGTTCAAAGCAGGGTCTCACAAATAATCGAGTTTGTAGCTGACCTAGCCCTAACCATCTTTCCAACAGGCTATCCTGAATTGCTCTTTCCTGCAGGATATTTAATTCTTCCTCACCCTTATACCAGCTCATAACGACGCCGAGTATCGGCCGCCTTGACCGATAAGATGCAGTATTTAGGCCCTGCTCTCCATCCCTGACTAATTTATTTTTCTTACGCCTACGCTAAGCAACGCCTACGCTAAGCAACGTTTGCAACGCACTGAAGAAGTCTTTTCCGGCCCCATAAAGTATATATATTCTTGATCATACTAGACGAGTCGATCTAGAAATGTCCGTCTTTCCGTCTGTTTGTCTGTCTGTCCGTCCGTTTGTCCGTCCGTTTCTACACAAACTAGCCTCATTGTTTTAAAGCTATTGGGCTGAAACTATCCCAAAAGTCTTCTTTCTATTGCAAATAGTATATAAGTCGGAACCAGACGGATCGAACAAATATATCTTATAGCTCTAACAGAAATAACCGCGAAATTTTTTTTTTTTTATTATATTTTAATTTTAATTGTTTTTTAATAAATAACCTCCTGCGTATGGAAATAACATTTTTTAATAAGTTGTGAATTTTGAATTAAAATTTATCAAAATCGGATGACTATCTCATATAGCTGCCATACGAACAATCGGAAAATTGGTGGGAAAATAATATGAAAAAATTATAGCTTCGGTGTTCTATAAGATATTATTCTAAAATATTCGGAATAAAATTTTTTATATTTTTAAGAATATAAATAATTATATATTAATTAAAATTTATAAAATTGGGACGCCTTTAGCATATAGATGTCAAAGAAACCATCACAGAAATAATAGAATGTTTTTTGTTTTAATATCACTGAAGCCAGAAGCAATACAATAATCGGATTCTTATTAATTCGAAAGTCTTAAAAATATAAAATATTATATTCCCAATATTATAAAATAATATGCTAAGCAACTCCGAAGCTATAATTATTTTACCCGTAACTCGTAGAGTAAAAGGGTATACAAGATTCGTCGGAAAGAATGTAACAGGTAGAAGGAAGCGTTTCCGAACCCATAAAGTATATTTATTCTTCTTTATCACTAGCCGAGTCGATCTATGAACGCTGAGATCTCGAAAACTATAAAAGCTAAGACAGAAAATTAGCATGCAGATTCCAGGGCTTCCTACGCAGTGCAAGTTTCAGCTTGTCTGTTTGTCTCATCAGTTCTATATTTGTCGAAGAAACACAAGCTTACCATGCGCATATCAAATTGATCTTGACGCATTTTTTTTTTGTGTAGAAGCGGCTAACACCTTTAGTTAGGGATATTTGCTTTGTTATGTTTTTGGTGAATAAATACCGGTCGGTTCTTGACCGAAGAGAAACTTGAAGGGCAGAGAGAAGCACCTCCCAGTATATAAACATTTTGTTGTCGACTTATTCAGCGTTTACTTCGCTGACCGGGTGATTTGAAAGGAATCACCTGATCCCGTTATACTAAACGAAAAGTTGTGAACAAAGTTAGTAACTGCATTATTCAGAGTGCGCACAAGGGCTAGGCGATTCACCTGTAAGAGAGTCGTGGGAGCACGCAGGACAGCCAGGACAGGTAGACATTCTGTCAAGGAAAACAATCTGGACGAAGCCACCGAAATTGAAGGAGCAGCCGAAGATGACAGTCTATCCATTGGATAGACTTCCTAAAGGAAGATCCCCAATAGCAGAGGCACGAGGAGGACCACATAGAGGCTGCCGAGCGACGTGAACAGAGATTAATGGAGCTCTTGAGGCATAGAAATTAAATGCATCCCCAACATCGACCCGTTCCAAATCCGACCGTGAAGATATTTCGACCGCCTTGAAAGAGCGAAGAAACCTAGTAGAGTATTAAAATAAGATCAATCAATTTCCTTTTTCTTCGGGAAATGGGAAAAAACCGTGGTTACGGCACACACAGGAATTTTCCTTTAAACGTGTTTAGCTTTTACTATTAATTTTTTTTATATATTATTGAAGCCATTGTTCGTAGCAGAAGCAAAGCTAAATTACTTAAATGTAAATGACATTGGCTAATGATTGTTTTGCCATAAATAAGTTGATATTAAAGAATGCGAAAGAAGCCCAAAGTTTTTTTTAATCTATTATCTTTGTAAGCCGAGCGCTCTACGTTTTTTTCCTTAGTGCAATTCCAATATTGAATAATAAAACACGGCTTTTCGCAATATAAACCTATTGTGCGTTTTAAATATTATATCGATATTAGGGGTGGCCAATTAGGTGTCTTCCCCTAAACAATTGGTAGCCCTGACGTGATTCTTGTTTTATTAATTGTCAAAATGTGTGTGCATCCATCCAGCCATCAGTTGGGAAGACAATCGCATAAACATAACCAAAGCGTACTCATTACGGCATCTACTAACTCCACTAAACCTTTATGTAATTTTTGCGAGGGAAGGGATCCATCCAGCCAACGTAAGCCTACCAATAGCAAAAACTGTCATATGACGGCACAACACACTTCTTCATTTGAACCTAGCGCACATGCGCCAATACCATCATCTAAATCAGGCGGTCTCGACCCTTATTCTCAAGCATCCACATTAATTGCATGTTCATCCACATCATCAAACCTTTACCTCCTTGCGATTTAGCATTGTAATTATAAAAAAAAATGCCACGCCCACTCTAGTGCCCACAAACCGCCCAAAACTGTGGTGGCCACAGTTGTCATGCTAGAATTTTTTTTGCTAAAATGTATTTGTCTCATTAAAACCTTTCTGTTGGCCTAAAAAAATATTCGCCACACTCACTCTAACGCACTAAAACGCTTAACACTGTCTGCCGCCCAAAATATCCAGTAGGTGGCACTTTAGAATATTTCTTTGCTGTTTATATATTTCCAATTTCGAAGACGTAAATAAAAAATTCAATTTCTTGGTAAAAAAAATCGGCTAATTTGTTAAAATTAAAATTATGCAAAAAAAAAAATGGACAGCGTTACCTTGTAAAATATGTAGTATTTGTATTTAAAATTTCAAAAGGATTGGGGCAGTAGTTTTGAAGTTATGATGGGCACGGACTTTGAAAACGTGCGTTGTGGGAAAAATGCTTTAAAGTTTTTAACACAAAAAAATGCAGTGTAAAACGTAAATTCGGCAAATATAAAAATATTTTGACACAATAATCTTTAAATATAATGCATTAATACCTTACCCCTCCTTAAGAACAAATGGACAGACCCCATTTTATTGAATGCACTCCCAAACTGCTGGTCGCTCCACTGTTTCATTATGTCTGGGAGTTTAAAAAATCAAAAGTATGGGTCATGCGGATGCGGCTAAATAGCCCAATGATCATATACTGGACGATATTGTATTAGATCGCCACACACGAGGACCAAAATATATACAATCCTTTACCAATCCATTAACGTTGGAAAAAAAATCATGTCTAAATTCCATTCTTCGATTTAGGCGAGCCTCAATCAATCAGCCTCATTGAAAGCTCGTGGGAGGGACATCACAACTTTCACCTACCAATGTAGTAATCATAAATGGAAGGCAGGGAGAAATATTATTCCATCAAGGAAGGAGCCCTCAAGAAATGAGTAATTTCTGGAAATGGTAGGCCGTTAAAAATTGCACCTTTAGGCTTTTTGACTTACTTTATAGGGCTGTGACAGGTTGCACAGATCTTAAAAGCAAGATGAAAGCAAGCTGGCTTGCTTTTTGGAAGATCTATTCCTTGAACTTGTTTTGTTTTTTCAAATAGGCTTTAGAAATCTTATTTATTTAATAGAATTGAAAAAACCACATCTGATCTGGGCCAAGCTTTCTTTTTTCTATTATATGTTGCTATAAGAACTTTTACTGTGCCTATTTTCCTTAGATATAAAATTCTTAACTGACTTGTTGATATAGTTGCTTGTAGGGCCAGTGCGTTTCAGTTCAGTTTTCAATTCAGTTCAAAGCAGGGTCTCACAAATAATCGAGTTTGTAGCTGACCTAGCCCTAACCATCTTTCCAACAGGCTATCCTGAATTGCTCTTTCCTGCAGGATATTTAATTCTTCCTCACCCTTAGCATACAAGCTCATAACGACGCCGAGTATCGGCCGCCTTGACCGATAAGATGCAGTATTTAGGCCCTGCTCTCCATCCCTGACTAATTTATTTTCCTTACGCCTACGCTAAGCAACGCCTACGCTAAGCAACGTTTGCAACGCACTGAAGAAGTCTTTTCCGGCCCCATAAAGTATATATATTCTTGATCATACTAGACGAGTCGATCTAGAAATGTCCGTCTTTCCGTCTGTTTGTCTGTCTGTCCGTCCGTTTGTCCGTCCGTTTCTACACAAACTAGCCTCATTGTTTTAAAGCTATTGGGCTGAAACTATCCCAAAAGTCTTCTTTCTATTGCAAATAGTATATAAGTCGGAACCAGACGGATCGAACAAATATATCTTATAGCTCTAACAGAAATAACCGCGAAATTTTTTTTTTTTTATTATATTTTAATTTTAATTGTTTTTTAATAAATAACCTCCTGCGTATGGAAATAACATTTTTTAATAAGTTGTGAATTTTGAATTAAAATTTATCAAAATCGGATGACTATCTCATATAGCTGCCATACGAACAATCGGAAAATTGGTGGGAAAATAATATGAAAAAATTATAGCTTCGGTGTTCTATAAGATATTATTCTAAAATATTCGGAATAAAATTTTTTATATTTTTAAGAATATAAATAATTATATATTAATTAAAATTTATAAAATTGGGACGCCTTTAGCATATAGATGTCAAAGAAACCATCACAGAAATAATAGAATGTTTTTTGTTTTAATATCACTGAAGCCAGAAGCAATACAATAATCGGATTCTTATTAATTCGAAAGTCTTAAAAATATAAAATATTATATTCCCAATATTATAAAATAATATGCTAAGCAACTCCGAAGCTATAATTATTTTACCCGTAACTCGTAGAGTAAAAGGGTATACAAGATTCGTCGGAAAGAATGTAACAGGTAGAAGGAAGCGTTTCCGAACCCATAAAGTATATTTATTCTTCTTTATCACTAGCCGAGTCGATCTATGAACGCTGAGATCTCGAAAACTATAAAAGCTAAGACAGAAAATTAGCATGCAGATTCCAGGGCTTCCTACGCAGTGCAAGTTTCAGCTTGTCTGTTTGTCTCATCAGTTCTATATTTGTCGAAGAAACACAAGCTTACCATGCGCATATCAAATTGATCTTGACGCATTTTTTTTTTGTGTAGAAGCGGCTAACACCTTTAGTTAGGGATATTTGCTTTGTTATGTTTTTGGTGAATAAATACCGGTCGGTTCTTGACCGAAGAGAAACTTGAAGGGCAGAGAGAAGCACCTCCCAGTATATAAACATTTTGTTGTCGACTTATTCAGCGTTTACTTCGCTGACCGGGTGATTTGAAAGGAATCACCTGATCCCGTTATACTAAACGAAAAGTTGTGAACAAAGTTAGTAACTGCATTATTCAGAGTGCGCACAAGGGCTAGGCGATTCACCTGTAAGAGAGTCGTGGGAGCACGCAGGACAGCCAGGACAGGTAGACATTCTGTCAAGGAAAACAATCTGGACGAAGCCACCGAAATTGAAGGAGCAGCCGAAGATGACAGTCTATCCATTGGATAGACTTCCTAAAGGAAGATCCCCAATAGCAGAGGCACGAGGAGGACCACATAGAGGCTGCCGAGCGACGTGAACAGAGATTAATGGAGCTCTTGAGGCATAGAAATTAAATGCATCCCCAACATCGACCCGTTCCAAATCCGACCGTGAAGATATTTCGACCGCCTTGAAAGAGCGAAGAAACCTAGTAGAGTATTAAAATAAGATCAATCAATTTCCTTTTTCTTCGGGAAATGGGAAAAAACCGTGGTTACGGCACACACAGGAATTTTCCTTTAAACGTGTTTAGCTTTTACTATTAATTTTTTTTTATATATTATTGAAGCCATTGTTCGTAGCAGAAGCAAAGCTAAATTACTTAAATGTAAATGACATTGGCTAATGATTGTTTTGCCATAAATAAGTTGATATTAAAGAATGCGAAAGAAGCCCAAAGTTTTTTTTAATCTATTATCTTTGTAAGCCGAGCGCTCTACGTTTTTTTCCTTAGTGCAATTCCAATATTGAATAATAAAACACGGCTTTTCGCAATATAAACCTATTGTGCGTTTTAAATATTATATCGATATTAGGGGTGGCCAATTAGGTGTCTTCCCCTAAACAATTGGTAGCCCTGACGTGATTCTTGTTTTATTAATTGTCAAAATGTGTGTGCATCCATCCAGCCATCAGTTGGGAAGACAATCGCATAAACATAACCAAAGCGTACTCATTACGTCATCTACTAACTCCACTAAACCTTTATGTAATTTTTGCGAGGGAAGGGATCCATCCAGCCAACGTAAGCCTACCAATAGCAAAAACTGTCATATGACGGCACAACACACTTCTTCATTTGAACCTAGCGGTCCTAGGTCTCGACCCTTATTCTCAAGCATCCACATTAATTGCATGTTCATCCACATCATCAAACCTTTACCTCCTTGCGATTTAGCATTGTAATTATATTTTGTTTCGCCTCGTTTTGCTGGCCAGCTGACCGTCACATGTATCAGTACCTGGTTTAGGAGACTCTAAAAAGGCGGTGTATATAATCGTTCAGTCTCAAGATTCTTGCTATCATGCCTCCATTCCTGCTGTTGTCACTAAAACCATTACAGATTATCAGTTGCTGTTTAATATAAATGATTCTAAGGGGGATATTTCCAAAAGTATTTTCTTAGCAGATCCTCAATTTTACAAATCACAGAGTATTGATTGATAGAAATACTTTTTGATTTGATTTGCTTAGAAAAAATTAACTTATCTGAACGATTCCCGAGTCTGTAGAACACAAAACTTGGTTGGATTGTTTCTGGGGTTCTGGCAAACGAAAGAATTAAAGTATGTGCTATAGCCACGTCAGCAAGCCAAATATATCCCAAACGAAAGATTAGTGCGTCAATGAAGCTGTAAAACAATCTTGGGACTTAGAAAATTGTTACTCGTCCGATATTTCTGTGACCAAAGAAGATATTCTTTGTAAGTGTTTATTTCAGGAAAACGTAACTCGGTTAGAGAGCGATTTTCGTTTCGACTGTTGGACAGCACTGTTTTCGCTGCCCTGGGTTACTCCTTTGGTCTCGCGCTTAGGCGTTTTAAGAGGTTAGAAAAAAAATGTTTAAGAAATCCTATCCTTAAGACTCAGTATAGCGCATTTCTATAAGAATATATCGATCTCGGCTATAGGTGGTTACCACCCCAAAAGGATTACCACAAGTGATTCTTTTTGCCCATCGTTGTGTTTAGAAGCTGGATAGCAGGAGCACAAAACGCATCGTGCTCGATGAATTGGCAAAAAGTACTTCAGGTCAGCCAAAAATTTTCCTCAATCTCATATAGGTTTGCACTCTGCAGGGATATGTGGAAAATGTACCAAATTTTTGTGTGCAAATCTCGCATCCAAATGAATATCTGCACTGTATTCTCTGGAGGAATAGCCCTGAGAAGGCTAGAGACTGTCATATGCGGAACAAAGCCTGCTGCGTTCCTGACTATTCGAGCCATGCCCATGTTAGCTGATGATGAGGAATCTTCGTTTCCCATTGAAATACAATTGAAGAAGTACAGAAAATTCGAAAACAAGTCATAGTTTTGATTTGCGGGGATTTTTTTCCGATTCTGGGATGATCCATTAACCGAAACGCTGTCTTCAGTTTGAATAGAGGTTGCCTCTGAGCATCGCGTAGTTCAAAACAGCATCTTTCCAAGATTGGCCATGATGCCAAATACTTTGAGAGCAAAAGCACTTGAATCAGTAACGTCTCATCTACTATGTTAGAAGTCTAGGGTAGCACCTTTGAAGACGCTAACTATACTTAAGTTGGAATTGTCAGCTGCATTACTACTGGCAGAACTCAACTATAAAGCATTAACGGGTGGAATGTCATGGCACCACGTTCCGACAGAATTAAATCCTGCGGATTTAGTGCCTTCAGGCTGTTCTCCGAGTGAACCACTAACCTCAAAGCTCTGCAAACATGGACCATCATTCCTACTTTTGGATAATAATAATATATAATATAATATAATAATATAATGCAATGATAATATATACGCTCATCTAACTCTTTAGAGACTGGGGTAAAGGAGTGGGTCCAAGCCACAAGTCGCTTAAAAAAAGGTGGAGATGAGGAAGAGAAATAAAGGAATGGTCATAGGAAGATTTATTTTGCGAAGTCATTCCATGCATAGCCTACCCATACAAAGATTCACCCCAGCGAAAAAACCATAACCACATAACCACAAATCAGTTTGATAAGGGCAGACCAGCAATAAAATTCGACTACTCACGGGTGTCGCATGGGCAGAGCAACGACCACGATTGAACTCCTAAGATAGGGGAAATAAAAAATATTATACCTAGGTGGGAACACGCTGGTCTAGAAGTTCAACACCCCTGAAGTGAGGATCAAGACGGTCCCGCGGGACGTCATCATCCTTCCCTGGAAGCCAACCTTATCCAGGAGTAAGTCCTTCTGACTGGTCCTACAATTGAGCGCATCCTTAAAGAAGTTTACCCACAAGCCCCGAAGAACGAAGTACCTTCGTTGTAGTGAACCAAGTGGATGGCATAAGGTTCCAAGATGGGCAGCAAAACATCCATAGTGGCCGGCAGCACTGCCAATGTTATTAACACTGTGGAGATCGTTAACCCCCAGGATTATATACAAGATGCTAATAAGACCATGAAACTTATTCTTGGACTATTTAAAGTTCAGAGACTCTGCGCCTAATATCACGGGGAAAGTAATGGCTCCGATGTGGCATAAACCAAAGTCTGGAACTCGTCGTTCCAGGAAAGAATTCCAAGATAAGAAAGTTTATACAAAATTCGGGAGCGGACGCGGCATGGCAGTAGAGAGCTTCCTGTTCCGCCTTTCATGAATTCCATCTTCTGCTGACAGCTACTACTAAATGGTATTGACAGCCAATGGAGGACAGGGCGGAAGATTTCGACTTTGACTACTTCTCGTTGACCCAGGAAATGATACGGCCGTTTTCCACTACAAGGAGCGACATCATGAAAGTCAAGTAATTAATGGAATGCAAGCAAGGGCACGAAACCTTTAGCGATTATGACTCATATACACAACTTGCATTTCAAGTACAAGCATAAAATCGATGAAGATGAATCTGTCGAGCTTTTGAAAGACAATATGAACTCCCACATGGGGGGATTGCTGTTAACATCTCCAACAACCTCATTAGCGAATTTAAAAAGAGAGGGTCTCCGAGCTGATCGCTGGTTAAAAAACAACAAACGTGGTTAACGAAATAGATGAATTCGAGACCCTAGAAAACTTGCCGGACGCGATCATGGTGGATCACAATGATGCCAAGGCCCACTACACGCGCTGGTGAGCAAACGCAAGGAAGCTGCCTCGCGCTTCACTTTACTTCTGCACCTAATGTAAACAAACCTTCCACCCTAGCCTCACCCTTTTACCGTCTCCGGGGGGCTTGATCTGTCTTGGGGCGATGTACACTGGGCTTGGACACGCTTCTCCCCGAGCTCACGATTTCTCGTCCCGGCCTTCACTGCTCAAATGCTGACAGACTCTCCAGGCGTAACGCTAGGATTTCGTTGACAGAAATAAACAGATCGCTTTAACCTAGCCGTGTCATGCCCACTGGACCTCAACTACCTGTGTCTCAATTCGGTATCCCAATCTTGAACGTCTCGACTTAGCTATCTTGCTCCTTGTAGGCTCCTGTTTGACCCACTTGGCCTTCATGTGCAGGTTCCAACCGAAGTCCGAAGGCCTATGGCTGCTGGTTCCCGTGATGCATGTGGCATGCCTGAGTGTCATTTCGCTGCTGAGATGTGGCATGTCCTATCGGGGTCCAAAGTTCACTGCAGAGTCCTAAGTCCGGCGGAGTCTCGTTATTCCCTTTTCACACGGCATCCTCGCTCTGCCCGCCAAGTCTACACTCACTCACTCTCCATCTTCTTCCTCTCCAACAGCTCTTCGCCGCGCCATTATTACGCGAATTCGCCGCTTAAGCGGGAGGCCATTTGCTGTTACTGCTGCTGGCATTTGTGTGGAGTTATTCAATTCCTTACATTCCCCCCTTACTTTAACTCCTTCGGCTCGTGTTTGACCTGCATCGCCCGCCTGATCTCCCGGTAGAGTAGCTTTAGGTTGTTAATTCCCCACTTCTGCGCCCTAACTTTGTAAAAGCTGCGGCAGAGGGGGAGCACACCCAGAGCGGCCAGCCCCTGGCAAGTGCCCTTCTCCAGCAAATAGACGTAGATGGGACGCAGCTGTTCGTCCATAACCATTCCGCCACCGCTGGCTTCCGCATGCCCTGCGCAATTCCTCCGTCGCTAGATCTAGCAGTGCCGGGGAGAGCAGCTGGTGCCAAGCCGAATGAAGAACCGGCAAGTAGAGCCGCTAGCAGTAAGGTTCAATGCGTTGCCTTGGTCCAGCCTAAGTTTCTTGGCGTCGATTTTGGGTCCCTGGCCTTTTTTTGTGGACATGACGCTACACTTATCTGTGCTGTCTTCCCCCTTCCTTCGGCAGACTGCTGATTCGCGTTCCCTGTCAGTCCCAATCGAGTCATTAAACGCGTCCGTGTTCTTGTCGTTCTTCTGTTGTCCTTCACGAATTCGATGTATATGATTACCTCGTAGTGCGTTGTAGCATCCTTGGGGACTCCTTGGAGTACCTTGTAGAATTTGTATTAAATAATATCTTTTGAGGATCCTTGAAGTTATCCTTGGGCTCTTTCCGTGGAAACCCTTTACAATTTTTGGAGCTATTTTCAGTATCCTCTTTCCTCAGTATCCGTTGAGCATCGTTTAAGTTATCCTTGGGCTCTTTCCATCGTATCCTTTGAGCATTCTTGGAGTTATCCCTGGGCTCTTCCCTCAGTATCCCTTGAGAATCCTTGGAGGTATCACGCTTGTTGTAGCTGCTTCATTGTGTTTTGTGTTTCTTGCTGGTTCAGCTCGCTTACGTGGATAGTTTTATCTTTCTTTGCGTTACGTGCCGTATTATGCAGATTACACAGTGAAATCCATATAAGGTGTGTAAGGTGAGGTCCGTCGTATTTTGGGGCCAATTTTGCTGCGAACCCTTCGGCCGTCTTTGACAAATGATGTTCCTTGGCCCACACGACGTGGTGGGTCACCGCTGGTATCCATTGTCTCCTCCTTAAGTTGTAATGCCTAGCCTGATTCTGGGAGGCTCTCTCCAAATTCCGCTTTATAGCCTCGAAGGTTTTCCAAAGTTGGCTGGCCATCTTCCCTGGAGTCTCAATTTTTCTGCAATGTTTGTTTCAATTTCTACGGAACTGAGGAAGCTGCATTGAAACACAAGACGCTATGCAGTAGGAATGTCTCAAAGATGCCGCTGCCCCAAAATAATACTCTGGAATTTACATAAGTTCAACATCAGCTTCAAGCTCCATTCGTTGTCTACGCGGATTTTGAATGCATTCTGGAACCAAAGAAACTTAAAGTGAGCCCCAAATTACTAAATGAAAATTAATGAACATATTCCAATATCTTACGCCTGACTTATATAGAGTTTTCATTTGACTGTAGACTAGATAAATTTGTTTTAGAAACAAAATAAAGCCACTGAATAAATTAAGAAACCAGTTTTGTAAATATTACGAAATTGAGTATGGACCACTTAAATAAAATAGTTCCTATCTCTCTGCCGTATAGGGCGTTCTGCAATCATAAGTCTCTGCATTGGGCAATGAACGCCGGTATGTAGCCTGTAGATTCCGAAACACTTGTATTTACTGCCAGTATGATCTCAGTCCATTAATCCTCCCAGTTTCTGTGATCCTGCCCTGCAAACTACGCTATCATTGTCCTTACCGTCCTAGTTTCTCTTTCCGTCGGGTTCTCCTGCGCGGTGTATGGAGCCGTGAACTGTTGCTTGGCTCCAATCTTGGCCAGGAAACGCTTGAAGATTCTGTTGTTGAACTGTACACCGTTGTCCGGTTTGACTACTTTCTGGACACCATACCTTGCGATGACATGTTCCCTGAACGCTTTCTTTAGGGACTCGGCCGTCGCGCTCCGCAGTGGCACCAACTCAGTCCACTTAATGAAATGGTCTATCAGCACCAGCAGCATTTCGTTGCCGCGGAGGCTTCCGCCGCCAATGTCTCCTTGATCCCTCGAATCTTTTCTGCTAGTGGCTGCCATGACAATGCGTCTGCCACCACATTGAGTTGTCCCTTCCTGTACGCTATTTCGAAGTCATACTGCTGCAACTCCAGGGCCCAGTGCCATGTGGTCGATTACCACTTTGAAGTGGTGGCAGATCGTTAAGAAGTTTGACTATTTTTGACGGCGGTTCTAGTTCGGAGATGGCCGCTATAAAAGCTCCTTCTTGAAAAATTCGCATTTCTACAGGTTCAACCTCAGGTTTTCTTCCTTCAGCCGCCGGAACACCTCTTTCAGGTTCGCCTTGTGTTTTTCTAGCGTCCGCCTGATCTCTATAATATCGTATTGGCGACATTTCGGGAGCCATCACGCGGTCCAGCACCCGCTGGAAGGTCGCAGATGCCAAATCGATTCCGAATAGCATTAATTTCCACTGGAATAAGCCCTTTCCCGGCACTGTAAATGCAGTGTATTGCCTGCTGCTTCCTTTCAGTATCCGTTACTTGCCAGTATCCATCCTTCAGGTATAAACTGCTTATAAACCGTGCCTCTCTCATCTGTTCAAGGATATAATTTATTCGAGGCAACGTGTAGGCAACCATTATCTTGCCCGTACTCTTCTCAAGCGATCCATTGAGTCGGTTCCTGGCTGGTATTACCTTATCTTGTTTCTGACCTGCGTTAGAAAGTTCCATCCTAACACGAATAAATCCACTACCCCTGGTAGTATCAGCAGGCTCATGGTCAGTCGCTTGGTCCCAAATTCGATGTCCACCTCCAGCTGTTCATCGATCCCGCCGCACCTTCCGCCTGCCACAACAACTTGACAATTGCTGCTTCTTCTCGAACAGCGCGTCCGTTATTTTGGAGAGGTAGCTTCGTGTGACCCCCACTCGTCTTTCTGGGAGCTGAGACCGCTGGGTATTTCCCGCCTGCTGGCAGCACTCAACGCTCCTGACGCCTACTCTCCTGCACACCCAGCAGAACAACAAACGTTGGGGTCCACATCCCCGCGCCCAATGCCCGTGGCCGCCGCACCTTCATCAGGTCTTCAGGAGGTCTGTAATGTATGTACGTTTCCCTCCACACAGTTTTCCTTTGTTGCATATTTTGCTGCTGGGGTGAAGTCCATTGGCCTCCTCGTGGTGATTCCGTTGCCTGCCGCCGTGGGACTCGTTGTGGCGGTCTTTTCCCCGTGTCTTTTGGTTACCTGCCTTTTCGCATCTTCCGCATGTGACCTGCGTTGGTGATGCTGACTTGGTCTTTGAGAAATTGTTTGTTGTGCTTCCCTTTCCTTTTCTAGTTCTTCGTAATTACGGGCTAATAACATTAACGTATCCAGGCCCGGCACTTTGTTTGCCCTTAGGAAGATCCTTAAGCTTAGAGTGCAGTTTTCCTTGATGATCTTTAAGGTGTCTCTCGAAGAATAATTTAGTGGCCTCGCCATCATGACGATCATGTAGTCTTTGAACAAGTCACTGAAGCCCTTCTTCCGTTGCCTGACCTGATACGACAGCCTTGTGAAAAAATCTCTAGATTTTGTGTGTTCGTCCCAAAATTTGTATAAACATGACATGGCCCAGTAGTTCAGTGGAAAAGCACAGAATTCACGGGTTCGTACTGGCTTTATTGCGGGTATAATTACAGACGGCTTGGCGATTCGGATGTCCCTGGTTCTGGTTGTCTCGATGTCCTATCGCTTTGTTGATGCTCCAGTCCTGTAGCTCCTTGAAGAATTCTTGCTCGCTGCTTGTCCCTGTCGCGTTGACTCGGCGACTCAGACTCGCTAGGGGGTCATCCGTGCGGGCTTAGGGGAGCGTCACCGTTCGCAGACTAGGGTGAACAGAATGACGCGCTCTCCAGGATCACTCCTTTTGACACAAGACCGCCTGTCCTTTGCTCTGTCCTGGATGGTCTCATTGGTTTTCTGCTTAGATCGCGCGTACAGTCAAGGCCACCGCCAGAAAGCTGACTCGCGCTTTACTTCGCTTCTACGCCAAGTATAAACAAACGTTCCACCCTTGACGCACCATTTCGCTTAGTGTCCTTGGCGTTCCTGCGGGACTTGCTCTGTCAGGCGTGGCTGTTCCCATATGGTGTCTTGCTATCTGATGGCGGTGTCCTGCGAATTGCGGCTTCTGGTACTCGGCTTCTCGGATATACGCCGCTCCGGGACTTCACGAGTCGGAGCCGTATGCTTTCCTGGAAAACTCCACTCGAGACCTTACTGATCGACCGCTCTCCCTTCTGGCAGATTCCGCCAGGACCTGCTCAATTTCTCTTACGACGGGACACGCCAAAGTAGTGCTTGGGGTGAGCTCACGATTTGTTGTCACCGGCCCCCACTGCTCAAACTCTGACAGACTCACCAGGCGTCACGCCAGGACTTCATTAACAGGATTAAACATATCGCCTTAACTTAGCGGTGTGATGCCTTATGGACCTCAGCTACCTGTGTGTCAATTTGGATATTTCTTGAGATCCCAATTCTGAACGTCTCGACGTAGCGATCTTGCTGATTGTAGGCTCCAACGGCGCTTCTTCCGATAACCTGACTTGTTGTGGCTCCCTTGTAGTTTACTTGGTTGGTTGACTGTTCTGCTCTTGAGGGTTTGACTCTGATCTGATCGACTGACCGTGATCAACTGCTTGTCCTCGACTGATTATCTTGCCAGCGCTCTGCGGCCTTATATAGGGCCTCCGGGAACCGTTATTTCCCTTTTGCGCACGTCCCGCTGAAGCTCTCGACTCCGGGTCCAAAGTCCATGGCTTTTGTTTGACCCACTTGTCCTTCCTGCCTAATGCTGCCGTCCTACTGGTTCCCGTGATGCCTGTGGCACGCCTGTGTTTCAGGACAGTGTTAAAAATCTGGCGGTGTCCCGTTGTTCCCTTTTGCACACGGCACTCTCGCTCTGTCTGCACTCTCTGTTTCTTCCTCATTAGTCTCCAAACTCTCTTGTTCTCCATAATTGGTCTTCAAACTATCACGTTTTCTAGACTCTGACGTTCTCCAAACTGTCCCGTTCTCCGTCCTTGATCCCCTAACTCTCACGTTCTCCATCCTTGACATGGTAGTAAGCGTTCAAAACGACAACCTCTTTTTGTCAAAGCAAAGGTCGATGAAGACAAATTACTCGCCTTGAACTATAGCGAATGCTTTTTTAAATTGCCGGACGTAGCTGATAAGAAAGCTAAGTGAAGAACAGCGGTGGGGAGTAACCGGAGCCATAACGTTACCTTTAGAATGGAAAGGAGAAACCAACGACCTAGAACTTTTGGTTGTCTGACACAACGATTTTATTTTGGAACGCAAGGTTGCCGCTGTTAAAACAACACCAGAGGTCAATCCTTTGACCAGAGACCTAGATATATACGATTCGCTCAAGCACGAGATCGCTCATACACCACATTAGCTTACCCCAGAGCAACATTCGAAGCTGCAGCAAATGATAGACACATATCCCTCATGTCTGTTAAGACCACTATAGGAAACCTATTACGCCTTTTGGAAAATGCCTCTCGAGTCCAAGATAGAGAGAAAACCGTGTTCGCAGTGCCCGACAGACCACTGTATCAGTTTACAGTCATTCCGTTGTGAAATGCGGTGCAGCGAATGTGCCGACTAATGTTATATTGATATACCAGCGGCGTTGCTCGAAAATGTATTTGTGTATCTGATGACTTCACCTACATTTGAAGCTCACATTAATAAGTCATGATATTTAGAACACGTGGTTGGGGGAGGCTGCATCCGAACCGACGATGAAAAAACACAATTGATACAAAAATTTTCTAATTTACCTCCGCCTAACAGATGCGGAGGTTCCGGGGGAAAGCGTCTCCGCTTTAAGAGTACTTGAAAAAATAACGCGTACAAAAAATTTGAATTGTTGTAAGAGACAATTGAGGCATTTGAACTTTTAAAAGTCAGTTTGGCATCAGCGCCTGTGCTCATCACCCCAGACTTCCAAAAATACCTTACGATTTAATGGGATGCTTCCACCAAAAGAGTGGGGATAATTTTTCCAAACCGATGACTCAGCCTGTGAACATCCGATTGCCTATATGTCAGATAAGTTGAAAAAAGCACCGCGAAATTACAGCCTAACCGAGTTGATTAGACTTATCAGACTGACTTTCACGAAGGAGCCTAACTATAAACGTTTGACTTCACCATAGAACACAGGAAAAGGTCACTAAGTGTAGCCCCAGCTTCTCTTTCACGAGTTCGTATGGATGAACTACAGAAGGCGTGTGCGGAAAAACTCGACATACTCGACAACTCGACATACATCTCTACTATGCCTATAAGATCACCAAGACCGCCAACAAAAATAACCAACCACACATGGGAGAACAGCGGGTCGTGGAGCTGGTTGGTTAAAGGTTGTTCATTGACTTTATGTGCCCATACCCGAGGACCAAAGCTGGGAAATCATTGATTTTTGTATGCCTTGATTATTTTTCATAATTTGTCTGGCTGCAGCCTATGAGACCAAAATTTCAGTATGGTGTCCTTGAGTTTATACCCTGTCCGAGGGTATAAACTCAAGGAGCAAACGGCCAGCAATTTGTGTCTCAAATATTTGGCAAGCTTATGACCAGCTACGGTATTCGACACGTAAGGACTGTACTTTGCTCCCCGCAAGCGAATGCGGCTGAGAGCGTAAACCGATCGGTATCCCAAATTATACGAGCATCAATTGCAATCGATCAGTGAAATTGGCATACACACGCGCGGAAAAGGCCTATATCACCCCTAGCAAAGTCGTACAATTTTCCGTATAACAATTTGTCTACAGACAAAACAAGGAAGAACGCTATAGTCGAGTGCCTCGAGTATGAGATACACCTCACTCAACTGAAAAGAGAAATGGAGATATACAAGTATAAGCAGTAAAGCGATATTGTATTACGCCACCTACCCGCTATTTCAATGTATGGTAATGTTGGCGGAAGATAGATTTAAACGTTTTGGCCATTTGTAGGCGTTAGATTGGGCGTGGCAAATTTTTTTTTAGGATAATCGATAGGTATTAATAAAACTAATACATTTCAGAAACAAAAATTCCTCGCATGTGGCCGTTTAAATTTTAGGTTAGTTTGTGGGCATTAGAATAGGCGTGGCAAAAAGTTTTTCATTTCAGTTAAATTTTTGTTTTCAGCACTATAGATGCAGGCCCTACAGTCTTTCTCGAATTGTGGGCGTTATAGTGGGCGTGGCACCCTGCTAAAACAAACTTGCACTGTGCAGGAAGCCGAGGACGGACGAAGAGACGGACATGGCTAGATCGACACAGCTTGTTATCCTGATCAAGAATATATATAGTTTATAGGGCTAGAAACACTTCCTTCTTCCTGTTACATACATACTTATCGATAAGAGCTGGGCACAGCAGCGGGGAAAAGTGTCTGAGTTTTCATGCCAAAGACCTGTAGTCGGCATCAGAACTCGCCCGGTGCTTCTATAAAAGCCACAAGCATAGACCGGAATGATACCACACATGATGCAGTCCAACCAAGCCATCCGAGAGGCCCGACGGCTTCGGAGGCTCCAAGTGAGATACGAGGACCAGACGTCATACCTGTGACTACTCATCGAGGGGATGAACGGGCTTAGCCGAAGCATACAAATCGATTAGGACTGTATCAAGCAATGCTGGGAACAGCTGTATTCCACCGAGGATAAAGTTGTCAAAAAACAAAAACGGGAGATCCAGCGACGGACACAAACATAGAAGGAAGAGCAAGACCAGTTTCTCTTGATCCAGGGGCAACTTCAGCGTATCCCGGAAGGTGGGCAGACGCATGAACTCCGCCGCCCGGAAGCAGATCCCAAAACTTATATTTTTTCTTCGGGAAATGGGATCTTTACAATGGAGTTGAGCAGCGTCGGGTCAAAACCCGTGATTAAGGCACACGCAACTAATGTTATTAATTCTAAGCTTATACCTATCTTTGCATTTTTATACCCCCGAAGAGGGCATAATATTTAATAATTTCAGTCAGAAGTTTGCAACGCAGTCAAGGAGACGATTTCGACCCTTGATCAGCATCACTACACAGAAAAAAAATGTATATGATAGATATGATGCTCAATTTGATGAAATCCAGTATCAATTTGGCCCTGATATGTGACATATCAATTTGATATGATCAAAACTGGCTCAGATGGCTAGCGCTTCGTTTAAATGACCAATTTATTTTTACTTTTTGATTGAATTCTGAAATTATTTAAATTTAGCTTCTATAACAATTATAAGGACAATTTAGATATTATTCTTAAAATCTTAAAGCATACTCTGCCTTGGGGCGTACTTGAACCTGGGACTTTCAGCATCAGAAGCAGACACCTTACCAGCTGGTATATCGCACAACGTTTTCTGCAGGCGTTTAGTTAAAAGCCATGAAAACCATGTTAGTGCAAGCGAGACATGTTTGAAGTAATCCAAGTCGAATTTCGAATAGGTCTATTTCGCTTCCACTTATGTAATTAACGCCGCCATATTGCTCTATCCTCTCTTTTTCGATGTCAAGAAATACTCAAAAAGAGAGAATTCGAGAAAATTACATTTTTTGGTATCAATTTGACATTATTTCATCGTAAAAATGATATTTGTCAAAAAAACACAAACTAACCATGCGCATATCAAACTGATCTTGACGCATTTTTTTCTGTGTAGACGAGTCGATCTAGCCATGTCCGTCCATCTGTCCGTCCATCTGTCCGTCCGTCTGTCCGTCCGTTTCTACGCAAACTAGTCTCTTAAGGCTATCGAGCTGAAACTTTCCCAAAAGTCTTCTTTCTATTGCAGGTAGTATATAAGTCAGAACCAGCCGGATCGGACAACTATATCTTATAACTCCCATAGGAACTATCGGAGAAAAAATTTAAAAAAAATTATATCTTCGGAGTTTTTCAACATATAACCTTCTAAGCTTGGAAATAACATTTTTTATTTGGTTTTGAATTTCGAATTAAATTTTAACAAAATCGGACGACTATATCATATAGCTGCCATAGGAACGATCGAAAAATTAGTCGGAAAACATGAAATAAAAATTATATCTTTGATGTTTTTTAACATATAACTTTATAAGCTTGAAAATAACATTTCTAAATAGTTCTGAATTTCAAATTAAATTTTATGAATATCGGACGACTATATCATATAGCTGTAATAGGAAAGATCGGATATTTGGTGGGAAATAATATGAAACAAACTATAGCTTTGGGGCTTTTTGACATATTATCATATAATATTGGGAATATACATTTTTATATTTTTAAGAATTTCGAATTCAATTTAATAAAATTATTGATTATTTTTTATAACTGCAAGGGTATGCAAACTTCGGCTTGCCGAAGTTAACTTCGTTTCTTGTATAACATATAACCTCCTACGTTTGGAAATAACATTTTTTAATTGGTTTTAAATTTCAAATTACATTTTATCAACATCGAACGACGATATCATGTAGCTGCCATAGGAACCATCTGAAAATTAGTCGGAAAATTTGAAAAATTATATATTTGGTGGTTTTATACCCTTGCAGAGGGTATAATAATCAGAAGTTTGCATAAATAAAGTATATATATTCTTAATCAGCGTCACAAGACCAGTCGATCTACCCATGACCGTCCGTCTGTCCGTCCGTCTGTCCGTCTTTTCTTCCGTTTCTACGCAAACTAGTCTCTCAGTCTTAAAGCTGTCGGGCTGGAACTTACCGAAAAGTCTTCTTTCTATTGCAGGTAGTATATAAGTTGGAACCAGCCGGATCGGACAACTATATCTTATAGCTCCAATAGGAACTATCAGGGAAAAAATTGAAAAAAATTATATTTTCAATGTTTTTTTTTTAACATATAACCTTCTAAGCTTGGAAATAACATTTTTTACTTAGTTCAGAATTTCGAATTAAATTTTATCAAAATCATACGACTATATCATATAGCTGCCAAATGAACGATCGGAAAATTAGTGGTAAAATAATATTGAAAAATTATATCTTTTGTGTTTTGGTCTAAAAAAAAGAATTAAATAATTTTACTTCAATATCACTGAAGTCAGCAACAATCCTTATATCTGCCAGGGTATACAAACTTCGGCTTGCCGAAGTTAACTTCCTTTCTTGTTTATTTTCTTATATGCCATACTTTCTGTTTGCATGTATGTTCTGTGCGAGGCCACAAAGCTTTCCCTTGTCAGCAACAAAAAATAAACCTATGTATGATTATAATTTAATATTATAATAGTATAATGTAGTCATAATATAATAAGTCCGACTAGCTCTTCTGGGACTGCGTTTAAGGAGTGGGTCGAAGTCACACGTAAATGGGCGCCTAAAAAAAGAGAGGTGGAAAAAAAGAAGAAATAAAGGAATGGTTGTATGAAAATTTATTTTGCAAAGTCATTCTATCACCTGGAGCCTTTTATGTACGAGAAACATCCGAAACAGTTGAGGGTAGGAAACGCCGAATACTAAACACACAGATTGATAAGAGCAGACCAGCAATATAAATCGACCACTCTTGGGTATCGCGTGGCAATAGCAACGATAACGGACGACCTTCTGGTCCCGTACTCTGGCAGGTGACAAAATGCAGCAGCAGGCCAGTGACTCCTAAGATAGAAGAAATAGAGAAACAATTTCCCTAAGTGGGAACACCTAGTTAATTTATCCAATATAGAGGCCAGAGAAAGCTCTAGTCCAGCTTAAAAGACCACAGCCAAAGAGAGAAGATAGACAGAATTTGTTCTGTACTTCCCTGAAGTGAGGATCACGACTATCCCTATCCTGCCCTAGAAGACACCTTATCCGGGTGAAAATCCTGAAGGAAGTCTACGTACCAAACCCGAAGGACGAAGAGCACAAGTGAACCAAGTGGATGGCCTTAGGACCCCAAGATGGGCATCAAAATGTCCAATGTGGCCGGCAGTACCGCCAATGTTATCAACACCGTGGAGATCGTTGACCACAGGGATGTGGACAAGACCATGAAGCTCATTGTTGGACCACTACTGCTGGTTATAGTCGTCCCAAAGGTCGTCAATATGTACAAATGCTCAGTTCAGCGACGCCGCGACCAACATCACGTCCTGGAGAAAGTAGTGACCCACATCGGAGCCTAAACAAAAGCAGTCCAAAGTGCCCAATTTAAGACAATAAACTGAAAAAGGCGAATTAAGTGGTAATTAATTACAAACAATCGTCATATACAATTGAAAGGAAATTGCAACTGCATCAACCAGCCCAAGCACGAGCATTGAAACTGACGTGTGCCGCAGTGGAACTCCCATATGATGTTTTTATGCATACTTATCTTTACAGCCTTAGTGTTATTTTTTTGTGTAACCTTATTTTTTTGTTACGTTTTTGTGAACCGCCATCCAATGTCACACGTACATATATATTTATCCAACCAAATTCATATAAAAGTGACCGCCCAGTAGCTCAGAGCACAGAATTTACGGGCTTGTAGTGGGTTAATAGCGGATATTCTATTACAATGCCTTGGTAGCCGTGCTGGATTTTATATTGCAACCAGTGGCCTTCGGTGTTTTCGGCGGTCCAGAACGCCTCGATGACCTTTTATCTCGGTAAAATGGAGCTTCGGTACTGTAATTCCCTGAAGCTCCTTCAAGCTACCTGAAGAAGCTCGACGCTGCCCTTCCTTGAGGCGTCGACTCGGCGAATGCTTATAACGAATCGGACTCTGTGCCGGCTTAGGGAAGCGTTGCCCTTCTCAGACTAAGGTGAACAGATACTAGTTCTCCTTTTGACACACAACCACCTGTCGTTGGCTAGGTCCAGGAGCAGCCAGGAAACTACCTCACGTTTCACTTTGCTTAAACTGCTTACTGTCCGGTCATTTCCACGTGGCTTGATTTGTCTTTCGTAGCTTTCGTGATGTGGTGTCTGGCTTGCTGTTGACGATGTCCTGCGTCTTGCTCCCGGATGTGCTGGCTGACGTAGTGTGGCTTCTAGTACTCGGGGTTTCGTGCATTCGCCGATCCGGGACTTCACGAGTAGAAACAGTAGGTTCTTCTGGACTACTCCACTCGAAGCCATTCCGATCCACCGCTCATCCTTCGGGCTCATTATACTCGGGGTTCGGACACGTCGTTCCAGGACTTCCCGAGTCGAATCCGTAGGCTCTCCTGGAAAGGCTTCTCCCGAGCTCACGATTTCTTGTCGCAGGCCTTCACTGCTTAAACTGTGACCGGCTCTCCAGGCATTATGCGAGGAATAAACAGTTTATCTTGACCAAGCCGTGTGAAGCCCTTAGACCTCAGCTACCTGTGTATCGACGTAGCGGTTTTACTGCTTATAGGGTCCTAGGTCGCTGCTCCCGACAAGTCGACTTGTTGTGGTTCTATTTTAATTTATTTGGTTGACTGACTGTTCGCTTTGACTCCTCTTCATCGACTGTTGCAGCTGCCAGCGCCTTGCGGCTTTATATAAGGCGTCCGGGAACCGTTATTTCCCTAATGCGTATGGCTGCTGAATTTCTCCACTTCGGGTCCACAGTCCGTAGTTCCAGCTTGACCTACTAGACCAGCCTCCAACTGAAATTTTGACTATTGTTGCCGTCCCGCTGTTTACCGTGATGCATGTGTGCCGCTCCCCCGGTCCAAGGTTGGTTCCTTTATTCCCTCAGCTCACCATAGCCTCCAAACTCTCTTAGTCTCCATTCTTGGCCTCCAAGCATTCTTCTCCTATCGATCTTCAGTGCGCCGTTTCTACGCAAATTCTCCGCGTATCTGGTAAACACCCAATCATCTGTTGTTACTGCGTCTAGGGTTTCTGGGGAGCTATTCAACTTTAGTAGATCTAGTCATGTCCGCACGTCTATCTGTCTGTCCGTTCGAATAAAAACAAAGATCTCGGAAACTATAAAAGCTGGAAAGGTGATAATTGGCATACAGATTCTTGAGATTCTGGGATAGCGCAAGTCTATTTCAAAAGGGTACCCACCTTAACGGTCAGCCCCCACCCTAAAACTTGCCTACCATTGTACACCAATATTTTGAAACAGTGTAAATGGAATATTATTTTGATTTTAATTTCTATATCCATGGGATTCAATAAAAAAATTATCAGCAAATAAAAAATTCGCCGCTGGATGGCGCCATGGTATGCAATATTTTAAACATTCTCTATTGCTTGAACTTGGTTTTTTTGTCGCCTTATAAAACGACTCCGTGTATTGGTTGTTTGCTTAACTGCACGAGCTGGCGGACTCAAGCGCCATGGCCGATAAGATGCAACATTTAGGCCCTGATGTTCATCCCTGATTAATTTATTTTCCTCTCGCTTACGTAAAGCTTTGAAATTTCCAGCAATGCCATTTCTGTATTCCTTATTTGCTCTATTCAATAGACAGAATAAAGGATAAAGTTGTGCAGCGAAGCGACCTACTGGCGATTTCTTTATTTGTGATTACTTTTTATTGCATATTCCGATTCCAACAAAAAAGAAAAATAAGAAGATAATATAAAAAAAAAATAGGCGCGTGTATAAAATAAAAACCAGGAAGAAAATTAACTTCTCCAAGGCGAAGTTTGTATACCCTTGCATTTATAAGAAATATTCAATGATGGTAACACCATGTAGAATTTTTTTTTTACAGCTGTATGTTATATTTGTCTTTACAATACAAGAAATATATATTCCCAACAGTATAAGGTAAAAACTCAAAAGTCAAAAGTCACCAAAGCTATATTTTGTGTAATATTATTTTCCCACCCATTTTCCGATTATTCCAATGTCAGCTATATCAAACTGAAAATTCTGAACTTATAAAAAAATGTTATTTCTAAGCGTGGAAGGTTATATTTTTTATATTTTTTTTTCCAATTATACTTAAGGTAGGTTTTAAATATATTTTTTCCGGATGGTTCTGACTTATATACTACCTGCAAAAGATTGAAGACTTTGGGAATAATATCTTAAAAACTGAGAGACTAGTTTGCGCAAAAACGTATCGACTTGTCTAATGATGCTGATCAAGAATATATATACTTTATGGTGTCGGAAACATCTCCTTCACTGCGTTGCAAACATCTGACTGAAATCATAATACCCTCTGCAATGATATAAGAAAGTAAACTAAAAGCAGAAGAGGAGAGCATGACTCCATAGTGTACAAAGCCCTATATTTTCGCCGACTGATTGTATATTGAACATTTCCGTTTTCTCTCCATTTCGTGCAATGGCATAACTGATCTAGGCCAAGCTGTGTTCAATGCCAGCGAATGTTATACAAACGGTTATATATATCTAGAATTTTGTATGTATAAAACATATAACTGTGTAGTTTCTTGCTGGTAGTTTCTTACTCCGTTCTTTCGTTCGATATTACACATAATGCTGTAGACCTTATCAGCATGATCGAGCTCAAGATAAGCCAGCGAACGAACGGTTAGTATTACTACAAGGCGCCTGTCAATTATTCTGTTAAAAAGTCACAACTCGCGATGTGATATTTACCGAAGCGAATGTTCGTAACGGCACCACTTGGCGGCGTTTTTTTTATTTGCTAATAACGTTGCATGAAGATAGATATTTAAATCAAAGTAAAATGGCATTTACACTTTTTCAAAATATTCATAGTTAGTATGCCGAGATCTCTGTGTTCATTCGGACGAACAGACAAACAGCCGAACAAGCAGAAATACGGACGGTATCTCGGCAGCGGACCGGCACCATATGCACCACGGACGGAAGCAATAGGCAGTGGAGAGATTCAGCGGCCGGTTCCCGGAGGCCCCTAATTAAAGCCACAGGGCGCTGGCACCTGAATCAGTCGATCACGAGGATTCAAACCATTAATATTATTCAAGATATCAAGGCGAACAGTCAATTAACCAAATAAACTACAGGGGAACTTAAACAAGTCCCGGCAGGGCCGTGGGAACCTCAAGGAGCAAGTTCACTACGCCGACACGTTTGGAATTAAGATACCAGGAATCTTGAAATAGAGACCCAGGAAGCTTGATTCAGAGGACATTACAGGTCTAGGTCAAGGCGATTTCTATATTCATGTTAACTAAATCGCATTAAGCCTGGAGAGTAAGTCAGAGTGGTCGATTGGTACGGTCTCGAGTGGAATTATACAGAAGAACCTACTGTTTCGATTCGTGAAGTCCCGGATCGGCGTATGCCCAAAACCCCGAGTACCAGAGCCCACACTAAGTCCAGCCACACAACCAGCTCATCCAAGAGCAGTGCGCAGAATAACATCGGCAGGTAACGCAGCTTCCTGGTGTTTAGTCTTAACTTTCCGCACGATCTAGGCAGAAATCCTAGTGGGACCATCTGGGACACAGCAAGGGATAGGCGGTTGTGTGTCGAATGGAGTAATCCTGGACAGCACCGACCCATATCTGGGCTGGTATGTAGCTACCAAGACAGAGCCCGTCCACGAATCGCGCTAATGAAAGCTGAAGGGGGCAAACCTGAGCGTTGACAACTTTCACAAAAAGGCTCAGGAAAGACAGAAAAAAAAAAACAGCGCTGATCTCGAAACCATCAAAACAGTCAACCTATGCAAGGGTTGATGAGCAGATCCGCGTTCAAGTTTGACGGACCATTCGAACAGGTAGAATGGAGAACTGCAGCAAGCAACAGGCGCACCACGCGGGGCATTTTTTGGCGTTGGGACAAAGTAATGATACCAGCTAGAAATCAACACAATAGGTGGCTCGAGAATAAGCTATCCGTGGCAGTCGTGCAACAGACAAGCGAAGATAACGACACCACTAAATTGCAAAAGACAAACGAAGATGAGCAGAGCTACAGAGCTAGCGAGCTTTAATGCCCTGGGTAATGCTACCCAATGCCCTGAATTAATTATATTCTCGAACAACTGAGGAAAGCGCGGTACATCAGAAGTTTGGACCTGAAGCGTGGGTACTGGCAAATCCCACCGAAAATAAGTAGCAGTCAGTACACGGCGTATGCCATTCGGATTTAATTGGGCGTCGGCGACCTTTTGACGTGTGCTGACCGTGTAATCGGTGCCGAAATGTCATCGCACGCATTTGCTTACCGGGATGACATCATAGACATCAACGCTAGAAGAACACGAGCAGAACTTGAAAAAGTGTACCACCGACTTAAAAAAGTAGGTAGAATATATTATATTACTGTCGTAGGATGATTAATGCCAAAATAATAAAAGAACGTTATATTTCGTTTTCCGCGAAAATATACGGTAAAAATTAAAATAGAAAGAATCGTAAAGCTATGTATATACAATGTTCCCACAGGAAACAATCTGAAGTGTTAACAAATATCAAGAAAGAAAGCTATCTTTATTTTTGCTTTTGTTAATAAATAATTAATTTACATTTTAATATACCGTTAATGGTAGAGTAAAAGGGTGTACTAGGTTTGCCAAAAAGTATGTAACAGGTAAATGAAGGCGTTTCCGACCGCATAAAGTATATATATTCTTGATCAAGATAACTAACCGAGCTCGTCTGTCAGCAACAATCCTTAAAAATTTCACATGGAGTTACTAAAGTTGATTATTTCTTATAACCGCAAGGGTATACAAACTTCGGCTGGCCAAAGTTAACTTCTTTTCTTGTTTTAGAATAGTTGCAATCACCTTTTGGTGTGTACGGCTAGCTGTCAATGCTGTGCCTGTTTAAGATAAAAGAAAGAGAAAGAAATTCTGGAGGAACATTTGACTTAGGGAAGAAATGTTTAATGTTATTTTTAAACCTGATAACATGAATTGAAATTGTTTATTAGTAAAATAAAACTACTTATACCAACATCCTTACAGGTCCGTTATACTTTTTCACACCAACAGTTATACAGAATGGAAGTAGAAAACTAGAAATAGAAAAATAGTTTGCAATTAGAAATAAATATTACCAGTTGAATCATAAATTATCATCTCTCTACTACGACTACGGACGACTATATCATATAGCTGCCATAGGAACGATCGAAAAATTAGTCGGAAAACATGAAATAAAAATTATATCTTTGATGTTTTTTAACATATAACTTTATAAGCTTGAAAATAACATTTCTAAATAGTTCTGAATTTCAAATTAAATTTTATGAATATCGGACGACTATATCATATAGCGGTAATATAATATTGTAATATTAATTACGATTAACTTCCTTTCTTGTTTATTTTCTTATATGCCATACTTTCTGTTTGCATGTATGTTCTGTGCGAGGCCACAAAGCTTTCCCTTGTCAGCAACAAAAAATAAACCTATGTATGATTATAATTTAATATTATAATAGTATAATGTAGTCATAATATAATAAGTCCGACTAGCTCTTCTGGGACTGCGTTTAAGGAGTGGGTCGAAGTCACACGTAAATGGGCGCCTAAAAAAAGAGAGGTGGAAAAAAAGAAGAAATAAAGGAATGGTTGTATGAAAATTTATTTTGCAAAGTCATTCTATCACCTGGAGCCTTTTATGTACGAGAAACATCCGAAACAGTTGAGGGTAGGAAACGCTGAATACTAAACACACAGATTGATAAGAGCAGACCAGCAATATAAATCGACCACTCTTGGGTATCGCGTGGCAATAGCAACGATAACGGACGACCTTCTGGTCCCGTACTCTGGCAGGTGACAAAATGCAGCAGCAGGCCAGTGACTCCTAAGATAGAAGAAATAGAGAAACAATTTCCCTAAGTGGGAACACCTAGTTAATTTATCCAATATAGAGGCCAGAGAAAGCTCTAGTCCAGCTTAAAAGACCACAGCCAAAGAGAGAAGATAGACAGAATTTGTTCTGTACTTCCCTGAAGTGAGGATCACGACTATCCCTATCCTGCCCTAGAAGACACCTTATCCGGGTGAAAATCCTGAAGGAAGTCTACGTACCAAACCCGAAGGACGAAGAGCACAAGTGAACCAAGTGGATGGCCTTAGGACCCCAAGATGGGCATCAAAATGTCCAATGTGGCCGGCAGTACCGCCAATGTTATCAACACCGTGGAGATCGTTGACCACAGGGATGTGGACAAGACCATGAAGCTCATTGTTGGACCACTACTGCTGGTTATAGTCGTCCCAAAGGTCGTCAATATGTACAAATGCTCAGTTCAGCGACGCCGCGACCAACATCACGTCCTGGAGAAAGTAGTGACCCACATCGGAGCCTAAACAAAAGCAGTCCAAAGTGCCCAATTTAAGACAATAAACTGAAAAAGGCGAATTAAGTGGTAATTAATTACAAACAATCGTCATATACAATTGAAAGGAAATTGCAACTGCATCAACCAGCCCAAGCACGAGCATTGAAACTGACGTGTGCCGCAGTGGAACTCCCATATGATGTTTTTATGCATACTTATCTTTACAGCCTTAGTGTTATTTTTTTGTGTAACCTTATTTTTTTGTTACGTTTTTGTGAACCGCCATCCAATGTCACACGTACATATATATTTATCCAACCAAATTCATATAAAAGTGACCGCCCAGTAGCTCAGAGCACAGAATTTACGGGCTTGTAGTGGGTTAATAGCGGATATTCTATTACAATGCCTTGGTAGCCGTGCTGGATTTTATATTGCAACCAGTGGCCTTCGGTGTTTTCGGCGGTCCAGAACGCCTCGATGACCTTTTATCTCGGTAAAATGGAGCTTCGGTACTGTAATTCCCTGAAGCTCCTTCAAGCTACCTGAAGAAGCTCGACGCTGCCCTTCCTTGAGGCGTCGACTCGGCGAATGCTTATAACGAATCGGACTCTGTGCCGGCTTAGGGAAGCGTTGCCCTTCTCAGACTAAGGTGAACAGATACTAGTTCTCCTTTTGACACACAACCACCTGTCGTTGGCTAGGTCCAGGAGCAGCCAGGAAACTACCTCACGTTTCACTTTGCTTAAACTGCTTACTGTCCGGTCATTTCCACGTGGCTTGATTTGTCTTTCGTAGCTTTCGTGATGTGGTGTCTGGCTTGCTGTTGACGATGTCCTGCGTCTTGCTCCCGGATGTGCTGGCTGACGTAGTGTGGCTTCTAGTACTCGGGGTTTCGTGCATTCGCCGATCCGGGACTTCACGAGTAGAAACAGTAGGTTCTTCTGGACTACTCCACTCGAAGCCATTCCGATCCACCGCTCATCCTTCGGGCTCATTATACTCGGGGTTCGGACACGTCGTTCCAGGACTTCCCGAGTCGAAACCGTAGGCTCTCCTGGAAAGGCTTCTCCCGAGCTCACGATTTCTTGTCGCAGGCCTTCACTGCTTAAACTGTGACCGGCTCTCCAGGCATTATGCGAGGAATAAACAGTTTGTCTTGACCAAGCCGTGTGAAGCCCTTAGACCTCAGCTACCTGTGTATCGACGTAGCGGTTTTACTGCTTATAGGGTCCTAGGTCGCTGCTCCCGACAAGTCGACTTGTTGTGGTTCTATTTTAATTTATTTGGTTGACTGACTGTTCGCTTTGACTCCTCTTCATCGACTGTTGCAGCTGCCAGCGCCTTGCGGCTTTATATAAGGCGTCCGGGAACCGTTATTTCCCTAATGCGTATGGCTGCTGAATTTCTCCACTTCGGGTCCACAGTCCGTAGTTCCAGCTTGACCTACTAGACCAGCCTCCAACTGAAATTTTGACTATTGTTGCCGTCCCGCTGTTTACCGTGATGCATGTGTGCCGCTCCCCCGGTCCAAGGTTGGTTCCTTTATTCCCTCAGCTCACCATAGCCTCCAAACTCTTTTAGTCTCCATTCTTGGCCTCCAAGCATTCTTCTCCTATCGATCTTCAGTGCGCCGTTTCTACGCAAATTCTCCGCGTATCTGGTAAACACCCAATCATCTGTTGTTACTGCGTCTAGGGTTTCTGGGGAGCTATTCAACTTTAGTAGATCTAGTCATGTCCGCACGTCTATCTGTCTGTCCGTTCGAATAAAAACAAAGATCTCGGAAACTATAAAAGCTGGAAAGGTGATAATTGGCATACAGATTCTTGAGATTCTGGGATAGCGCAAGTCTATTTCAAAAGGGTACCCACCTTAACGGTCAGCCCCCACCCTAAAACTTGCCTACCATTGTACACCAATATTTTGAAACAGTGTAAATGGAATATTATTTTGATTTTAATTTCTATATCCATGGGATTCAATAAAAAAATTATCAGCAAATAAAAAATTCGACGCTGGATGGCGCCATGGTATGCAATATTTTAAACATTCTCTATTGCTTGAACTTGGTTTTTTTGTCGCCTTATAAAACGACTCCGTGTATTGGTTGTTTGCTTAACTGCACGAGCTGGCGGACTCAAGCGCCATGGCCGAGAAGATGCAACATTTAGGCCCTGATGTTCATCCCTGATTAATTTATTTTCCTCTCGCTTACGTAAAGCTTTGAAATTTCCAGCAATGCCATTTCTGTATTCCTTATTTGCTCTATTCAATAGACAGAATAAAGGATAAAGTTGTGCAGCGAAGCGACCTACTGGCGATTTCTTTATTTGTGATTACTTTTTATTGCATATTCCGATTCCAACAAAAAAGAAAAATAAGAAGATAATATAAAAAAAAAATAGGCGCGTGTATAAAATAAAAACCAGGAAGAAAATTAACTTCTCCAAGGCGAAGTTTGTATACCCTTGCATTTATAAGAAATATTCAATGATGGTAACACCATGTAGAATTTTTTTTTTACAGCTGTATGTTATATTTGTCTTTACAATACAAGAAATATATATTCCCAACAGTATAAGGTAAAAACTCAAAAGTCAAAAGTCACCAAAGCTATATTTTGTGTAATATTATTTTCCCACCCATTTTCCGATTATTCCAATGTCAGCTATATCAAACTGAAAATTCTGAACTTATAAAAAAATGTTATTTCTAAGCGTGGAAGGTTATATTTTTTATATTTTTTTTTCCAATTATACTTAAGGTAGGTTTTAAATATATTTTTTCCGGATGGTTCTGACTTATATACTACCTGCAAAAGATTGAAGACTTTGGGAATAATATCTTAAAAACTGAGAGACTAGTTTGCGCAAAAACGTATCGACTCGTCTAATGATGCTGATCAAGAATATATATACTTTATGGTGTCGGAAACATCTCCTTCACTGCGTTGCAAACATCTGACTGAAATCATAATACCCTCTGCAATGATATAAGAAAGTAAACTAAAAGCAGAAGAGGAGAGCATGACTCCATAGTGTACAAAGCCCTATATTTTCGCCGACTGATTGTATATTGAACATTTCCGTTTTCTCTCCATTTCGTGCAATGGCATAACTGATCTAGGCCAAGCTGTGTTCAATGCCAGCGAATGTTATACAAACGGTTATATATATCTAGAATTTTGTATGTATAAAACATATAACTGTGTAGTTTCTTGCTGGTAGTTTCTTACTCCGTTCTTTCGTTCGATATTACACATAATGCTGTAGACCTTATCAGCATGATCGAGCTCAAGATAAGCCAGCGAACGAACGGTTAGTATTACTACAAGGCGCCTGTCAATTATTCTGTTAAAAAGTCACAACTCGCGATGTGATATTTACCGAAGCGAATGTTCGTAACGGCACCACTTGGCGGCGTTTTTTTTATTTGCTAATAACGTTGCATGAAGATAGATATTTAAATCAAAGTAAAATGGCATTTACACTTTTTCAAAATATTCATAGTTAGTATGCCGAGATCTCTGTGTTCATTCGGACGAACAGACAAACAGCCGAACAAGCAGAAATACGGACGGTATCTCGGCAGCGGACCGGCACCATATGCACCACGGACGGAAGCAATAGGCAGTGGAGAGATTCAGCGGCCGGTTCCCGGAGGCCCCTAATTAAAGCCACAGGGCGCTGGCACCTGAATCAGTCGATCACGAGGATTCAAACCATTAATATTATTCAAGATATCAAGGCGAACAGTCAATTAACCAAATAAACTACAGGGGAACTTAAACAAGTCCCGGCAGGGCCGTGGGAACCTCAAGGAGCAAGTTCACTACGCCGACACGTTTGGAATTAAGATACCAGGAATCTTGAAATAGAGACCCAGGAAGCTTGATTCAGAGGACATTACAGGTCTAGGTCAAGGCGATTTCTATATTCATGTTAACTAAATCGCATTAAGCCTGGAGAGTAAGTCAGAGTGGTCGATTGGTACGGTCTCGAGTGGAATTATACAGAAGAACCTACTGTTTCGATTCGTGAAGTCCCGGATCGGCGTATGCCCAAAACCCCGAGTACCAGAGCCCACACTAAGTCCAGCCACACAACCAGCTCATCCAAGAGCAGTGCGCAGAATAACATCGGCAGGTAACGCAGCTTCCTGGTGTTTAGTCTTAACTTTCCGCACGATCTAGGCAGAAATCCTAGTGGGACCATCTGGGACACAGCAAGGGATAGGCGGTTGTGTGTCGAATGGAGTAATCCTGGACAGCACCGACCCATATCTGGGCTGGTATGTAGCTACCAAGACAGAGCCCGTCCACGAATCGCGCTAATGAAAGCTGAAGGGGGCAAACCTGAGCGTTGACAACTTTCACAAAAAGGCTCAGGAAAGACAGAAAAAAAAAAACAGCGCTGATCTCGAAACCATCAAAACAGTCAACCTATGCAAGGGTTGATGAGCAGATCCGCGTTCAAGTTTGACGGACCATTCGAACAGGTAGAATGGAGAACTGCAGCAAGCAACAGGCGCACCACGCGGGGCATTTTTTGGCGTTGGGACAAAGTAATGATACCAGCTAGAAATCAACACAATAGGTGGCTCGAGAATAAGCTATCCGTGGCAGTCGTGCAACAGACAAGCGAAGATAACGACACCACTAAATTGCAAAAGACAAACGAAGATGAGCAGAGCTACAGAGCTAGCGAGCTTTAATGCCCTGGGTAATGCTACCCAATGCCCTGAATTAATTATATTCTCGAACAACTGAGGAAAGCGCGGTACATCAGAAGTTTGGACCTGAAGCGTGGGTACTGGCAAATCCCACCGAAAATAAGTAGCAGTCAGTACACGGCGTATGCCATTCGGATTTAATTGGGCGTCGGCGACCTTTTGACGTGTGCTGACCGTGTAATCGGTGCCGAAATGTCATCGCACGCATTTGCTTACCGGGATGACATCATAGACATCAACGCTAGAAGAACACGAGCAGAACTTGAAAAAGTGTACCACCGACTTAAAAAAGTAGGTAGAATATATTATATTACTGTCGTAGGATGATTAATGCCAAAATAATAAAAGAACGTTATATTTCGTTTTCCGCGAAAATATACGGTAAAAATTAAAATAGAAAGAATCGTAAAGCTATGTATATACAATGTTCCCACAGGAAACAATCTGAAGTGTTAACAAATATCAAGAAAGAAAGCTATCTTTATTTTTGCTTTTGTTAATAAATAATTAATTTACATTTTAATATACCGTTAATGGTAGAGTAAAAGGGTGTACTAGGTTTGCCAAAAAGTATGTAACAGGTAAATGAAGGCGTTTCCGACCGCATAAAGTATATATATTCTTGATCAAGATAACTAACCGAGCTCGTCTGTCAGCAACAATCCTTAAAAATTTCACATGGAGTTACTAAAGTTGATTATTTCTTATAACCGCAAGGGTATACAAACTTCGGCTGGCCAAAGTTAACTTCTTTTCTTGTTTTAGAATAGTTGCAATCACCTTTTGGTGTGTACGGCTAGCTGTCAATGCTGTGCCTGTTTAAGATAAAAGAAAGAGAAAGAAATTCTGGAGGAACATTTGACTTAGGGAAGAAATGTTTAATGTTATTTTTAAACCTGATAACATGAATTGAAATTGTTTATTAGTAAAATAAAACTACTTATACCAACATCCTTACAGGTCCGTTATACTTTTTCACACCAACAGTTATACAGAATGGAAGTAGAAAACTAGAAATAGAAAAATAGTTTGCAATTAGAAATAAATATTACCAGTTGAATCATAAATTATCATCTCTCTACTACGACTACGGACGACTATATCATATAGCTGCCATAGGAACGATCGAAAAATTAGTCGGAAAACATGAAATAAAAATTATATCTTTGATGTTTTTTAACATATAACTTTATAAGCTTGAAAATAACATTTCTAAATAGTTCTGAATTTCAAATTAAATTTTATGAATATCGGACGACTATATCATATAGCGGTAATATAATATTGTAATATTAATTACGATTAACTTCCTTTCTTGTTTATTTTCTTATATGCCATACTTTCTGTTTGCATGTATGTTCTGTGCGAGGCCACAAAGCTTTCCCTTGTCAGCAACAAAAAATAAACCTATGTATGATTATAATTTAATATTATAATAGTATAATGTAGTCATAATATAATAAGTCCGACTAGCTCTTCTGGGACTGCGTTTAAGGAGTGGGTCGAAGTCACACGTAAATGGGCGCCTAAAAAAAGAGAGGTGGAAAAAAAGAAGAAATAAAGGAATGGTTGTATGAAAATTTATTTTGCAAAGTCATTCTATCACCTGGAGCCTTTTATGTACGAGAAACATCCGAAACAGTTGAGGGTAGGAAACGCTGAATACTAAACACACAGATTGATAAGAGCAGACCAGCAATATAAATCGACCACTCTTGGGTATCGCGTGGCAATAGCAACGATAACGGACGACCTTCTGGTCCCGTACTCTGGCAGGTGACAAAATGCAGCAGCAGGCCAGTGACTCCTAAGATAGAAGAAATAGAGAAACAATTTCCCTAAGTGGGAACACCTAGTTAATTTATCCAATATAGAGGCCAGAGAAAGCTCTAGTCCAGCTTAAAAGACCACAGCCAAAGAGAGAAGATAGACAGAATTTGTTCTGTACTTCCCTGAAGTGAGGATCACGACTATCCCTATCCTGCCCTAGAAGACACCTTATCCGGGTGAAAATCCTGAAGGAAGTCTACGTACCAAACCCGAAGGACGAAGAGCACAAGTGAACCAAGTGGATGGCCTTAGGACCCCAAGATGGGCATCAAAATGTCCAATGTGGCCGGCAGTACCGCCAATGTTATCAACACCGTGGAGATCGTTGACCACAGGGATGTGGACAAGACCATGAAGCTCATTGTTGGACCACTACTGCTGGTTATAGTCGTCCCAAAGGTCGTCAATATGTACAAATGCTCAGTTCAGCGACGCCGCGACCAACATCACGTCCTGGAGAAAGTAGTGACCCACATCGGAGCCTAAACAAAAGCAGTCCAAAGTGCCCAATTTAAGACAATAAACTGAAAAAGGCGAATTAAGTGGTAATTAATTACAAACAATCGTCATATACAATTGAAAGGAAATTGCAACTGCATCAACCAGCCCAAGCACGAGCATTGAAACTGACGTGTGCCGCAGTGGAACTCCCATATGATGTTTTTATGCATACTTATCTTTACAGCCTTAGTGTTATTTTTTTGTGTAACCTTATTTTTTTGTTACGTTTTTGTGAACCGCCATCCAATGTCACACGTACATATATATTTATCCAACCAAATTCATATAAAAGTGACCGCCCAGTAGCTCAGAGCACAGAATTTACGGGCTTGTAGTGGGTTAATAGCGGATATTCTATTACAATGCCTTGGTAGCCGTGCTGGATTTTATATTGCAACCAGTGGCCTTCGGTGTTTTCGGCGGTCCAGAACGCCTCGATGACCTTTTATCTCGGTAAAATGGAGCTTCGGTACTGTAATTCCCTGAAGCTCCTTCAAGCTACCTGAAGAAGCTCGACGCTGCCCTTCCTTGAGGCGTCGACTCGGCGAATGCTTATAACGAATCGGACTCTGTGCCGGCTTAGGGAAGCGTTGCCCTTCTCAGACTAAGGTGAACAGATACTAGTTCTCCTTTTGACACACAACCACCTGTCGTTGGCTAGGTCCAGGAGCAGCCAGGAAACTACCTCACGTTTCACTTTGCTTAAACTGCTTACTGTCCGGTCATTTCCACGTGGCTTGATTTGTCTTTCGTAGCTTTCGTGATGTGGTGTCTGGCTTGCTGTTGACGATGTCCTGCGTCTTGCTCCCGGATGTGCTGGCTGACGTAGTGTGGCTTCTAGTACTCGGGGTTTCGTGCATTCGCCGATCCGGGACTTCACGAGTAGAAACAGTAGGTTCTTCTGGACTACTCCACTCGAAGCCATTCCGATCCACCGCTCATCCTTCGGGCTCATTATACTCGGGGTTCGGACACGTCGTTCCAGGACTTCCCGAGTCGAAACCGTAGGCTCTCCTGGAAAGGCTTCTCCCGAGCTCACGATTTCTTGTCGCAGGCCTTCACTGCTTAAACTGTGACCGGCTCTCCAGGCATTATGCGAGGAATAAACAGTTTGTCTTGACCAAGCCGTGTGAAGCCCTTAGACCTCAGCTACCTGTGTATCGACGTAGCGGTTTTACTGCTTATAGGGTCCTAGGTCGCTGCTCCCGACAAGTCGACTTGTTGTGGTTCTATTTTAATTTATTTGGTTGACTGACTGTTCGCTTTGACTCCTCTTCATCGACTGTTGCAGCTGCCAGCGCCTTGCGGCTTTATATAAGGCGTCCGGGAACCGTTATTTCCCTAATGCGTATGGCTGCTGAATTTCTCCACTTCGGGTCCACAGTCCGTAGTTCCAGCTTGACCTACTAGACCAGCCTCCAACTGAAATTTTGACTATTGTTGCCGTCCCGCTGTTTACCGTGATGCATGTGTGCCGCTCCCCCGGTCCAAGGTTGGTTCCTTTATTCCCTCAGCTCACCATAGCCTCCAAACTCTTTTAGTCTCCATTCTTGGCCTCCAAGCATTCTTCTCCTATCGATCTTCAGTGCGCCGTTTCTACGCAAATTCTCCGCGTATCTGGTAAACACCCAATCATCTGTTGTTACTGCGTCTAGGGTTTCTGGGGAGCTATTCAACTTTAGTAGATCTAGTCATGTCCGCACGTCTATCTGTCTGTCCGTTCGAATAAAAACAAAGATCTCGGAAACTATAAAAGCTGGAAAGGTGATAATTGGCATACAGATTCTTGAGATTCTGGGATAGCGCAAGTCTATTTCAAAAGGGTACCCACCTTAACGGTCAGCCCCCACCCTAAAACTTGCCTACCATTGTACACCAATATTTTGAAACAGTGTAAATGGAATATTATTTTGATTTTAATTTCTATATCCATGGGATTCAATAAAAAAATTATCAGCAAATAAAAAATTCGACGCTGGATGGCGCCATGGTATGCAATATTTTAAACATTCTCTATTGCTTGAACTTGGTTTTTTTGTCGCCTTATAAAACGACTCCGTGTATTGGTTGTTTGCTTAACTGCACGAGCTGGCGGACTCAAGCGCCATGGCCGAGAAGATGCAACATTTAGGCCCTGATGTTCATCCCTGATTAATTTATTTTCCTCTCGCTTACGTAAAGCTTTGAAATTTCCAGCAATGCCATTTCTGTATTCCTTATTTGCTCTATTCAATAGACAGAATAAAGGATAAAGTTGTGCAGCGAAGCGACCTACTGGCGATTTCTTTATTTGTGATTACTTTTTATTGCATATTCCGATTCCAACAAAAAAGAAAAATAAGAAGATAATATAAAAAAAAAATAGGCGCGTGTATAAAATAAAAACCAGGAAGAAAATTAACTTCTCCAAGGCGAAGTTTGTATACCCTTGCATTTATAAGAAATATTCAATGATGGTAACACCATGTAGAATTTTTTTTTTACAGCTGTATGTTATATTTGTCTTTACAATACAAGAAATATATATTCCCAACAGTATAAGGTAAAAACTCAAAAGTCAAAAGTCACCAAAGCTATATTTTGTGTAATATTATTTTCCCACCCATTTTCCGATTATTCCAATGTCAGCTATATCAAACTGAAAATTCTGAACTTATAAAAAAATGTTATTTCTAAGCGTGGAAGGTTATATTTTTTATATTTTTTTTTCCAATTATACTTAAGGTAGGTTTTAAATATATTTTTTCCGGATGGTTCTGACTTATATACTACCTGCAAAAGATTGAAGACTTTGGGAATAATATCTTAAAAACTGAGAGACTAGTTTGCGCAAAAACGTATCGACTCGTCTAATGATGCTGATCAAGAATATATATACTTTATGGTGTCGGAAACATCTCCTTCACTGCGTTGCAAACATCTGACTGAAATCATAATACCCTCTGCAATGATATAAGAAAGTAAACTAAAAGCAGAAGAGGAGAGCATGACTCCATAGTGTACAAAGCCCTATATTTTCGCCGACTGATTGTATATTGAACATTTCCGTTTTCTCTCCATTTCGTGCAATGGCATAACTGATCTAGGCCAAGCTGTGTTCAATGCCAGCGAATGTTATACAAACGGTTATATATATCTAGAATTTTGTATGTATAAAACATATAACTGTGTAGTTTCTTGCTGGTAGTTTCTTACTCCGTTCTTTCGTTCGATATTACACATAATGCTGTAGACCTTATCAGCATGATCGAGCTCAAGATAAGCCAGCGAACGAACGGTTAGTATTACTACAAGGCGCCTGTCAATTATTCTGTTAAAAAGTCACAACTCGCGATGTGATATTTACCGAAGCGACTGTTCGTAACGGCACCACTTGGCGGCGTTTTTTTTATTTGCTAATAACGTTGCATGAAGATAGATATTTAAATCAAAGTAAAATGGCATTTACACTTTTTCAAAATATTCATAGTTAGTATGCCGAGATCTCTGTGTTCATTCGGACGAACAGACAAACAGCCGAACAAGCAAAAATACGGACGGTATCTCGGCAGCGGACCGGCACCATATGCACCACGGACGGAAGCAATAGGCAGTGGAGAGATTCAGCGGCCGGTTCCCGGAGGCCCCTAATTAAAGCCACAGGGCGCTGGCACCTGAATCAGTCGATCACGAGGATTCAAACCATTAATATTATTCAAGATATCAAGGCGAACAGTCAATTAACCAAATAAACTACAGGGGAACTTAAACAAGTCCCGGCAGGGCCGTGGGAACCTCAAGGAGCAAGTTCACTACGCCGACACGTTTGGAATTAAGATACCAGGAATCTTGAAATAGAGACCCAGGAAGCTTGATTCAGAGGACATTACAGGTCTAGGTCAAGGCGATTTCTATATTCATGTTAACTAAATCGCATTAAGCCTGGAGAGTAAGTCAGAGTGGTCGATTGGTACGGTCTCGAGTGGAATTATACAGAAGAACCTACTGTTTCGATTCGTGAAGTCCCGGATCGGCGTATGCCCAAAACCCCGAGTACCAGAGCCCACACTAAGTCCAGCCACACAACCAGCTCATCCAAGAGCAGTGCGCAGAATAACATCGGCAGGTAACGCAGCTTCCTGGTGTTTAGTCTTAACTTTCCGCACGATCTAGGCAGAAATCCTAGTGGGACCATCTGGGACACAGCAAGGGATAGGCGGTTGTGTGTCGAATGGAGTAATCCTGGACAGCACCGACCCATATCTGGGCTGGTATGTAGCTACCAAGACAGAGCCCGTCCACGAATCGCGCTAATGAAAGCTGAAGGGGGCAAACCTGAGCGTTGACAACTTTCACAAAAAGGCTCAGGAAAGACAGAAAAAAAAAAACAGCGCTGATCTCGAAACCATCAAAACAGTCAACCTATGCAAGGGTTGATGAGCAGATCCGCGTTCAAGTTTGACGGACCATTCGAACAGGTAGAATGGAGAACTGCACCCAAAGACTAATGATCTTCCTAAGGGCGTAAAAAATGTCGGACCTGGATACGCTAATGATATTAGCCGATGAAATGACCGATGGTCGCCACCATACCGAGACCCACGGCAGCAAGCAACAGGCGCACCACGCGGGGCATTTTTTGGCGTTGGGACAAAGTAATGATACCAGCTAGAAATCAACACAATAGGTGGCTCGAGAATAAGCTATCCGTGGCAGTCGTGCAACAGACAAGCGAAGATAACGACACCACTAAATTGCAAAAGACAAACGAAGATGAGCAGAGCTACAGAGCTAGCGAGCTTTAATGCCCTGGGTAATGCTACCCAATGCCCTGAATTAATTATATTCTCGAACAACTGAGGAAAGCGCGGTACATCAGAAGTTTGGACCTGAAGCGTGGGTACTGGCAAATCCCACCGAAAATAAGTAGCAGTCAGTACACGGCGTATGCCATTCGGATTTAATTGGGCGTCGGCGACCTTTTGACGTGTGCTGACCGTGTAATCGGTGCCGAAATGTCATCGCACGCATTTGCTTACCGGGATGACATCATAGACATCAACGCTAGAAGAACACGAGCAGAACTTGAAAAAGTGTACCACCGACTTAAAAAAGTAGGTAGAATATATTATATTACTGTCGTAGGATGATTAATGCCAAAATAATAAAAGAACGTTATATTTCGTTTTCCGCGAAAATATACGGTAAAAATTAAAATAGAAAGAATCGTAAAGCTATGTATATACAATGTTCCCACAGGAAACAATCTGAAGTGTTAACAAATATCAAGAAAGAAAGCTATCTTTATTTTTGCTTTTGTTAATAAATAATTAATTTACATTTTAATATACCGTTAATGGTAGAGTAAAAGGGTGTACTAGGTTTGCCAAAAAGTATGTAACAGGTAAATGAAGGCGTTTCCGACCGCATAAAGTATATATATTCTTGATCAAGATAACTAACCGAGCTCGTCTGTCAGCAACAATCCTTAAAAATTTCACATGGAGTTACTAAAGTTGATTATTTCTTATAACCGCAAGGGTATACAAACTTCGGCTGGCCAAAGTTAACTTCTTTTCTTGTTTTAGAATAGTTGCAATCACCTTTTGGTGTGTACGGCTAGCTGTCAATGCTGTGCCTGTTTAAGATAAAAGAAAGAGAAAGAAATTCTGGAGGAACATTTGACTTAGGGAAGAAATGTTTAATGTTATTTTTAAACCTGATAACATGAATTGAAATTGTTTATTAGTAAAATAAAACTACTTATACCAACATCCTTACAGGTCCGTTATACTTTTTCACACCAACAGTTATACAGAATGGAAGTAGAAAACTAGAAATAGAAAAATAGTTTGCAATTAGAAATAAATATTACCAGTTGAATCATAAATTATCATCTCTCTTTTATCAGTGTCTTGCGTCTGGTGTCGTCGCATGTCACTTTTATGACGGTCAGGTAATAATAGGAATTCGATTTTTTGAAAGTGTGGTTAAGGGGTAGGTCTTCTGTGCGTCCTCCATTTTTGGTCACATGTTTATGGATCAATGGAGGAAATAAGTTATTCTTTCTCAGTTTATAGATAATGATTCTGGAACGGAATGGGTAAGAAATCTGAGGAACTTAGTAACTATCACATAATCAAGTATAAACCATCAAGTTAATAGTTAAATGCAACGAGTAACCATGTGTAACACTCACATGCGTTGAAAATCACAGAGTAAGTCTTTACTTCACATCAAACGTCGTCTAGTGGACAAGTACTTTGATCTTTTTTATTAATAGCCTAGAAAAGCTCGTAACAGTTACTTACCAACTGAGCAGTAAAAAAACAGTACAGAAAAATTACAGGTACAGTCAGGCCTGTACAGCTAATTACAATACCAAGTCTAAACCATTAAGGTTACAACGGGTAGTAAGGGTACCAAATCTAAAAAGCTCAATCTCAATCATGAACCAGGAAAACCACATGAATATTGTAATCAAAGAGTTCAATAAATTAAAAAAAAAGACGCAGATATCAAAGACAAGAATGCCTAAAAATGATTCCCGATCATCAAGGCGGAGCGCAAAACAACAAAAGATGGAGAATCTTTAAAAAAATCTATTAAACTCTGGATGGAGCATTGGATACAATCTTGTAATTTTCTGTACACTTAAAAATGTGTTGGGAATTTCTGGAGCTTATATAAAAGTTTTATTAAATTGTGATCAAGAACTAGTGTTGATGTTGACTAAGATTCTTGACAATGTGTTTGAAAAAAAAGAGATAAACAAACTTTTAAATTGAAAATAAAAGTATAACCTACAAAATTCCTATCAATCGCATTCCGGAGTAAAAGGGTATACTAGATTCTAGTTTAACTGAAATTTATTTTTCTCATCAATACCTATCGATAGACCCAAAAAAAATGTGGCCACACTGTCATGCTAGAAAGTTTTTTTTTTACTTGAACGTATTTGTGTCATTAAAACCTTTCAAATGACTTAAAAAGATGTTTGCCAAACCCACTTTAACGCCCCCAAACGGCTAAAACGCTTAAAACTGTCTGCCGCCCACATAAAATATACCAAAATAACTGGTAGGTGGCGCTTTACAATATTTCTTTGCTGCATTTTTATTTTGCTCCCTTAAGCTGAGTAACGTACATTTGACAGTCGAGGCACTCGACTACAGCTTTCTTTCTTGTTTTAAATTTGTGATTTTGTATAACTATCTTCATATAAAAACAAGAAAGGAAGTTAACTTCGGCAAGCCGAAGTTTGTATACCTTTGCAGTTATAAAAAAAATCAATAATTAAATTGAAATCGAAATTCTTAAAAATATAAAAATGTGTATTCCCAATATTATAAGAAAATATGTCTAAAAGCCCCAAAGTTATAATTTGTTTCATATTATTTCCCACCAATTTTCGGATCGTTCCTATGACAGCTATATGATATAGTCGTCCGATTTTGATAAAATTTAATTCGAAATTTAAAACCAAACAAAAAATGATATTTCCAAGCGTAGGATGTTATATGTTAAAAAACACCGAAGATATAATTTTTCCATATTATTTTAACAATAATTTTCCGTTTGTTCCTGTAAGAGCTATATGATATAGTCGTCCGATTTTGATAAAATTTAATTCGAAATTCAGAACTAATTTAAAAATGTTATATCCAGGCTTAGAAAAGTATATGTTAAGAAACACCACGCATACGTTCGTACTATTTTACCACTAATTTTCCGATCGTTCATTTGGCAGCTATATGATATAGTCGTATGATTTTGATAAAATTTAATTCAAAATTTTGAACTTAATGCCCGATAGTTTTTAAACTGAGAGACTAGTTTGCGTAGAAACGGACGGACGGACGGACAGACGGACAGAGTGACAGACGGACAGACTGGCAGACGGACGGACATGGCTAGATCGACTCATCTTGTGACGCTGATCAAGAATGTATATACTTTATGGGTCGGAAACGTCTCCTTCACTGCGTTACAAACTTCTGACTGAAATCATTATACCCTCTGAAAGGGTATAAAAATATTATTTTTATGTGTATACATATTTTATCTACATACTCTGCCTGCCTAACGCTAACGTTATGGAAGCTACGCTTATTCTCAAATGTGCTCGCAGTGGCCCAAATGTCGAAAATATTTGGAAATGCTTTATCAACGTGCGTATTTCAATTGTTTGTAGACGAAACCTATTAATGAACTGAAACCTTTTTTCAATGCTAAAAAATCGAAAATTATTACATCAGCCAAAGATGGAGAGTGGGCATAAATAACAAAAGAGAAAGTTATATTGGACAAGCCGAGGTTTTTATACCCTTGCTGCTATGTGCTTTAACCAATGTTAGTAACACCATGTTCCACTTTATTAATAATTAAAACAATTTTTTTTAATATTTTTTTCTTTGACAGTTATTTTTTTTCATTTTTATTAAATTTGATTCTAAATTCTTAAAAATACCGAGTATAATTTGCTTATATTATTATCCCAATTTTAATAAAAATTGAACTCGAAATTAAGAACTAATTAAAAAACACTATTTCCAAGCTCGACTCGTCTAGTGATGCTGATCAAGAATATATATACTTTATGGATCACAGCGTTGCAAGCTTCTGACTGAACGGTTAAGCTGGACTTTTATATATAATAATTATCCCTAAATAGAGTTGATTGAAGATTGTAACTCGAAAACTGGAAAGGCTACATTTTAAGAATAAGCTAAATAGCGACGCAAAGAGGACTAATATTCTGAAAAAGACTAATGAGTAAGCAATCGAAATGGGTATTCACCAAATTAGCGAAACGTAATTCTCTTATTCTGAAAGTGGGTCCTGAGCGGATCTTGGAGGGATAACAGTCCAATGATGTAATCCGTGTTGCAACTGTGGCTATAGTGCAGCACTCTGAATCCGCGGACTAAAAAAAAAAAAGTCTACGAATTCTTTGAAAGTTAAAGATTAAAGGTTAAAGTTTCTGTAGCTATTAAAGGTGGATGCAGACGTTTTTTTCGGCCGTTTTAAATGTATTTTGTATGAGTTGTTTTTAATTGCAAGCATATACACATCCCATAGTCAGTGTGTTTGGTGCTCCACGGAATCCTTTCGTTTTATTGCATTTAAAGTATTGTGACCCCTCGTGCGTACCCACGAACTCGAATTTCATTCCCTTCCCTCCAGTTCTTATTCATGATTGCTTGTGCGGAAGGTGTAAAATTTTAATTTTGCGGGTTTTTTGAATTTTAAATTCTGCCTGCGTTTATTCCGACTGCTCGACTGAAAAAGGCAAAATGACGACGACCGCCAATAACCTAATTACAATACCATCTCACTAAAAAAAAGTTTTGTGTCATTGGAAAGAATTTTTGAAGCCGTTTTAATATAATATATAGAATTTTCTTTGTGTTTTTTATTTCTTCATGTATATATAGTAGTCGCCTTCGCACACGCTCCTGGTGCGCTCCGACACTAAGTGGACAGCCGTCCACTGTGATATCTGCCATTGCAAAAAAAAAATATAGGTGGTATTTTTTAACGCTCGCTTGGAAATAACATTTTTTAATTATTCCTGAACTTTGATTTTAATTTTATCAAAATCGGACGACTATATCAAATAGTTGACATAAGAACAATCGGAAAATTGGCGGGGAAATTATTTGAAACAAATTATAGCTTTGATGATTTTGAACATATTATCACAGCAGTCCTCGTAGTGACGAAGAGCGGAGCAAAAATTGCAAAACCTAAAAAAACTGCATACCAACCCTTAAAAAAGCAATTGTGTTGGAAGAAAGAGCGGTGAAAGTAAACATTTTGAAAATTAAGTCTCTTGGGGCTAATGGGGATAAATACACTTTTTACATTTTTTACATTCGCTGCAATTCAATAAGCCATTTCTGAGTTGTTTTTTTTTAATGAGGCGTTCCGAATTTAAAAATGTAGATAGTGTATTTATTTAGGTTATCGTTTATTATATTTTCGTCACAGAAGTTGATATCAGAACTTTTGTTCTTTGAAGGTTCAATCGTCACTATATTTTTACCTCGTTTAGAGGTGTTTTAGTTTGATCTTATATTACTGCGAATATCATTTTTTGTCTTTAAAATAAATTCGAATGAATTTAAAAACAAATCCGACGACTCTAACATACAGCTGTCAAAGAAACTGTCAGAGAAATAATAAAACAATTATTTTTTAACAAATTTTGTTTAGGTTTTCTTATTTTCTTATTTTTTTTTTTCAACTTTTCAGAATTACGAATTTAATTTAATAGTAGTTAACGAAGTTAACTGCCTTCCTTGTTTATTAATAACTTTCAAACGGTCGTTCGCAGTCCGGTAAGTACTTAGCCTCACCGACCGATGGCGTCACTATCGTGCACGACTACTGTCGAAATTTCAGCCGAATTGGACTCGTAGTTTTGTTTTGACTGTTTGTGGAATAGGACGTGTCCGCAGATTTCTAAAAATAGAGACAGATCAATATCGGTTTGTGATTCGATTTTTCTTTTTGGAAGGGAAATCGCGCAGGTTAATCAAAGAGAGCTTGATTGCTGTGTACGGTGATTCTTTTCCTTCGATGGTTTAACGAGTTTCAACGTGGTCGAACGTCGGTTTTTGATGAGCCACGCCCAGGTGCTCTGAAATCGGCTACCATACACGATAACGTAACAAAAATCCACGATCTCGCATTGGCAGATCACCGATTGAAGATACGCGAGAAAGCTAAGACAGTAGGCAAGTCAAAAAACTGCGTGGGTTACATCCTGCATGAAATTTTGTGCATCAGAAAAGCTGTCTGCGCGATGGGTGCCGCGTTTGCTCACTCCAAACGCAACGGTGAGACCACTTCAGAGCTGTGTTTGACGCTGCTTAAGCGCAATCCGAAGGAGTTACTGCATCGTTTCGTGACTGTCACCAGAGACCAAGGAACAGTCGAAACAGTAAATTTCACCCGGCAAACTTGCTCCGAAGAAGGCCATCGGCCGAAAAGGTGATGGGTACCGTTTTTGGGATTCACAAGGTGTGATCTACATCGACTACCTGGAGACAGGCAAAACGGTCACACGGCTGTACTATGCCGAATTATTGGTCCGATTCTCCGCCGAATGGCAGAAAATACGGCCCCCTCGGCGAAGAAAGAAAGTGATCTCCTATCATGACAACGCACCGACGCACACTTCCGCCCTCGCCAAGGCGAAATTGGTCGAATTGGGCTACGAACTCTTACCCCATCCACCATATTCTCCAGATGTAGACTTGTGTCACTTCTTTTTGTTGCTGGACAGAAATTGGCGTTGAATGAGGAGGTCGTCGCCGCCACAGATGCCTACTTTGCAGACCGAGAAAACGTATTTTTCAGACGGGTTAAAGAAGTTGGAGCATAACTGGTTCAAATGTATCGAGCTAAAAACGTATTTTTCGGACGGATTAAAGAAGTTGGAGCATAACTGGTTCAAGTATATCGAGCTAAAAGGAGATTATGCTGAGAAATAAATCGCCACTTTTCCAAAACTTTCGTTTTTCTTTCGGATGCAAAGTACTTATCGAACCTCCCTGGTATATGTATATATGCAAAGAAATTAAAATTACCGATATCGTCAGATTTTTACTTAAAATACACCTCAACTGTCAAAATCGGATTCTCCGTTCCCGAAACGTTATTTTAAAAATTATTTAATTTAATATAAGAAACATAAGTTCTAACACTTTTGGAACAACTAGATAGTTAGATAGATAGAAAAAACAGCTATTAACAACTAAGTTTTGTATAGCGATAACTTGTAAAGTACTAAAGCTACAGGCTCGTGCTGAACGTCATTCGAAAGGTGCACGCCTTTAAACATGATTTCTCTTAATAACACCGCTTAAAAATAATGGTCAAAAGTTGTTTTGCTTCAACTGAATGTAAAAAAATTAAGAAAATGTATTTATTTAGTAGATTGTATAATACTACTGTGGGCAAAAAGTAAGGTGAATTTGTTTGTAAAGTGAAAATTCTTTATTTATTCTCCTAAATCAATTTCATCTCCTTAAAAGTTATCCTCTCCCGATAAAATACACTTATGCCAACGTTTCTTTGAAATTCTCGAAACAGGCCAAATAGTCAATTTCCATGAGCGTTCCCCGGAGTAGTCTTTTGAGTTTTGGGAATAGCCAGAAGTAACACGGAGCCAAATCAGGGGAACACGGGGGTTGCATGAATTCTTGTCGAAATGGTCAGGAAGAACGAGTGCAGTGTGCGACGGTGCATTATCATGATGCAAAAACCAAGAGTTGTTCGCCCCTAATTCTGGTCTTTTTTGACGAATTGCTTTACGCAAACGACGCATAATGCTCCAATAATATTCCTTATTAACAGTTTGGCCATGTTGAAGGAATTCATAGTGCACCACAGCACGAAAATCGATCGTCGTAAGCATAAATCCAAGACTTATCGAACGAGATTATGCATTTAAGCTTGTTCTGATAGTCAGAAAGCATTGTTTCACACACATCAACGCATTGAGCGTTTTCGGTACCAAACGAGATTCCGATCATATCAGTTTTTCTGCGACGTGGTAGAATCACCAGCAACCTCAACTTTTCCGCAGCCAAATTTCTGCTCAACTAACTCAGACATTGTAAGAATCGACAAATGCAGTCTTGATCGTTTGGTAAACACAAGCGTAAATATAGTACTGATACTGACCTTGACACGAAATTATCGATAGATGTCATCAACAGTCCTGTCAACTCAAGAAAAAAAGAACTAGTCCGCCATCTTAAGCCCGCGAATTTTAAATTGCAAATCTGCCGTCCGGTTGCCTTGATTATCTTCGCTATCCTCCTATTTTGCTGTTCCTTCTTATCTGCTGTTATGATTATCACTGTGGACGGCAGTCCGCGTAGTGGCAAAGCGCACCAGAAGGGTGGGCGAAGGACTATAAAAAAATTAATTGAAAATGGAAAATTGGATCTGTTGGGGCCGGTAAGGATAATTACCCCCCGTTTTCAACCTAGTTGTATTCTCAATAAAAATAGAAGATTTTCGGGGTCCTCTCAAGATTAAAACTTTAAAACTTTATTTTAGAGTCCTGAAATTTCTAGATGGTGTTAAACAACTCAATATAACAAACATTAGTTCTACCACTTTTGGAAAAACTAGCTGATTTGGCGAAAAACGGCTATAAACACCAAAATTTATTTTACTCATAACTTGTTAAGTACTGAAGCTGCAGGCTTGTGGCTTTTTGTCGTTAGAAAGGTATGTACTCCTTTTAAACACGATTTGTGTAAATAGCACCGTTAAAAAATATGGGGAAAAGATTTTTTAATATATATTTTTAAAGTTTTTTATGATTTCTGTAAAACGGCTCTAATGGTTTCAAATTAAATTTTAAGGTGCACAGTCCTTGAGATTTTTCAACTCTTGGCACTCCTGTTGAAAAAATCCGTTTCAATGTTATTAATCAACAACAAGGAAGAACGCTTTAGTCGAGATCTTCGACTATCAGATACCTGATACTCAGCTCCAGGGAGCAAAAGGAAAATGGAGACATATAAGCAGCAAAGCTATACTTAAGTGCGCTACCTACCGGCTATTTCAGTAGATGTCATGTAGGCGGCAGGCGTTTAAACCGTTTGTAGGCGTCAGAGTGGGCGTGGCACATTTTTTTGTTCGGATGATAGATATTGATGAGACAAACACATTTTAGTTAAAGTTTTGTTGATTGACTGCTCTAGCTTTAATAGTTTCGGAGATCTCAGCGTTCATACAGACAGACAGACAGACGGACATGGCTAGATCGACTCGGCTGCTACATACTTTCCAACGAATCTAGTATTCCCTTTTACTCTACTAGTAACGGGTATATTTATTTCATTATTTCTCTAACCGTTTCTTTGAAAGCTATACGTTAGAGTCGTCCGATTTTTATTAATTTTAATTCGAAATTCTTAAAAAAAAATAAAGAATTATAGTCCCAATATTAAAGCTATCGGGCTTAATAATATGTCAAAAAACACCGAAGCTATTATTATTATTTTTCCACCAATTTTTTGATCTTTCCTATGACAGCTAGATGATAAGTCGTCCGATTTTGATCAAATTAAATTCGAAATTTAGAACTAACTAAAAAATTGTATTTTCAAGTGTATGAGGTTCTATTTAAAAAAACACCAAAAATATAATTTTTTCCCATCAATTTTCCGATTGCTCCTACGGCACCTAATGATATAGTCGTCCGATTTTGATAAAATTTAGATGTTTTAGTAAAACACCAAAGATATAATAGTTTTAAATTTTTCCCCCGATTTTTCTTATGGGAGCTATAAGATATAATTGTCCGATCCGGCTGGATCCGACTTATATACTATTTGCAACAGAATCGGACGGACAGACGAACAGGCGGGCATGGCTAGATTGACTCGTGTATAGTCGTTGAACAATTTATGTATATACTTTATTGGGTCGGAAACGTCTCCTTCACTGCGTTGCAAACTTCTGACTGAAATCATTATATCCTCTGCAAGGGTATAAAAATGTTTTATGAAGCTTTTTTGCATGTCAGCCAGATCGGTTATATGACAGCTGTAATAGTGCTTTAAATCATTTGAAACTTGGTAGGTCATCTTGGAATCTTAAAAAATGTATTTAAACCAAATTGAAATTTAATAGGCTTAAAATTGTAGTTTATGCCAAAAAAAAAAACGGAAAAAAAACATAGTGCGCTGCAAACTTCTGACGGAAATCATTATACCCTCTGCAAGGATATAAAAAAATGATTCTAACCCGTTGGCCCGCTGCTGTTAATCAGCCATGCAAAAATATATAAGACCCCCTTTGCAAATCAAAAATCACTAAACAGTCAAGAAACATTTTAAATGAGTAATAACTATTAAATCAATAAAAAATTAGAAAAATTTGATAAAAAAGAAAATAATTTAAAATATGCTAGTGTTGAAAAGAAAAATTATTACAAAAATTATATCAATCAAAAACACCATTTAACGATGTAAAAATAAGTTGACAATTGCCTTTAAAAAATAAAAGTTTTGATATCACCTTCGGCACTTCTACACTTTCTACATTAGGCACGCTGCAATTCAATAAGCCATTGCTTAGTTGTTTGATTTTAATAAGGCGTTCCGAATGTAAACAAGAAAGAACGTTATAGTCGAGTGCCTTGACTATCAGATACCCGTTAGTCGCTATTAAAAGCGGTTGCGGAGGTTTTTTAGGCGGTTTTAAATGTGTTTTGTATGAGTTGTTTTTAATTGCAAGCGTATACTCATCCCAGAATCAGTGTGTTTGGTATTCCACGGAACCTTCCCTTTGTATTGCATTTCAAATATTGTGACCCCTCGTTATCTTCTGAGAATGAGCAGGAGAAAGTGAACGTGCGTACCCACGAACCCGAATCTCACCCCCTACCCTCGAGTCCTTGCTCATGACTGCTTGTGCGCGAAGGTGTGAAATTTTAATTTTGTGAGTTTTGTTAAAAATGTGCAGTTTTTATTTTAGGGATTGAAAAATGCTTTCCAATGATACCAAATTTTTTTTTTTTTTTTTTAGTGAGGGTATACTATATATATAAATATAAATGTATACTATTTACGGTAGCGGAGGTCATCGTCGTTTTTTGCCTTTTTCAGTCGAGTAGTGGGAATATACGGGAGGAGGCAGAATTTGAAATTCGGTACAATTTTCCGCTTCAGTGCACCGTTTTAAGAAATTCTTAAAACTAAACTTTTTATCCTACACATAAATATTATTGGGTGGCCTTTAGATATAAACCCTGAAAAGTGTTCCCAATAAGAAATTTAAAACATATAATAATAAACCTTAAAGTGATTCCACTAGCTAATTTTTCTATACACACCCGCCTAACTTTATCGTAGACAAAAACAATTTCGATATCCTCAGCCCTAAAAAGTGATCCTATAAGTCTTATACAACTTTAACATTAAAGTGATTCTTCAGCTCATTTTTCCTAGACACACTCCTCAAAAGCAATCGTATAACATATAAGAAAAACTAGAGTATAAGACCGCAGCGGCGGTCATCGCAGCGGCAGTCTCGGCAGCGTCCAAACCTCCGCTGCGAAAACCGCCGCTCCCGTATATTCCCACTACTCGACTGAAAAAGGCAAAAAACGACGATGACCTCCGCTACCGTAAATAGTATACCCCCTAACTAAAAAAAAAAAAAAAAAAATTTGGTGTCATTGGAAAGCATTTTTCAAGCCCTTTCCAATGGTATAATTTTCTCTGTTCTAAAATAAACTGCACATTTTGAACAAAACTCAAAAAATTACAATTTCACACCTTCGCGCACAAGCAGTCATGAGCAAGGACTCGAGGGTAGGGGGTGAGATTCGGGTTCGTGGGTACGCACGTTCACTTTCTCCTGCTCATTCTCAGAAGATAACGAGGGGTCACAATATTTGAAATGCAATAAAACGGGAGGGATCCGTGGAATACCAAAAACACTGATTATGGGATGAGTATACGCTTGCAATTAAAAACAACTCATACAAAATCCATTTAATACCGCCTAAAAACCTCGGCAACCGCTTTAAATAGCTACTTTTAGCTTAAGGCTTAGGAAATTCGAATGGTTGCATCGCGACATCTTCTGTCAATGGTGGCCCGACCTTAACTTACCATTTATTCATATCTTGCTTACACAGAGATTGCCTTTCCTTAACCTATGTCGAAGTTGCACACCTTCGATATTTACCTACATCCAGACCCCTCCTACACCACGTTCACCCCCGGTAACTTGATATCAATCCTTGTGTTCGTTTTCCTTCTAATAACCATTCTGCTAGGGTATTGGGCTGCTCCTTGTTCGAGAACCAATCGGATTGGTTCTATGAGTACAACACACCTGTATGCACTCCCTGTAGATGTCAACCTGTTAAGTGAACATTCTGGACTATAAAAATGACACCACTCAAATTGCTCAGGATCAGTTCTTCAAATGCCTCAGTACTGCATACCTATGGATCTAACCGTAGAATTTATCGATTCGGAAAACGAGGTTGAGATTGACAACCCGGAATTACCACCCACGCAAGATTCTGATCTCGAAATAATCGAAAACTCGGATCTGGAACTTGTGCAGGTTTCCGAAGCAGAAGATTCGGTTGATCGCCTTCTACAAAGCGTATTTCAACCGGCTGCATCGTCGACCCAAAATAGGGACCCAGGATTGGAGTCTCTTGAGTGGAGCCAGTTTCCATTGGGGACTACAACGCAGTCTTTCTTGGAATCCCTTATCACACACGAAGAAGGTGAAGATGTATTTCAGTGCGCACAGGAATTTCAATTGGACGACGACCTATCCAGGCCAGAAGATGAGGTTTTTCCTAACGACGACCACATCTTTGAAGAACTTATGGGACCTCAACCGCCACCGACTAACCATTATTTAACTTTGCTGGATGATGGAGATGACGACGCATTACTAGATGTTTTATTTGACCTAGATTCTTAACTTTTTAATTATAAATACACCATGCATAAAGAAAAATAAAGTAAAAACTATTTTAAAATTGAGGGCTTATAATTGTTTTTTATTTATTGAACAATTTTTCTTTGCCTTACAAATACTTTTTAACTCTGCGTTGTGAACCAATAGACGATGCATATTAAAGTCGTATCGCAACCAAATTTTCCGTACTTTAGGACAGAAATAACAATAATAAAAGGAGGATTTAGATTTCTGATAGGCGAAGTTGTGTATTTTTAATGTATGCGCTTTTAGACCGCTGCGAGTAGTAAAGGATTTTGTTTCTGAACACAACTCGCAATGGTACTTCACCATTTCGATGTTTTTAAAAATAAACTGACTTTTCTCTAAAAAATGTATCTTATATAGCATTTGAGGGACAATTCTTACGTTATATATACTAACTTTATTTTAACGCTATTGAAAGATTTATATAAATATAAAAAGAGATAGACATACTGATATGTATTTCTAACTTTATTCTCAAGTATTACATAGTTTGAATAAGTATTTTGGTGCATATAATGAAGACATATTGTTATCTCATTTACTCCTTATGAATTGATAGAAGTGTATAGTTTTTGACAAGTATAAAAGACCATGTAATTTCTGGTTAAAGAATTAGTATACAACAGTTAGGTACTAGTGCACGACGAATCCAAACTTACGCTGATCAATAATGGTATGCATATAAATTAAAAGTAAATACTTTATCACCTAATTTTGTTGAATTTTATAGGACTTCTTAGAGACCTTAAATGACGTGAAGCCTGTGATTGGCTACACAAAAATTGAAAATCTATGTATTGGATTTGAGTATAAGATCACTGGATGTAAGCTGAAAAAGACACCATATGGAACTAAAATAGCTCTGTATTTAACTGATAAGGACGATAAAGATGTTTGGATATTTCTACCTAAAAGTTATGTGAACAAATTTTCTACAAAGACACCATTTAGGAAATTAAATGAGAATGGAATAAGTCATATGGTATATAAAGGAAAAGATCTGAACAGATTTAGTTGTGCTCAAATTGAATTTTTATCAGTAAATAAGTAAAGTAAATAAGATTCTTCAATATAAAGAGCTGAGTTTTTAAATCCAACAACAGTCTTAAATCAGTCTCAAAAAGAAATAGTTTTCCTTAAAAATGTACGCTCAACAGATAGAACTATTCTTGATGCAATTTGAAGGCATGCATTTCAAGCAACACCTACAAAGGATGGAGTTCCTAAAAGCTACTTTGGAGGATTTAGAGGAAAAAGAGTTGATCCATTCGAAGTTTGGATTCCATTATAAACTTTGTCCCTGGAGCGACGATGATGCCCCATCTGGACCAGACACATGTCAGTGTCATATGCTGCCTGCACTGAAAGAGGAAGCCCTTAGTCTAATGATTAAATATTATAAGTTAAACAAATGTATTGCTCCAAAACCATAAATAAAACGATTTAATTTTACCTAAATATATATGTATATATATGTTTTTTATTTTTTAAAATGGTTCTTAAACATTTTTATTATTAATTTATCATTAAATGAATAGTCGTTTTTCTTGAATTTTCTTAAAAAAGAATTTAGTGTTTTCTTTTTACTTTTAAAAAGACCGAACAGCATACAATAATGTCCGCAAGTGTTAGAAAAGTATCCCTGCAGTTGTTGCTTATTAAAACAAAATTTATAAGCGTTAGATTTTAAAAATATTAAAAATTATTAGTGCGGGATACTTTAAAATAGTTTTTGGTAACCTATCAGAAGGAAAAGATCCTTCAATAATAGATTTTGTCTTTGAATGCTTAGAAAGAAAATGTTCAATTTGTAAAGTATACATTTTAAAAGAGCGTATATTTCTATGCTTATCAATATCAATCATTGAATCGTATTCACAGTATACCAAGCAAGTAACTGCTTCAGCAAGTGGTTCCGAAAATCTTCCTTCGATTCTTATAGTACCTTGAGAGATTAAATTTGAACATATAGTTGAATTTGATTGATCACCAGTTAAATCAAAGGCTAATATAAAACTGTTTGAATCAAACATTTCCTTGGTAATTTGTAGTCCACGATCGTAATGTTTAATTCCACATGATCTAAAAAGCATATTATAACCTCTTGAGCTTTGAATCTTTTCAGCGTTCGAGTAATCGAACTCCAGAGCCTGGGAAGGAACTTGAACTCCGTTAACCAATAGGTTAAAGCGGAGAATTTTTAAATGTTAAAATTAAAATGGGTCTAAGCCTCGGTTTCCTGAGTATGAGCGGTTCTTAACCATACAAAAGGCCAGAAAATTTGGTATTTGATCAATAACTGCGTTGTCTATCGACAGTGTGTTGTTGCCGGATATATTGTAAATGATTTGACTTCAACCTTGCGAATGGGTACAGAGCATTTTTTGTTTGTAAAACATGATGAGCCAATAAAATTTGATTCAGTACCAGTATCCATTAAATAAAACGCTGTTTATCCAATATTGAAATTTATTCTTAAATCAACATTGTTAACAAGCAGTATGGTTTGATTGAAAATATTTCCATGAACTTTTCCGAATAACTCAACCTTGTTTCTATTTTGAAACATATTTTTAAGGGTTTCATTCGAGTCCCTGCTGTTATTCTTCCAAAATTGGGAAAAAAAACCTTGGGAGGCCAAGTGACTTTCAGATGCGTCACTCCCACAGTTTAAAAACTTCTAAATATTGAATGTAGAATATTGTTTACAACACCAACAGCATTTCCTTCAGTGCTGTTGTTATCATTTTTTTTAAGTTGCACAACAAATGGTAAATAAACACTTGATAAATCTCGATACGTTTCACCATTTCCCAAGCAAACAAATTCGATTGAAGAGGCACCGTCCAAAGAAGCAATTGGGTTGTATGAGACTTCTTCAGTTCTTAGAATAGAACTTTGCGTGGTGTGTGCCGCAACAAATCTAATTCACTTTTCATACATCTAAAAAATAAAAATATCTTTAATATTTAAATTTCTTGCTGATTTTTTTTTATGTTGCGTTTGGGTTTGCGTTTTACGATGTCGTTAGATGTATAATGAAGTCGTTTTTTCCTTTACCTAGCCTTTTATTTCTTTTTCCACTTCCACTTTGAAAACGGGTAATTTTATCAGTTGCTTTATTTGAAAGATTTTTTAAAGCAATTTTACTTTGTTCTTGAATTATATTTCTTAAAGGCTTTCTCCCAAATTCATTGATTACAGCCTTACCAGTCTCAGCAGCCTGATTTTTTATAGCAGTTATGCCCGAAAGAAAAAGTGGTTTTATGTAATTAAAAAGACCGCTGAAAAAATTTCCTATTCCTCGTCCTTGTTGCACTATATGCGGAGATATGTAAATAGTTCCGATGTTGCTTAAGACCCCCCCACCCTGATTTACATAATAATCCTGATAAGATTTCACCATGATGACTATTTTGGTTCTAAATAAATAACATTTGGGTATGCATTATTTATAGTCCTGACCTTCTTCTTCTTCTAAAGTGAAGAGTAACGAAAATCGGAACAGCTGAAGTTTCAAATGGTACCTTATATCCATTGGAATCAGTAATGAGTATTGAGATTTCATTTGGCGACCATATGTCCAAAGGGTAATATTCAATATTTTTAAATTGAATATTTCTTTCCTTTCCATTATAATGCATCATCGCGGTCTTTTACTATCTACTGACCTTGGTTTTATTATGTCAGTGTAAAAAAAATTCAATCCATTTTCAGGAATATTCGTTTGAACGGATACATTTTTATACCTAAATGTTTCAGCATTTATAAGACTAACAAACTCGGTTTCTTCAACGACATTTTTATCTTGGTTAGGTGTATTTAATGTAATTATTCAGATATATATCTGAAATACCGACTTCCCAATCATCGTTCATGTCTTCTGGAATGTTAACAATGTTTGTAAATGCACACTTTACGTTGTCAGGAAATACATTTATTGAGTCGTTACTTAACAATGTGATAAAAATCTCTATTAAATAACCCATATTTGATATTTATGGAAGTTAATGATACGAAATCCAATTTAATTTATTTTTACCAGTTTGTACTGAATTTTTTGTTCTAACCGATCGCATTAACCTTTCACGTCCTGTTACATATTTAAAATTTTGATAAGGTAAAGTTTCCGTTTTCAATTTTTGTAGTTTTGCTTTGAATTTGCGTTGTCGTTCATTAAGCTTCGCTTTGAGCACTGGTTTCTCTAATCTTATTTTCTTTTTATCTGTTTCACTATCTAAAAAAGAGGTATCACTCACTTTTCGTTTATCTGAAACAACATTTTCTTTTGTATTTGAACTAAAATCCTCATTATCACTTTCAGGTGGTAAATTGGAAAACTCAAATTTTTCCGGACGTGAGTGATCGTACTTTGATGTTGATTTTGATGTGCTGGGTTTTATATCAATCCAATCAGTGGCTTCAATTGTTTTGGTTGTAATAGGATTCGCTTTTTGTTCATTTTGAAAATTCCATGATTTATTACGTTTTTTGTTTTGATAGTAACTTAATTCTTGACGAATTTTGATCCATTTATCGAAATCACTTATTTTGTTATTATTTAATATTGGTAAAAATTTTATATTTATTAATTCATTTCCCCTATCATTGTTTATCAATTTCTGATAGCTGTTAGGATGCATTAAAATTACTTTGCTTAAATTATGTTTATTCTTAATCATTTTTTAATAGTTTTCCAAAAATTCCAGAAAGCAATGAAGTTATTAGAATCGGTAGAAATCCCCCTTTTTGAATAAGGACTTTTCTCTTAGAGTTTAATGTACGTTTTGGGCACGAAAGGTAGCGCAATGCATTTTTATACTTTTTTAGAGCATTAAGATGGGATTTAGTAACTTTATGGTTTCCCTGTAATGTGTTCAATACAATCTCTACTATTGTTTTTACCAGGTCACTATTACTATTGCTTATAATTGCCTTACGTAGTCTATTGTCGGCCTTTTTGAGCACATACAATAAATGTTTGTTCGCTTTCAAGCGATTTAGGCTCTTTTTGTAAACCATTTTCATTTGAATAGCACACAGAATATTCTGAATTAAAAATGTCAGATCTAAATCTTAAGAGATCGTTAATGCCCTGAGTGAGATCAATAAGTAAATATCCGTGAGGTTGCTCCGTTTCTTCTTTATATATTCTAAATAGCTCCGTGGGGTTTTCTGGGTAAATTTGTCTTGCTAAACATTGAAATTGAAGCTTATCACGAGGATTTTTGAAAGCAACAATGTATTTGGTATTTAGTGAAATATCTCTGGTGTGCGAAGATTTATGAAATATGTTCTGAGTTACCACTATTACTGATAAATTCCTATGGTGTGATCCTTTTGTAAACAGCTCACACACATTTTTATTAAAGGCTCCCATCATCAAGTCATCCATTATTAAAAGAATTGGTTCATTCGTTTCATTTTCAACTGTTTCAGGGACTCCTTTAAAATATTCAATTTTTTCGAAATTGGGCTTGGCACTCTCCTCTGCATAACACCAAATAATTCGATCTATTGAAATATTAAAAAGATCATTCTTTTTGGTGATTAGATTTTCTAAAAAGGTTGTTTTTCCCGATCCTGAGGGTCCACAAATAAGCATTGTAAAAGGATGTATAAATTCTGTAAACATTTTTTATTAAAAAAATTTTTTTATTCGGAATGAATTTTAATATATTATATTATTACTAATTGCTTATATAATGTTTTTAAGTTATATTAGGTTTTATTAATATTCACTTGGTCGCGTTTCTTGGAGCAGTTCTTCTCGAAATGAGTATCAGATCCGCAATAATTACAATAAATAAGTTGCGTGTATCCATTTTTACGGGGATCATTTCCAAAAAATCTCTTAAAAGAATCCATAATAAGAGACAACCTGATAGGACCATGAATTTCTTTTTACTAAATTTTAAACACATGTGTCGCCATTACTATATATTTCATAATTGGTGTTTTCTAAGAATACAAACAGCTTAAATAAATTATTTAATGAACATCGAAGTGGAAGTTTTTTCTTGTGTATTCTACAATTCGTAAAAAAAATGGGTAGTTGAGTTAAACTTCTTCCAATATCTATATCGATAATGTGTGTTGATAAATACTTGATTAAAAAATTTCTTCTTTTTAATTTCACCACGAACAAGAACTGTGTGATACTTATTGAGTGGTGTGAGTATTTCTTCAAGACTTGTGTATGGAATATCTCCACCTGACCAATCCAATCCGTTTACGTTCTGCTGGTTAAGGTGCTGCTGCTTAAGAGCTCCATTATCCATTATCTTTTATGTTATATGGCGGTTTGAAATGGAAAAAATTAGGTATAACAGTTCCAGCAGGCATAAACGCCAGCTCCTTAACGAAAACTTGTTTGTTGTTACCAAGTACATATTGAAAATCTACTATAATGCTTGAATTACGATCGACTGTGTTCATCATTGGTTGAGATTTTTTAATCAACTGAGGGTGTGCTTGCTAGGGCTTTCTCCTTTATATACCGGTAAGACTAGAACATATTAACAGTTTATTTAAAGTAGTCTTACAGGAAACAGGACCACGAAGTCATTTTTGGATTCGAGTATTATGTTGTTCATAACATAAAATTGAAATGTGGTCTGCCAACTACTCGAAAATTTTTGCCGATGGTTTGGATGCAGCAAAGTAAAAATAATTTCGTTGGATTTGACAAAGACGAATGGATGCAACTTCTTACGTATAAGGAATTTATTCAGTTGAAACTGGACCAGTATGACTTCTTGATGCCTGATACAATTATTGATCATCCGTGCTTGCACTCCATAAAATGTAACTTTAGATTTAGGAAATCAGATAATCAGTACGTTTTTGTGATTAATCAGTATGGTAACAAAATTGAGTTTGATTCTGAGTCCTGGAGATCATTACTAAGATTAGGCATATTTTTTACTACATTTTTATGTTGGAACTCCATATTAAGACAGCAAGTAATATATCTTTACAATAATCATATTATTCCTAAGTGTGTATCTTTACAAAAATTTGATATTCAACTATCTGATTTAGAAGGTACCTATGATAAGGATGTGCAAATAGATTTAACACGATTATGTTTTGAAATATCAAAAAAGATGCGTTCAGAAATAAAAAGGGATGTTCTTGTATATAAGCAAGCATTATTGACTAAGCAACCATCGTCATCAAATAAAAAATAATACTAATAAATCAACACCTTAAGATGAGCAAACAAAAAGTTGTCGATGAAATTCATAAGGCAGCGCGAAAAAACTTCATACGGCGAAAGTTCGTTCAAAAAGGGATAAATGACACATGGCAAATTGATTTAGTTGAAATGATACCATTTTCGAAAGAAAATAAGGGTTTTAGATATTTACTGACCGTTATTGACACGTTCTCAAAGTATGCATACGCCGAGGCAGTTAAGTCAAAGTCTGCCCTGGATGTAGCAGAGGCAATGAAATCTGTTTTTAAAAAGGGTACACCCAAGAATATTCAGTCAGATCAAGGGAAAGAATTTTTTAATTCCACTTTTAGGAAATTAATGGATAAATTTGATATAAATCATTATCATACTTATACGCATCTCAAGGCTTCTATATGTGAACGCTTTAATAGAACATTAAAAAATCGTATGTGGAAAATGTTTAGTATGCAGGGTAAATATAAGTGGATTCATAACATCAATTATCTCGTAAATCAATACAATAATTCATATCACCGAACAAATAAAATGAAGCCTATAGATGTCTGCACGAAAAATGAAGAGTTTATTTTAAAATCGGTATATAATATACAAAAAATATTTCCAAAACATAAATTTTTAGTAGGTGATTTTGTTAGAATAAGTAAATACAAGGGAGCATTTATGAAGGGATACGAACCTAATTGGACCACAGAAGTTTTTAAAGTTTTAAAAGTCAAGTCTACATACCCCGTAACATATGAAATACAAGATTATATGGGTACCCCTATTAATGGGTCATTTTATAAAGAGGAACTTCAAAAAGTGAAAGACAAAAATGCTTTCCTAGTAGAGAAAATAATAAAAAGGAAAAATAATCAAGTGCTTGTAAAATGGAGCGGTTTCGATTCCAGCCACAACTCATGGATATCTGTAAATGACCTGCTAAAGTAATAAAACGCAACAATAACAAGTTTAATTTTTTATCTATTTATTTACAAATTTTTATTCTTATAATATAAACATTTACTTAATAACGGGTTTAATTTTGACTACTTAATATATGTTCAATATTATAATGACCATGAGCCAATGTATTACAATTATCTGGTAAAATATATCTCTTATCATCCTTATAATTAAGACTTATTTTATTCATAATTTCAGTATAGAGGATGTGCGACCTACTTCGAATAACTCGCTGGGATCCATAAAATGTTTTTTTATATTTTATACATTCTATATAATCTTCATGATTCAGTTTTTTAATAACTGATTTCTTAACTCCTTTAATTTTTTTTATACATTCGTTTTCGTTTCCTTCCTTATCAACTAAACAAGAGTATGCCTTAGCCTTCAGTCCAGCAAAAGAAGTCATAACCCTACCTGCATGTTCATCCTTCATTTTGCCAGGTTCCCTATTATTAGCTTGAACTATATTAAATTGGTTTCCTAGTTTATAATTTGAGGTATCAAATCGTTCAGGATTTTCTTTTATAGTTTCGTAAAAGTCTTCCTCTGAAGATAAAATAAATGATCTGTATCCATATAATTTATTTTCGAAGAAGGACTTTTAAGTAATAGAAAATTATAATAAAATTCATACATTAACCATTTAGATAATTCTAAAACAGCAACTCCTATGTATATTGGCTTATCATACATAATTTTTGATGGTGTTGATTCAATCGCTGCAAGATCTGTCCCAAATATCTCAACGCTATGGAAGTCATGTCTAGCTATGCGTTGCCTGAAGCCTGGCGAATTTTGTCTTGATGTATAATGTTTTACTAATACTATATTTCTACGCTTGGCCACATTTTCCATTGTTTTGCCGTATACTGCATTATTCATTAACTTAAAAAAATTTTTTTCAAAATCATTTTCGGCTAGTTTTCTTTGATCAGTGTTTAAATCAATATAGGGCTTTAACCAGCATGATTGTGTAAAAGACAAAACCCTATGTATTTTTTTTACAATTAAACCATGCTGTATACAAAGTTGAAGCTGTTTTAAGTGGATAATGTATTCGCTTTTATTCGATAAATCAGCTATAAGTTTTTGCTGCTTACCTCCTGGAGGAACTTTGTTTTCTGGACAGAAAGGCAAGTAGTTATGCGAGTCATGCCGATCAGTAGGATGTTCTAAATCCACTTCTAATATATATCCTACATTTCCATCAGCAGAAATATTTTTGAAATCGAAAGATTCTAATTGATCATTACTTAAAAATTTAAATCCTGAAAGCGGTAAGGGTTGACTCATTGCCCAACCATATAAATTATTTGCATCAATATAGCTGAGGTAGTTATTTGGTTTACTTGAATCGAAGTTAGTTATATATTTATTATTAGCTATAGAAATTCTTTGGGTACATTAAGTTAACCCACCCCTTATCGCTCTTTTTAAAAAGTTGTACATGTCTCCGTCACTAATAAGTTCTAAATTTACATTAGTATACTTGAGCATAGCATCCCAAGATATTAACGGTGCTGTAACATAGTTAATAGGGTCAAGCTTATAAATTTTCTGACAAATTTTTCTAAAATTTTCGAAAACATCGGTCAAAACTAAAACATCACTTTCTAAATAAAGTTTTATATAATCTTTTATAGTATTACAGTTAAAAGTTTTCCAAAACTTTTGTGCAAAATTGTAATCATCTATACTACAATTTTCTTCGCTGAGAGAATTGTAAAAACTATCAATGTCAGGAAGCTGGGTATCCTTAAATTTTTCAAAACTATCTAAATAGTCGTAAGGGAAGACAACAATTTACAATTTTTATGAATGGGACCCATGTATTTTCCAGAAAATTGATCAAAATATTTGTCCAGATCGTCAGCGTTTATTTCCTTTTCACAGGCACAGCAATTTCCTTCCTGTTCATGGATTGTGCTAGCAATCGGGTTTTTGGGGGTCGACCAGTACATGTAAAACAAGCTCGTAGTTTTTTCCTTTACTGATTTGCAGAATTTTTGTATGCAGTCAGCGCCTATAAAATTATACAAAATTTGAATTAGTTTTTAAAATACTAAGAAATTAATTATTTATTGTTTTTACATACCTTCATATGTCCACAATTCGTTAAGATCCGGATTATATTTATGTGCTATATAAAATGATACGGCACATGCAGTATGCTTCTGCACTTTTGTTGTTGACGATGTTGAAGACGAATTTAGGCATGTTCTATAGTTTTCAAGAACAGCCTCAATATCGGCATATATCACCACCGGAGGAGATAATTTTTTATGAAAGCCCTTGAATGAAGTTGTAGTGTTTGGTTCAGAGTAAAACGAGGCCACTTTTCCGCATTCAAACTGTAGACAGTTATCACAAAAATATCCTCCTGATTTTGCCTTGGAATGCTGTGAGTAGCATAATCTTTTTACACTTATAATGTAAGCGTAATGCATACTGTCCTGGTTTACGTTATTTATTCCCAATATATTGATGTGGTTGGTTTGAATACATTTGGTTCTAAACGTTGGGCCGATAATTTTATCACCATCAGCGTCGATCTCATAAACATTTATACTGAAGTCTTTATTATTTTTCTCGAAATGGATAATCCCTTTATTCGTTATTGGAAACTCGATTCCTGAAAAATCCAATCTTATTCCGTCATATACAATTATTTCATTATTAATATTAATGTGGTAAGTTGTGGGCTTTGTCATTTTCTCTCGTGAATACTTTTTTTGCTTTGCTGTTATAAAGGTAGCACTCTCATGAGTTTTGTTAGCTATGAATGCCAGTATGCACCATTTGAAACAAAATACGTCAGTATTCTGTACGTTTATAAGTGCATTTCGGGCTCTTATATTCTTCGGGGCCTGAATGTATCCGCTAGCAGGAATGTTTTCTAGCTTTATTATAGTAATTTCAAAATAATTGAAATTTTTTATTGCCCAACCAGAGTCTTTTTCTTGAAACTCACTGCTCGATGCTAGTAAGCTATCTACTGCCATATTAAGTTCATCGATAATGCTTTCATTTTGGTATACAGATTTATAAGATGTCCCAAAATGTTTTGTTGTTTCAACAGTAACTCCTTCGTCTGTTTGTTTAATATAGGTACCATAAACTCTTAGGTTGAATTTAATGGCTCTATATTCTATCATGCAATGCTTTATAATTTCAATTATATTTTTTTGGCAAAGCTGATAAAAATCTTTTAAATCAATAGTGTTTTGGACTGTACTATTGATTCGATATGATTTAACAGGAAAAAAGTTTGAGAGTTAAGAAGAATTATGTTTTCATTATTTTTTACTTCTCTGGCTGATGCTTATCGGTCAATATATGTTGACGTTCCCTTGATGCAAGATATTTATCACCACAAGTAGGACGTAAAAGTTCTAATTTTAAATCAATTTTATTTTTGGTAATCTTAGCTTTTTTCCATGTTTGAGTACTTCCTTACCCTCATCCATTCTCATCCGTTTGAGAGCACTTGATGATGTTGTGGGATGATCGTCCAAATGATTTGGCCTTCTTTTTTGTGGTTGCCGTTTTTCAACATTCATTAAAACATTGAAGGCATTTATAGGTCCATTACAATTTTGATAGTGCTCGTTAAATTCATAATTTTGAACTAAGGTAGAGCATAAGTCACACCTTATTTTTGATTTACACATTAAAACCTCGAAGGCATTCCGAGGCTTTGAGCACTGAGCATAATGAGTTTCAAACTCACTCATCTCCATATTTTTGGTGCACAAATCACAAGCAACGAATGACTCAATTTTTAGGGTTTTGGTTTTAATATTTTTATTCAAAAAATATATTGTTATATGTTGTAATGTTGTTAACAATTTTCACCCACTCGTTATAAAGGTAAAAAGCACGATAATGTTGTTACCAATTTTCACCCACTCGTTTAAAAGGTAAAAAGCACGATTAGAATTGTTAGGCGCGATTGCAAGGACCGATGTGGATCTAATTATTTTATTAGAATACAGTACTGAGGCATTTGAAGAACTGATCCTGAGCAATTTGAGTGGTGTCATTTTTATAGTCCAGAATGTTCACTTAACAGGTTGACATCTACAGGGAGTGCATACAGGCATGTTTTACTCCTAGAACCAATCTGATTGGTTCTCGAACAAGGAGCAGCCCAATACCCCAGTAGAATGGTTATTAGAAGGAAAACGAACACAAGGATTGATAACAAGTTACCGGGGGTGAACGTGGTGTAGGAGGGGTCTGGATGTAGGTAAATATCGAAGGTGTGCAACTTCGACATAGGTTAAGGAAAGGCAATCTCTGTGTAAGCAAGATATGAATAAATGGTCAGTTAAAGTCGGGCCAGCATTGGCATAAGATGTCGCGAAAAAAAAATTATTTTTCACTTAAAACTTTATAAATATTTTAGGTTCAAAAAATTTTGATAAAAATTAATTTTGAGATGTCTAAAAATTTGGCCGATTACCATGAGTCTTACAATTTTGGCTTGGCAGGATTGAATTAATTAAATAGACGTGCTACAGGCAGCGCTCTAGAATATAGTTTACCCAATCGCCGTGATCGACAGTCCACTTCCTGGACAAAGAAGACTTCTCCTTTTCTTCGCGTTTTGCCTTGCAAAATCACAGGAAGCCACAATATGCCGCTTTGAGGGCAGGTGCCTGTCCAAAGTAGACTCAAGGACTCAAACGTGTCGGAGTGCTTTATTAAACGGTGAGGTTGAGCGTTTAGCTCCTTCAACGAAAAGGTAGCATGTCTAGATTTGGCAGGACAAAAAATGATAAACCACCTTAACGCCCAGGCTTAGGGTAGAGTGGTCCGAAACCGACCCTCTAATTGTAATCAATTGAAAAATTGTTAAAAAATGTTTTATTCCTTTGGTATATATGTGGATGCTTTAAAGGAAACCGTTACCTACATTTTGAGCCGCTAAACATATTTTTCGGATCGTAATTGTTGAAGGTGACGTGGCCGTTATGAAATTGAGCAATTCGGCCGTATTAGAAAAGCATGGTCCGAAACCGACCCCCCCATGGTCCCATTCCGACCTTCTATTTCTTAAGAAAGAAAAGAAGGAAATTACTACTTTAAATGCACTTTTCATGTTTGAAGTGAAACACAGCAGTTGTAGAATAATTTTATATTCATATTTTGTACTTTATTTTTACATGAAACCTATTTATTAATTATATTAGGTTTTTTCAGAGAAATGTTGAACAAAAATGAATATATAAAATGAAAGTTTTTTCCGCTTAAATCTTCGTCCCATTTCTGCAATAAACATGCGTTGGAAGTCAACCATGGGTGGATAAACCATATTAGACTCAAAGACACACTGGTTTCGGACCACCGTGTATTTTTTGGTAAATGATTTGCCGTTTACTCAAAACGATGCAAGCTATTTAAATTCAAAATCACGTTCAAAAGTCGTAGCTGTAACAAATCGAAAAAACTTACCTTCAAACTTTTGATGCCGAAAAGAAACACTGTTAACGCGTTTTACCTACAGCTCCAAAATGAATTTTGCGCCTGTCAAAACTGAAAATGTTTGAAAAACATAGGTGATGATACGAGAGGAAAATGGCGGCATACTTCCAAATTGTCGGCAATATAGAAGCTTTCAAAAGCCACCACCGATACATTTTATGGTATTGGTATTATGGATCGGTATTGCTGCCATTGGCAGAGGTTAGCACCATTCCCGTCTGTACTGCCATGCTCAATGGCCTTGTTTAGTTTTAATCGCTTTTGTTTGTCTTTATCTTCCTTTGTATCTATAGGCAGTATTTGAAGAGAAAAATCAAACAATCAAATGTACCGTCCAGCTGGCTGACCACTGTCTGTAACCAAAAATCCATTTTTCAAAAGTCGTTAATATTAAATTCTTATGGTGACATAGTGTTGGGAAAACCTCAAGATTCGATGTTGCGTAACAGACATTTTGATTTTAAATATAGACTGTTTTCAAAAAAAAAAAATCCTCTTAAAATTATTAAAATAAAGGCACTAAACTAAGTTTTTATAAAACAAGAAGTAATGGCATTGAAAGAGAGTCGTTTTTACTATATGTTTGTGGTTACCAATTGTTTGATTTGATGGAGCTGTCCCTGCCATAGAGCGTTTTTCAAAGCACATTTAAAAATAAAAACTTACATTTAAATAGAGATAAAAAGTGAGTTTAACCCAGTTTCACCTTAATATTTCCACTGAGTTGTAGGCACTTCAATTCTTCTTCATAAAAATGTAATACTAAAGTGCAGTTTTGCGCACTTTTGTCTCAATTTTTCTTTCAACTTCACAACCTCAGATATGGAATTTTGCGAAACTTGGAGTTCTGCTGTGACCAAGAGTAAAAAACAAATTTTCCACAGTGAAAATAGAGTAAAGAAGATATCGACAGGCCGGCCGTCATTGAACTTTATTTTTTGTTGAGATAAAGAACTCAGAGAAGAGCGGGGTTAAGTTTAGTATGATCCACAGCTGGAAATAATAAATTAGTAACCCAATCAGCTAGTAGGGCTTAGCGTATGAGCCTTAATTCAGATATGGCATACAGTTTAAAAAGCTCTGATGAGAATTAGGATAATACTGAACACGAGCCAATTCAGTTTAATGATGTGGAACTTGACACCGAAGATATTACAATAACAAGGAAGCACGCTATAATCGACTGCCTCGACAATCAGATACCCTTTACTCTGCTTGACGGAGAAAAAAAAAAATTGAGATATATAAGCAGCAAATAAATATTCTAAAGCACCATCTACCCGCTATTTTGGTATACTCGTATGTTATGTGGGCGGCAAAGAGAAAAAACATTTTATTTGGTCAATCGGTCAGTTAAAATTATTTTTTATCATAAAAACTGTAAGCGCTACCGATTTTCTCGGATTATGGGCGTTAAAGTGGGCGTGGCACCTCGCTGAAACAAACTTGCGCTGCGCAGGAACCCCAGGAATCTGCATGCCAAGTCTGACGGTTCTAGCTTTGTTAGTTTCCGAGATCACAGCGTTCATACGGACAGACGGACATGGCTAGATCGACTCGGCTAGTGATCAAGAATATATATACTTTATGGGGTCGGAAACGCGTCCTTCTACCTGTTATATACTTTCCGACGAATCTAGTATACCCTTTTACTCTACGAGTAACGGGTATAATTATTCATATTTTTACATCCGAACGCAAGTGAATCGTCCCAAGGCAAATCACTTCAGAAAATCTGTTTTTTTTTTCAATGAGTTTTAAACTATTTAAATATTGAATTTAAAATAAATACATATTTACTTCATTTTATTAAAATTTTTTTATTTAATTTTTCTGTTGAATTACAGTTATTGTTCGTAAGTCTAGTTTTTGTTTTGTCAATTTCTAAACATTTTCCGGGTCCTTGCAATCCCTGTCCAACGCACCTGAAAAAAGGACATTTGGTAAAAAATAGTTGTATACCTTTATATTTACCTTTCCAAGCTATGTAAAAAAAAATTCAGTAATTTTATTAAATTGAATTTGAAATTCTTAAAAATATAAAAATTTATATTGCCAATATTATAAGATAATATGTCAAAAAGCCCCAAAACTATAATTTGTTTCACTTTATTTCCCACCAATTATCCGATCGTTCCTATGACAGCTATATGATATAGTCATCCGATTTTAATAAAATTTAGTTCGAAATTCAGATTACTAATTAAAAAATGTTCTTTTCAAGCTTAAAAAACACCAAAGATATAATTTTTATTTCAGGTTTTTCGACTAATTTTCCGATCGTTCCTATGGCAGCTATATGATATAATCGTCCGATTTTGATAAAATTTAATTCGAAATTCAAAACCAAACAAAAAATGTTATTTCCAAGCGTAGGATGTTATATGTTAAAAAACACCGATGATATCATTTTTCCATATTATTTTACCACTAATTTTCCGTTTGTCCCTATAGGAGCTATATGATATAGTCGTCAGATTTTGATAAAATTTAATTCGAAATTCAGAACTAATTTAAAAATGATATATTCAAGCTTAGAAAAGTATATGTTAAAAAACACCAAGCATATAATTTTTTCGTACTATTTTACCACTAATTTTCCGATCGTTCATTTGACAGCTATATGATATAGTCGTATAATTTTGATAAAATTTAATTCAAAATTCTGAACTAAATAAAAAATGTTGTTTCCAAGCTTAGAAGGTTATATGTTAGTGCCCGATAGTTTTTAAACTGAGAGACTAGTTTGGGTAGAAACGGACGGACGGACGGACAGACGGACAGAGTGACAGATGGACAGACTGGCAGACGGACGGACAGACGGACATGGCTAGATCGACTCATCTTGTGACGCTGATCAAGAATGTATATACTTTATGGGTCGGAAACGTCTCCTTCACTGCGTTACAAACTTCTGACTGAAATCATTATACCCTCTGAAAGGGTATAAAAATATTATTTTTATGTGTATACATATTTTAACTACATACTCTGCCTGCCTAACGCAAACGTAATACCAAAAAAATATTGTAAAGCGCCTCTTACTGGCTATTTTAGTATGACATTTTTATGCGTTTTAGGCATTTAGGAGGCGTTACAGTGGGCGTGGCACGCTGAAACAATAGTGCGTTGCGTAGGAAGCCCAGGAATCTGCATTCCAAGTCTGACTGTTCTAGCTCTTATAGTTTCCGAGATCCCAGCGTTCTACGGGAGGACGAGCGGACGGACAGACGGATCGACTCGGCTAGTGACGCTGATCAAAAATATATATACTTTATGAGGTCGGAAACGCTTCCATTTAACTGTTACGTACTTTTCGACGAATCTGGTAGGCCATGGCTAAATAACAGCAGCGGGCCGACGGTTTAGGAACACCTTTTGGCTTTCAAGTCATTGCTTTTCATAGCCTTATAACATAAAAAAATAACTACCAACTTTACGGACGGTATTGGGTTGTTGTTGTTCAAAAAATACGAAAATATAATATATGATCTACTAAATAAATACACTTTCTATATTTTTTACATAAGTATACTTATGGCTCCTTTCTCGCCAAACTAGTTAGTTTTTCCAAAAGTGTTTCTTATATATTGAGCTGTTTAAGATCATCTTAGATTTCCAGGACCTTCAAATGGAGTTTGGATTTGCATGCTCAGGTAGTGTAGGAACTGCTCTGAACTGCTAATGCGACCAATTTTGTTGATTAATAACTTTAAAACGGGTATTTTTACAAGAATGTGTCGTATGCCAAAAGTTGAAGAATCTAAAGGGCTATACAACTTATCATTAAATTTAAAAAGGCTACACAAAATGTAATTAAAACACTTTGGATCATAATCCGATTGTAACAGTTGAAGTGTCATTTTAAGTGAGAATATAAATAGGTGAATAGCGGCGGGTACACACAAGACCTAACAGATCAAATTCCTACAAAAAATAATAATACATTTTCAAACCAGCAATTCCTTTAGTTTTAGCGATACCGCTCGATTGATCACTGTAGGTTTTAATTTTTTTTGCACATCCTTTGCACACCCTTTTGGTGCGCTTCGTGGACTGCTGACCCCAGTGATAAGTATTCGCTGCACCTCAGACAGCGAACAAAGCTTTAATTATTTTCGTTTTATTTTCCCCATTATTTATCTAATCTTTATAATACAGAAAATTGTATTAAAAATTGTGAAATAATAATTAAAATGATAATCCAAAGAGATGAAGATATTATGTCAAAAAACACAGATTTGGATTTAACACTTAAACACTTAAAACCGTCCACGAACTGTGACTAATGTGGTCCTCAAAGCGTTCGAGATTGTGTGGTAACAAGAGTCGGATAACGCATGCTAATGATAAATGCCTGGCTCGGATTGGGACATCGTCTGGGATGGGTACAAGTATAGATACAGATTGCAGTGGTTGTTGCTTTGGCTGTTGTTATTGATTGCCTTCTGCGTAGTCAAGACAGCAGGGTATTCATAATTTTTTCAGATTCGTATCGTTTAAACATTTAAATTTATTAAAATGCGATAAATCATATCGCCCCAGACACACTGGAAGTTAAGAATTCAGGACCCTCAACATGTACGAGTGATGGAACGATTTATGCGCATTGACCATAATTAAAGTGTTAACGGAACGAGTTATTAAGCTACTTTTAATGAGCGGAAAAATTGCCTGAACAGTATAGCAGCACTTCGATACATCTTGGCTTAGCTGCGGTCTCAGCCTTAACCTCAGGCCAGCTATGTATGTATATACATAAGATGTCAAGAAATGTAACATAAGCCGACCACACGTAAGTCTCTCATGCCGCACAGCTGGACACTGAAATCAGTCCTCAGCTCGAGAGGTAAAGGCTGGTTCGCCATATCTTGTGAGCTCTGCAAACAATAAATTTTAACACGTGAGTGGATGCGAATGTAGACGGGTCTCAACTGAAACGGACCGATTGCAAAAGCCAAAATCCCACAACGGCAACGAAATCGCAGAACGATAAGTGATGAATAAGCTGTGTCCCCCGATTGGAAAAGAATCAATGTCAATGACCTGAAAGATGGGAAAAGTATTGTGCAGAATTTCACTATAGAGCTACAAAGGGTTTTATATATATTCCCACTACTCGACTGAAAAAGGCAAAAAACGACGATGACCTCCGCTACCGTAAATAGTATACCCCCTAAATAAAAAAAAAAAAAAAAAAATTGGTGTCATTGGAAAGCATTTTCCAAGCCCTTTCCAATGGTATAATTTTCTCTGTTCTAAAATAAACTGCACATTTTGAACAAAACTCACAAAATTAAAATTTCACACCTTCGCGCACAAGCAGTCATGAGCAAGGACTCGAGGGTAGGGGGAGAGATTCGGGTTCTTGGGTACGCACGTTCACTTTCTCCTGCTCATTCTCAGAACGAGCACGAGGGGTCACAATATTTGAAATGCAATAAAACAGGAGGGATCCGTGGAATACCAAACACACTGATTATGGGATGAGTATACGCTTGCAATTAAAAACAACTCATACAAAATCCATTTAATACCGCCTAAAAACCTCGGCAACCGCTTTAAATAGCTACTTTTAGCTTAAGGCTTAGGAAATTCGAATGGTTGCATCGCGACATCTTCTGCCAATGGTGGCCCGACCTTAACTTACCATTTATTCATATCTTGCTTACACAGAGATTGCCTTTCCTTAACCTATGTCGAAGTTGCACACCTTCGATATTTACCTACATCCAGACCCCTCCTACACCACGTTCACCCCCGGTAACTTGATATCAATCCTTGTGTTCGTTTTCCTTCTAATAACCATTCTGCTAGGGTATTGGGCTGCTCCTTATGTTCGAGAACCAATCGGATTGGTTCTATGAGTACAACACACCTGTATGCACTCCCTGTAGATGTCAACCTGTTAAGTGAACATTCTGGACTATAAAAATGACACCACTCAAATTGCTCAGGATCAGTTCTTCAAATGCCTCAGTACTGCATACCTATGGATCTAACCGTAGAATTTATCGATTCGGAAAACGAGGTTGAGATTGACAACCCGGAATTACCACCCACGCAAGATTCTGATCTCGAAATAATCGAAAACTCGGATCTGGAACTTGTGCAGGTTTCCGAAGCAGAAGATTCGGTTGATCGCCTTCTACAAAGCGTATTTCAACCGGCTGCATCGTCGACCCAAAATAGGGACCCAGGATTGGAGTCTCTTGAGTGGAGCCAGTTTCCATTGGGGACTACAACGCAGTCTTTCTTGGAATCCCTTATCACACACGAAGAAGGTGAAGATGTATTTCAGTGCGCACAGGAATTTCAATTGGACGACGACCTATCCAGGCCAGAAGATGAGGTTTTTCCTAACGACGACCACATCTTTGAAGAACTTATGGGACCTCAACCGCCACCGACTAACCATTATTTAACTTTGCTGGATGATGGAGATGACGACGCATTACTAGATGTTTTATTTGACCTAGATTCTTAACTTTTTAATTATAAATACACCATGCATAAAGAAAAATAAAGTAAAAACTATTTTAAAATTGAGGGCTTATAATTGTTTTTTATTTATTGAACAATTTTTCTTTGCCTTACAAATACTTTTTAACTCTGCGTTGTGAACCAATAGACGATGCATATTAAAGTCGTATCGCAACCAAATTTTCCGTACTTTAGGACAGAAATAACAATAATAAAAAGAGAATTTAGATTTCTGATAGGCGAAGTTGTGTATTTTTAATGTATGCCCTTTTAGGCCGCTGGGAGTAGTAAAGGATTTTGTTTCTGAACACAACTTGCAATGTGCTTCACCATTTCGATGTTTTTAAAAATAAACTGACTTTTCTATAAAAAATTTATCTTTTATAGCATTTGAGGGACAATTCTTAAGTTATATAAACTAACTTTATTTTAACGCTATTGAAAGATTTATATAAATATAAAAAGAGATAGACATACTGATATGTATTTCTGACTTTATTCTCAAGTATTACATAGTTTGAATAAGTATTTTGGTACATATAATGAAGACATATTGTTATCTCATTTACTACACATGAATTGATAGAAGAAATAGTTTTCCTTAAAAATGTACGCTCAAAAGATAGAACTATTCTTGATGCAATTTGAAGGCATGCTTATCGAGCAACACCTACAAAGGATGGAGTTACTAAAAGCTACTTTGGAGGATTTAGAGGAAAAAGAGTTGATCCATTCGAAGTTTGGATTCCATTATAAACTTTGTCCCTGGAGCGACGATGATGCCTCATCTGGACCAGACACATGTCAGTGTCATATGCTGCCTGCACTGAAAGAGGAAGCCCTTAGTCTAATGATTAAATATTATAAGTTAAACAAACGTATTGCTCCAAAACCATAAATAAAACGATTTAATTTTACCTAAATATATATGTATATATATGTTTTTTATTTTTTAAAATGGTTCTTAAACATTTTTATTATTAATTTATCATTAAATAAATAGTCGTTTTTCTTGAATTTGCTTTAAAAAAAATTAGTGTTTTCTTTATACTTTTAAAAAGACCGAACAGCATACAATAATGTCCGCAAGTGTTAGAAAAGTATCCCTGCAGTTGTTGCTTATCAAAAAAAATTTATAAGTGTTAAATTTTAAAAATTTTAAAAATTATTAGTGCGGGATACTTTAAAATAGTTTTTGGTAACCTATCAGAAGGAAAAGATCCTTCAATAATAGATTTTGTCTTTGAATGCTTAGAAAGAAAATGTTCAATTTGTAAAGTATACATTTTAAAAGAGCGTATATTTCTATGCTTATCAATATCAATCATTGAATCGTATTCACAGTATACCAAGCAAGTAACTGCTTCAGCAAGTGGTTCCGAAAATCTTCCTTCGATTCTTATAGTACCTTGAGAGATTAAATTTGAACATATAGTTGAATTTGATTGATCACCAGTTAAATCAAAGGCTAATATAAAACTGTTTGAATCAAACATTTCCTTGGTAATTTGTAGTCCACGATCGTAATGTTTAATTCCACATGATCTAAAAAGCATATTATAACCTCTTGAGCTTTGAATCTTTTCAGCGTTCGAGTAATCGAACTCCAGAGCCTGGGAAGGAACTTGAACTCCGTTAACCAATAGGTTAAAGCGGAGAATTTTTAAATGTTAAAATTAAAATGGGTCTAAGCCTCGGTTTCCTGAGTATGAGCGGTTCTTAACCATACAAAAGGCCAGAAAATTTGGTATTTGATCAATAACTGCGTTGTCTATCGACAGTGTGTTGTTTCCGGATATATTGTAAATGATTTGACTTCAACCTTGCTGAATGGGTACAGAGCATTTTTTGTTTGTAAAACATGATGAGCCAATAAAATTTGATTCAGTACCAGTATCCATTAAATAAAACGCTGTTTATCCAATATTGAAATTTATTCTTAAATCAACATTGTTAACAAGCAGTATGGTTTGATTGAAAATATTTCCATGAACTTTTCCGAATAACTCAACCTTGTTTCTATTTTGAAACATATTTTTAAGGGTTTCATTCGAGTCCCTGCTGTTATTCTTCCAAAATTGGGAAAAAAAACCTTGGGAGGCCAAGTGACTTTCAGATGCGTCACTCCCACAGTTTAAAAACTTCTAAATATTGAATGTAGAATATTGTTTACAACACCAACAGCATTTCCTTCAGTGCTGTTGTTATCATTTTTTTTAAGTTGCACAACAAATGGTAAATAAACACTTGATAAATCTCGATACGTTTCACCATTTCCCAAGCAAACAAATTCGATTGAAGAGGCACCGTCCAAAGAAGCAATTGGGTTGTATGAGACTTCTTCAGTTCTTAGAATAGAACTTTGCGTGGTGTGTGCCGCAACAAATCTAATTCACTTTTCATACATCTAAAAAATAAAAATATCTTTAATATTTAAATTTCTTGCTGATTTTTTTTTATGTTGCGTTTGGGTTTGCGTTTTACGATGTCGTTAGATGTATAATGAAGTCGTTTTTTCCTTTACCTAGCCTTTTATTTCTTTTTCCACTTCCACTTTGAAAACGGGTAATTTTATCAGTTGCTTTATTTGAAAGATTTTTTAAAGCAATTTTACTTTGTTCTTGAATTATATTTCTTAAAGGCTTTCTCCCAAATTCATTGATTACAGCCTTACCAGTCTCAGCAGCCTGATTTTTTATAGCAGTTATGCCCGAAAGAAAAAGTGGTTTTATGTAATTAAAAAGACCGCTGAAAAAATTTCCTATTCCTCGTCCTTGTTGCACTATATGCGGAGATATGTAAATAGTTCCGATGTTGCTTAAGACCCCCCCACCCTGATTTACATAATAATCCTGATAAGATTTCACCATGATGACTATTTTGGTTCTAAATAAATAACATTTGGGTATGCATTATTTATAGTCCTGACCTTCTTCTTCTTCTAAAGTGAAGAGTAACGAAAATGGGAACAGCTGAAGTTTCAAATGGTACCTTATATCCATTGGAATCAGTAATGAGTATTGAGATTTCATTTGGCGACCATATGTCCAAAGGGTAATATTCAATATTTTTAAATTGAATATTTCTTTCCTTTCCATTATAATGCATTACACGAAGACATCGCGGTCTTTTACTATCTACTGACCTTGGTTTTATTATGTCAGTGTAAAAAAAATTCAATCCATTTTCAGGAATATTCGTTTGAACGGATACATTTTTATACCTAAATGTTTCAGCATTTATAAGACTAACAAACTCGGTTTCTTCAACGACATTTTTATCTTGGTTAGGTGTATTTAATGTAATTATTCAGATATATATCTGAAATATGTAAATGCACACTTTATGTTGTCAGGAAATACATTCATTGAGTCATTACTTAACAATGTGATAAAAATCTCTTTTAAATAACCTATATTTGATTTTTATGGAAGTTAATAATACGAAATCCAATTTAATTTATTTTTACCAGTTTGTACTGGATTTTTTGTTCTAACCGATCGCATTAACCTTTCACGTCCTGTTACATATTTAAAATTTTGATAAGGTAAAGTTTCCGTTTTCAATTTTTGTAGTTTTGCTTTGAATTTGCGTTGTCGTTCATTAAGCTTCGCTTTGAGCACTGGTTTCTCTAATCCTATTTTCTTTTTATCAGTTTCACTATCTAAAAAAGAGGTATCACTCACTTTTCGTTTATCTGATACAACATTTTCTTTTTTATTTGAACTAAAATTTTCATTATCACTTTCATGTGGTAAATTGGGAAACTCAAATTTTTCCGGACGTGAGTGATCGTACTTTGATGTTGATTTTGATGTGCTGGGTTTTATATCAATCCAATTAGTGGTTTTGGGATTCGCTTTTTGTTCATTTTGAAAATTCCATGATTAATTACGTTTTTTATTTTAATAGTAACTTAGTTCTTGACGAATTTTGATCCATTTATCGAAATCACTTATTTTGTTATTATTTAATATTGGTAACATTTTATATTTAGTAATTCATTTCCTTTATCAATTTCTGATAGCTGTTAGGATGCATTAAAATTACTTTGCTTAAATTATGTTTATTCTTAATCATTTTTTAATAGTTTTCCAAAAATTCCAGAAAGCAATGAAGTTATTAGAATCGGTAGAAATCCCCCTTTTTGAATAAGGACTTTTCTCTTAGAGTTTAATGTACGCTTTGGGCGCGAAAGGTAGCGCAATGCATTTTTATACTTTTTTAGAGCATTAAGATGGGATTTAGTAACTTTATGGTTTCCCTGTAATGTGTTCAATACAATCTCTGCTATTGTTTTTACCAGGTCACTATTACTATTGCTTATAATTGCCTTACGTAGTCTATTGTCGGCCTTTTTGAGCACATACAATAAATGTTTGTTCGCTTTCAAGCGATTTAGGCTCTTTTTGTAAACCGTTTTCATTTGAATAGCACACAGAATATTCTGAATTAAAAATGTCAGATCTAAATCTTAAGAGATCGTTAATGCCCTGAGTGAGATCAATAAGTAAATATCCGTGAGGTTGCTCCGTTACTTCTTTATATATTCTAAATAGCTCCGTGGGGTTTTCTGGGTAAATTTGTCTTGCTAAACATTGAAATTGAAGCTAATCACGAGGATTTTTGAAAGCAACAATGTATTTGGTATTTAGTGAAATATCTCTGGTGTGCGAAGATTTATGAAATATGTTCTGAGTTACCACTATTACTGATAAATTCCTATGGTGTGATCCTTTTGTAAACAGCTCACACACATTTTTATTAAAGGCTCCCATCATCAAGTCATCCAATATTAAAAGAATTGGTTCATTCGTTTCATTTTCAACTGTTTCAGGGACTCCTTTAAAATATTCAATCTTTTCGAAATTGGGCTTGGCACTCTCCTCTGCATAACACCAAATAATTCGATCTATTGAAATATTTAAAAGATTGGTTGTTTTTCCCGATCCTGAGGGTCCACAAATAAGCATTGTAAAAGGATGTACAAATTGTGTAATCATTTTTTATTAAAAAAATTTATTTTATTCGAAATGAATTTTAATATATTATATTATTACTAATTGCTTATATAATGTTTTTAAGTTATACTAGGTTTTATTAATATTCTCTTGATCGCGTTTCTTGGAGCAGTTCTTCTCGAAATGAGCATCAGATCCGCAATAATTACAATAAATAAGTTGCGTGTATCGATTTTTACGGGGATCATTTCCAAAAAATCTCTTAAAAGAATCCATAATAAGAGACAACCTGATAGGACCATGAATTTCCTTTTACTAAATTTTAAACACATGTGTCACCATTACTATATATTTCATAATTGGTGTTTTCTAAGAATACTAACAGCTTAAATAAATTATTTAATGAACATCGAAGTGTAAGTTTTTTCTTGTGTATTCTACAATTCGTAAACAAATTGGGTAGTTGAGTTAAACTTCTTCCAATATCTATATCGATAATGTGTGTTGATAAATACTTGATTAAAAAATTTCTTCTTTTTAATTTCACCACGAACAAGAACTGTGTGATACTTATTGTGTGGTGTGAGTATTTCTTCAAGACTTGTGTATGGAATATCTCCACCTGACCAATCCAATCCGTTTACGTTCTGCTGGTTAAGGTGCTGCTGCTTAAGAGCTCCATTATCCATTATCTTTTATGTTATATGGCGGTTTGAAATGGAAAAAATTAGGTATAACAGTTCCAGCAGGCATAAACGCCAGCTCCTTAACGAAAACTTGTTTGTTGTTACCAAGTACATATTGAAAATCTACTATAATGCTTGAATTACGATCGACTGTGTTCATCATTGGTTGAGATTTTTTAATCAACTGCGGGCGATGGTTTGGATGCAAAGTAAAAATAATTTCATTGGATTTGACAAAGACGAATGGATGCAACTGCTTACGTATAAGAAATTTATTCAGTTGAAACTGGACCAGTATGACTTCATGATGCCTGATACAATTATTGATCATCCGTGCTTGCACTCCATAAAATGTAACTTTAGATTTAGGAAATCAGATAATCAGTACGTTTTTGTGATTAATCAGTGGGTAACAAAATTGAGTTTGATTCTGAGTCCTGGAGATCATTACTAAGATTAGGCTATTAGATATTTTTTACTACATTTTTATGTTGGAACTCCATATTAAGACAGCAAGTAATATATCTTTACAAGTGTGTATCTTTACAAAAATTTGTTATTTAACTATCTGATTTGGAAGGTATCTATGATAAGGATGTGCAAATAGATTTAACACGATTATGTTTTGAAATTTCAAAAAAAAATGCGTTCAGAAATAAAAAGGGATGTTCTTGTATATAAGCAAGCATTATTGACCAACCATCGTCATCAAATAAAAAATAACACTGATAAATCAACACCTTAAGATGAGCAAACAACAGGTTGTCGATGAAATTCACAAGGCAGCGCGAAAAAACTTCATACGGCGAAAGTTCGTTCAAAAAGGGATAAATGACACATGGCAAATTGATTTAGTTGAAATGATACCATTTTCGAAAGAAAATAAGGGTTTTAGATATTTACTGACCGTTATTGACACGTTCTCAAAGTATGCATACGCCGAGGCAGTTAAGTCAAAGTCTGCCCTGGATGTAGCAGAGGCAATGAAATCTGTTTTTAAAAAGGGTACACCCAAGAATATTCAGTCAGATCAAGGGAAAGAATTTTTTAATTCCACTTTTAGGAAATTAATGGATAAATTTGATATAAATCATTATCATACTTATATGCATATCAAGGCTTCTATATGTGAACGCTTTAATAGAACATTAAAAAATCGTATGTGGAAAATGTTTAGTATGCAGGGTAAATATAAGTGGATTCATAACATCAATTATCTCGTAAATCAATACAATAATTCATATCACCGAACAATTAAAATGAAGCCTATAGATGTCTGCACGAAAAATGAAGAGTTTATTTTAAAATCGGTATATAATATACCAAAAATATTTCCAAAACATAAATTTTTAGTAGGTGATTTTGTTAGAAAAAGTAAATACAAGGGAGCATTTATGAAGGGATACGAACCTAATTGGACCACAGAAGTTTTTAAAGTTTTAAAAGTCAAATCTACATACCCCGTAACATATGAAATACAAGATTATATGGGTACCCCTATTAATGGGTCATTTTATAAAGAGGAACTTCAAAAAGTGAAAGACAAAAATGCTTTCCTAGTAGAGAAAATAATAAAAAGGAAAAATAATCAAGTCTTGTAAAATGGAGCGGTTTCGATTCCAGCCACAACTCATGGATATCTGTAAATGACCTGCTAAAGTAATAAAACGCAATAATAACAAGTTTAATTTTTTATCTATTTATTTACAATTTTTTATTCTTATAATATAAACATATAAACATTTACTTAATAACGAGTTTAATTTTGACTACTTAATATATGTTCAATATTAATCAATCAATAATGACCATGAGCCAATGTATTACAATTATCTGGTAAAATATATCTCTTATCATCCTTATAATTAAGACTTATTTTATTCATAATTTCAGTATAGAGGATGTGCGACCTACTTCGAATAACTCGCTGGGATGCATAAAATGTTTTTTTATATTTTATACATTCTATATAATCTTCATGATTCAGTTTTTTAATAACTAATTTCTTAACTCCTTTAATTTTTTTTATACATTCGTTTTCGTTTCCTTCCTTATCAACTAAACAAGAGTAACTCTACCTGCATGTTCATCATTCATTTTTTCAGGTTCCCTATTATTAGCTTGAACTATATTAAATTGGTTTTCTAGTTTATAATTTGAGGTATCGAATCGTTCAGGATTTTCTTTCATATTTTCGTAAAAGTCTTCCTCTGAAGATAAAATAAATGAATCTGTATCCATATAAATTATTTTCGAAGAAGGACTTTTAAGTAATAGAAAATTATAATAAAATTCATACATTAACCATTTAGATAATTCTAAAACAGCAACTCCTATGTATATTGGCTTATCATACATAATTTTTGATGGTGTTGATTCAATCGCTGCAAGATCTGTCCCAAATATCTCAACGCTATGGAAGTCATGTCTAGCTATGCGTTGCCTGAAGCCTGGCGAATTTTGTCTTGATTTATAATGTTTTACTAATACTATATTTCTACGCTTGGCGACATTTTCCATTGTTTTGCCGTATACTGCATTATTCATTAACTTAAAAAATTTTTTTTCAAAATAATTTTCGGCTATTTTTCTTTGATCAGTGCTTAAATCAATATAGGGCTTTAACTAGCATGATTGTGTAAAAGACAAAACCCTATGTATTTTTTTTACAATTAAACCATGCTGTATACAAAGTTGAAGCTGTTTTAAGTGGATAATGCATTCGCTTTTATTCGATAAATCAGCTATAAGTTTTTGCTGATAACTTTGTTTTCTGGACAGAAAGGCAAGTAGTTATGCGAGTCATGCCGATCAGTAGGATATTCTAAATCCACTTCTAATATATACATTAAATAAATTTACATTAGTATACTTGAGCATAGCATCCCAAGATATTGACTGTGCTGTAACATAGTTAATAGGGTCAAGATTATAAATTTTCTGACAAACTTTTCTAAAATTTTCGAAAACATCAGTCAAAATTAAAACATCACTTTCTAAATAAAGTTTTATATAATCTTTTATAGTTTTACAGTTGAAAGTTTTCCAAACCTTTTGTGCAAAATTGTAATCATCTATACTACAATTTTCTTCGCTGAGCGAATTGTAAAAACTATCAATGTCAGGAAGCTGGGTATCCTCAAATTTTTCAAAACTATCTAAATAGTCGTAAGGGAAAACATTCTTCCTACGCATTTGCTTAAATTTTTCTCCCTGAAATTTAATACTTAGAATTTTAAAATCTTTGTCCTCCGTGTAGCTCGATAGTTTTTCTAAACTAGAATTTAAAAGTCTAATCGAATCGATATATCTTATTTTATATCTATTTGATGAATTTATTTTAATTGTCTGCATTAGCGCAATATAAAGCTCTTTATTACAGGGTATGGGGCTTAAGTCTCCTTCTAATTCAGTAATGAATAAATGTATGTCATATTTAGATAAGTTATGAAATACTACAGGAAAGAAGGGATCACTTAATTTGTACTTTGGCTTACAATTTTTATTAATCGGGCCCATGTATTTTCCAGAAAATTGATCAAAATATTTGTCCAGGTCGTCAGCGTTTATTTCCTTTTCACAGGCACATCAATTTCCTTCCTGTTCATGGATTGTGCTAGCAATCGGGTTTTTGGGGGTCGACCAGTACATGTAAAACAAGCTCGTAGTTTTTTCCTTTAGTGATTTGCAGAATTTTTGTATGCAGTCAGCGCCTATAAAATTATACAAAATTTGAATTAGTTTTTAAAATACTAAGAAATTAATTATTTATTGTTTTTACATACCTTCATATGTCCACAATTCGTTAAGATCCGGAATATATTTATGTGCTATATAAAATGATACGGCACATGCAGTATTCTTCTGCACTTTTGTTGTTGACGACGTTGAAGACGAATTTAGGCATGTTCTATAGTTTTCAAGAACAGCCTCAATATCGGCATATCACCACCGGAGGAGATAATTTTTTATGAAAGCCCTTGAATGAAGTTGTAGTGTTTGGTTCAGGGTAAAACGAGGCCACATTTCCGCATTGATGTTTGTTGTGGACAGTTATCACAAAAATATCCTCCTGATTATGCCTTGGAATGCTGTGAGTAGCATAATCTTTTTACACTTGTAATGTAAGCGTAATGCATACTGTCTTGGTTTACGTTATTTATTCCCAATATATTGATGTGGTTAGTTTGAATACATTTGGTTCTAAACGTTGGGCCGATTATTTTATCACCATCAGCGTCGATCTCATAAACATTTATACTAAAGGGTTTATTTGTTATTGGAAACTCGATTCCTGAAAAATCCAATCTTATTCCGTCATATACAATTATTTCATTATTAATATTATTGTGGTAAGTTGTGGGCTTTGTCATTTTCTCTTGTAAATACTTTTTTTAGCACTCTCATGAGTTTTGTTAGCTATGAATGCCAGTATGCACCATTTGAAACAAAATACGTCAGTATTCTGTACGTTTATAAGTGCATTTCGGGCTCTTATATTCTTCGGGGCAGGAATGTTTTCTAGCTTTATTATAGTAATTTCAAAATAATTGAAATTTTTTATTGCCCAACCAGAGACTTTTTCTTGAAAGTCACTGCTCGATGCTAGTAAGCTATCTACTGCCATATTAAGTTCATCGATAATGCTTTCATTCTGGTATACAGATTTATATGATGTCCAAAAATGTTTTTTTGTTTCAAAAGTAACTCCTTCGTCTGTTTGTTTAATATAGGTACCATAAACTCTTAGGTTGAATTTAATGGCTCTATATTCTATCATGCAATGCTTTATAATTTCAATTATATTTTTTTGGCATTGCTAATAAAAACTTTTAAATCAATAGTGTTTTGGACTGTACTATTGATTCGATATGATTTTACAGGAGTTTTCCAATGATACCAAATTTTTTTTTTTTAGTGAGGGGGTATTTATTTAGGTATAAAAAAAAAATTTGGTATCATTGGAAAACATTTTTTAAGCCCTAAAATAAAAACTGCACATTTTGAACAAAACTCACAAAATTAAAATTTCACACCTTCGCGCACAAGCAGTCATGAGCAAGGACTCGAGGGTAGGGGTGAGATTCGGGTTCGTGGGTACGCACGTTCACTTTCTCCTGCTCATTCTCAGAACGAGCACGAGGGGTCACAATATTTGAAATGCAATAAAACGGGAGGGATCCGTGGAATACCAAACACACTGATTATGGGATGAGTATACGCTTGCAATTAAAAACAACTCATACAAAATCCATTTAATACCGCCTAAAAACCTCGGCAACCGCTTTAAATAGCTACTTTTAGCTTAAGGCTTAGGAAATTCGAATGGTTGCATCGCGACATCTTCTGCCAATGGTGGCCCGACCTTAACTTACCATTTATTCATATCTTGCTTACACAGAGATTGCCTTTCCTTAACCTATGTCGAAGTTGCACACCTTCGATATTTACCTACATCCAGACCCCTCCTACACCACGTTCACCCCCGGTAACTTGATATCAATCCTTGTGTTCGTTTTCCTTCTAATAACCATTCTGCTAGGGTATTGGGCTGCTCCTTATGTTCGAGAACCAATCGGATTGGTTCTATGAGTACAACACACCTGTATGCACTCCCTGTAGATGTCAACCTGTTAAGTGAACATTCTGGACTATAAAAATGACACCACTCAAATTGCTCAGGATCAGTTCTTCAAATGCCTCAGTACTGCATACCTATGGATCTAACCGTAGAATTTATCGATTCGGAAAACGAGGTTGAGATTGACAACCCGGAATTACCACCCACGCAAGATTCTGATCTCGAAATAATCGAAAACTCGGATCTGGAACTTGTGCAGGTTTCCGAAGCAGAAGATTCGGTTGATCGCCTTCTACAAAGCGTATTTCAACCGGCTGCATCGTCGACCCAAAATAGGGACCCAGGATTGGAGTCTCTTGAGTGGAGCCAGTTTCCATTGGGGACTACAACGCAGTCTTTCTTGGAATCCCTTATCACACACGAAGAAGGTGAAGATGTATTTCAGTGCGCACAGGAATTTCAATTGGACGACGACCTATCCAGGCCAGAAGATGAGGTTTTTCCTAACGACGACCACATCTTTGAAGAACTTATGGGACCTCAACCGCCACCGACTAACCATTATTTAACTTTGCTGGATGATGGAGATGACGACGCATTACTAGATGTTTTATTTGACCTAGATTCTTAACTTTTTAATTATAAATACACCATGCATAAAGAAAAATAAAGTAAAAACTATTTTAAAATTGAGGGCTTATAATTGTTTTTTATTTATTGAACAATTTTTCTTTGCCTTACAAATACTTTTTAACTCTGCGTTGTGAACCAATAGACGATGCATATTAAAGTCGTATCGCAACCAAATTTTCCGTACTTTAGGACAGAAATAACAATAATAAAAGGAGGATTTAGATTTCTGATAGGCGAAGTTGTGTATTTTTAATGTATGCGCTTTTAGACCGCTGCGAGTAGTAAAGGATTTTGTTTCTGAACACAACTCGCAATGGTACTTCACCATTTCGATGTTTTTAAAAATAAACTGACTTTTCTCTAAAAAATGTATCTTATATAGCATTTGAGGGACAATTCTTACGTTATATATACTAACTTTATTTTAACGCTATTGAAAGATTTATATAAATATAAAAAGAGATAGACATACTGATATGTATTTCTAACTTTATTCTCAAGTATTACATAGTTTGAATAAGTATTTTGGTGCATATAATGAAGACATATTGTTATCTCATTTACTCCTTATGAATTGATAGAAGTGTATAGTTTTTGACAAGTATAAAAGACCATGTAATTTCTGGTTAAAGAATTAGTATACAACAGTTAGGTACTAGTGCACGACGAATCCAAACTTACGCTGATCAATAATGGTATGCATATAAATTAAAAGTAAATACTTTATCACCTAATTTTGTTGAATTTTATAGGACTTCTTAGAGACCTTAAATGACGTGAAGCCTGTGATTGGCTACACAAAAATTGAAAATCTATGTATTGGATTTGAGTATAAGATCACTGGATGTAAGCTGAAAAAGACACCATATGGAACTAAAATAGCTCTGTATTTAACTGATAAGGACGATAAAGATGTTTGGATATTTCTACCTAAAAGTTATGTGAACAAATTTTCTACAAAGACACCATTTAGGAAATTAAATGAGAATGGAATAAGTCATATGGTATATAAAGGAAAAGATCTGAACAGATTTAGTTGTGCTCAAATTGAATTTTTATCAGTAAATAAGTAAAGTAAATAAGATTCTTCAATATAAAGAGCTGAGTTTTTAAATCCAACAACAGTCTTAAATCAGTCTCAAAAAGAAATAGTTTTCCTTAAAAATGTACGCTCAACAGATAGAACTATTCTTGATGCAATTTGAAGGCATGCATTTCAAGCAACACCTACAAAGGATGGAGTTCCTAAAAGCTACTTTGGAGGATTTAGAGGAAAAAGAGTTGATCCATTCGAAGTTTGGATTCCATTATAAACTTTGTCCCTGGAGCGACGATGATGCCTCATCTGGACCAGACACATGTCAGTGTCATATGCTGCCTGCACTGAAAGAGGAAGCCCTTAGTCTAATGATTAAATATTATAAGTTAAACAAACGTATTGCTCCAAAACCATAAATAAAACGATTTAATTTTACCTAAATATATATGTATATATATGTTTTTTATTTTTTAAAATGGTTCTTAAACATTTTTATTATTAATTTATCATTAAATGAATAGTCGTTTTTCTTGAATTTTCTTAAAAAAGAATTTAGTGTTTTCTTTTTACTTTTAAAAAGACCGAACAGCATACAATAATGTCCGCAAGTGTTAGAAAAGTATCCCTGCAGTTGTTGCTTATTAAAACAAAATTTATAAGCGTTAGATTTTAAAAATATTAAAAATTATTAGTGCGGGATACTTTAAAATAGTTTTTGGTAACCTATCAGAAGGAAAAGATCCTTCAATAATAGATTTTGTCTTTGAATGCTTAGAAAGAAAATGTTCAATTTGTAAAGTATACATTTTAAAAGAGCGTATATTTCTATGCTTATCAATATCAATCATTGAATCGTATTCACAGTATACCAAGCAAGTAACTGCTTCAGCAAGTGGTTCCGAAAATCTTCCTTCGATTCTTATAGTACCTTGAGAGATTAAATTTGAACATATAGTTGAATTTGATTGATCACCAGTTAAATCAAAGGCTAATATAAAATTGTTTGAATCAAACATTTCCTTGGTAATTTGTAGTCCACGATCGTAATGTTTAATTCCACATGATCTAAAAAGCATATTATAACCTCTTGAGCTTTGAATCTTTTCAGCGTTCGAGTAATCGAACTCCAGAGCCTGGGAAGGAACTTGAACTCCGTTAACCAATAGGTTAAAGCGGAGAATTTTTAAATGTTAAAATTAAAATGGGTCTAAGCCTCGGTTTCCTGAGTATGAGCGGTTCTTAACCATACAAAAGGCCAGAAAATTTGGTATTTGATCAATAACTGCGTTGTCTATCGACAGTGTGTTGTTGCCGGATATATTGTAAATGATTTGACTTCAACCTTGCGAATGGGTACAGAGCATTTTTTGTTTGTAAAACATGATGAGCCAATAAAATTTGATTCAGTACCAGTATCCATTAAATAAAACGCTGTTTATCCAATATTGAAATTTATTCTTAAATCAACATTGTTAACAAGCAGTATGGTTTGATTGAAAATATTTCCATGAACTTTTCCGAATAACTCAACCTTGTTTCTATTTTGAAACATATTTTTAAGGGTTTCATTCGAGTCCCTGCTGTTATTCTTCCAGATTGGGAAAAAAAAACCTTGGGAGGCCAAGTGACTTTCAGATGCGTCACTCCCACAGTTTAAAAACTTCTAAATATTGAATGTAGAATATTGTTTACAACACCAACAGCATTTCCTTCAGTGCTGTTGTTATCATTTTTTTTAAGTTGCACAACAAATGGTAAATAAACACTTGATAAATCTCGATACGTTTCACCATTTCCCAAGCAAACAAATTCGATTGAAGAGGCACCGTCCAAAGAAGCAATTGGGTTGTATGAGACTTCTTCAGTTCTTAGAATAGAACTTTGCGTGGTGTGTGCCGCAACAAATCTAATTCACTTTTCATACATCTAAAAAATAAAAATATCTTTAATATTTAAATTTCTTGCTGATTTTTTTTTATGTTGCGTTTGGGTTTGCGTTTTACGATGTCGTTAGATGTATAATGAAGTCGTTTTTTCCTTTACCTAGCCTTTTATTTCTTTTTCCACTTCCACTTTGAAAACGGGTAATTTTATCAGTTGCTTTATTTGAAAGATTTTTTAAAGCAATTTTACTTTGTTCTTGAATTATATTTCTTAAAGGCTTTCTCCCAAATTCATTGATTACAGCCTTACCAGTCTCAGCAGCCTGATTTTTTATAGCAGTTATGCCCGAAAGAAAAAGTGGTTTTATGTAATTAAAAAGACCGCTGAAAAAATTTCCTATTCCTCGTCCTTGTTGCACTATATGCGGAGATATGTAAATAGTTCCGATGTTGCTTAAGACCCCCCCACCCTGATTTACATAATAATCCTGATAAGATTTCACCATGATGACTATTTTGGTTCTAAATAAATAACATTTGGGTATGCATTATTTATAGTCCTGACCTTCTTCTTCTTCTAAAGTGAAGAGTAACGAAAATCGGAACAGCTGAAGTTTCAAATGGTACCTTATATCCATTGGAATCAGTAATGAGTATTGAGATTTCATTTGGCGACCATATGTCCAAAGGGTAATATTCAATATTTTTAAATTGAATATTTCTTTCCTTTCCATTATAATGCATCATCGCGGTCTTTTACTATCTACTGACCTTGGTTTTATTATGTCAGTGTAAAAAAAATTCAATCCATTTTCAGGAATATTCGTTTGAACGGATACATTTTTATACCTAAATGTTTCAGCATTTATAAGACTAACAAACTCGGTTTCTTCAACGACATTTTTATCTTGGTTAGGTGTATTTAATGTAATTATTCAGATATATATCTGAAATACCGACTTCCCAATCATCGTTCATGTCTTCTGGAATGTTAACAATGTTTGTAAATGCACACTTTACGTTGTCAGGAAATACATTTATTGAGTCGTTACTTAACAATGTGATAAAAATCTCTATTAAATAACCCATATTTGATATTTATGGAAGTTAATGATACGAAATCCAATTTAATTTATTTTTACCAGTTTGTACTGAATTTTTTGTTCTAACCGATTGCATTAACCTTTCACGTCCTGTTACATATTTAAAATTTTGATAAGGTAAAGTTTCCGTTTTCAATTTTTGTAGTTTTGCTTTGAATTTGCGTTGTCGTTCATTAAGCTTCGCTTTGAGCACTGGTTTCTCTAATCCTATTTTCTTTTTATCTGTTTCACTATCTAAAAAAGAGGTATCACTCACTTTTCGTTTATCTGAAACAACATTTTCTTTTGTATTTGAACTAAAATCCTCATTATCACTTTCAGGTGGTAAATTGGGAAACTCAAATTTTTCCGGACGTGAGTGATCGTACTTTGATGTTGATTTTGATGTGCTGGGTTTTATATCAATCCAATCAGTGGTTTGGGCTTCAATTGTTTTGGTTGTAATAGGATTCGCTTTTTGTTCATTTTGAAAATTCCATGATTTATTACGTTTTTTGTTTTGATAGTAACTTAATTCTTGACGAATTTTGATCCATTTATCGAAATCACTTATTTTGTTATTATTTAATATTGGTAAAAATTTTATATTTATTAATTCATTTCCCCTATCATTGTTTATCAATTTCTGATAGCTGTTAGGATGCATTAAAATTACTTTGCTTAAATTATGTTTATTCTTAATCATTTTTTAATAGTTTTCCAAAAATTCCAGAAAGCAATGAAGTTATTAGAATCGGTAGAAATCCCCCTTTTTGAATAAGGACTTTTCTCTTAGAGTTTAATGTACGTTTTGGGCACGAAAGGTAGCGCAATGCATTTTTATACTTTTTTAGAGCATTAAGATGGGATTTAGTAACTTTATGGTTTCCCTGTAATGTGTTCAATACAATCTCTACTATTGTTTTTACCAGGTCACTATTACTATTGCTTATAATTGCCTTACGTAGTCTATTGTCGGCCTTTTTGAGCACATACAATAAATGTTTGTTCGCTTTCAAGCGATTTAGGCTCTTTTTGTAAACCATTTTCATTTGAATAGCACACAGAATATTCTGAATTAAAAATGTCAGATCTAAATCTTAAGAGATCGTTAATGCCCTGAGTGAGATCAATAAGTAAATATCCGTGAGGTTGCTCCGTTTCTTCTTTATATATTCTAAATAGCTCCGTGGGGTTTTCTGGGTAAATTTGTCTTGCTAAACATTGAAATTGAAGCTTATCACGAGGATTTTTGAAAGCAACAATGTATTTGGTATTTAGTGAAATATCTCTGGTGTGCGAAGATTTATGAAATATGTTCTGAGTTACCACTATTACTGATAAATTCCTATGGTGTGATCCTTTTGTAAACAGCTCACACACATTTTTATTAAAGGCTCCCATCATCAAGTCATCCATTATTAAAAGAATTGGTTCATTCGTTTCATTTTCAACTGTTTCAGGGACTCCTTTAAAATATTCAATCTTTTCGAAATTGGGCTTGGCACTCTCCTCTGCATAACACCAAATAATTCGATCTATTGAAATATTAAAAAGATCATTCTTTTTGGTGATTAGATTTTCTAAAAAGGTTGTTTTTCCCGATCCTGAGGGTCCACAAATAAGCATTGTAAAAGGATGTATAAATTGTGTAATCATTTTTTATTAAAAAAATTTATTTTATTCGGAATGAATTTTAATATATTATATTATTACTAATTGCTTATATAATGTTTTTAAGTTATATTAGGTTTTATTAATATTCACTTGGTCGCGTTTCTTGGAGCAGTTCTTCTCGAAATGAGTATCAGATCCGCAATAATTACAATAAATAAGTTGCGTGTATCCATTTTTACGGGGATCATTTCCAAAAAATCTCTTAAAAGAATCCATAATAAGAGACAACCTGATAGGACCATGAATTTCTTTTTACTAAATTTTAAACACATGTGTCACCATTACTATATATTTCATAATTGGTGTTTTCTAAGAATACAAACAGCTTAAATAAATTATTTAATGAACATCGAAGTGTAAGTTTTTTCTTCTGTATTCTACAATTCGTAAAAAAATTGGGTAGTTGAGTTAAACTTCTTCCAATATCTATATCGATAGTGTTTGTCGATAAATACTTGATTAAAAAATTCTTTTTAATTTCACCACGAACAAGAACTGTGTGATACTTATTGAGTGGTGTGAGTATTTCTTCAAGACTTGTGTATGGAATATCTCCACCTGACCAATCCAATCCGTTTACGTTCTGCTGGTTAAGGTGCTGCTGCTTAAGAGCTCCATTATCCATTATCTTTTATGTTATATGGCGGTTTGAAATGGAAAAAATTAGGTATAACAGTTCCAGCAGGCATAAACGCCAGCTCCTTAACGAAAACTTGTTTGTTGTTACCAAGTACATATTGAAAATCTACTATAATGCTTGAATTACGATCGACTGTGTTCATCATTGGTTGAGATTTTTTAATCAACTGAGGGTGTGCTTGCTAGGGCTTTCTCCTTTATATACCGGTAAGACTAGAACATATTAACAGTTTATTTAAAGTAGTCTTACAGGAAACAGGACCACGAAGTCATTTTTGGATTCGAGTATTATGTTGTTCATAACATAAAATTGAAATGTGGTCTGCCAACTACTCGAAAATTTTTGCCGATGGTTTGGATGCAGCAAAGTAAAAATAATTTCGTTGGATTTGACAAAGACGAATGGATGCAACTTCTTACGTATAAGGAATTTATTCAGTTGAAACTGGACCAGTATGACTTCTTGATGCCTGATACAATTATTGATCATCCGTGCTTGCACTCCATAAAATGTAACTTTAGATTTAGGAAATCAGATAATCAGTACGTTTTTGTGATTAATCAGTATGGTAACAAAATTGAGTTTGATTCTGAGTCCTGGAGATCATTACTAAGATTAGGCATATTTTTTACTACATTTTTATGTTGGAACTCCATATTAAGACAGCAAGTAATATATCTTTACAATAATCATATTATTCCTAAGTGTGTATCTTTACAAAAATTTGATATTCAACTATCTGATTTAGAAGGTACCTATGATAAGGATGTGCAAATAGATTTAACACGATTATGTTTTGAAATATCAAAAAAGATGCGTTCAGAAATAAAAAGGGATGTTCTTGTATATAAGCAAGCATTATTGACTAAGCAACCATCGTCATCAAATAAAAAATAATACTAATAAATCAACACCTTAAGATGAGCAAACAAAAAGTTGTCGATAAAATTCATAAGGCAGCGCGAAAAAACTTCATACGGCGAAAGTTCGTTCAAAAAGGGATAAATGACACATGGCAAATTGATTTAGTTGAAATGATACCATTTTCGAAAGAAAATAAGGGTTTTAGATATTTACTGACCGTTATTGACACGTTCTCAAAGTATGCATACGCCGAGGCAGTTAAGTCAAAGTCTGCCCTGGATGTAGCAGAGGCAATGAAATCTGTTTTTAAAAAGGGTACACCCAAGAATATTCAGTCAGATCAAGGGAAAGAATTTTTTAATTCCACTTTTAGGAAATTAATGGATAAATTTGATATAAATCATTATCATACTTATACGCATCTCAAGGCTTCTATATGTGAACGCTTTAATAGAACATTAAAAAATCGTATGTGGAAAATGTTTAGTATGCAGGGTAAATATAAGTGGATTCATAACATCAATTATCTCGTAAATCAATACAATAATTCATATCACCGAACAAATAAAATGAAGCCTATAGATGTCTGCACGAAAAATGAAGAGTTTATTTTAAAATCGGTATATAATATACAAAAAATATTTCCAAAACATAAATTTTTAGTAGGTGATTTTGTTAGAATAAGTAAATACAAGGGAGCATTTATGAAGGGATACGAACCTAATTGGACCACAGAAGTTTTTAAAGTTTTAAAAGTCAAGTCTACATACCCCGTAACATATGAAATACAAGATTATATGGGTACCCCTATTAATGGGTCATTTTATAAAGAGGAACTTCAAAAAGTGAAAGACAAAAATGCTTTCCTAGTAGAGAAAATAATAAAAAGGAAAAATAATCAAGTGCTTGTAAAATGGAGCGGTTTCGATTCCAGCCACAACTCATGGATATCTGTAAATGACCTGCTAAAGTAATAAAACGCAACAATAACAAGTTTAATTTTTTATCTATTTATTTACAAATTTTTATTCTTATAATATAAACATTTACTTAATAACGGGTTTAATTTTGACTACTTAATATATGTTCAATATTATAATGACCATGAGCCAATGTATTACAATTATCTGGTAAAATATATCTCTTATCATCCTTATAATTAAGACTTATTTTATTCATAATTTCAGTATAGAGGATGTGCGACCTACTTCGAATAACTCGCTGGGATCCATAAAATGTTTTTTTATATTTTATACATTCTATATAATCTTCATGATTCAGTTTTTTAATAACTGATTTCTTAACTCCTTTAATTTTTTTTATACATTCGTTTTCGTTTCCTTCCTTATCAACTAAACAAGAGTATGCCTTAGCCTTCAGTCCAGCAAAAGAAGGCATAACCCTACCTGCATGTTCATCCTTCATTTTGCCAGGTTCCCTATTATTAGCTTGAACTATATTAAATTGGTTTCCTAGTTTATAATTTGAGGTATCAAATCGTTCAGGATTTTCTTTTATAGTTTCGTAAAAGTCTTCCTCTGAAGATAAAATAAATGAATCTGTATCCATATAAATTATTTTCGAAGAAGGACTTTTAAGTAATAGAAAATTATAATAAAATTCATACATTAACCATTTAGATAATTCTAAAACAGCAACTCCTATGTATATTGGCTTATCATACATAATTTTTGATGGTGTTGATTCAATCGCTGCAAGATCTGTCCCAAATATCTCAACGCTATGGAAGTCATGTCTAGCTATGCGTTGCCTGAAGCCTGGCGAATTTTGTCTTGATTTATAATGTTTTACTAATACTATATTTCTACGCTTGGCGACATTTTCCATTGTTTTGCCGTATACTGCATTATTCATTAACTTAAAAAATTTTTTTTCAAAATAATTTTCGGCTATTTTTCTTTGATCAGTGCTTAAATCAATATAGGGCTTTAACTAGCATGATTGTGTAAAAGACAAAACCCTATGTATTTTTTTTACAATTAAACCATGCTGTATACAAAGTTGAAGCTGTTTTAAGTGGATAATGCATTCGCTTTTATTCGATAAATCAGCTATAAGTTTTTGCTGATAACTTTGTTTTCTGGACAGAAAGGCAAGTAGTTATGCGAGTCATGCCGATCAGTAGGATATTCTAAATCCACTTCTAATATATATCCTACATTTCCATCAGCAGAAATATTTTTGAAATCGAAAGATTCTAATTGATCATTACTTAAAAATTTAAATCCTGAAAGCGGTAAGGGTTGACTCATTGCCCAACCATATAAATTATTTGCATCAATATAGCTGAGGTAGTTATTTGGTTTACTTGAATCGAAGTTAGTTATATATTTATTATTAGCTATAGAAATTCTTTGGGTACATTGAGTTAACCCACCCCTTATCGCTCTTTTTAAAAAGTTGTACATGTCTCCGTCACTAATAAGTTCTAAATTTACATTAGTATACTTGAGCATAGCATCCCAAGATATTAACGGTGCTGTAACATAGTTAATAGGGTCAAGCTTATAAATTTTCTGACAAATTTTTCTAAAATTTTCGAAAACATCGGTCAAAACTAAAACATCACTTTCTAAATAAAGTTTTATATAATCTTTTATAGTATTACAGTTAAAAGTTTTCCAAAACTTTTGTGCAAAATTGTAATCATCTATACTACAATTTTCTTCGCTGAGAGAATTGTAAAAACTATCAATGTCAGGAAGCTGGGTATCCTTAAATTTTTCAAAACTATCTAAATAGTCGTAAGGGAAGACAACAATTTACAATTTTTATGAATGGGACCCATGTATTTTCCAGAAAATTGATCAAAATATTTGTCCAGATCGTCAGCGTTTATTTCCTTTTCACAGGCACAGCAATTTCCTTCCTGTTCATGGATTGTGCTAGCAATCGGGTTTTTGGGGGTCGACCAGTACATGTAAAACAAGCTCGTAGTTTTTTCCTTTAGTGATTTGCAGAATTTTTGTATGCAGTCAGCGCCTATAAAATTATACAAAATTTGAATTAGTTTTTAAAATACTAAGAAATTAATTATTTATTGTTTTTACATACCTTCATATGTCCACAATTCGTTAAGATCCGGATTATATTTATGTGCTATATAAAATGATACGGCACATGCAGTATGCTTCTGCACTTTTGTTGTTGACGATGTTGAAGACGAATTTAGGCATGTTCTATAGTTTTCAAGAACAGCCTCAATATCGGCATATATCACCACCGGAGGAGATAATTTTTTATGAAAGCCCTTGAATGAAGTTGTAGTGTTTGGTTCAGAGTAAAACGAGGCCACTTTTCCGCATTCAAACTGTAGACAGTTATCACAAAAATATCCTCCTGATTTTGCCTTGGAATGCTGTGAGTAGCATAATCTTTTTACACTTATAATGTAAGCGTAATGCATACTGTCCTGGTTTACGTTATTTATTCCCAATATATTGATCTGGTTGGTTTGAATACATTTGGTTCTAAACGTTGGGCCGATAATTTTATCACCATCAGCGTCGATCTCATAAACATTTATACTGAAGTCTTTATTATTTTTCTCGAAATGGATAATCCCTTTATTCGTTATTGGGAACTCGATTCCTCAAAAATCCAATCTTATTCCGTCATATACAATTATTTCATTATTAATATTAATGTGGTAAGTTGTGGGCTTTGTCATTTTCTCTCGTGAATACTTTTTTTGCTTTGCTGTTATAAAGGTAGCACTCTCATGAGTTTTGTTAGCTATGAATGCCAGTATGCACCATTTGAAACAAAATACGTCAGTATTCTGTACGTTTATAAGTGCATTTCGGGCTCTTATATTCTTCGGGGCCTGAATGTATCCGCTAGCAGGAATGTTTTCTAGCTTTATTATAGTAATTTCAAAATAATTGAAATTTTTTATTGCCCAACCAGAGTCTTTTTCTTGAAACTCACTGCTCGATGCTAGTAAGCTATCTACTGCCATATTAAGTTCATCGATAATGCTTTCATTTTGGTATACAGATTTATAAGATGTCCCAAAATGTTTTGTTGTTTCAACAGTAACTCCTGTAGCAGGATTGCTACGTCGTAGTATGTATGTATGTGTATGTTATTGTATTCCTTCTAGATCAGTCGTGTAAGTTCTAAGAATAAGTTGTTGTTGTTGTTGTACGATGCCGCTCACTGTTCTCTAACTCTCTCTCTCAATCTCATCGCTCTCACACTCTCTCAGTGAATCGGGGGTTGATGCGGATCGTGAGCTGAGAGCGAGAGTAGTTGAACGCCGACCGTGATCCTGAACAGACCAAATTAAATTAAATAAAAGAAAAGACTAGAAGTCATATTTGTGTTGGTGTTTAACTTCAGGGGAATACGTTATACCCCTACAAAATCAGAAGTGGGCCGATCACGAGCCAATTAATTACAAAAAGTAAATAAAATGGAATTAAATAACGCTTCGATCGAACAATTAAAAAGGTGGTTGAGTGTGTTGAAGCTATCAACAACCGGAACGAAAAAGGAATTGATCTTACGGTTAAATAAAGTACCAAAGGAAGTTCGTGGAAAAGTTGACGAAATGGCGAAACAAAAAGGAGATGAAGACGGCGATAAAAGTAAGGGTAATGATTGCAGCGACGAAATTTTCGAAGACGGCGGCGGAATTTTCCAGAAAGAAGGCGGCGGCAGAAGTAATGGCAAAGACGGAGACAAAAGTAATGGCAAAGACGGCGGCATTCAGAGCTACGACGAAGAAGACGGCGAAAAAAGTAAAGGCGAGGACGGCGGCATTGAGAATTACAGCGAAGAAGACGGCGAAACTAACGGTGAAGATGATGAAGCCAGTGACGAAGTGGCTGGCAGCATTCTTAGAATTAGAGGCAAACGGAGCAACGGAAAAGGCGGCGAACAAAACGAAGACGGTGGAAGGAACGACAATTATGCAGAAGGCGACATGCACAACCAGGCTGGAGACCAGTCTAGAAACGCAAGAAGCAGCGAACGTAAAGCGGCGGTGGAAAATTTTAACGAGAGCATCGACGTCTCGTTGGGCATGGCAACACAGGTGTTGAGTGAGTTTTCTGGCGAGTCGTGTGCCCGCAAATGGACTACTCAATTGCAAAATATCGCGACCATTTACGGAATAAAAGGAAAATTTGTAAAGATGCTAATGTTGAGCAAAATAAAGGGAAAAGCTTATGAGTGGCTGCACGCAGATGCAGACCGCGTGTTGCTACCGTTGGATGACCTAATGGCAGAGCTGATCTCAACGTTTAGGGGAAAATCATCGAAGTTGGAGATACGACGCAAATTCGAAGGGCGCAAATGGAAAAATAGCGAAAGTTTCGGGAGTTATGTCGACGATAAGATAATGCTTGCTCAGGGCATTAATATTGATGCAGATGAAATGTTGAGCTGCATCATTGAAGGTATCCCCAATCAAGGGCTACGCAATCAGGCGCATATTCAATGCTTTGTGGATGTTGGGCACATAAAGAGGGCGTTTGCGGATGTAAGCTTGCCAAAGCTATATGGAGTTGGCAGGCCGACTACATCAACGGATCCCAAGGACAGCAAGGAGACTCGTTGTTTCAATTGCAATGCCAAAGGGCATTGGGCGTATGAGTGCAGGAAGTCGAAACGGGAGAAAGGATCATGCTATGCGTGCGGAGAGATGGGACACTTTGTTGCGAGATGCTTGAAAAACAAAAACAAGAACGAGGGCGAAAACAAATATGTAAGATATGTTGAAATTAATTTTGTTAACGATTCTAATACCAGGTTAATTGCAGAATGCCTCATAGATACAGGAAGCCCAATTTCATTTATTAAAATATCCAAAGTGCCAGAAGACATTTCAAAATTACCAGTTTTAAGTTCATATTATGGTTTAAACAAAAGTTACCTAAAAACTTATGGAAAAATACTATGTTATGTTTTGAAAAATTTAAATAAAGTACATTTTAATTTAGTTGTTGTGGCAAATGAATCTATGAGTCATGATGTAATCTTGGGACGAGATTTTATGGATGCTTGTAATCTAAATTTGAACCTTGACACTTTGAAAATGGTTACGGTTGAGAATATTGAAAATCCTTCTGATGTTAGTGATGAAAAGCAGATAGTTAGCGACAATGTTAGTGATGAAAAGCAGATAGTTAGCGATGATGTTAGTGATGAAAAGCAGATAGTTAGCGATGATGTTAGTGATGAAAAGCAGATAGTTAGCGATGATGTTAGTGATGAAAAGCAAATAATTGGTGATGTTGTTAGTAATGTTAGGAATAAAAACACAAATTTTAGCGATGTTAATTATGGAACTAGGGACAGCAGGGAAACAAATAAAGAAAATTTTAGTAAAATCAGAGATGAAGAAGAAGCTATGAATAAAAATTATATTGAGCCTGAAATAAACCTAGTGGAAAAGGAATTATTTAATATAAATTTAACGGATGAAAGTGTAGAATATAAAGTTGGTGATAATGTGAATTATAATGTTAGGTGTCAGTTTGTTAGGATGGTAGAGAGTTGTTATGTAAATAAAGAAAGGCCAAAGGAACCGGAGGTTAGATGCGAAATGAAATTGAGATTAGAGGATTCAAAACCATTCAGTTGTTCGCCCAGACGTTTAGCTTACACAGAGAAAGAAAAATTACAGGTGATATTAGACGAATACTTAAGGGAAGGAATTATAAGGCCGAGTGAGTCTGAGTATGCATCTCCAATAGTGTTAGTTAAAAAGAAGTCAGGCGACTTACGACTATGTGTAGACTACCGAAAGCTTAACAAGACTATGGTGAAAGATAATTATCCGTTACCTTTGATTGACGATTTATTAGATACATTAGTAAATAAAACAATATTTTCGAAATTGGATTTAAAACATGGCTACTTTCATGTATTTGTGGATAGTGAATCGATAAAATATACCTCATTTATGACGCCTTTAGGACAATTTGAGTTTATGCGGATGCCAATGGGGCTAAAGAATGCACCAGCGGTGTTTCAACGATTTATCAATAAGATTTTTGCAGATATGATAAGGGATGGTAAGGTAGTTATATACATGGACGATATCATGATTGCGAGTAAAGAAATGCAAGAACATTTAAGTGTTCTTAGAGAAGTTTTTGATCGATTAGCAAGGAACAAACTAGAATTAAGAATGGACAAGTGTGAGTTTCTACAAGCAAGTGTACAATACTTAGGATTTTTGGTAACTAGCAAGGGAATACAGGCTAACGACAAAGGAATAGAAGCTGTTAGAGATTTTCCCGTTCCAGACAAAGTACACAATGTTAGAAGCTTTCTAGGCTTGTGTTCGTATTTTAGAAGGTTCATTAAAGATTTTTCGATAATCGCTAAACCTCTATATGAATTGTTGAAAAAGGATAAAGAATTTGTATTTGAAGAAAAGGAATTGCAATGTTTTGAAATGCTTAAGAAAAAATTAGTGGAAGCTCCAGTGTTGGGATTATATTATTACAAGGACGAGGTAGAATTGCATACAGACGCCAGCGCACAAGGTTTTGGGGCAGTTTTGCTGCAAAGGAAAGAGGATAAAAAGCTTCATCCTATATTTTATTTTTCAAAAGCAACAACAAAAGACGAAGCAAAGTATCATAGTTTTGAACTGGAAACGTTAGCAATAATTTACGCTCTTAGAAGATTTAGAATTTATGTGCAGGGCAGACGATTTAGAATAGTCACAGACTGTAACTCACTGACGTTGACGTTAAACAGAATTGAGTTAAACCCTCGTATTGCACGGTGGGCATTAGAATTGCTAGAGTATGACTTTGAATTAGTCCATAAATCGGGAAAACTTATGCAACACGTTGACGCTTTAAGTAGAAATACACACATAATGGTAGTTGAAACGAATAGCTTTGAAGATAATTTAATTATTTGTCAAGCGAAAGATGAAAAATTAAAAGATGTTAGAAAAAGGTTAGAAAATGAGGAAGATAAAATGTTTGAGATGAGGAATGGAGTTATATATAGAAAGTCGAATAATGGAAAGCTGTTATTTTGTGTTCCAGAAGAAATGGAGGAAAAGATATTATACAAATATCACAATGAATTAGGTCATTTAGGAAGAGATAAAGTTATGGACGCAATTCTTAGATCATATTGGTTTTCGAATATGAAAGAAAAAGTGGTTAGACATATTCAAAATTGTATAAGATGTGTAGCATATTCGCCAAAGTCAGGGAAAGGGGAAGGACTGTTGCACAGTATACCAAAAGGAAATGTGCCATTTGAAATTATACATATTGATCATTATGGACCGGTTGATAATGGAAGAGCAAAGAAACATCTCTTTGTGGTTATAGACGGATTTACTAAATATGTTAGGTTATACGCAACAAAAACGACGAACACAAAGGAAGTTATTATAGCATTGAAAGACTACTTTAGGTCTTACAGCAGGCCAACTTGTATAGTTTCGGATAGGGGAAGCTGTTTTACGTCGGAAGATTTTGGAAAATTTATGGAAGAATGTAATATTAAACATGTCAAAATTGCGACTGGGTCACCTCAAGCGAATGGACAAGTAGAAAGGATTAATAGAATTGTGGGACCAATGATAGCTAAGTTAGCAGATCCAGAAGAGAAAATTCATTGGGACACAGTTGTGGAAGATGTTGAGTTTTCATTGAACAACACGAAGCAAAGAAGCATAGCACAAATGCCAAGTAAAATGTTGTTTGGAATCGAGCAGAAAGGAAAAGTTATTGATGAATTGAGACAAAAGTTAGAAGAATTAGATAATGTTAGTGATGTTAGAGATTTAGACAAAATTAGAAAAGATGGTTCAGAAGCGCAAAGAAAATTACAAAAAGACAACGAACAGAGATATAATGAAAAAAGAACAAAGAGTTCGGAGTACAAAGTAGGAGACTATATCATGGTAAAAAATTTTGATAGCTCAGTAGGAGTCGCAAGAAAGCTAATACCTAAACACAAGGGCCCTTATGTTATAGATAAAGTTTTGAGGAATGATAGATACTTAATAAAAGATGTTGAAGGTTTTCAATTATCGCGTTGCCCTTATCAAGGTGTCTGGAGTAGCCAAAATATTAAGCATTGGATTGGAAAACGAAAATAAAGTTGTGAATATATCTAAGAATTTGTAAATACAAAACTAAATTATAGAAACTAAGATAAATATAAGCAAAAAAAAAAAATTAATTGTAAATTAACACAAGATCAGGGGATCTTAAAATGTCAGGACGGCCGAATTGTAGCAGGATTGCTACGTCGTAGTATGTATGTATGTGTATGTTATTGTATTCCTTCTAGATCAGTCGTGTAAGTTCTAAGAATAAGTTGTTGTTGTTGTTGTACGATGCCGCTCACTGTTCTCTAACTCTCTCTCTCAATCTCATCGCTCTCACACTCTCTCAGTGAATCGGGGGTTGATGCGGATCGTGAGCTGAGAGCGAGAGTAGTTGAACGCCGACCGTGATCCTGAACAGACCAAATTAAATTAAATAAAAGAAAAGACTAGAAGTCATATTTGTGTTGGTGTTTAACTTCAGGGGAATACGTTATACCCCTACACTCCTTCGTCTGTTTGTTTAATATAGGTACCATAAACTCTTAGGTTGAATTTAATGGCTCTATATTCTATCATGCAATGCTTTATAATTTCAATTATATTTTTTTGGCAAAGCTGATAAAAATCTTTTAAATCAATAGTGTTTTGGACTGTACTATTGATTCGATATGATTTAACAGGAAAAAAGTTTGAGAGTTAAGAAGAATTATGTTTTCATTATTTTTTACTTCTCTGGCTGATGCTTATCGGTCAATATATGTTGACGTTCCCTTGATGCAAGATATTTATCACCACAAGTAGGACGTAAAAGTTCTAATTTTAAATCAATTTTATTTTTGGTAATCTTAGCTTTTTTCCATGTTTGAGTACTTCCTTACCCTCATCCATTCTCATCCGTTTGAGAGCACTTGATGATGTTGTGGGATGATCGTCCAAATGATTTGGCCTTCTTTTTTGTGGTTGCCGTTTTTCAACATTCATTAAAACATTGAAGGCATTTATAGGTCCATTTCAATTTTGATAGTGCTCGTTAAATTCATAATTTTGAACTAAGGTAGAGCATAAGTCACACCTTATTTTTGATTTACACATTAAAACCTCGAAGGCATTCCGAGGCTTTGAGCACTGAGCATAATGAGTTTCAAACTCACTCATCTCCATATTTTTGGTGCACAAATCACAAGCAACGAATGACTCAATTTTTAGGGTTTTGGTTTTAATATTTTTATTCAAAAAATATATTGTTATATGTTGTAATGTTGTTAACAATTTTCACCCACTCGTTATAAAGGTAAAAAGCACGATAATGTTGTTACCAATTTTCACCCACTCGTTTAAAAGGTAAAAAGCACGATTAGAATTGTTAGGCGCGATTGCAAGGACCGATGTGGATCTAATTATTTTATTAGAATACAGTACTGAGGCATTTGAAGAACTGATCCTGAGCAATTTGAGTGGTGTCATTTTTATAGTCCAGAATGTTCACTTAACAGGTTGACATCTACAGGGAGTGCATACAGGCATGTTTTACTCCTAGAACCAATCTGATTGGTTCTCGAACAAGGAGCAGCCCAATACCCCAGTAGAATGGTTATTAGAAGGAAAACGAACACAAGGATTGATAACAAGTTACCGGGGGTGAACGTGGTGTAGGAGGGGTCTGGATGTAGGTAAATATCGAAGGTGTGCAACTTCGACATAGGTTAAGGAAAGGCAATCTCTGTGTAAGCAAGATATGAATAAATGGTCAGTTAAAGTCGGGCCAGCATTGGCATATGATGTCGCGAAAAAAAAATTATTTTTCACTTAAAACTTTATAAATATTTTAGGTTCAAAAAATTTTGATAAAAATTAATTTTGAGATGTCTAAAAATTTGGCCGATTACCATGAGTCTTACAATTTTGGCTTGGCAGGATTGAATTAATTAAATAGACGTGCTACAGGCAGCGCTCTAGAATATAGTTTACCCAATCGCCGTGATCGACAGTCCACTTCCTGGACAAAGAAGACTTCTCCTTTTCTTCGCGTTTTGCCTTGCAAAATCACAGGAAGCCACAATATGCCGCTTTGAGGGCAGGTGCCTGTCCAAAGTAGACTCAAGGACTCAAACGTGTCGGAGTGCTTTATTAAACGGTGAGGTTGAGCGTTTAGCTCCTTCAACGAAAAGGTAGCATGTCTAGATTTGGCAGGACAAAAAATGATAAACCACCTTAACGCCCAGGCTTAGGGTAGAGTGGTCCGAAACCGACCCTCTAATTGTAATCAATTGAAAAATTGTTAAAAAATGTTTTATTCCTTTGGTATATATGTGGATGCTTTAAAGGAAACCGTTACCTACATTTTGAGCCGCTAAACATATTTTTCGGATCGTAATTGTTGAAGGTGACGTGGCCGTTATGAAATTGAGCAATTCGGCCGTATTAGAAAAGCATGGTCCGAAACCGACCCCCCCATGGTCCCATTCCGACCTTCTATTTCTTAAGAAAGAAAAGAAGGAAATTACTACTTTAAATGCACTTTTCATGTTTGAAGTGAAACACAGCAGTTGTAGAATAATTTTATATTCATATTTTGTACTTTATTTTTACATGAAACCTATTTATTAATTATATTAGGTTTTTTCAGAGAAATGTTGAACAAAAATGAATATATAAAATGAAAGTTTTTTCCGCTTAAATCTTCGTCCCATTTCTGCAATAAACATGCGTTGGAAGTCAACCATGGGTGGATAAACCATATTAGACTCAAAGACACACTGGTTTCGGACCACCGTGTATTTTTTGGTAAATGATTTGCCGTTTACTCAAAACGATGCAAGCTATTTAAATTCAAAATCACGTTCAAAAGTCGTAGCTGTAACAAATCGAAAAAACTTACCTTCAAACTTTTGATGCCGAAAAGAAACACTGTTAACGCGTTTTACCTACAGCTCCAAAATGAATTTTGCGCCTGTCAAAACTGAAAATGCTTGAAAAACATAGGTGATGATACGAGAGGAAAATGGCGGCATACTTCCAAATTGTCGGCAATATAGAAGCTTTCAAAAGCCACCACCGATACATTTTATGGTATTGGTATTATGGATCGGTATTGCTGCCATTGGCAGAGGTTAGCACCATTCCCGTCTGTACTGCCATGCTCAATGGCCTTGTTTAGTTTTAATCGCTTTTGTTTGTCTTTATCTTCCTTTGTATCTATAGGCAGTATTTGAAGAGAAAAATCAAACAATCAAATGTACCGTCCAGCTGGCTGACCACTGTCTGTAACCAAAAATCCATTTTTCAAAAGTCGTTAATATTAAATTCTTATGGTGACATAGTGTTGGGAAAACCTCAAGATTCGATGTTGCGTAACAGACATTTTGATTTTAAATATAGACTGTTTTCAAAAAAAAAAAAATCCTCTTAAAATTATTAAAATAAAGGCACTAAACTAAGTTTTTATAAAACAAGACGTAATGGCATTGAAAGAGAGTCGTTTTTACTATATGTTTGTGGTTACCAATTGTTTGATTTGATGGAGCTGTCCCTGCCATAGAGCGTTTTTCAAAGCACATTTAAAAATAAAAACTTACATTTAAATAGAGATAAAAAGTGAGTTTAACCCAGTTTCACCTTAATATTTCCACTGAGTTGTAGGCACTTCAATTCTTCTTCATAAAAATGTAATACTAAAGTGCAGTTTTGCGCACTTTTGTCTCAATTTTTCTTTCAACTTCACAACCTCAGATATGGAATTTTGCGAAACTTGGAGTTCTGCTGTGACCAAGAGTAAAAAACAAATTTCCCACAGTGAAAATAGAGTAAAGAAGATATCGACAGGCCGGCCGTCATTGAACTTTATTTTTTGTTGAGATAAAGAACTCAGAGAAGAGCGGGGTTAAGTTTAGTATGATCCACAGCTGGAAATAATAAATTAGTAACCCAATCAGCTAGTAGGGCTTAGCGTATGAGCCTTAATTCAGATATGGCATACAGTTTAAAAAGCTCTGATGAGAATTAGGATAATACTGAACACGAGCCAATTCAGTTTAATGATGTGGAACTTGACACCGAAGATATTACAATAACAAGGAAGCACGCTATAATCGACTGCCTCGACAATCAGATACCCTTTACTCTGCTTGACGGAGAAAAATAAAAATGGAGATATATAAGCAGCAAATAAATATTCTAAAGCACCATCTACCCGCTATTTTGGTATACTCGTATGTTATGTGGGCGGCAAAGAGAAAAAACATTTTATTTGGTCAATCGGTCAGTTAAAATTATTTTTTATCATAAAAACTGTAAGCGCTACAGATTTTCTCGGATTATGGGCGTTAAAGTGGGCGTGGCACCTCGCTGAAACAAACTTGCGCTGCGCAGGAACCCCAGGAATCTGCATGCCAAGTCTGACGGTTCTAGCTTTGTTAGTTTCCGAGATCACAGCGTTCATACGGACAGACGGACATGGCTAGATCGACTCGGCTAGTGATCAAGAATATATATACTTTATGGGGTCGGAAACGCGTCCTTCTGCCTGTTATATACTTTCCCACGAATCTAGTATACCCTTTTACTCTACGAGTAACGGGTATAATTATTCATATTTTTACATCCGAACTTCAAATACTTTTTCATTCATTTGTTGTCCCTGCAAGTGAATCGTCCCAAGGCAAATCACTTCAGAAAATCTGATTTTTTCCAATGAGTTTTAAACTATTTAAATATTGAATTTAAAATTCATACATATTTACTTCATTTTATTTAAATTGTTTTATCTAATTTTTCTGTTGAATTACAGTTATTGTTCGTAAATATACTTTTTGTTTTGTCAGTTTCTAAACATTTTCCGGGTCTTTGCAATCCTTGTCCAACGCACCTGAAAAAAGGGCATTTGGTAAAAAATAATTGTATACTTTTATATTTTCCTTTCCAAGCTATGTAGAACCCATTGCGGAATTTTTATTGGCACAAAACATTTCATCCAGCCACCTTCGGGTAACGGAACCAGAGTATTTTAAATTATGTTGCTGTATGATATAGTAGCCCGAGTTTGATAATATGTAATTCGAAATTCAAAACCAATAATAAAATGTTATTTCCAAGCGTAGGAGGTTATATGTTAAACAAGAAAGGAAGTTAACCGAAGTTTGTATACCCTTGCAGTTATAAAATAAATTCAGTAATTTTATTAAATTGAATTTGAAATTCTTAAAAATATAAAAATTTATATTCCCAATATTATAAGATAATATGTCAAAAAGCACCAAAGCTATTATTTGTTTCACATTATTTCCCACCAATTATCCGATCGTTCCTATGACAGCTATATGATACAGTCATCCGATTTTAATAAAATTTAGTTCGAAATTCAGATTACTAATTAAAAAATGTTATTTTCAAGCTTAAAAAACATCAAAGATATAATTTTTATTTCATGTTTTCCGACTAATTTTCCGATCGTTCCTATGGCAGCTATATGATATAGTCGTCCGATTTTGATAAAATTTATTCGAAATTCAAAACCAAATAAAAAATGTTATTTCCAAGCGTAGGAGGTCATAAGTTAAAAAATACCGATTGTTCCTATGGGAGCTATATGATATAGTCGTCCGATTTTGATAAAATTTAATTCGAAATTCAGAACTAATTTAAAAATGTTATATCCAAGCTATATGTTAAAAAACACGAAAGATTTTATTTTTTTTTTAAATTTTTTTCCCGATAGTTCCTATGGGAGCTATAGGATATAGTTGTCCGATCCGGCTGGTTCCGACAAAACATTTCATCCCGCCACCTTCGGGTAACGGAACCAGAGTATTTTAAATTTTGTTGCTATATGATATAGTAGCCCGAGTTTGATAATATGTATTTCGAAACTCAAAACCAATAATAAAATGTTATTTCCAAGCGTAGGAGGTTATATGTTAAACAAGAAAGTCTTCAAAAATGTGAAAGGCACTCTTCTAGCTTTAAAAGTGTTATCGTTATTACTAAGGTTTCGAATGGTACCTTAATCAACTTTTTAAATTGCTAAAGAAATTAAAAAGTGCGCAACTGTGCGCCATATTCTTTCACCCAAAATAATTTGTTTTTAATTTTAAAATGTTTTGCATTAAACTTAGAAGGTAAAATGTTTTTATTTTCTTTGGTTGCACTCTGTTAACAATACAAAGTACATACAAACAAATTCATGTATGGGCATTTTTATTTTATTTCAAACCTACCTTAGATTTTTTCCACTTAAACAATTTAAGGTCTTAAATCGACACGACCTATATGGGATATAGCGTCAGCAATGTCCCGATCATCGATATGAATTAAGTGGTGGTACTGAATTCCGGCGTCTAAAAACATATATCCATCAATTACAATTAGCTTAACTTTTTATTAACACAGGCACTTATTTACCTTTTAAATATTTTTCCAAATGGTTCATGCCAAAACTTAGCCAAAGGTCTTCCATTTTACTCGTACTTTTTTTTCTTTCATGAGGCGCTATCCACAGACACTATACAACACGTTTTCTAGAGCAGTGCTGAGTAACTGTGCGAACGCGCAATATGCATTGTGTGCGCACAGTTGCGCACTTTTTAATTTCTTTAGCAATTTGAAAAGTTAATTAAGGTACCATTCGAAACCTTAGTGATAACGATAATACTTTTAAAGCTAGACGAGTGCCTTTCACATTTTTCAAGCCTTTTCTATATAAAAACTATAAAATAATATGTCTGGAGCATTTATCAACACAAGTCTTTAAAATATACGACTATACCTTCATTTACAATTCATATACATTTGTACTCACAAAAATTTTTAAAATTCATGGTATTATATTTTTTTTAAAAAACTTTTGTATTTAGATTGGTTTTTTTAACGGTTTTTTAAAAAATCTTATTTTTTCTGTGTTTGTACGCTGCGATAGTCACCAGATTTTTACTTCGTTCAGAGGTGAGTTTGTTTGATTTTACATCACTGGAGCTAGGAACAATACTTGAAAAAAGTATATATATTTATAATAAGGATCACTAACCGAGTCGATCAAGCCATGTCGCAAACTACCAGAGCTAGACATTTTTGAGCTTCTAAGAAACAGTGCAATTATTATTTGGTCAGGTCCAACTTGTCACTTGTCATATGCTTAAAAGGTTTTAAGCTGTCAACAATTTTCAGGTAAAATGCAATAGGTTTAAGGCCCACGATGATCTTACATATTAGGCTGTTTGTCACCTAAAATGTGTTTACTCAGTTATGAGCTTAAATTTAACTTATAGTCCGTTTTTATTTTATAGGTCATGCGTTGCCTAAAATGCTGTCCATCTTTTTTCTAATTATGTTTTATTTGCGTGCTAAAAATAGATTTACTTCAACTGGGTAGATCTATAAAGATTTCCTAATCTTATTACTTTTCCTATATTATTAATTATATAAAGCCAGTAGCTATTAAAAGCGGTTGCGTAGGTTTTTTAGGCGGTTTTAAATGTACATATTTTGTATGAGTTGTTTTTAATTGCAAGCGTATACTCATCCCAGAATCAGTGTGTTTGGTATTCCACGGATCCCTCCCGTTTTATTGCATTTCAAATATTGTGACCCCTCGTGCTCGTTCTGAGAATGAGCAGGAGAAAGTGAACGTGCGTACCCACGAACCCGAATCTCACCCCTACCCTCGAGTCCTTGCTCATGACTGCTTGTGCGCGAAGGTGTGAAATTTTAATTTTGTGAGTTTTGTTCAAAATGTGCAGTTTTTATTTTAGGGCTTAAAAAATGTTTTCCAATGATACCAAATTTTTTTTTTATACCTAAATAAATACCCCCTCACTAAAAAAAAAAAATTTGGTATCATTGGAAAACTCCTGTAAAATCATATCGAATCAATAGTACAGTCCAAAACACTATTGATTTAAAAGTTTTTATTAGCAATGCCAAAAAAATATAATTGAAATTATAAAGCATTGCATGATAGAATATAGAGCCATTAAATTCAACCTAAGAGTTTATGGTACCTATATTAAACAAACAGACGAAGGAGTTACTTTTGAAACAAAAAAACATTTTTGGACATCATATAAATCTGTATACCAGAATGAAAGCATTATCGATGAACTTAATATGGCAGTAGATAGCTTACTAGCATCGAGCAGTGACTTTCAAGAAAAAGTCTCTGGTTGGGCAATAAAAAATTTCAATTATTTTGAAATTACTATAATAAAGCTAGAAAACATTCCTGCCCCGAAGAATATAAGAGCCCGAAATGCACTTATAAACGTACAGAATACTGACGTATTTTGTTTCAAATGGTGCATACTGGCATTCATAGCTAACAAAACTCATGAGAGTGCTAAAAAAAGTATTTACAAGAGAAAATGACAAAGCCCACAACTTACCACAATAATATTAATAATGAAATAATTGTATATGACGGAATAAGATTGGATTTTTCAGGAATCGAGTTTCCAATAACAAATAAACCCTTTAGTATAAATGTTTATGAGATCGACGCTGATGGTGATAAAATAATCGGCCCAACGTTTAGAACCAAATGTATTCAAACTAACCACATCAATATATTGGGAATAAATAACGTAAACCAAGACAGTATGCATTACGCTTACATTACAAGTGTAAAAAGATTATGCTACTCACAGCATTCCAAGGCATAATCAGGAGGATATTTTTGTGATAACTGTCCACAACAAACATCAATGCGGAAATGTGGCCTCGTTTTACCCTGAACCAAACACTACAACTTCATTCAAGGGCTTTCATAAAAAATTATCTCCTCCGGTGGTGATATGCCGATATTGAGGCTGTTCTTGAAAACTATAGAACATGCCTAAATTCGTCTTCAACGTCGTCAACAACAAAAGTGCAGAAGAATACTGCATGTGCCGTATCATTTTATATAGCACATAAATATATTCCGGATCTTAACGAATTGTGGACATATGAAGGTATGTAAAAACAATAAATAATTAATTTCTTAGTATTTTAAAAACTAATTCAAATTTTGTATAATTTTATAGGCGCTGACTGCATACAAAAATTCTGCAAATCACTAAAGGAAAAAACTACGAGCTTGTTTTACATGTACTGGTCGACCCCCAAAAACCCGATTGCTAGCACAATCCATGAACAGGAAGGAAATTGCTGTGCCTGTGAAAAGGAAATAAACGCTGACGACCTGGACAAATATTTTGATCAATTTTCTGGAAAATACATGGGCCCGATTAATAAAAATTTTAAGCCAAAGTACAAATTAAGTGATCCCTTCTTTCCTGTAGTATTTCATAACTTATCTAAATATGACATACATTTATTCATTACTGAATTAGAAGGAGACTTAAGCCCCATACCCTGTAATAAAGAGCTTTATATTGCGCTAATGCAGACAATTAAAATAAATTCATCAAATAGATATAAAATAAGATATATCGATTCGATTAGACTTTTAAATTCTAGTTTAGAAAAACTATCGAGCTACACGGAGGACAAAGATTTTAAAATTCTAAGTATTAAATTTCAGGGAGAAAAATTTAAGCAAATGCGTAGGAAGAATGTTTTCCCTTACGACTATTTAGATAGTTTTGAAAAATTTGAGGATACCCAGCTTCCTGACATTGATAGTTTTTACAATTCGCTCAGCGAAGAAAATTGTAGTATAGATGATTACAATTTTGCACAAAAGGTTTGGAAAACTTTCAACTGTAAAACTATAAAAGATTATATAAAACTTTATTTAGAAAGTGATGTTTTAATTTTGACTGATGTTTTCGAAAATTTTAGAAAAGTTTGTCAGAAAATTTATAATCTTGACCCTATTAACTATGTTACAGCACAGTCAATATCTTGGGATGCTATGCTCAAGTATACTAATGTAAATTTATTTAATGTATATATTAGAAGTGGATTTAGAATATCCTACTGATCGGCATGACTCGCATAACTACTTGCCTTTCTGTCCAGAAAACAAAGTTATCAGCAAAAACTTATAGCTGATTTATCGAATAAAAGCGAATGCATTATCCACTTAAAACAGCTTCAACTTTGTATACAGCATGGTTTAATTGTAAAAAAAATACATAGGGTTTTGTCTTTTACACAATCATGCTAGTTAAAGCCCTATATTGATTTAAGCACTGATCAAAGAAAAATAGCCGAAAATTATTTTGAAAAAAAATTTTTTAAGTTAATGAATAATGCAGTATACGGCAAAACAATGGAAAATGTCGCCAAGCGTAGAAATATAGTATTAGTAAAACATTATAAATCAAGACAAAATTCGCCAGGCTTCAGGCAACGCATAGCTAGACATGACTTCCATAGCGTTGAGATATTTGGGACAGATCTTGCAGCGATTGAATCAACACCATCAAAAATTATGTATGATAAGCCAATATACATAGGAGTTGCTGTTTTAGAATTATCTAAATGGTTAATGTATGAATTTTATTATAATTTTCTATTACTTAAAAGTCCTTCTTCGAAAATAATTTATATGGATACAGATTCATTTATTTTATCTTCAGAGGAAGACTTTTACGAAACTATAAAAGAAAATCCTGAACGATTTGATACCTCAAATTATAAACTAGGAAACCAATTTAATATAGTTCAAGCTAATAATAGGGAACCTGGCAAAATGAAGGATGAACATGCAGGTAGGGTTATGCCTTCTTTTGCTGGACTGAAGGCTAAGGCATACTCTTGTTTAGTTGATAAGGAAGGAAACGAAAACGAATGTATAAAAAAAATTAAAGGAGTTAAGAAATCAGTTATTAAAAAACTGAATCATGAAGATTATATAGAATGTATAAAATATAAAAAAACATTTTATGGATCCCAGCGAGTTATTCGAAGTAGGTCGCACATCCTCTATACTGAAATTATGAATAAAATAAGTCTTAATTATAAGGATGATAAGAGATATATTTTACCAGATAATTGTAATACATTGGCTCATGGTCATTATAATATTGAACATATATTAAGTAGTCAAAATTAAACCCGTTATTAAGTAAATGTTTATATTATAAGAATAAAAATTTGTAAATAAATAGATAAAAAATTAAACTTGTTATTGTTGCGTTTTATTACTTTAGCAGGTCATTTACAGATATCCATGAGTTGTGGCTGGAATCGAAACCGCTCCATTTTACAAGCACTTGATTATTTTTCCTTTTTATTATTTTCTCTACTAGGAAAGCATTTTTGTCTTTCACTTTTTGAAGTTCCTCTTTATAAAATGACCCATTAATAGGGGTACCCATATAATCTTGTATTTCATATGTTACGGGGTATGTAGACTTGACTTTTAAAACTTTAAAAACTTCTGTGGTCCAATTAGGTTCGTATCCCTTCATAAATGCTCCCTTGTATTTACTTATTCTAACAAAATCACCTACTAAAAATTTATGTTTTGGAAATATTTTTTGTATATTATATACCGATTTTAAAATAAACTCTTCATTTTTCGTGCAGACATCTATAGGCTTCATTTTATTTGTTCGGTGATATGAATTATTGTATTGATTTACGAGATAATTGATGTTATGAATCCACTTATATTTACCCTGCATACTAAACATTTTCCACATACGATTTTTTAATGTTCTATTAAAGCGTTCACATATAGAAGCCTTGAGATGCGTATAAGTATGATAATGATTTATATCAAATTTATCCATTAATTTCCTAAAAGTGGAATTAAAAAATTCTTTCCCTTGATCTGACTGAATATTCTTGGGTGTACCCTTTTTAAAAACAGATTTCATTGCCTCTGCTACATCCAGGGCAGACTTTGACTTAACTGCCTCGGCGTATGCATACTTTGAGAACGTGTCAATAACGGTCAGTAAATATCTAAAACCCTTATTTTCTTTCGAAAATGGTATCATTTCAACTAAATCAATTTGCCATGTGTCATTTATCCCTTTTTGAACGAACTTTCGCCGTATGAAGTTTTTTCGCGCTGCCTTGTGAATTTCATCGACAACCTGTTGTTTGCTCATCTCAAGGTGTTGATTTATCAGTGTTATTTTTTATTTGATGACGATGGTTGGTCAATAATGCTTGCTTATATACAAGAACATCCCTTTTTATTTCTGAACGCATTTTTTTTGAAATTTCAAAACATAATCGTGTTAAATCTATTTGCACATCCTTATCATAGATACCTTCCAAATCAGATAGTTAAATAACAAATTTTTGTAAAGATACACACTTGTAAAGATATATTACTTGCTGTCTTAATATGGAGTTCCAACATAAAAATGTAGTAAAAAATATCTAATAGCCTAATCTTAGTAATGATCTCCAGGACTCAGAATCAAACTCAATTTTGTTACCCACTGATTAATCACAAAAACGTACTGATTATCTGATTTCCTAAATCTAAAGTTACATTTTATGGAGTGCAAGCACGGATGATCAATAATTGTATCAGGCATCATGAAGTCATACTGGTCCAGTTTCAACTGAATAAATTTCTTATACGTAAGCAGTTGCATCCATTCGTCTTTGTCAAATCCAATGAAATTATTTTTACTTTGCATCCAAACCATCGCCCGCAGTTGATTAAAAAATCTCAACCAATGATGAACACAGTCGATCGTAATTCAAGCATTATAGTAGATTTTCAATATGTACTTGGTAACAACAAACAAGTTTTCGTTAAGGAGCTGGCGTTTATGCCTGCTGGAACTGTTATACCTAATTTTTTCCATTTCAAACCGCCATATAACATAAAAGATAATGGATAATAGAGCTCTTAAGCAGCAGCACCTTAACCAGCAGAACGTAAACGGATTGGATTGGTCAGGTGGAGATATTCCATACACAAGTCTTGAAGAAATACTCACACCACTCAATAAGTATCACACAGTTCTTGTTCGTGGTGAAATTAAAAAGAAGAAATTTTTTAAATTTTTTTTTAAATTTTTTACATTATCGATATAGATATTGGAAGAAGTTTAACTCAACTACCCAATTTGTTTACGAATTGTAGAATACGCAAGAAAAAACTTACACTTCGATGTTCATTAAATAATTTATTTAAGCTGTTAGTATTCTTAGAAAACACCAATTATGAAATATATAGTAATGGTGACACATGTGTTTAAAATTTAGTAAAAGGAAATTCATGGTCGTATCAGGTTGTCTCTTATTATGGATTCTTTTAAGAGATTTTTTGGAAATGATCCCCGTAAAAATCGATACACGCAACTTATTTATTGTAATTATTGCGGATCTGATGCTCATTTCGAGAAGAACTGCTCCAAGAAACGCGATCAAGAGAATATTAATAAAACCTAGTATAACTTAAAAACATTATATAAGCAATTAGTAATAATATAATATATTAAAATTCATTTCGAATAAAATAAATTTTTTTAATAAAAAATGATTACACAATTTGTACATCCTTTTACAATGCTTATTTGTGGACCCTCAGGATCGGGAAAAACAACCAATCTTTTAAATATTTCAATAGATCGAATTATTTGGTGTTATGCAGAGGAGAGTGCCAAGCCCAATTTCGAAAAGATTGAATATTTTAAAGGAGTCCCTGAAACAGTTGAAAATGAAACGAATGAACCAATTCTTTTAATAATGGATGACTTGATGATGGGAGCCTTTAATAAAAATGTGTGTGAGCTGTTTACAAAAGGATCACACCATAGGAATTTATCAGTAATAGTGGTAACTCAGAACATATTTCATAAATCTTCGCACACCAGAGATATTTCACTAAATACCAAATACATTGTTGCTTTCAAAAATCCTCGTGATAAGCTTCAATTTCAATGTTTAGCAAGACAAATTTACCCAGAAAACCCCACGGAGCTATTTAGAATATATAAAGAAGAAACGGAGCAACCTCACGGATATTTACTTATTGATCTCACTCAGGGCATTAACGATCTCTTAAGATTTAGATCTGACATTTTTAATTCAGAATATTCTGTGTGCTATTCAAATGAAAATGGTTTACAAAAAGAGCCTAAATCGCTTGAAAGCGAACAAACATTTATTGTATGTGCTCAAAAAGGCCGACAATAGACTACGTAAGGCAATTATAAGCAATAGTAATAGTGACCTGGTAAAAACAATAGTAGAGATTGTATTGAACACATTACAGGGAAACCATAAAGTTACTAAATCCCATCTTAATGCTCTAAAAAAGTATAAAAATGCATTGCGCTACCTTTCGTGCCCAAAACGTACATTAAACTCTAAGAGAAAAGTCCTTATTCAAAAAGGGGGATTTCTACCGATTCTAATAACTTCATTGCTTTCTGGAATTTTTGGAAAACTATTAAAAAATGATTAAGAATAAACATAATTTAAGCAAAGTAATTTTAATGCATCCTAACAGCTATCAGAAATTGATAAACAATGATAGGGGAAATGAATTAATAAATATAAAATTTTTACCAATATTAAATAATAACAAAATAAGTGATTTCGATAAATGGATCAAAATTCGTCAAGAATTAAGTTACTATCAAAACAAAAAACGTAATAAATCATGGAATTTTCAAAATGAACAAAAAGCGAATCCTATTACAACCAAAACAATTGAAGCCCAAACCACTGATTGGATTGATATAAAACCCAGCACATCAAAATCAACATCAAAGTACGATCACTCACGTCCGGAAAAATTTGAGTTTCCCAATTTACCACCTGAAAGTGATAATGAGGATTTTAGTTCAAATACAAAAGAAAATGTTGTTTCAGATAAACGAAAAGTGAGTGATACCTCTTTTTTAGATAGTGAAACAGATAAAAAGAAAATAGGATTAGAGAAACCAGTGCTCAAAGCGAAGCTTAATGAACGACAACGCAAATTCAAAGCAAAACTACAAAAATTGAAAACGGAAACTTTACCTTATCAAAATTTTAAATATGTAACAGGACGTGAAAGGTTAATGCGATCGGTTAGAACAAAAAATTCAGTACAAACTGGTAAAAATAAATTAAATTGGATTTCGTATCATTAACTTCCATAAATATCAAATATGGGTTATTTAATAGAGATTTTTATCACATTGTTAAGTAACGACTCAATAAATGTATTTCCTGACAACGTAAAGTGTGCATTTACAAACATTGTTAACATTCCAGAAGACATGAACGATGATTGGGAAGTCGGTATTTCAGATATATATCTGAATAATTACATTAAATACACCTAACCAAGATAAAAATGTCGTTGAAGAAACCGAGTTTGTTAGTCTTATAAATGCTGAAACATTTAGGTATAAAAATGTATCCGTTCAAACGAATATTCCTGAAAATGGATTGAATTTTTTTTACACTGACATAATAAAACCAAGGTCAGTAGATAGTAAAAGACCGCGATGTCTTCGTGTAATGCATTATAATGGAAAGGAAAGAAATATTCAATTTAAAAATATTGAATATTACCCTTTGGACATATGGTCGCCAAATGAAATCTCAATACTCATTACTGATTCCAATGGATATAAGGTACCATTTGAAACTTCAGCTGTTCCGATTTTCGTTACTCTTCACTTTAGAAGAAGAAGAAGGTCAGGACTATAAATAATGCATACCCAAATGTTATTTATTTAGAACCAAAATAGTCATCATGGTGAAATCTTATCAGGATTATTATGTAAATCAGGGTGGGGGGGTCTTAAGCAACATCGGAACTATTTACATATCTCCGCATATAGTGCAACAAGGACGAGGAATAGGAAATTTTTTCAGCGGTCTTTTTAATTACATAAAACCACTTTTTCTTTCGGGCATAACTGCTATAAAAAATCAGGCTGCTGAGACTGGTAAGGCTGTAATCAATGAATTTGGGAGAAAGCCTTTAAGAAATATAATTCAAGAACAAAGTAAAATTGCTTTAAAAAATCTTTCAAATAAAGCAACTGATAAAATTACCCGTTTTCAAAGTGGAAGTGGAAAAAGAAATAAAAGGCTAGGTAAAGGAAAAAACGACTTCATTATACATCTAACGACATCGTAAAACGCAAACCCAAACGCAACATAAAAAAAAATCAGCAAGAAATTTAAATATTAAAGATATTTTTATTTTTTAGATGTATGAAAAGTGAATTAGATTTGTTGCGGCACACACCACGCAAAGTTCTATTCTAAGAACTGAAGAAGTCTCATACAACCCAATTGCTTCTTTGGACGGTGCCTCTTCAATCGAATTTGTTTGCTTGGGAAATGGTGAAACGTATCGAGATTTATCAAGTGTTTATTTACCATTTGTTGTGCAACTTAAAAAAAATGATAACAACAGCACTGAAGGAAATGCTGTTGGTGTTGTAAACAATATTCTACATTCAATATTTAGAAGTTTTTAAACTGTGGGAGTGACGCATCTGAAAGTCACTTGGCCTCCCAAGGTTTTTTTTTCCCCAATCTGGAAGAATAACAGCAGGGACTCGAATGAAACCCTTAAAAATATGTTTCAAAATAGAAACAAGGTTGAGTTATTCGGAAAAGTTCATGGAAATATTTTCAATCAAACCATACTGCTTGTTAACAATGTTGATTTAAGAATAAATTTCAATATTGGATAAACAGCGTTTTATTTAATGGATACTGGTACTGAATCAAATTTTATTGGCTCATCATGTTTTACAAACAAAAAATGCTCTGTACCCATTCGCAAGGTTGAAGTCAAATCATTTACAATATATCCGGCAACAACACACTGTCGATAGACAACGCAGTTATTGATCAAATACCAAATTTTCTGGCCTTTTGTATGGTTAAGAACCGCTCATACTCAGGAAACCGAGGCTTAGACCCATTTTAATTTTAACATTTAAAAATTCTCCGCTTTAACCTATTGGTTAACGGAGTTCAAGTTCCTTCCCAGGCTCTGGAGTTCGATTACTCGAACGCTGAAAAGATTCAAAGCTCAAGAGGTTATAATATGCTTTTTAGATCATGTGGAATTAAACATTACGATCGTGGACTACAAATTACCAAGGAAATGTTTGATTCAAACAGTTTTATATTAGCCTTTGATTTAACTGGTGATCAATCAAATTCAACTATATGTTCAAATTTAATCTCTCAAGGTACTATAAGAATCGAAGGAAGATTTTCGGAACCACTTGCTGAAGCAGTTACTTGCTTGGTATACTGTGAATACGATTCAATGATTGATATTGATAAGCATAGAAATATACGCTCTTTTAAAATGTATACTTTACAAATTGAACATTTTCTTTCTAAGCATTCAAAGACAAAATCTATTATTGAAGGATCTTTTCCTTCTGATAGGTTACCAAAAACTATTTTAAAGTATCCCGCACTAATAATTTTTAATATTTTTAAAATCTAACGCTTATAAATTTTGTTTTAATAAGCAACAACTGCAGGGATACTTTTCTAACACTTGCGGACATTATTGTATGCTGTTCGGTCTTTTTAAAAGTAAAAAGAAAACACTAAATTCTTTTTTAAGAAAATTCAAGAAAAACGACTATTCATTTAATGATAAATTAATAATAAAAATGTTTAAGAACCATTTTAAAAAATAAAAAACATACATATACATATATATTTAGGTAAAATTAAATCGTTTTATTTATGGTTTTGGAGCAATACGTTTGTTTAACTTATAATATTTAATCATTAGACTAAGGGCTTCCTCTTTCAGTGCAGGCAGCATATGACACTGACATGTGTCTCGTCCAGATGAGGCATCATCGTCGCTCCAGGGACAAAGTTTATAATGGAATCCAAACTTCGAATGGATCAACTCTTTTTCCTCTAAATCCTCCAAAGTAGCTTTTAGGAACTCCATCCTTTGTAGGTGTTGCTTGAAATGCATGCCTTCAAATTGCATCAAGAATAGTTCTATCTGTTGAGCGTACATTTTTAAGGAAAACTATTTCTTTTTGAGACTGATTTAAGACTGTTGTTGGATTTAAAAACTCAGCTCTTTATATTGAAGAATCTTATTTACTTTACTTATTTACTGATAAAAATTCAATTTGAGCACAACTAAATCTGTTCAGATCTTTTCCTTTATATACCATATGACTTATTCCATTCTCATTTAATTTCCTAAATGGTGTCTTTGTAGAAAATTTGTTCACATAACTTTTAGGTAGAAATATCCAAACATCTTTATCGTCCTTATCAGTTAAATACAGAGCTATTTTAGTTCCATATGGTGTCTTTTTCAGCTTACATCCAGTGATCTTATACTCAAATCCAATACATAGATTTTCAATTTTTGTGTAGCCAATCACAGGCTTCACGTCATTTAAGGTCTCTAAGAAGTCCTATAAAATACAACAAAATTAGGTGATAAAGTATTTACTTTTAATTTATATGCATACCATTATTGATCAGCGTAAGTTTGGATTCGTCGTGCACTAGTACCTAACTGTTGTATACTAATTCTTTAACCAGAAATTACATGGTCTTTTATACTTGTCAAAAACTATACACTTCTATCAATTCATAAGGAGTAAATGAGATAACAATATGTCTTCATTATATGCACCAAAATACTTATTCAAACTATGTAATACTTGAGAATAAAGTTAGAAATACATATCAGTATGTCTATCTCTTTTTATATTTATATAAATCTTTCAATAGCGTTAAAATAAAGTTAGTATATATAACGTAAGAATTGTCCCTCAAATGCTATATAAGATACATTTTTTAGAGAAAAGTCAGTTTATTTTTAAAAACATCGAAAAGGTGAAGTACCATTGCGAGTTGTGTTCAGAAACAAAATCCTTTACTACTCGCAGCGGTCTAAAAGCGCATACATTAAAAATACACAACTTCGCCTATCAGAAATCTAAATCCTCCTTTTATTATTGTTATTTCTGTCCTAAAGTACGGAAAATTTGGTTGCGATACGACTTTAATATGCATCGTCTATTGGTTCACAACGCAGAGTTAAAAAGTATTTGTAAGGCAAAGAAAAATTGTTCAATAAATAAAAAACAATTATAAGCCCTCAATTTTAAAATAGTTTTTACTTTATTTTTCTTTATGCATGGTGTATTTATAATTAAAAAGTTAAGAATCTAGGTCAAATAAAACATCTAGTAATGCGTCGTCATCTCCATCATCCAGCAAAGTTAAATAATGGTTAGTCGGTGGCGGTTGAGGTCCCATTCGTTCTTCAAACATGAGGTCGTCGTTAGGAAAAACCTCATCTTCTGGCCTGGATAGGTCGTCGTCCAATTGAAATTCCTGTGCGCACTGAAATACATCTTCACCTTCTTCGTGTGTGATAAGGGATTCCAAGAAAGACTGCGTTGTAGTCCCCAATGGAAACTGGCTCCACTCAAGAGACTCCAATCCTGGGTCCCTATTTTGGGTCGACGATGCAGCCGGTTGAAATACGCTTTGTAGAAGGCGATCAACCGAATCTTCTGCTTCGGAAACCTGCACAAGTTCCAGATCCGAGTTTTCGATTATTTCGAGATCAGAATCTTGCGTGGGTGGTAATTCCGGGTTGTCAATCTCAACCTCGTTTTCCGAATCGATAAATTCTACGGTTAGATCCATAGGTATGCAGTACTGAGGCATTTGAAGAACTGATCCTGAGCAATTTGAGTGGTGTCATTTTTATAGTCCAGAATGTTCACTTAACAGGTTGACATCTACAGGGAGTGCATACAGGTGTGTTGTACTCATAGAACCAATCCGATTGGTTCTCGAACATAAGGAGCAGCCCAATACCCTAGCAGAATGGTTATTAGAAGGAAAACGAACACAAGGATTGATATCAAGTTACCGGGGGTGAACGTGGTGTAGGAGGGGTCTGGATGTAGGTAAATATCGAAGGTGTGCAACTTCGACATAGGTTAAGGAAAGGCAATCTCTGTGTAAGCAAGATATGAATAAATGGTAAGTTAAGGTCGGGCCACCATTGACAGAAGATGTCGCGATGCAACCATTCGAATTTCCTAAGCCTTAAGCTAAAAGTAGCTATTTAAAGCGGTTGCCGAGGTTTTTAGGCGGTATTAAATGGATTTTGTATGAGTTGTTTTTAATTGCAAGCGTATACTCATCCCATAATCAGTGTTTTTGGTATTCCACGGATCCCTCCCGTTTTATTGCATTTCAAATATTGTGACCCCTCGTTATCTTCTGAGAATGAGCAGGAGAAAGTGAACGTGCGTACCCACGAACCCGAATCTCACCCCTACCCTCGAGTCCTTGCTCATGACTGCTTGTGCGCGAAGGTGTGAAATTTTAATTTTTTGAGTTTTGTTCAAAATGTGCAGTTTATTTTAGAACAGAGAAAATTATACCATTGGAAAGGGCTTGAAAAATGCTTTCCAATGACACCAATTTTTTTTTTTTTTTTTTTTATTTAGGGGGTATACTATTTACGGTAGCGGAGGTCATCGTCGTTTTTTGCCTTTTTCAGTCGAGTAGTGGGAATATACGGGAGCGGCGGTTTTCGCAGCGGAGGTTTGGACGCTGCCGAGACTGCCGCTGCGATGACCGCCGCTGCGGTCTTATACTCTAGTTTTTCTTATATGTTATACGATTCCTTTTGAGGAGTGTGTCTAGGAAAAATGAGCTGAAGAATCACTTTAATGTTAAAGTTGTATAAGACTTATAGGATCACTTTTTAGGGCTGAGGATATCGAAATTGTTTTTGTCTACGATAAAGTTAGGCGGGTGTGTATAGAAAAATTAGCTAGTGGAATCACTTTAAGGTTTATTATTATATGTTTTAAATTTCTTATTGGGAACACTTTTCAGGGTTTATATCTAAAGGCCACCCAATAATATTTATGTGTAGGATAAAAAGTTTAGTTTTAAGAATTTCTTAAAACGGTGCACTGAAGCGGAAAATTGTACCGAATTTCAAATTCTGCCTCCTCCCGTATATTCCCACTACTCGACTGAAAAAGGCAAAAAACGACGATGACCTCCGCTACCGTAAATAGTATACATTTATATTTATATATATAGTATACCCTCACTAAAAAAAAAAAAAAAAAATTTGGTATCATTGGAAAGCATTTTTCAATCCCTAAAATAAAAACTGCACATTTTTAACAAAACTCACAAAATTAAAATTTCACACCTTCGCGCACAAGCAGTCATGAGCAAGGACTCGAGGGTAGGGGGTGAGATTCGGGTTCGTGGGTACGCACGTTCACTTTCTCCTGCTCATTCTCAGAAGATAACGAGGGGTCACAATATTTGAAATGCAATACAAAGGGAAGGTTCCGTGGAATACCAAACACACTGATTCTGGGATGAGTATACGCTTGCAATTAAAAACAACTCATACAAAACACATTTAAAACCGCCTAAAAAACCTACGCAACCGCTTTTAATAGCTACTGGCTTTATATAATTAATAATATAGGAAAAGTAATAAGATTAGGAAATCTTTATAGATCTACCCAGTTGAAGTAAATCTATTTTTAGCACGCAAATAAAACATAATTAGAAAAAAGATGGACAGCATTTTAGGCAACGCATGACCTATAAAATAAAAACGGACTATAAGTTAAATTTAAGCTCATAACTGAGTAAACACATTTTAGGTGACAAACAGCCTAATATGTAAGATCATCGTGGGCCTTAAACCTATTGCATTTTACCTGAAAATTGTTGACAGCTTAAAACCTTTTAAGCATATGACAAGTGACAAGTTGGACCTGACCAAATAATAATTGCACTGTTTCTTAGAAGCTCAAAAATGTCTAGCTCTGGTAGTTTGCGACATGGCTTGATCGACTCGGTTAGTGATCCTTATTATAAATATATATACTTTTTTCAAGTATTGTTCCTAGCTCCAGTGATGTAAAATCAAACAAACTCACCTCTGAACGAAGTAAAAATCTGGTGACTATCGTAGCGTACAAACACAGAAAAAATAAGATTTTTTAAAAAACCGTTAAAAAAAAACAATATAAATACAAAAGTTTTTTAAAAAAAATGTAATACCATGAATTTTAAAAATTTTTGTGAGTACAAATGTATATGAATTGTAAATGAAGGTATAGTCGTATATTTTAAAGACTTGTGTTGATAAATGCTCCAGACATATTATTTTATAGTTTTTATATAGAAAAGGCTTGAAAAATGTGAAAGGCACTCGTCTAGCTTTAAAAGTATTATCGTTATCACTAAGGTTTCGAATGGTACCTTAATTAACTTTTCAAATTGCTAAAGAAATTAAAAAGTGCGCAACTGTGCGCACACAATGCATATTGCGCGTTCGCACAGTTACTCAGCACTGCTCTAGAAAACGTGTTGTATAGTGTCTGTGGATAGCGCCTCATGAAAGAAAAAAAAGTACGAGTAAAATGGAAGACCTTTGGCTAAGTTTTGGCATGAACCATTTGGAAAAATATTTAAAAGGTAAATAAGTGCCTGTGTTAATAAAAAGTTAAGCTAATTGTAATTGATGGATATATGTTTTTAGACGCCGGAATTCAGTACCACCACTTAATTCATATCGATGATCGGGACATTGCTGACGCTATATCCCATATAGGTCGTGTCGATTTAAGACCTTAAATTGTTTAAGTGGAAAAAATCTAAGGTAGGTTTGAAATAAAATAAAAATGCCCATACATGAATTTGTTTGTATGTACTTTGTATTGTTAACAGAGTGCAACCAAAGAAAATAAAAACATTTTACCTTCTAAGTTTAATGCAAAACATTTTAAAATTAAAAACAAATTATTTTGGGTGAAAGAATATGGCGCACAGTTGCGCACTTTTTAATTTCTTTAGCAATTTAAAAAGTTGATTAAGGTACCATTCGAAACCTTAGTAATAACGATAACACTTTTAAAGCTAGAAGAGTGCCTTTCACATTTTTGAAGACTTTCTTGTTTAACATATAACCTCCTACGCTTGGAAATAACATTTTATTATTGGTTTTGAGTTTCGAAATACATATTATCAAACTCGGGCTACTATATCATATAGCAACAAAATTTAAAATACTCTGGTTCCGTTACCCGAAGGTGGCGGGATGAAATGTTTTGTCGGAACCAGCCGGATCGGACAACTATATCCTATAGCTCCCATAGGAACTATCGGGAAAAAAATTTAAAAAAAAAATAAAATCGTTCGTGTTTTTTAACATATAGCTTGGATATAACATTTTTAAATTAGTTCTGAATTTCGAATTAAATTTTATCAAAATCGGACGACTATATCATATAGCTCCCATAGGAACAATCGGTATTTTTTAACTTATGACCTCCTACGCTTGGAAATAACATTTTTTATTTGGTTTTGAATTTCGAATAAATTTTATCAAAATCGGACGACTATATCATATAGCTGCCATAGGAACGATCGGAAAATTAGTCGGAAAACATGAAATAAAAATTATATCTTTGATGTTTTTTAAGCTTGAAAATAACATTTTTTAATTAGTAATCTGAATTTCGAACTAAATTTTATTAAAATCGGATGACTGTATCATATAGATGTCATAGGAACGATCGGATAATTGGTGGGAAATAATGTGAAACAAATAATAGCTTTGGGGCTTTTTGACATATTATCTTATAATATTGGGAATATAAATTTTTATATTTTTAAGAATTTCAAATTCAATTTAATAAAATTACTGAATTTATTTTATAACTGCAAGGGTATACAAACTTCGGTTAACTTCCTTTCTTGTTTAACATATAACCTCCTACGCTTGGAAATAACATTTTATTATTGGTTTTGAATTTCGAATTACATATTATCAAACTCGGGCTACTATATCATACAGCAACATAATTTAAAATACTCTGGTTCCGTTATCCGAAGGTGGCTGGATGAAATGTTTTGTGCCAATAAAAATTCCGCAATGGGTTCTACATAGCTTGGAAAGGAAAATATAAAAGTATACAATTATTTTTTACCAAATGCCCTTTTTTCAGGTGCGTTGGACAAGGATTGCAAAGACCCGGAAAATGTTTAGAAACTGACAAAACAAAAAGTATATTTACGAACAATAACTGTAATTCAACAGAAAAATTAGATAAAACAATTTAAATAAAATGAAGTAAATATGTATGAATTTTAAATTCAATATTTAAATAGTTTAAAACTCATTGGAAAAAATCAGATTTTCTGAAGTGATTTGCCTTGGGACGATTCACTTGCAGGGACAACAAATGAATGAAAAAGTATTTGAAGTTCGGATGTAAAAATATGAATAATTATACCCGTTACTCGTAGAGTAAAAGGGTATACTAGATTCGTCGGAAAGTATATAACAGGTAGAAGGACGCGTTTCCGACCCCATAAAGTATATATATTCTTGATCACTAGCCGAGTCGATCTAGCCATGTCCGTCTGTCCGTATGAACGCTGTGATCTCGGAAACTAACAAAGCTAGAACCGTCAGACTTGGCATGCAGATTCCTGGGGTTCCTGCGCAGCGCAAGTTTGTTTCAGCGAGGTGCCACGCCCACTTTAACGCCCATAATCCGAGAAAATCTGTAGCGCTTACAGTTTTTATGATAAAAAATAATTTTAACTGACCGATTGACCAAATAAAATGTTTTCCACGACCACTCTAACGGTTAAAACGCTTAAATCTCTTTGCCGCCCACATAACATACGAGTATACCAAAATAGCGGGTAGATGGTGCTTTAGAATATTTATTTGCTGCTTATATATCTCCATTTTTATTTTTCTCCGTCAAGCGGAGTAAAGGGTATCTGATTGTCGAGGCAGTCGATTATAGCGTGTTTCCTTGTTATTGTAATGTCTTCGGTGTCAAGTTCCACATCATTAAACTCAATTGGCTCGTGTTCAGTATTATCCTAATTCTCATCAGAGCTTTTTAAACTGTATGCCATATCTGAATTACCGCTCATACGCTAAGCCCTACTAGCTGATTGGGTTACTAATTTATTATTTCCAGCTGTGGATCATACTAAACTTAACCCCGCTCTTCTCTGAGTTCTTTATCTCAACAAAAAATAAAGTGCAATGACTGCCGGCCTGTCGATATCTTCTTTACTCTATTTTCACTGTGGGAAATTTGTTTTTTACTCTTGGTCACAGCAGAACTCCAAGTTTCGCAAAATTCCATATCTGAGGTTGTGAAGTTGAAAGAAAAATTGAGACAAAAGTGCGCAAAACTGCACTTTAGGATTACATTTTTATGAAGAAGAATTGAAGTGCCTAGAACTCAGTGGAAATATTAAGGTGAAACTGGGTTAAACTCACTTTTTATCTCTATTTAAATGTAAGTTTTTATTTTTAAAAGTGCTTTGAAAAACACTCTATGGCAGGGACAGCTCCATCAAATCAAACAATTGGTAACCACAAACATATAGTAAAAACGACTCTCTTTCAATGCCATTACGTCTTGTTTTATAAAAACTTAGTTTAGTGCCTTTATTTTAATAATTTTAAGAGGATTTTTTTTTTTTGAAAACAGTCTATATTTAAAATCAAAATGTCTGTTACGCAACATCGAATCTTGAGGTTTTCCCAACACTATGTCACCATAAGAATTTAATATTAACGACTTTTGAAAAATGGATTTTTGGTTACAGACAGTGGTCAGCCAGCTGGACGGTACATTTGATTGTTTGATTTTTCTCTTCAAATACTGCCTATAGATACAAAGGAAGATAAAGACAAACAAAAGCGATTAAAACTAAACAAGGCCATTGAGCATGGCAGTACAGACGGGAATGGTGCTAACCTCTGCCAATGGCAGCAATACCGATCCATAATACCAATACCATAAAATGTATCGGTGGTGGCTTTTGAAAGCTTCTATATTGCCGACAATTTGGAAGTATGCCGCCATTTTCCTCTCGTATCATCACCTATGTTTTTCAAACATTTTCAGTTTTGACAGGCGCAAAATTCATTTTGGAGCTGTAGGTAAAACGCGTTAACAGTGTTTCTTTTCGGCATCAAAAGTTTGAAGGTAAGTTTTTTCGATTTGTTACAGCTACGACTTTTGAACGTGATTTTGAATTTAAATAGCTTGCATCGTTTTGAGTAAACGGCAAATCATTTACCAAAAAATACACGGTGGTCCGAAACCAGTGTGTCTTTGAGTCTAATATGGTTTATCCACCCATGGTTGACTTCCAACGCATGTTTATTGCAGAAATGGGACGAAGATTTAAGCGGAAAAAACTTTCATTTTATATATTCATTTTTGTTCAACATTTCTCTGAAAAAACCTAATATAATTAATAAATAGGTTTCATGTAAAAATAAAGTACAAAATATGAATATAAAATTATTCTACAACTGCTGTGTTTCACTTCAAACATGAAAAGTGCATTTAAAGTAGTAATTTCCTTCTTTTCTTTCTTAAGAAATAGAAGGTCGGAATGGGACCATGGGGGGGTCGGTTTCGGACCATGCTTTTCTAATACGGCCGAATTGCTCAATTTCATAACGGCCACGTCACCTTCAACAATTACGATCCGAAAAATATGTTTAGCGGCTCAAAATGTAGGTAACGGTTTCCTTTAAAGCATCCACATATATACCAAAGGAATAAAACATTTTTTAACAATTTTTCAATTGATTACAATTAGAGGGTCGGTTTCGGACCACTCTACCCTAAGCCTGGGCGTTAAGGTGGTTTATCATTTTTTGTCCTGCCAAATCTAGACATGCTACCTTTTCGTTGAAGGAGCTAAACGCTCAACCTCACCGTTTAATAAAGCACTCCGACACGTTTGAGTCCTTGAGTCTACTTTGGACAGGCACCTGCCCTCAAAGCGGCATATTGTGGCTTCCTGTGATTTTGCAAGGCAAAACGCGAAGAAAAGGAGAAGTCTTCTTTGTCCAGGAAGTGGACTGTCGATCACGGCGATTGGGTAAACTATATTCTAGAGCGCTGCCTGTAGCACGTCTATTTAATTAATTCAATCCTGCCAAGCCAAAATTGTAAGATTCATGGTAATCGGCCAAATTTTTAGACATCTCAAAATTAATTTTTATCAAAATTTTTTGAACCTAAAATATTTATAAAGTTTTAAGTGAAAAATAATTTTTTTTTGGCCTAATCATAATACTTATTTTTAATAAAAAAATTGCAAGCAACTCAAAAGTGTGATTGTAAAATGTTTTCAGTTTGTAAGAAAAGAAAGTTCGTTACATCAACAGTAAAGAAATCGCAAAGGTTATACAGTTTTCAGTTTAACCAAAAACGTTTGGCGCTGTTTCTCAGATAACAAAAGAAACATTTTTTTTAATTGGGCAAAGTTTTTTAGCCTGATCCTTAAACTTTCATGATCCTTAAACTATTAGACTTACAAAGTGAGAAGAGTGAAATAAGCGTTTCGAAAATAATTTTTTTTAACTTAAGGTGTTTTAAATCTGGCATTTTTTGAACTGGTTAACCTATTTTTTATTTTTTAATCAATATAGGGGTGGTCAAATGTATTTTCACAAAATAAAAGTGAAATATACTCGTAACTGGAACTTTTGGCATCAATGGAAAACTAATTTAAATGCCGTTTGAATGATACACTACTTTTCTTAATCCATTCAGTACTTATAAAAAATTCCGAATTTGTGTGAAAGTCTACTTTAAAAATTTTTTCCTTCGTCTTGAAAATTCAAATTTTTTGATGCAAAAAGTTTGTTTTAACAAATTATTAGAATCTGCAAATAGAATTTTTCAAAAATAGTTTTTTTTTATATTTTTTATGATTTTTTGAAATTTCTTAGTAATAAGCACTTGAGCCACTTTTTCGCCTTTTTATACACCTTCTACGCCTTCTACACTAGTGAAGGAGGCGACCCTTTAAAATATTTATATTCTTGATCAGCGTCACTAGACGAGACGATCTAGCCATTTCCGTCTGTCCGTCTGCCCGTCTGTTTGTACGCAACTATCCTTTCAGTTTTAAAGCTATCGGTTTGAAACTTTCCCAAAAAATCTTGTTTCTGTTGCATGTAGTATATAAGTCGGAACCAGCCGGATCGGACAGCTATATCTTATAGCTCCCATAGGAACGATCGGGGAAAAAAATTAAACAAAGTTATATCCTCGGTGTTTTTTATACCCTTGCAGAGGGCATAATAATTTCAGTCAGAAGTTTGCAACGCAGTGAAGGAGACGTTTCCGACCCCATAAAGTATATATATTCTTGATCAGCGTCACAAGACGAGTCGATCTAGCCATGTCCGTCTGTCCGTCCGTCTGTTTTGACGCAAACTTGTCTCTCAGTTTTAAAGCTATCGGTATAAAACTTTCCCAAAAGTCGGATCGGATGATATAGTCGTAAAATTTAAATAAAATTTAATTTGAAATTCAGAACTAATTAAACAATGTTATTTTCAAGCTAATAAGGTTATATGTTAAAAAGCACAAAAGATATAATTTTTATTTAATGTTTTCCTACTAATTTTCCGATAGTTCCTATGGCAGCTATATGATATAGTCGTCCGATTTTGATCAAATTTAATTGGTGGTCGTGGAAAACATTTTATTTGGTCAATCGGTCAGATAAAATTATTTTTTATCATAAAACCTGGAAGCGCTACAGATTTTCTCGGATTATGGGCGTTAAAGTGGGCGTGGCACCTCGCTGAAACAATATTGGGCTGCGCAGGAACCCCAGAAATCTGCATGCCAAGTCTGACGGTTAGTTTCCGAGATCTAGCTTTGTTAGTTTCCGAGATCTCAGCGTTCATACGGACAGACGGACATGGCTAGATTGACTCGTCTATAGACGCTGATCAATATATGTACGAGTATATACTTTATTGGGTCGGAAACGTCCCCTTCACTGCGTTGCAAACTTCTGATTGAATTCATTATACCCTCTGCAAGGGTATAATTGTCCACTTATTATTAACTTTTGAAAAAATAATGAATAGAAAAAAAATTTAAATAAAATTTTTGTTGTACTGTCCCTGTAATCATCCTATCCTTATTTTACTATCCTTATTTTTATTATCCTTACTGTACTATCCTTTCTTTACTATCCCTAACTCTGCAGTATACATTTACATATTATTTAGCTGTTTGTTTTTGTTTAAAAAGACTAGCTTATCGACAACGCTCGATGATAGCTGCGTGCGACGCTCACTTATAAGTTGCCCAGCCTTAATGAATACTCTTTCAGGCTCACACGAAAATGCGGGAGCGCAGAAGTATTCTTTACGTATTCGTAAACGTAATATATATTCGGATATTTTATTAATAATAAAATTAAGTAATAAAATTAAGTACCACCACACTCACGAAAACATTAATGTCATCGATGTTGGCATCGATGTTTCTTCACCTCTACTCTATGGTTCCCTGGGCGGATGGGTATAGTGTGAACTTAACGGTACTTTGCACCAGTTAGAGGTTCAGATATGTTTGTCACAAATGTTTTTGCCTAACCCAAGTAGGCACTTCTGGGTCACGCCGCGGGATAAGGGGGTTATAGTGAGCGCCTTGTCCCTGTTCCGGGACGCTTTAACGGCAGGACGATCATGTAACGACGATGGACGGACGGGCGATGCGGGCACTGCGCTGAGGTTAAGCTATCGGAGGTTAGCTGCCTTTATAATACTTATAGTTTTGGGCGGCTTGTGGGCATTAGAATGGGCATGGCAAAATGTTTTTTGACGAGACCTGTTAAAATTTTGTTCTAGCATTATAGATACAGGGGCTACAATCTTTAGCGAACTTTGGACCTTCTGAAACAAACTTGCGCTGCGCAGGAATCCCAGGTACTCTACGAGTACCGGGTAAGCCAGGAAAAGGCAATGGAATTATGGAGGTACAAACTTTGTTCTAATATAAAATTGAAGATCAACGGCCTCCATGTGGTGTTCCCTGGATACCAGTTTAAACATAAAAAGGATGTGGAGTTCGGCAATCCGAAATTAGTATACCCTTACAGTTATAATTCTTAACTTAAATTCGAAATTCATAAAAATTATATACCCAATAGTATAAAATAATATTTCAAAAAACACAGAATCTATAATTTGTTTCATATTTTTTTTCCCACCAATTTTCCGATTGTTCCTATGGCGGCTATGTTATACATTCACACGTTTAGATAAAATTAAATTCGAAATTCAGAACTAATTAATAAGTGTTATTTTTAACAGAGGAGTTTATATTTAAAAACACCAAAATATAGTTTGTTAAATTTTTTTATTTTTCCTAAGGGAGCTTTCGACGTATATACTACCTGCAAATTAAAGAAGACCTTTGGAAAAGTTTCATTCTGAGAGACTAGTTTGACTAAAAATGGACATGGCTAGATCTACTCGTCTAGTGTTGCTGATCAAGAATATATATATATAATATATGGGGTCGGAAACGTCTCCTTAACTGCGCTCCAAACTTCTGACTGAAATCATAATACCCTCTGCAAGGGTATAAATATATAATCGAAAGCAAAATCGAGTGACAGAAAATATTATTGAATGCGAATATGGTTTTTTGAATTTTATTAAATCAGACCCGGGAATGTTATAGTCTGTCTGTTGATGCACTTCCAGCAGTACAAACATGTGGCCAAACAATACCAAGTACGTGCTTGTTACGCGCGGGGCACTATTATCAAATTGGGCAAACAATGCGAGTTCGCGAAGAAGGTATATAAAGCAAAACGCTGACCATTCACGACTGCAAACGCTCAGAGGGCTCTTGAAATTGTACATACAACTCCAAGGCAACGTAAAATACATAAAAATTATAACAAAGGAATATAGAGCTAATAATAGGATTAATTCTTGGTCTTAACTAAGAATATATTGACAGTGCCCAAAACTAAGTTCTTGTCTAGACGGGAGAAAACAATGACTGTGGGAACGTTGATATTATGATAGCTTTTTGAGTTCTATTACAATGAAGGAGTGGTGAAAATTCTAGACGGAGGGTCTCAATACATAATTTCTCTAAATCATCTACCGCTATGGGTAGGGATGTTATTGATAACAAATGTTGAATTTTTACGTTGAACTGTGGATAATTTTCTAAGATTGGTTCTAATGCTTGAGTAGAGATCATATTGCACGGATATATACACATATATATTCATATTCATAAAAACGGATACTTCGCTCCGACACCTTTTTATTTAATCCTGCGTGATGAGATCTCGACGCTCTGGATCCTCTGTTTTGGAAGATGCTAAAATTGATTTATATATGTATATACGTGCGATACATGATGGCGGCTCACAAAAACATAACACGACAACTACGTTGCACAAAAAAATAGCACTATAGCTATATAAATATGTATATATGTATGCATTGTACGGGAATTCCATAGTGGCACAGGTCGGTTTCAATAGTTGAGCTGGTCAATGCAGCTCCAATTTCTTGCAATAGTTGTCGGTCTTGCTTCACTTGTATTCAAAAAATTTGCATGTACTGGCTTTTTGTTATCTATTGTTGTTGGCGATTTACTGTTATTTGTAGTTAATTTATCGCCCTTTATCGGTTTATCGGTTTATTGTTTTTTTCTTTTCGTTTTTTTCTGAACACTTTTGCCTCGACTGCTTTTTCCTTCTTAGGCTCCGATGTGGGTCACTATTTTCTCCAGGGCGTGGTGCTGGTCGCGGCGTCGCTGAATGGAACGTTTGTACATCTTGACGACCTTAAGGAGCACCTTCATGGTCTTGTTTAAATCCTGTATATTATCCTTGTGGTCAACGATCTCCACTATGTTGATGACATTGGCGGTGCTGCCGTCGACTTTGGACGGCTTACTGCCTATCTCGAGGGGTCCTTATTGCCTCCAGTTTGTTTTTTTGCACTCTTCGTCCTCCAGGGTTGGGATGTGGTCTTTCTTCGGGATAAGGGTGTCCTCCAGGAAAGGATTTAGGTCTCCTTAGAAACACGAGTTTTTTTCAGTACTTCTAGACCGGAGCCAGAGGAGATCACAACAAATTCTGTCGGCCTTCTACATTTGGGTCGGCGTCTTTTATTCCGCTCTAGAGCTTTCGCTAGCCCTCCCGTATTGGATGAATTAACTAGGTGTTCCCACCTAGGGATAATGTTTCACTATTTCCCTTATCTGAGAAGTTATTGACCGGTCGATCGTGGTCGTTGTTCTGGTCACCTGACACCCGCAAATTTGCCGAATTGCAATTTCTTTTGCCTTTACTAGCCTGAGTCAGGGTGGTTACATGTACCCCTCCCTCTGTCACAATATTCATTGTTTGTTTCTATATGGGCGTACGTAACAGGCTCGAAGTGATCGATGCGGAACGCATTGAATGACTTCGCAAAAAGGAATCTGCGTACGACCATTGTCTTTGGTTTTGTTGTTTCCTTTTTTTTCAGGCGCCCAGTGACGTGTGGCTTCGACCCACGCCTTAGAAGAGCTAGTCGGGCCTCGCACGGAAACATACCTGTAAAGGGAGAAGGGAAAGAAAACAAAACAAACATTCGAATACCAAAAAAATAGAAAAAAATATGGTATTAGCTGTGGGTGCCTTCATCATGGTTTTCTTTAACCGAGGCTCAAGCTGCATTGTGGAGAATATTCCCATTATTATTATTATATATATTTTTTTTCCCCCCGAAAAAAGTACAAGTATACGGTTTATTAAAATTATTTTTTATTTATTTATAAACTTTTTTATCTTAATAATAAACGTTATTCCTAGGCTCCTTTGCGATGTCTTGTCGTGCCTGTAGTCCCAGGTTTCGGCTCCTTTTGTGGAGCTTCCGGGCGGCGCGGTTCATGCGCCTGCCCGCCTTCCTTGACGCTTGGCGATTCGTCTCTGGCACTGCTGCAGTTGTCGGTGGACCTGCCGCAACTGGCATTGGTTGTCGGATTCCTCTCGTGTGAGGGCATGGCACATTTGCATCCAGCATTGCTGGATGCCCTCTTCTTCGAGCTGGATACTCCGGCTCAAGCCGTGCATCCACTCAAACAAGAGCGCCAGATACGACGTTTCATCCTCGCACCGCACCTGCAGCTTACGTAGCCGACAGGCGGTGCGGATGGCTTGTTGGTGGATTGCTTGCATAGTATCTGGTACCATTTCAGTCTCTGCTTGGGGTTTTTACAGCAGCGGTTGGTTAGTCTGATGACGTGTTCTATTCATCATGTGATCGGGAGCTCCTACTCTTTTATGCAATTCTGCAGTTCTGGGCTTATCGCTTTGTTTGTGTCGTCCATTTACATCCATGTGTTTTAAGCGACATACAGGTCTTTGGCATGAAAAATTTCGACACTTTTCCCCGCTGCATTGCCGAGATCATATAGCGCTTTGCGCTTACGTTGGAGTACAACACAACGAATTCGGTTTGGGCCAAGCTTGGGCTTTTATTACTCTGTTTGTAGTTTTTCCTGTAGACAACTAGTTCTGCGGAAAATTCTACTATCTTGCTGCGGGTGTTATATGCCCTTGACGTGCGTTCATGAGTTCGGTTGAGTCCCTGGGTCACTTTTGGGCGTATGAGTTCCATTTTGTCTGGGAGGTTTATCTGGCATTCTCCTGCCGGTATACCACCTAGCTTCCGTAACACTGGATAGGCCGTACCATGGGTAACCAAACGCGTTCCGAATATGGCGTAATAAGTTTCCATGCCAATTGACTCGTCTTGGCCATACCTAAGAGCACACTTTACTCGACTTTACTGGGTATACCAATTCCGCTGATCCGTTGCAATTGTTGCTCGTAAAATTTGAAGTACCGATCGGTTTACTCTCTCGGCCGCGTTCGCTTGTGGGGAGTAAAGGCCAGTTTTTACGTGTCGAATACCCTAGTGGGTTATTAGCTCGCCAAATATTTGGGACATAAATTGTTTGCCGTTGTCAGAGTGTATGAACTCAGGGACCCTGTACTGGTGGAAGATTTTTGTTCGAGGAATTTGACGACTTCTGTAGCTACTACATGTCTCATCGGCTATAGCCAGACAAACTTTGAAAAGTGGTCTAGGCATAAAAAATCACAGAGTTCCCGGCTTTGGTCCTTGGGTATAATCCCAAGTCGATAAACAATCTCTGACCAGACCATGGGTGGTCGGTCACTTTTGTTGGCAGTCTCGGTGATTTTATAGACCTCGCACTCTTTTATTATCTTTTGGACATCTACAGCCATCCCTGAATAGTAGTAGAACTGTCTCAGTTTGGCTTGTGACTTGTGCAACCCCCCATGCCCCGCAGTTATGGCATGATGTGCCCTCCAGACCAAATCGGGTCGTAGCTCGGTGGGAACCCAGAGCTTCCATGGTCGGCTTTCATCCACGGCGTCGTTTAGGCAGAAGCCAATCCGTTTGTAGACGTAGGCTTTCGACGTTTGAAGGTCTGGATTCTTAGCTAACTGTTGTTCCACTGCCTGCACCAGTTTGACATAATCCCGTGATTGGAACGCTGTCGAATCCAGGTTGATGTGTAGGTCCAGCTCTTCCGCACAAGTCTTCTGTAGCTCGTCCATATGAACTCGTGAGATTGCATTGGGGACTACATTTAGTGCTCCTTTTCTGTGTTCTATGGTGAAGTCAAACGATTGCAGTTTCAGACTCCACCGTGCGAGTCTGCCTGACAAGTCTTTCTGACCCATCAGCCATTTTAGACTAGCGAGATCGGTGATTACTTTGAAGGGCACCCCTTCTACGTATGCACGGAATTTGGAAATGCTGCGCCTTGTTCAACTTGGCTGACATCGGGTGTTCCCCGCCTGAGTCATCGGATTGGAACAAAACTCCTCCTACTCCCGTGGTTTCTTGAAGTCTGGGGTGACGAGTACAGGTGCTGAGGCCATGCTGGTTTTCAACAGTTCAAACGCCTTAATTGCTTCTTCCGACATCTCAAATTTCTTCACCCGATCTTTCTTCAAGCACTCGTGAAGTGGAGCCGCTGTCTGGGCGTAGTTTATAATAAACCTCCTGTACCAGCCAATCATACCCAGGAACCCTCGCATCTGTTTGGTGGAGCTAGGCGGAAGAAATTTCTGTATCGATTGTATTTTTGCCACGTCAGTTCGGATGCATCCTCTCCCAACCACGTATCCTAAATACCTTGCCTGGCTCTAGCAAAATTTGTAAACATTAATGGTTAGCTTTGCCCGCTGTAAGCAGGCGCTGACCTGGCTCAACATATCCAGGTGAGCTTCAAATACACAAATACATTTTCGCGCAGCGCCGCTGGAATAACTTTATCTATTAGTCGGCACATTCTCTTTGCGGCATTGCAAAGGCCAAACTGCATGAAACTTATACAGTGGTCTGCCGGGTACTGTGAATGCGGTTTTCTCTCTTCTTTTGACCTCGAGAGGTATTTGCCAAAAGGCGTATTTTAAGTCAATGGCAGAAATGTAATACGTTTTTTGTAGTCAACTTAACAGACCCTCAATACGCGGTAGCGGATGTGCATCTTCGATCGTCCGGGAATTGACTTAACGTGCATCGAGGCAATGGCGATTTCTCTGGCCCTTTTGCACCAGAGTCACTGGGGAACTCCAGCTACTGTTGCTCTCCTCAATCACGCCTAGACCTAGCATGCGGTCTAGCTCGGCATACACCAGCTTTTGTTTAGTTGGGATATTGGGTGATGTCGCTGTTTGATTGGTAGGCCCTCGTTGGTAACTTCAATTACATGCTGCTCTAGACTAGTCTTTCCTAATCCCTTTTCCAGGCATGAGGGATATGTGTCTATCACTTGCTGCAACTTCGAATGTTCTTCTGGAGTGAGCTGATGTGGGGTATAAGCCGTCTCGTGCTTGAGCGTGTCGTTCATATCCAGGTCTCCAGTCACAAGGTCGACCTCTGCGGTTGTTTTAACGGTGGCAACCTCGCGTTTTACCTTTACCGAGGAAAGTGAGGCCGAATGTATTCCAGAAATGAATTCCGAAATAAAATCGTTGTGTCAGACCTGGCACTATCAAAAACTCTACGTCCTTGAATTCCCATTCTACCGGTAACGTTATTGCTCCGATTACTTGGGTCTCGCCACCGCTAGCTGTGCGTACACACTCTTCATTTAGCTTTCTTATTGGCCTCGACCTGTTTTTCAAGTAAGCACTCGCTCCTCTGCCAATACAGTTCGCACTAGCTCATGTATCTAGTAACGCGAGTATTTCTTCTCCATCGACCTTTGTTTTGCCAAAGAAGCGGTTGTCGTTTTGCGTGCTCACTACTGTGTCCACTACCTTTTGTTTGAGCCGGCGATAGTTTGCTCTCACATCATATAACTTTATTATTTTTCGCGCTGTTCGGTTTTCGCCATTGGCATCTTCCGAGCCGGTGAAGATACGTTCGCGACCGAATCCGCACTCCCTTTCTCGTTGGTTTAGGCTCTTATGAGGGGAAATTTGCTTTGTTGCCGGAAGGGATTGGTCTTTGTCCGCCCGGCTATCACGGTCTTGCCTGATGGACTCCGCGCAAAAGCCGCTGGGTGGCCGTCGGTATCCTTCCTTATGTCTTCACAGAAACTGCAAGTGGCATCATGGAATTTGCTCGGGCAGGATTCTTCCTTTGAAGGGTTCTTCCTGTAGAAGCACGCTCCTTTACCACACTTATAGCACACTAGGGTGTGTAGTTGAACTGAGCATTCTTGTCCATCCCCACAACGCCCCCGAGGTTCTTTTCGATGCCGGCAGATCCTCCAAGGTCGGAAATTCTTCTATTTCGTTGAACGCGGCTCGGCTGCGCATTTTTCTCCCGGTGCTCTTTAACCAGCGATCAACTCGGAGACCTTCTCTTTTGAGCTCCGCCAATGAGGTTATCGGGGATGTTAACAGCAGTCCCCCCATTTGGGAGTTCATATTATCCTTCAAATGCTCGACAAATTCTTCTTCAGCAATTTTGTGCTTAAGCTTGAAATGCAAGTTGTGCATATCCGAAACATAATCGCTAAAAGTTTCGTGCGGTCCCTGTTCTCCTTCCGTTCCGGTGGCTTGGTCCAGATTGTTTTTTTCGGACGGAGTGTCTACCTGTACTGGCTGATTCATGGCGAGTTCCCAAGGCTCTCTTTCAGGTGATTTTCTAGCCTTTGCACGCTCGCACTCCGTGGTTGGTGGTTTCCACCGCGCGTCGTTGCGTGGGTCACTCTTTCGATGCTGGGTTAAGAACAAGACCTTCTTTTTGGCCCCCTTCATGTATACAGTTGGACCTTCTTTTAAGGCCTTCGCTCCTTTTTTTATAGATTGTCATTTGCGCTGGCTAAGGCAAGCACTCACTTTTCACTTTACGTTTGATGTAAACGGATCACGCGCCTCTTTTCCAAACATGCGGTCAGCGACGTTAACGCTGAATAAGTCGACAATAATAACGTGTTTATACTGAGGGGTGGTGCTCTCTGCTCCGCAAGTCTCTCTTCGGTCAAGAACCGTCCGATATTTAGCCCCAAAAACAAAACACAACAAGTATCCCTAACTAGGGGAGTCAGCCGCTTCTACACAACTGGGTTCCGCTTAGCTAACATGCCCTTACTTTCCTTTTCTAGTCAGCGCAAAAGTTTCAATCGAAAACTTGCTGCATCTAGACCAGGAATCTGTCCAAAACCCCCTCCTGCCATTCGTCGGAAATCTTGTTGTTTGACCGATCATTCTCGGGCTCCACAACCGCCTTCCTATTTCTCTGGACTCGAGCCAAGCAAACGACCGGACAACCGGCTAGTACGTTGTATGGCGTCGGCTTTACGTTTTCTGTCAGTTCCCCCAGCCCCATCTGTCCTGGATCGACAAACGAACAGTACAACCGCACCGCAAGTGCAAAATGCGTTACCGTAATGTTTGCGCTTCTGCTATTCTGGACTCAAACCTATCAAACGACCTGGCCAATGCCTAGTACGTCGGCACACCTTCGTTAACTTCAACAAATAGTCTGTCAGCACATACTGTAGGTGTCGTATTATAGAAAGGATCCGTCGATGCCTCCATTGAGTTTAAACGAACCGATGAAGGCAATGCCAATCAGTCACGCTTGGCATTAACAAAGTTGTAAAACAGTATCGGATCATTTGAAAATTCAAATTTATATTGATTTAGATACATAGAATAGCAATATATATATATATATAATATATATATATAATATATATATTTATATATAATATATATATTTATATATAATATATATATATATATACAATATATATATATATATATTTATATAATATATATATTTATTTATAATATATATATATATAAATACATTATATATATATACATTTATATATATATATCTATTTGTACCAAAAAGAAATTTGCTCTTAAGTATACCAATTCACTTATACACAAAATATAAATATGCCTGAGGGACGCGTCGTTTTAACGGCTTGTGGAGAGACCTCTCTTCGCCAATTGTTTATCAGGATTCGCACTAACAATTCACTTGATTTAAAAGTATCAATGCATTTTTGAGTATTTATAATGTTTTTGATCATCACTTGTGTTTCCGTTTGTATTATTTTGAGACTATTCCCTTTTGCTTATGCATAAGTTCACTTATGCTTAGATTGATTCATTTATGGGCACATTTATATTGCACCACTTCTTTTTTGAAGTATGCTATTGGACACTGCGCCTCTGATCGGATGGCTGCTACAACTTAACAATCTTTAGGAGAATGAGGATCACGCGTACTGAGGCAACAAACATCCCAGTAAGTCGGATGACGTCCTTATTGTTGATCCTCCCATTCCTCTTTTATTCTTATGACGGTGATGGTCCGACCTATTAGGATTTGTGTCCTCCCCAAATGCTGATGTATTCTGGTAGCTGATCCTGGTGGCAGAGGACTCCGTAGACGACTGCTCCTGGGAATTTCGCCTTTCCTCGAAGCTGGCGGCATCCGAAAGCAAGACACCGGGGCCTTTTATGGATGGGATAAACTAGGATTACTATTTCTCGGTATCCGCTATCTTGGGAGTCAACGACCGAGATTATGGTTACCAGTAGGTCGATCGTGGCCGTTCTTCTGGCCACGCGAGTTGCCGAATTGCATTTTCTCTGCATTAACCAGTCTGAGTCTGGCTAGTCAAATGCACCCCTTCCTTTAACTTATGATTCGTCGTTCTTTCATTAGGTTAATACGTGGAGGTCTTATGTAACAGGTTCGAAATGATCGATGCGGATCACTTGGAATGACTTCGCAAAAAGAATCTGCGTACACATTTGTTAGAAATGTTGGATTAATCCTTGTTTTCCTATGGTTTTTAGTGTTGCAGCGAATATTTCCGGTAAAGCAAGGTGTGGGGATTATTGTACTATTAATAAAGTTTAGTTGAGCTTCTCATGTTTTTCGCAGTATTTTTTAATCAGACGTCTATTCGGAGACCCTCCCCTTTGAATTCCGCTATCGAAATTAATGGGGACGTTAGCAGCAAGCCGCCTATCTGGGAGTTAATGCTGTTTTTCAAAAGCTTGACAAATTCATCTTCAGCGATGTTATGCTTCAGTTTGAATTGCAAGTTGTACATATCCAAAAAAAAAATCGTTTAAGGTTTCGTGCTGTCCGTTCTTGCGCTCCATTAACTCCTTGCTTTTCATTAGGTCACTTCCCGTAGTGGAAAACGCTCGTTCTATCTCCTGTGTCAATATATAGTAGTCAAAGTTGTAGTCTTCTGTTTTTTTCTCCATTAGTTGCCAGTACGCACCTGCCGGCAGAATATGGAATTCACGAAATACAACATTTGCAATCGGTCGACGCGGAACAGGAAACTTTCAACTACCGTGCCGCGACCGCTTTTATCGAACTTTAGGTTCCAGTTGTCCAAAGTGATTTCTTTTGACGTCGATCCTTGAAACAACGGGTATTAATCTACCTCCGGGCGCAAATGGTGGATCGCCTCCATTTCGTTGGTTCGCGACTTTCTGTAACACGGGATATCTTTCCGCTTGAGTTTCCTTAATCAGTGCATCTGGTATTTAAACAGGTCCTGTGTTACCGGTCCCCTGGATGTTGGAGACTAGAATTCTGCTACTTGCTACTTATCAGGGCGCTCATACCACGCTGCATTTCGTTGCTCTGCCTTAAAAGCTCTATCAATCTATGTTCACGCCGCTCGGCAGCCTAGAAGTTCTCCTTCCATTTAAGTTGCTGAGTCGAGATTGTTTCTCTCGGGAGCTTGTTTAAGCTTTAGTTCAATCGCATTTAAAATTAACTAGACCATCGGTTTGATTGCTTTAATCGCCTTCATTGGTTCCCTTAGACTTAGGCTTGCTAGCTGTCGGCGCAGCGGCAGAGCAGCCGTTGTATATATTTTATATATAAGTAAAGTAACAATATGTTAAACGGGCAGAGAGCAAGAGAGAGTGTTATGCATGCACATATGTATATAAGCGGTCAGTGTGGAAACCATGCTGACTCCGCTCTAAGCGCGGTACGCTAAGAGTGCAGATCATATTACGTTTGCACTTGAAATGGTTGTGGGCACTTGGCACGCTGTCGATGAGTAGCAAAGGCAATGCCGTATGTATATTATTGCCATGACAACAAAGTGTTGTGACTTCGGCTAACAAAGTGTTGCCGCTTAATATTTATGTTATGTGATAAGAACGCATATTGGCATACATTGCACCTGGCTTATTCTGGGAGAGCCCCCACGGATCTCTTTCAAGTGAATCTTCTGGTGTGCTGATTGCCGTTACCTCTAGCCTAACATCTGAAAGAATTCTTATTCATATTCCCAATGAAATTGAATTTCTAAGTGTGAAAGTTTCTATGCAATATTTATCTGTTTTTGTTACATGTTCTTATATTCCACCTGGCTCTGACCTAGTAATTTATAAGCACCATCCGTTTGCAATAAAATCTGTTTTATCCCTTCTTTCTAACAGAGACCATTTGATTCCCAAGGCTCTCTTTCAGGTGATTTTCTAGCCTTTGCACGCTCGCACTCCGTGGTTGGTGGTTTCCACCGCGCGTCGTTGCGTGGGTCACTCTTTCGATGCTGGGTTAAGAACAAGACCTTCTTTTTGGCCCCCTTCATGTATACAGTTGGACCTTCTTTTAAGGCCTTCGCTCCTTTTTTTATAGATTGTCATTTGCGCTGGCTAAGGCAAGCACTCACTTTTCACTTTACGTTTGATGTAAACGGATCACGCGCCTCTTTTCCAAACATGCGGTCAGCGACGTTAACGCTGAATAAGTCGACAATAATAACGTGTTTATACTGAGGGGTGGTGCTCTCTGCTCCGCAAGTCTCTCTTCGGTCAAGAACCGTCCGATATTTAGCCCCAAAAACAAAACACAACAAGTATCCCTAACTAGGGGAGTCAGCCGCTTCTACACAACTGGGTTCCGCTTAGCTAACATGCCCTTACTTTCCTTTTCTAGTCAGCGCAAAAGTTTCAATCGAAAACTTGCTGCATCTAGACCAGGAATCTGTCCAAAACCCCCTCCTGCCATTCGTCGGAAATCTTGTTGTTTGACCGATCATTCTCGGGCTCCACAACCGCCTTCCTATTTCTCTGGACTCGAGCCAAGCAAACGACCGGACAACCGGCTAGTACGTTGTATGGCGTCGGCTTTACGTTTTCTGTCAGTTCCCCCAGCCCCATCTGTCCTGGATCGACAAACGAACAGTACAACCGCACCGCAAGTGCAAAATGCGTTACCGTAATGTTTGCGCTTCTGCTATTCTGGACTCAAACCTATCAAACGACCTGGCCAATGCCTAGTACGTCGGCACACCTTCGTTAACTTCAACAAATAGTTGTCAGCACATACTGTAGGTGTCGTATTATAGAAAGGATCCGTCGATGCCTCCATTGAGTTTAAACGAACCGATGAAGGCAATGCCAATCAGTCACGCTTGGCATTAACAAAGTTGTAAAACAGTATCGGATCATTTGAAAATTCAAATTTATATTGATTTAGATACATAGAATAGCAATATATATATATATAATATATATATATAATATATATATTTATATATAATATATATATTTATATATAATATATATATATATATACAATATATATATATATATATTTATATAATATATATATTTATTTATAATATATATATATATAAATACATTATATATATATACATTTATATATATATATCTATTTGTACCAAAAAGAAATTTGCTCTTAAGTATACCAATTCACTTATACACAAAATATAAATATGCCTGAGGGACGCGTCGTTTTAACGGCTTGTGGAGAGACCTCTCTTCGCCAATTGTTTATCAGGATTCGCACTAACAATTCACTTGATTTAAAAGTATCAATGCATTTTTGAGTATTTATAATGTTTTTGATCATCACTTGTGTTTCCGTTTGTATTATTTTGAGACTATTCCCTTTTGCTTATGCATAAGTTCACTTATGCTTAGATTGATTCATTTATGGGCACATTTATATTGCACCACTTCTTTTTTGAAGTATGCTATTGGACACTGCGCCTCTGATCGGATGGCTGCTACAACTTAACAATCTTTAGGAGAATGAGGATCACGCGTACTGAGGCAACAAACATCCCAGTAAGTCGGATGACGTCCTTATTGTTGATCCTCCCATTCCTCTTTTATTCTTATGACGGTGATGGTCCGACCTATTAGGATTTGTGTCCTCCCCAAATGCTGATGTATTCTGGTAGCTGATCCTGGTGGCAGAGGACTCCGTAGACGACTGCTCCTGGGAATTTCGCCTTTCCTCGAAGCTGGCGGCATCCGAAAGCAAGACACCGGGGCCTTTTATGGATGGGATAAACTAGGATTACTATTTCTCGGTATCCGCTATCTTGGGAGTCAACGACCGAGATTATGGTTACCAGTAGGTCGATCGTGGCCGTTCTTCTGGCCACGCGAGTTGCCGAATTGCATTTTCTCTGCATTAACCAGTCTGAGTCTGGCTAGTCAAATGCACCCCTTCCTTTAACTTATGATTCGTCGTTCTTTCATTAGGTTAATACGTGGAGGTCTTATGTAACAGGTTCGAAATGATCGATGCGGATCACTTGGAATGACTTCGCAAAAAGAATCTGCGTACACATTTGTTAGAAATGTTGGATTAATCCTTGTTTTCCTATGGTTTTTAGTGTTGCAGCGAATATTTCCGGTAAAGCAAGGTGTGGGGATTATTGTACTATTAATAAAGTTTAGTTGAGCTTCTCATGTTTTTCGCAGTATTTTTTAATCAGACGTCTATTCGGAGACCCTCCCCTTTGAATTCCGCTATCGAAATTAATGGGGACGTTAGCAGCAAGCCGCCTATCTGGGAGTTAATGCTGTTTTTCAAAAGCTTGACAAATTCATCTTCAGCGATGTTATGCTTCAGTTTGAATTGCAAGTTGTACATATCCAAAAAAAAAATCGTTTAAGGTTTCGTGCTGTCCGTTCTTGCGCTCCATTAACTCCTTGCTTTTCATTAGGTCACTTCCCGTAGTGGAAAACGCTCGTTCTATCTCCTGTGTCAATATATAGTAGTCAAAGTTGTAGTCTTCTGTTTTTTTCTCCATTAGTTGCCAGTACGCACCTGCCGGCAGAATATGGAATTCACGAAATACAACATTTGCAATCGGTCGACGCGGAACAGGAAACTTTCAACTACCGTGCCGCGACCGCTTTTATCGAACTTTAGGTTCCAGTTGTCCAAAGTGATTTCTTTTGACGTCGATCCTTGAAACAACGGGTATTAATCTACCTCCGGGCGCAAATGGTGGATCGCCTCCATTTCGTTGGTTCGCGGCTTTCTGTAACACGGGATATCTTTCCGCTTGAGTTTCCTTAATCAGTGCATCTGGTATTTAAACAGGTCCTGTGTTACCGGTCCCCTGGATGTTGGAGACTAGAATTCTGCTACTTGCTACTTATCAGGGCGCTCATACCACGCTGCATTTCGTTGCTCTGCCTTAAAAGCTCTATCAATCTATGTTCACGCCGCTCGGCAGCCTCGAAGTTCTCCTTCCATTTAAGTTGCTGAGTCGAGATTGTTTCTCTCGGGAGCTTGTTTAAGCTTTAGTTCAATCGCATTTAAAATTAACTAGACCATCGGTTTGATTGCTTTAATCGCCTTCATTGGATCCCTTAGACTTAGGCTTGCTAGCTGTCGGCGCAGCGGCAGAGCAGCCGTTGTATATATTTTATATATAAGTAAAGTAACAATATGTTAAACGGGCAGAGAGCAAGAGAGAGTGTTATGCATGCACATATGTATATAAGCGGTCAGTGTGGAAACCATGCTGACTCCGCTCTAAGCGCGGTACGCTAAGAGTGCAGATCATATTACGTTTGCACTTGAAATGGTTGTGGGCACTTGGCACGCTGTCGATGAGTAGCAAAGGCAATGCCGTATGTATATTATTGCCATGACAACAAAGTGTTGTGACTTCGGCTAACAAAGTGTTGCCGCTTAATATTTATGTTATGTGATAAGAACGCATATTGGCATACATTGCACCTGGCTTATTCTGGGAGAGCCCCCACGGATCTCTTTCAAGTGAATCTTCTGGTGTGCTGATTGCCGTTACCTCTAGCCTAACATCTGAAAGAATTCTTATTCATATTCCCAATGAAATTGAATTTCTAAGTGTGAAAGTTTCTATGCAATATTTATCTGTTTTTGTTACATGTTCTTATATTCCACCTGGCTCTGACCTAGTAATTTATAAGCACCATCCGTTTGCAATAAAATCTGTTTTATCCCTTCTTTCTAACAGAGACCATTTGATTCCCAAGGCTCTCTTTCAGGTGATTTTCTAGCCTTTGCACGCTCGCACTCCGTGGTTGGTGGTTTCCACCGCGCGTCGTTGCGTGGGTCACTCTTTCGATGCTGGGTTAAGAACAAGACCTTCTTTTTGGCCCCCTTCATGTATACAGTTGGACCTTCTTTTAAGGCCTTCGCTCCTTTTTTTATAGATTGTCATTTGCGCTGGCTAAGGCAAGCACTCACTTTTCACTTTACGTTTGATGTAAACGGATCACGCGCCTCTTTTCCAAACATGCGGTCAGCGACGTTAACGCTGAATAAGTCGACAATAATAACGTGTTTATACTGAGGGGTGGTGCTCTCTGCTCCGCAAGTCTCTCTTCGGTCAAGAACCGTCCGATATTTAGCCCCAAAAACAAAACACAACAAGTATCCCTAACTAGGGGAGTCAGCCGCTTCTACACAACTGGGTTCCGCTTAGCTAACATGCCCTTACTTTCCTTTTCTAGTCAGCGCAAAAGTTTCAATCGAAAACTTGCTGCATCTAGACCAGGAATCTGTCCAAAACCCCCTCCTGCCATTCGTCGGAAATCTTGTTGTTTGACCGATCATTCTCGGGCTCCACAACCGCCTTCCTATTTCTCTGGACTCGAGCCAAGCAAACGACCGGACAACCGGCTAGTACGTTGTATGGCGTCGGCTTTACGTTTTCTGTCAGTTCCCCCAGCCCCATCTGTCCTGGATCGACAAACGAACAGTACAACCGCACCGCAAGTGCAAAATGCGTTACCGTAATGTTTGCGCTTCTGCTATTCTGGACTCAAACCTATCAAACGACCTGGCCAATGCCTAGTACGTCGGCACACCTTCGTTAACTTCAACAAATAGTCTGTCAGCACATACTGTAGGTGTCGTATTATAGAAAGGATCCGTCGATGCCTCCATTGAGTTTAAACGAACCGATGAAGGCAATGCCAATCAGTCACGCTTGGCATTAACAAAGTTGTAAAACAGTATCGGATCATTTGAAAATTCAAATTTATATTGATTTAGATACATAGAATAGCAATATATATATATATATAATATATATATATAATATATATATTTATATATAATATATATATATATATACAATATATATATATATATATTTATATAATATATATATTTATTTATAATATATATATATATAAATACATTATATATATATACATTTATATATATATATCTATTTGTACCAAAAAGAAATTTGCTCTTAAGTATACCAATTCACTTATACACAAAATATAAATATGCCTGAGGGACGCGTCGTTTTAACGGCTTGTGGAGAGACCTCTCTTCGCCAATTGTTTATCAGGATTCGCACTAACAATTCACTTGATTTAAAAGTATCAATGCATTTTTGAGTATTTATAATGTTTTTGATCATCACTTGTGTTTCCGTTTGTATTATTTTGAGACTATTCCCTTTTGCTTATGCATAAGTTCACTTATGCTTAGATTGATTCATTTATGGGCACATTTATATTGCACCACTTCTTTTTTGAAGTATGCTATTGGACACTGCGCCTCTGATCGGATGGCTGCTACAACTTAACAATCTTTAGGAGAATGAGGATCACGCGTACTGAGGCAACAAACATCCCAGTAAGTCGGATGACGTCCTTATTGTTGATCCTCCCATTCCTCTTTTATTCTTATGACGGTGATGGTCCGACCTATTAGGATTTGTGTCCTCCCCAAATGCTGATGTATTCTGGTAGCTGATCCTGGTGGCAGAGGACTCCGTAGACGACTGCTCCTGGGAATTTCGCCTTTCCTCGAAGCTGGCGGCATCCGAAAGCAAGACACCGGGGCCTTTTATGGATGGGATAAACTAGGATTACTATTTCTCGGTATCCGCTATCTTGGGAGTCAACGACCGAGATTATGGTTACCAGTAGGTCGATCGTGGCCGTTCTTCTGGCCACGCGAGTTGCCGAATTGCATTTTCTCTGCATTAACCAGTCTGAGTCTGGCTAGTCAAATGCACCCCTTCCTTTAACTTATGATTCGTCGTTCTTTCATTAGGTTAATACGTGGAGGTCTTATGTAACAGGTTCGAAATGATCGATGCGGATCACTTGGAATGACTTCGCAAAAAGAATCTGCGTACACATTTGTTAGAAATGTTGGATTAATCCTTGTTTTCCTATGGTTTTTAGTGTTGCAGCGAATATTTCCGGTAAAGCAAGGTGTGGGGATTATTGTACTATTAATAAAGTTTAGTTGAGCTTCTCATGTTTTTCGCAGTATTTTTTAATCAGACGTCTATTCGGAGACCCTCCCCTTTGAATTCCGCTATCGAAATTAATGGGGACGTTAGCAGCAAGCCGCCTATCTGGGAGTTAATGCTGTTTTTCAAAAGCTTGACAAATTCATCTTCAGCGATGTTATGCTTCAGTTTGAATTGCAAGTTGTACATATCCAAAAAAAAAATCGTTTAAGGTTTCGTGCTGTCCGTTCTTGCGCTCCATTAACTCCTTGCTTTTCATTAGGTCACTTCCCGTAGTGGAAAACGCTCGTTCTATCTCCTGTGTCAATATATAGTAGTCAAAGTTGTAGTCTTCTGTTTTTTTCTCCATTAGTTGCCAGTACGCACCTGCCGGCAGAATATGGAATTCACGAAATACAACATTTGCAATCGGTCGACGCGGAACAGGAAACTTTCAACTACCGTGCCGCGACCGCTTTTATCGAACTTTAGGTTCCAGTTGTCCAAAGTGATTTCTTTTGACGTCGATCCTTGAAACAACGGGTATTAATCTACCTCCGGGCGCAAATGGTGGATCGCCTCCATTTCGTTGGTTCGCGGCTTTCTGTAACACGGGATATCTTTCCGCTTGAGTTTCCTTAATCAGTGCATCTGGTATTTAAACAGGTCCTGTGTTACCGGTCCCCTGGATGTTGGAGACTAGAATTCTGCTACTTGCTACTTATCAGGGCGCTCATACCACGCTGCATTTCGTTGCTCTGCCTTAAAAGCTCTATCAATCTATGTTCACGCCGCTCGGCAGCCTCGAAGTTCTCCTTCCATTTAAGTTGCTGAGTCGAGATTGTTTCTCTCGGGAGCTTGTTTAAGCTTTAGTTCAATCGCATTTAAAATTAACTAGACCATCGGTTTGATTGCTTTAATCGCCTTCATTGGTTCCCTTAGACTTAGGCTTGCTAGCTGTCGGCGCAGCGGCAGAGCAGCCGTTGTATATATTTTATATATAAGTAAAGTAACAATATGTTAAACGGGCAGAGAGCAAGAGAGAGTGTTATGCATGCACATATGTATATAAGCGGTCAGTGTGGAAACCATGCTGACTCCGCTCTAAGCGCGGTACGCTAAGAGTGCAGATCATATTACGTTTGCACTTGAAATGGTTGTGGGCACTTGGCACGCTGTCGATGAGTAGCAAAGGCAATGCCGTATGTATATTATTGCCATGACAACAAAGTGTTGTGACTTCGGCTAACAAAGTGTTGCCGCTTAATATTTATGTTATGTGATAAGAACGCATATTGGCATACATTGCACCTGGCTTATTCTGGGAGAGCCCCCACGGATCTCTTTCAAGTGAATCTTCTGGTGTGCTGATTGCCGTTACCTCTAGCCTAACATCTGAAAGAATTCTTATTCATATTCCCAATGAAATTGAATTTCTAAGTGTGAAAGTTTCTATGCAATATTTATCTGTTTTTGTTACATGTTCTTATATTCCACCTGGCTCTGACCTAGTAATTTATAAGCACCATCCGTTTGCAATAAAATCTGTTTTATCCCTTCTTTCTAACAGAGACCATTTGATTGTTTTAGGTGACCTCAATCTACCTGATATTTCTTGGTCTTCTCCTAGTGACTCATTTGTCGCTATGCCGTTATCCGCCCATGATTTTGTGGATGGCCTTTTAGTTTGTGTTGTGTTTGTTTCAGACCCGTCTGAAATCATTGTTGTTGTACCTGAAGACCGATATCATCCAACTGTGGAACTGACAATTTGCCTCCCCTGCTCTGATACTCTCTCTCCTTTAGTTTCTCCAACTAAAATGAGATGTTTTCGTAAATGTGACTATAATAAACTTAACGATATGATTTCTCATTATAATTGGACAGACTTGTACAATTGTTCAGACATTGAAAGTGCCACTGAACTATTCTATACAGTCTTAAATACGTTTTTTAATGAATTCGTACCAGATAGGTTACTTTCTAACCTAAACAGGCCTCCTTTGTTTACCAATGCGCTTTAAGGACTTAAAAAGTATAAAAAATCGGGTAGACCAGCAGATTTTTCGAAATATGTGGTGGCTCAAACAGATTTTAATGTTCTCAACAGTCATTGCTATTCTATGTATCTAAATCGATGTAAATTTGAATTTTCAAACGATCCGAAACATTTTTTTAACTTTGTTAATGCCAAGCGTAAGTCATCGGCATTGCCTTCATCGGTACGTCTATACTTAATGTAGGCATCGACGGATTCTAAAATTGCTCGTTTATTTCCCTGTAATCACCGAAAGCTCTCTCCTAAGAGATTTAGCAAGAACAACGCCGTAAATATTAACTACCATAACAAACTTAAAATTAAAACCCAACGGTCATAAATTTCTCACCGACCCCATAAAAATTTAAAACATTAGGAAAGTATTATATAATAATTTAAGCTAAGGAAAGATAAAAATTAAAATAATGACCTTAGAATTTATGACTGTTATCAACAACCCATTATAAAGGATGCAAAAGACTCTTAAATTTTCATATCGAAGGTCAAAACATGGCTTAGTCATAAATTGTTTACCAACACAATCATAATTTAAGACCCTCTGAAGGATAAATTTACAAAAAGTTTTCCTATACAAGCTATTGCCAGTTAAGGAGTTAGTTCCCTTAAAGATTTTAACACATGTAAAAAACAAAATATTGAAATTATTTAATATGGAGCACAACAGTGAAAAACACTCGGTCTCCGTCTACAAAAAATCGAAGAAGCGATTTTCTACCAACCAGTATCCAACAGTCATAATTGGAATCTGTGATCTCTTGAGAAGAACCTCACGGAAGAAAAGCTAGGAAAACTTTTAAAGCAGGAGTGGCAACCAGACTATATGAAAGTCATGCAGTCAATCGATAAGATAATAAAGTTAAACTCGTTGATACTACCTTTTACGGATAACATTTTTCTATACAAATAGGATTTTAAGTAATACTGAGAACTTGATATCCATAACAAATGGATAAAGGAGTGGAAACGTAAAACAACCCGTTTTCGACTACGAAGCCCAGGTCGGAAAAATAGTATCAAGCCCGAATGTTTTTCTCAAAAAAGGAATGGGATTAAAAGTAAAAGAATGGGAGTACAAAGACGAAATTGATCAAAAGGAAAATTGAGGATAACATACAAGCCAAGCAGACTTCTTTCAATTTAAGTATACGTAAACAACCTTTTCTAATACAGTTTTGTTACATGATGATTCTTTTTTTTATTTTTCATTGAAATATTTTAGAAAATTATTTGCGCTTTAATTTTTAATTCTGCTACATAAAAGTGTTTGACTATTTTAGAAAATAATTAAAATTTTTCAAGTAAAAGACTAAATATAATAGAAGATTATTAAAAAAGTTGATTTATTATCATTACTCGTAGAGTAAAAGGGTATAATAGATTCGTCGGTAAGTATGTAACAGGTAGAAGGACGCGTTTCCGACCCTATAAATTATATATATTCTTGATCAGGATCACTAGTCGAGTGGAGATGAACGCTGAGATCTCGGAAACTATAAAAACTAGAACCGACTTGTCATGCAGATTCCTGGGGTTCCTGTGCAAGTTTGTTTCAGCGGGGTGCGACGCAAACTATAACGCCCACATATCGCGAAAACCTGTAGTGCCTACAGTTTGTATGATAGAACAAAAATTTTAAATGAAATGCATTAGTCTCATCAATACCTATCCATTGACCCAAAAAAAAATTTGGAACGCTCACTCTAACGCCCCCAAACGGCTGAAACGCTTAAAACTTCTTGCCATAACATATAGATAACATATACCAAAATAGCATGTAGGTGGCGCTTTTGAATATTTTTTTGCTGCTATATAATATCTTCATTTTTATTTTTCTCCCTCAAGCTAAGTAACGGGTTGTCGAGGCACTCGATAGCGTTCTTGCTCGTTTTTAATTTTACAAATATTTTGAGGTGATTATAAGATGTTTGCAATATTTGTTTTTCATTGGAAGAATTTAAATTAATTGGACTCATTTTTATTGTTCAATGCACTCTATTTTTATATTTATTATTTAATAGCTTATACATTTCTATCCACTTATACTTATTGAAAACTAAACTCACGCCAAATGAATTCTTTAAGAGTTCTTTTGAAATGCACAGCTATAGATGCTTTAATTTAATGAGTTGTAATTTAATTTTTTGAGTTATAATTTTTTTTCAGTCCTCTCCCAAATTGGCCGCCAGCGCCAACATCGGCCGCCAGCGCCAACAACATCAGCAGCCAGCGACAACAACAACGCCAAAAGGCGTTGCCAGCAACAACAACAACAGCGGCCAATAACGCAAACAAAAAACTCGCGAATAACTTTGTAAAAAACTTTGTACAGTGCATTTAATATATAAGCTTAGCCAATAATTATAAGATTTGTAGTTATATTGATACACAATAATTATTTTAGCTCAGCCTAAGCGATTGGTTCTGTTTACCTTTCCCCCTTCGTTCTCACATCAGCATAGCCACACACACACACCAGGAGAGCAACGAAATATTCACCACGATAATTGCTCGCGTGAGCAGCGCCGCACAGGAGCAAGCGAGAGAGGACATGCGATCGAGGAGGAAAACAACCCCCGAAAATTTGTTCGCGCCAAGGGAAGAGCGAGAGAAAAGGAGTACCGAAACTTCGAGAAGTGGAAAAAACCCAGAGCAGCCGAAAGCTTTAAGAAAACGCGGGGGGACAGCGTTTGACACTCTTGGTTACACAGCGAGCGAGATCGGATGTGCAAGCGGAGAAAAATCTAGGTGGACAAAATCTTGTGCGTTCGGAGTGCAGAAAGTTTGCGAAGGAAGAAAAACCCCAAGAATGGTCGAGTGACCATTGCAAGGGACCCAGGAAGCGAAGGAAGGAGTGTTGTCTGGACGACCACGAGGAGAGTGTGCCGGCCCAGAACCAGCGGCGGAGCACCCGGACTTACGCGTGTGTGTGCGCGTGAGAGCGAGACGGGTGAGTGAGTGGAGTGAACCGCATTTTGGCCAGCGTGAATCACGTGCAATAAGATATTTCTTGACCATGACTTAACCTAACCCGTTCCTGCGAGCATTGAGAAATAAAACATGAACCAAGAAATAAAAAGTAAGCTCTAATGAATATAAAATATTTCTCACCTGATTTCAATACAACTCGTAGGAAAAGAATACAACCAAGTTGACCACGCACAAATACAGATATTCAAAGACAAATGCCTAAATTTTAGGCCACAAATTCTGCCCTAGGGAAAAGTTGGCCTCATAATCGATCCTCTCTCTCTCGGCCTTCTCGTAGCGAATGCTATGAGCCAGGCCCAAATGCGCGTTACCGCTCACCGTTTTCACTCTGCTACAGACACCGAATGAACTATTTCTCTCACTCCGTATCCCGGTGGCTGGCACTCTACATCTCACGCCAGCCAACCGATTTTCGTCCTAGACCTTTATGTCCCATATCTGTACAAATATTTTCGGTAAATAGACCCTGGCGGGACTGAGTATATCCCAGCCTACGAGACTCCTTTACAGAATGGCGGCCGAACAGGGACATGGGGATTACGAAATTTTGGACGATCTAAATATGGCCTAAAGACCCATCTGGGTACATGTAGTTTGAAAATTTTCGGTTCAGTCACTTAGATGCGAAATTTTTAAGTCGGAACGTAAGGAGAGTCATATATCGAGGGACACAAAAATGTTTAGGGCAGGAAACAGGGAAATATATATATATTTAAAAATATACCAACGCATCGAACATAACCTCAGAAAAAAAAATAGAATTTAAGCAGAGCTCATGGCGCATTCCGGAGAACTTATACAAAAGTATACCCACACACAGCGAGAAATTTCTAACGCACGCAGACACGCATACATTTATTTTTAAGAAGAGCAAAGTACATAACCTAAAATCAGAGATTATTTTTTCCGTTCCATTTTGTTTTTTGTTTTCACTCTCATCGTCGTCCCTCTCACACGAGCAGGAGTCGAGCAAGTACAGGTAACGGGATCACATCGGTGGGGGGCTTCTCATATACCCATCGCCGAGTCAATACGTGCATCGGCAGCTCTCAAAAACATCGTCGTGGAAAAAATTAAAACTATTGCGTCGTCGAACAAAATTCAATCACCGTCGAGAAAAATTTAGGAATAAAATCGTCGTTTGACATCGGATTGTGGTCACCATCGTTGCACGTGGGAATTCAGTGAATTCTTTGTGACAAATAAAATAAAATTTTCAATGAAGATTTTAACCAGTTCGAACATCGTTTGACCCTCGTCCAAGAGTTTCTCTCGTCCTGTCGAAACTTTTTCTGTCGTTTGCCAGTTAACTATTATTTTATAGCAATATGGGGGCGCGTTGGATTTCGTATTTTGGGAAGCGGGAATTGGAGGCGATTCTGAAGGAGTTTTCCTTGGAAGCAACCGGAACAGTTGAGGAAATGAGGAGCCGGCTGGCTGCTTTTAATAATCGGGACGACCACGTGATGGAGACAGCCGAGCGGCTACAGGAATGCGAGGCGGAAAGTACAGCCGCCCTAACGGATAGGAAGCAGTGTTCACCGACTCAGAACCCACACCCACCGGGTCCAACATAGCTTCAGGTGCCAGCACTGGAAGGCAGAGGTGCCACCGATGTAGTCGGAGACACGGAGATCCATCCGGTCAAGCGAGATATTTTTCCCAGGAAATCAGAGAAGTCCGCAGCCACGCTAGCGGAGAAGCTGAAGAATTGGGGAATCACTTTTGACGGGACCATGGACCCCATCACCTTCATCCAACACCTCGAGGAACGAGCCACCGCATACGAAGTTGATGTGGAGAAGATGCCGCAGGCCATCCCTGGTCTTTTGACGGATACAGCTGAGCACTGGTTTCGGACAAGCCAGCTGCTAGGAGAATCTTGGACGAACTTCAACAAGGCGTTTCTTGACTTCTTTCTGCCACCGAGGTACTTTCAGCGACTCAAGGATGAGATCCGCACCATAGATCAGCGACGAGGAGAGACTTTCAAACAATACCTAGTCAACATCAGACTCATGATGCACAGAGCGGGGTATAATGCGGAGCAGGAGTTGGACCGGAGTATCAGATGTACGCAAGGAGGTACGACTTCACCACTTTGCAGCAACTTACCACTTTAGCGGTAAATTACGAGGTCACCCGCGATCGGAGCACAGGAAGCCATGCCAGAATGTTGGCCGAACCACAGCCAACGCCGAGAAGGAACGAGTACGAGATCCCAGCGTATGCAGGAGCATCACCAACCGGTCAACAAACTTTCACACGACCAGCCAGACAATCACAATCAGTTCCTCGAGTGGGGAACATGTCAATGGTGCCGAATTTCAGTCCTGTTTGCAGGAATTGTGCCCAGTAGAGTCACCAGTCAGCTACATGTCGCAATCACATAGTCCTCTTTTGTTGGGATTGTGGTCGCAGAGGAGTACGCACTCTCGAGTATTGCCGTCGTACCCAGCCGGGAAACGAGAGGAGTCTTCGCCCCCTCTGGAAACGGACGAAAACTGCCTACAGGAATCCCCGGAATTAGGAGAAATCTTACAGGTTCAGTCGAGCAGAATTATCGCGCAGGTGCAAATTGAGCTAGCAGAAGCTTCGTGAGCGAGCGGGTTGTTCAACGTGTAGGGACGCCACACAACGTACGGTCGGTACACACTTATGACAGCCTGGCGGAAGGCTCACGAAAGGAGATAACCAAGTCTCTGGTAGCCAAAGTCCGGTTCAACCAACGTTGGGTCACCTTTCCACTGCTAGTTTTCCCTTCGATCATGGAAGACGAGCTATTGGGCATGGACTTCCTCTGTGGCGTGCCTGCCACTCTCCAATGCGGCCGCGCTTCGCTGCAGCTGAACCCTCTCTTAATAAGCAGCCCCACCAACGACTTAGCTATGCCTCCTCTCTTGACAAACGCGTTCACTCCAGCAAACAACGATCCAGGTAACGAAGTGCAAGCCACCCCGACCAGCAGTATTTTAGGGCCTCGAGACGACAACGCCGTGCGAAATAATCCATTTCACGGAATCATGCTACTGTTTCAGCGGAACCAGTAGAGGAAGGGCGAGCGCCTTCCCCAGCCAGACCAGGGTACACACCTGACGTTGGAGGAGCACTAGCCGTAATCACAGCAAACACCGAGCAAGAAGAATTAGAACCCTGGGTAAACAAATTCCTACAGGAAGAACTGGCCAAATTCGAAGGATTGACGGGAGTGTCAAATATCGCTGAGCATATGATCACGATGCGAGATGATAAGCCCATCAAACAGAGGTATTTTCCTAAAAATCCAGCAATGCGGAGGATTATCAATGAGCAGATCGACGAACTGCTACACAACGACTGTATAGAGCCTTCACGGAGCCCCCACAGCTCCCCTATTGTACTCGTGGGCAAGAAGTCTGGACAGATGCGACTATGTGTAGATTTTCGACAACTAAATGTCCATTCTACTCCTATGCACATATTGGAGCGTCTGCGCCATGCCAAGTACATATCGACGCTCGATTTGAAGAGCGGATATTGGCAAATTCCTGTAGCTCGAGTTCAGCCGCGAGTGCACAGCATTTACAGTCCCCGGGAGGGGCTTGTACCACTGGAAAGTGATGCCGTTTGACCTCCACTCAGCACCAGCTACATTCCAGCGGGCACTCGACAGTGTCATAGGACCGGACATGGAGCGCAACGCGTTTGCGTATTTGGATGACATCATCATCATCAGCCGCACTGTGGAGGAACATGTGCAGCATCTACAAGAAATATTCCGACGGCTACGAAGGGCGAACCTTCGTCTCAACGCGAAGAATTGCAGTTTTTTTGAGCGCAGCCTGGTGTACTTGGGATACGTCATCAGTGAGGAGGATACGTCATCACACGGATCCCGACAAGATTTCGGTAGTACGGCAACTGAGTCCGCCCACCACATGCAAGGAGTTGAGGAGATGTCTAGGGATCACGTTATGGTACAGGAGATTTGTACCCAACTTTGCCAGCGTAGTGCAGCCCATGTCTTTGCTACTCAAGAAAGGAAAGAAATGGTAATGGGAGCAGGAGCAGCAAGATGAGTTCGAGGAACTCAAAAGAAAACTCACAGAGGCGCCGATTCTCGCCTGACCCGACTTCATCGAGAAGTTCGTGTTGCAAACAGACGCCAGCGACATCGGCCTAGGAGCAGCTTTAAATCCAGGGAGAAGAACGAGTCATCGCATTCGCCAGCAGACGCCTCATCGCCGCCGAGGAGAACTACTCCGCCACAAAAAAGGAGTGTCTGGCTATCATATGGGCCATCAGGAAACTCAGATGCTACTTGGAAGGTTATCGATTCAAGGTGATAACGGACCACCTCGCCTTGAAGTGGCTCGACTCGATTGATAATCCCACCGGCCGCATAGCGCGCTGGGCGTTGGAACTACAGCAGTACCAGTTTGACGTCACCTATCGAAGCGGGAACCAGAACATTGTAGCAGATGCACTTTCTCGACAGCCTTTAGAAGTACTTCAGATGATCCAGGAGGAAAAGCCGGGATGCACATGGTACCAGCGGATGCTGAAACTTGTTCAGGACAGGCCTGAGGATTACCCGGACTACGCGTACGAGAACCAACAACCATCGGCATATCGGATCCCGACCTGACGACGAAGACTCCATGCCCTGGAAACTGTGCGTGGCCCAGGAACACCGACAACGAGTACTGACGGAATGCCATGACCTGCCCACGGCAGGACATGTCAGATTCAGGAAGACAACCACCCGGATCGCCCAGAGATATTACTGGTCGGGTCTTTTCCGCGATATTGCCAGGTATGTCCGCAAGTGTGACACTTGCCATTGGTTCAAAGTCAGCCAAACCAAACCGGCGGGTAAAATGTTCACCAGACAAATTAACGATCCGTTCGATACCGTTTGCGCCGATTTTATTGGGCCCCTTCCGCTATCCAAGAGTGGGAATACGATGCTGCTCGTATACTTCGACGCCTTTTCGAAATGGGTTGAGTTGGTTCCCTTGAGAAAAGCTACTTGGCGCATCTCGAAAAATCCTTTCGGGAGAGGATTTTGAATCACTTTGGTACCCCCCGAACATTTGTCTGCGATAATGGTACACAATTTACGAGTCGTTCATTCAAAGCCATCTTCAAGCAGGCGGGAATGGAGATCCAACATACAGCACCTTATACTCCGCAGCAAAACCCGACAGGAAGGGCCAATCGCACCATTAAAACAATGGTCGCCCAATATATCGAATCTGGCAATTAATAGACCGGATTCAGTCCAGCGTTCATCGTCCAAGGCAGATAGCCACGACTCCTAGGGGCCTTGTACGATGAAATGACTCCAGGACCAAGCCAAGCGCCACGTTCACCCCAAGCGAAAGCGAAGTTGCTACGGGACATTTTCAAGGTAGTACAGGAGAACACTCAGAGAGCTTCGTTGGAGTAGCGGAAGCATTACGATCTCGACCGACGTGCGTGAAGACCGACCATAGGATCGCTGGTCTTCGTAAAACAGCACCCAAGTACGAGGGCCCGTACAAAGTAATTAAGTAAGTAAGTTACGCAGAACGGCATCCCTTAGACATTTGAAGGAAGCAGTCAACGAGCCAGAAACCCAGAATCTGGTACCCAGACGACTGGACGACAACGAAGACATTCAGATGGCGGAGGAAGTTTAGCGATCGTTTGATGCTAAAAACCCGTAGCAGAGGAACAGCAACAGCAGAGATACAGAAACCAAGGAATACCCGCATCAAGACGGAAGCAACGGAGAAGCCAGCACGAAGAAATGTACACATCAATACGAGAGCAGCAGAGATACAGAAACCAAGGATACCCGCATCAAGGCGGATGCAACGGAGAAGCCAGCACGAAAAAATGTACACATCAAGACGAGAGCAGCAGAGATACAGAAACCAAGGTTACCCGCATCAAGGCGGAAGCAACGGAGAAGCATACACGAAGAAATGTACGCATTCAGACGAGAACAGCAGAGAAGCATCCAAGGATACCCGCAGACGGCGGAAGCATAGACGAAGATAGTAGCGCAGCAGCAGTCCAGAAGTCCGTTCGAAGACGGCACAATAGCAACCAACTTGCCACAAACAAGCGGGTGAGTGACGCTCATTCTGGCCGAGGCGAGAGCCAACTAAGAACACTGCGACAGGAGCCAATGTTTGAGTCAGTGGGGCCACTTGCTGGGGGGTGCGCCTTTCAACGTTCCAATTCCCTAGTGGGAACTCAACGCTCCCAGTACCACTGTGGCGAACCTTTTTCCCCATGATTACTTACTACACAATTAAAACCCAGTTAGTAATTTTTAAAACAAAGCACTAATACCCGCTTGTTCTCCCCTACAGACATGGCGTCGGACAACCCGTCCCACCTGTGGCGCATGGCGACGCAAGCCACGGCCACCATAGAAGACGCGACCCCGAACGGAGTCCTCATTGATTATCCGGAGGAGAACCAACGCGCGACGCTGCTACGGGGCGAAGACACAGCCCGACCCTGGGCGCGTACCCCACTCGGCGGGAAAAAGGCTGCCCCAGGCCTGGGCAAAGCGGCCGTACACGCCTGGGTAGTCGCGGTGGGCTTCCCGTCGGGTGAAGTTTGGGGACGTGACAGAGGTGGTCATACCCCCACGAGGCGGTCAGAACCCCAGCAGCAGCGATGACGACGACCCATGGAGTTCCGACTCAGTCTACGCCGCCCACGAGGAGGAGATGGCCCGAGCGGAACTCCAAACGATCGTGGACCACGTCGAGGCAGAGAAGTCCCGGGAGAAGCAGGCGGAGCGTCCGGAGAACCGCCCCACACCCGTTTCGGGAGACACCCCGGAAACCCTAACCAAGGAGGAACGGGTCGAATACCCGCCGGCCGACGAAGACTGGGTATTGCCACCCCGCCACTGGCGCGTTCTGATCGAGGGGGGACGCATTCCCCGCTCCTTGGTCGAACTGGTGCAGCCACAGGAGGGCACGAACCGGCGGGTAAGCAGGAAGTTCCTGTTCCATGCCGGAGTAGAGGAATTCCGGGTGCACATCTCGAAAGCAGATCGGATCACCATTTCTCAACGCCCCACCTCACCATTTCGTTTGACCCCTCACAAATAGCGCCAACAACATCGGTCGCCAGCACCAACATCGGTCGCCAGAGCCAGCGCAACATCAGCAGCCAGCGCCACCAACATCGGCCGCCAGCGCCACCAACATCGGCCGCCAGCGCCACCAACATCGGCCGCCAGCGCCAACAACATCGGCAGCCAGAGCCAACACCATCAGCCGCCAGCGCCAACATCGGCAGCCAGCGCCAACAACATCAGCAGCCAGCGACAACAACATCGGCCGCCAGCGCCAACAACATCGGCCGCCAGCGCCAACAACATCGGCCGCCAGCGCCAACATCGGCCGCCAGCACCAACAACATCAGCAGCCAGCGACAACAACATCGGTCGCCAGCGCCAACAACATCGGCCGCCAGCGCCAACATCGGCCGCCAGCGCCAACATCGGCCGCCAGCGCCGATTTGTAGTTATATTGATACACAATAATTATTTTAGCTCAGCCTAAGCGATAGGTTCTGTTTACCTTTCCCCCTTCGTTCTCACATCAGCAGTTGCCACACACACAAATCAGGAGAGCAACGAAATATTCACCACGACAAGTGCTCGCGTGAGCAGCGCCGCACAGGAGCAAGCGAGAGGACATGCGATCTAGGAGGAAAACAACCCCCGAAAATTTGCACGCGCCAAGGAAAGAGCGAGAGAAAAGGAGTACCGAAACTTCGAGAAGTGGAAAAAACCCAGAGCAGCCGAAAGCTTTAAGAAAACGCGGGGGGACAGCGTTTGACACTCTTGGTTACACAGCGAGCGAGATCGGAAGTGCAAGCGGAGAACAATCTGGGTGGACAAAATCTTGTGCGTTCGGAGTGCAGAAAGTTTGCGAAGGAAGAAAAACCTCAAGGACGGTCGAGTGACCAGTGCAAGGGACCCAGGAAGCGAAGAAAGGAGTGTTGTCTGGACGACCACGAGGAGAGTGTGCCGGCCCAGAACCAGCGGCGGAGCACCCGGACTTACGCGTGTGTGTGTGCGTGAGAGCGAGACGGGTGAGTGAGTGGAGTGAACCGCATTTTGGCCAGCGTGAACCACGTGCAATGAGAAATTTCTTGAAGGCGACGATGCGGCTTCGCCCAGAATGGGCTGGAATTTATAAACCATGACTTACCCTAACCCGTTAACCTGCGAGAACTGAGTATATCCCAGCCTACGAGACTCTTTTACACGTTTCTCACCAGAAATGTTATTTTACAAAGCGAACAAAACATTTTTAACGTAAACTAAATTAGTTTTTTAGTTAACATTAGTAAAAAAACATATTGTTTTTAAGAAGTACCCTCTGTTGGCAAGTCTATATCTCCATCTGTAGTTATCCAAGTGATTATCATATCAAATTGATTATCATATCTTTTGCATAAAAATCTCTGAAAACTCAACTTTTTAAATACATTTTTTTAACACACACAATTTTTTAAAAATAAAAAAAAATTTGTAATTTTAAAAAATTTGGTATGTATTGCCCACACAAAGTTATTTCTTAAATTTTAAAATGTGTCATTATTTGCCACCTACAATCGGTTTTTATAGGTTCCAGCTAAAAAAATATCCTGATACACATATTTACTTATTTGCCGAATAGTATATGTAAAAAAAGTTTAAGGCAATCAAAAATGTCAACTTAAAAAATGTGTTTGGTTTGTAAAAGAACTGCTCAAATGTAAAACATATTTATCTCACGCGTGGAAAAAATGCACTGCTGTACTTGGTGTTACCCGATGCGTTTGATGCCACCAAAATCTTCAATTGTTAGAATAACTTATTAACATCATTTTAGTATACATAGTACCGATTAAATTGGTAAAGAGACCATAATATATTATTGTGCGTAATGGAGTTGACGTTGTAGGACTGATATCATTTTGTATCCACTTTTTAATAATATGCCTAAAGTTGATACTCGTGAACAATTGATTCAGTTATTATGATTAAAGTCTTTTATATGTATATTCGTTTCTAATGTAATTTTGTTATACATTTTCAAATCTTGATAATCATAGTTTTCAGGTCTATTAAGAAAAATAAGAGAGTACAGACCAGGAGTAATTACACTTAAAAATGTTTTTTTATTATTGTAACTTTTAGTTCTTTAACGTCCAATGTTAATGAATTGATTGAAATATTTTTAGGTCCATAACCTATATCCAATACATTTCCTATCTAATTCTTTTCCGTCTTCCGTGTCTCTTTTTTTTTTACATCTTCCTCTATACTCGCCTGTGAAAAAAATTCGTGATAAGAATTATTTTTATCAGAAGTCCTTCGTGAATTCATATTTCGTTTAGACTGGAGATGTTTCTTATTTGTTTTAAAGCATAAATGGTCCAACTCTCTCTCATCATCGTCGTATTGTGTAATTATATTCAACTTACGTATTAATTTTATGCTGTCTTCTTTTAAATAAGGTATCATTTGTTTTTAATTAATATTAACAAGTTTTTGTAAGGGTTCCGCAATTGGCTAAAAAGTTGCCTCAGTTACTAAACAAATACATTTTAGGGAACGTCATAATCTTTATATAAGTTAACAACAGCAACAAGCGCTGCCGTCGCCGAAATCAACGGCGCTGCACCAACCCACAGCTTAGATCAGGGTATCGGTAAGTAGAGTAGAATCAGTTGGGATTTGAATCTCGAATAAATAAAGCATCCAAATTTTTAAATTTAAGCTTTAACTATTAGAAAAGTAACTGGCGCACGAACAGGGACAAGCGCGAGTTAATCTAATGGAGTTCGGCGTTTTTTGTGTCAATCGATAGGTATTGATGAGACAAATACGTTTTAGCAAAAAAAATGTTCTAGAATGACAATTATGGCCACCACAGTTTTGGGCTGTTAGTGGGCGTTAGAGTGGGCGACGTAAATTTTTGGGTCAATCGATAGGTATTTATGAGACAAATGCATTTCAGTTAAAATTTTTGTTCTATCATAAAAACTGTACGCGCTACATAAAAAAATGTCAAAAAGCACCGAAGCTATAATTTTTTTTTTTACCCAATTTTTCTCTCGTTCCTATGACAACTATATGATATAGTCGTCCGATCTCGATAAAATTTAATTCTACATTCAGAACAAATTAAAAAATGTTATTTCCATGCGTAGGAAGTTATATGTTAAAAACACTAAAGATATAATTTTTTTAAATTATTGCCTTGAGAGTTCCTATGGGAGCTATAAGATATAGTTGTCCGATCCGGTTAGTTCCGACTTATATAATACCTGCAATAAGAAAAAGAATTTTAGGAAAGTTATAGCGCGATAATTTTAAAACTTAGGGACTACTTTGTGTAGAAACGGACGGACAGACGTACAGGCGGCCAGACAGACATGACTAGATCGACTCGTCTAGTGATGCTGATCAAGAATATATATACTTTATGGGGTCGGAAACGTCGCCTTCACTGCGTTGCAAACTTCTGACTGAAATTATTATACCCTCTGCTAGGGTATAAAAGTTAAAAGAAAAATGAAAGTTTTTTTTGTATTTGTAAAACACACCCAATAAAAATTCCCCTTCCTTAAATATATTTCGCCAATCTCATAACCCATATCGACAACCATTTAACAGCTACCATAACTTACCCGTAGCCCCATATGTAAAGGCCCGGTATTCAAAATGCCAACCTTTTGGCACAAAGCCACAACCACGACCTGAACCAATGGACATAGATAAAACTCTACAAACTAATCAGATTAATTTTATGAATAAACCAGGTCGCTTTGACGCTGGAAAAAGGCCGCCAATTTCAAAACACACCCCCACCGAATATCATGAAACTCTTTCCGATTATTGTGACGCAATAGACCAAGTCGACCAGGAGTACCCAAATGATTACACTTACCTTCATTTTTGGAGCTAACAAACTCCACTTTACCATATTTTAGCAGTAGATTAAGGAGTGGAGAAACACTAAAAATTCGTATTGACACAGGTTCAAATAATAATTACATACTACCTAAATTCAAAGAAAATATATCCCCATTCGATGCCATATCGGTTGGCGGAAAAATCAAAGTCAAAAACCTATTCGACGACACCGATATGAAAATTAAATTTTTTTGTTACCAACGTTAAATATATTTGATGCCATATTAGGAAACGACAAACGAGTTAGGAGCAATAATCAATAATACCGATAAGACCATGTCCTTTAAGTCCGGCAGTGTTAAAGCGATAAAAGAAGAAGGAATAAGAACAGTCGACCTAATTATTCCTCGGATAATCCATTTAAGAAAAACTAAATAATCTTCTTTGAAAATACCCAAATATCTTTACTGAACCCGACGAAAAACTGACCTATGTATAACACAAATTAAAAGCGGAAATTCGTAAAAATACTGAAACTCTATTTAATTTAAAAATTTAATTTAATTTCATTTTTGGCACTTAAGAACGAAATAGACCGGCAGTTAGAAGAACTTTTAGAAAACAACATAATAAGTCCCTCAAGATTACCTAACAACTCAACAGTCTGCGTAGTTAAAAAAAAACTAGATAGTTCTACTATCAAAAAAATACAGAATGGTAATAGAAATTAAATAGCGTAACAATAGCGGACAATTACCCCATACACATTAGCACAATAAGGAAATAATAAAATGTTTTCTGTGTTCGAGCTCAGGAGCAGATTCCATTAAATTCCTTTAAAAGAAAATTATGTGGAAATTATGAGTTCTATGAGACTTCCATTTGGGCTAAAAAACGCAGCATCCATATTCCAACATTAGACGACATTCTTAGTAAAATCTGTTACATTTATATGGACGATATAATTGCATTTAGCCTTAACTTTAAAACGCGTTCTAAAAACTAAGGAAAATATTTGAAACCTTTAATAATGGCAATATTAAATGCCAACTGAAGAAGTTCGAGTCCTATAAAAATAATAAAGTTTAATTCTTAGGTTTTGTAATATCATATACTGGAATAAAGACAAACGCCAAAAAAGGCTTCATCGAGAAAAACCACCCACCTCAACGGAGAAGCTAGGAAAGGAATATTAGCCATCTCTTGGGCAGGAAAATCGCATAGAGGATACCTTCACGGTGGCACTAAGGTCAAAATTTACACCGATCACGAATCACTTACACACGTTTGTAACTGGAAAGGAGGAATAGCAATAAAGAGATGGAAATCATACCTTGATAAAAACATTAAATAATTACTTTACAAGCCCAGAAAATAAAACTTTGTTGCTGATGCCTTATCTGGAATCCCAAAAACCAACGAAATTATTTCAATAATTATAACACAACATAGCGCTCAGAGCGCTGTTTACAACGTAGAAGTTCCCTTTGCATGCATTGACTACAAATTCACTAATCCATTTTTCACATTTCACCGGCACATTATCACTAAACCGGACCTTAAAAAAAATACTCTTAAGTATAAGCGCAGAAAAAAGAAGTTTAGGTTGCAGAAAAATATTACTTTCCCAAAATGAAACAAAAGTAACAAACTAAGTTAAACAATGCAATGTGTGTAAAAAAGAACAAGAAAGGAAGTTAACTTCGCCAGATGAAGTTGGAATACCCTTGAAGTTATAAGAAATAAGCAACTTTAGTATCACCATGTGAATGTTTTAAGGATTGTTACTGACATCAGTGATCTAAAAAAAAATGATTTCATTCTTATTTTTAGACCATTTTTTTGACATCTTTATGTTAAAGCAGTCTGAGTTTTATTAAATTGAATTCAAAATTCTTAAAAATATAAAAAATGTTTATTCCAAGCTTAGAAGGTTATATGTTAAAAAACACCAAAGATATAATTTTTTCATATAATTTTACCACTAATTTTCCGATCGTTCCTATGGCAGCTATATGAAATAGTGGTCCATTTTTAATAAAATTTAGTTCGAAACTCAAAACCAATTACAAAATGTTATCTCCAAGCTAAGGAGGTTATATGTTAAGAAACACCGAAGATATATATTTTTTTAAATTTTTTCCCTGAAAGTTCCTATGGGTAGAAACGGACTTTATGGGTTCTCCTTCTCCTTCACTGCGTTGAAAACTTCTGACTGAAATCATAATACCATCTGCACGGATATAAAAACAAATTTAATATCATTGTTTATTATATGGTAAAAATAATAATTGTACTATTTTATTTTTTGTACTTCTTCTACTATACTGTCCTTACGGTACTATTTTTATTTTACTATCCTGACTTTAATATCACAAGCTCTGCTATATTTATTTACATATTATTTACAAGTTTGTTTTCGTTTAAGTGCAACGCTCACTTATAAGTTGTCCAGCCTAACTGAAAACTCTTTTAAACTCACACGATGATACGGCAGCGCAGAAGTATTCTTTATATATACATACGTAAAAGTATATATTCGGATATTTAGAACTTACTTTCTAAAAATCTCAAATGTTTAAGTACCACCATACTCACACCAAACACCTCCTACAAAAATAACTGAAATATCAATATTCTGTTAATAATTTATAATGAAATTAAATGATGTATTTACTTTAAATTCGTCAATCTTCCTCTATGTGCCTTACAGATTGGAGCCGATGGTTTGAAAACATCGATGCCATCGATATGTGCTTTTGTCCACTTCTGTTGGCCAATATAAATAGCTCGCTCAACTTGAAAGATATCGGGATGAAACTTTTCCAATCCTTTTTTTTCTTCTTAGGTAACATATATATAAAAATGGTTTGGATTGCACAAATGTGTCCTATAGCTGCCATATATATTTTTTCTATAAAAGATTAGTAGATAAGTGGTTTAAAGTATTAAATACTAAATTTAAAATTCTTTCGAATTTGGATAATAACATATTATAGCTCCCATTGGAACAATATGCGATTTTACTCACTTTCCGTGTAGCTGCACTAGCCGCTTTGATCAACAAGATTACGTTGCGGCCCTCATATATTATGGTGCCTTCTTTGGGAAGGTCAAAGATTAATTCCCGACCTACTTGAAGGATTTTGAAACTCCCATGACTGTTTCGGTTTAAAGCCAATTATCATGACCTTTCTGAAATAACTTCAAAATTAATTTGCATTGCTCCATAACTGGTGCAAACGGTAGAAAATTATTATGCTTTTTTTCTATATGGAAAACAACTCAAGATTATTAAAAATTTAATTACTTTTAATTTAGCGTCGCTTGTGAACAGCTGTGTTTACTTTTGTGCTCCGAGTTTTTGTCTTTTTCAGTGATTTTGTGCGAGTGTTATGTGTGCATTTATTTTCAAAGATTAGCCTAACAATTGCGCTAGTAATTTTAAATAGATCTCTCAGTAAACGGGTACGTGTTTATAGTTATTTTAGCATTTCTATTAGATTTGTTTAATCTCATAGCTTTATCTGTGTAACTTACGCTCCTAAACTTGCTAAAACTTTTTTACTCCCTCACAATCTCCTTCGTTCTATTTTATAACTGTAACCTGCTCTCTATGCACCCGCTGAATTTCTGGTAGACTTTTTCGGTGCTATTTTCTGCAACTCTCTCTCTCTCTCTCTCTTGTTTGATTTACTTTGTATTTGTTCGTGCTGAAAGTTGTTAGTGTCGCACAAGCCACGATCAGCCGATAGAATATTTTTTTCTTTTGTGCTCTCTTACGTGTTGATAAATTTTCGCGATATTGCGCTCTTATTTTTTTTTTTATGTTTTGTGCCTTTGTGATTTTCGAATTTGATTCCAGTGGCAAATTAACTTTGAGGTATTTTTGATATTTTATTTCATTTTTCATTTGTTTGTCTTATAATGGCGCTTGCCTCTTCCAAAAAAACGGCACACTTGCCTCTTCAAGGAAAGACCCATTTATTTTTTGATGACTCTGCGCTTCGATGATGCACGTCAATTGTGCAGGATTCACCGGCAGAGTAAAAGATTTTATTGATCTTAACTCTGGTCTTACGTGGTCACGTGGGTCCTGCAAGGAAATGGTGGTTGAGATGAGCGGCTTTATGAAGCAGACTCGAGACAGCCTGTTGAAAATCTCGGGTGCCTTTAGGCAACTCAATAAGGGTTTCAATACCGTCTGTGCCCAGTTTAATAATAAAAAATTATTAACCGAGTCGCCTAAACGCAAAAAAGCCAGCTTAACCGCCGTTAATACCACCATGGAATCCAACCCGAATCCGAACTTGGTAGCAGCAGTTCCTGTCAACAGGGGTAAGCGAACCAACTGTGCGTACGGATTCAGCTAGCTCGAGTGAAGTCCATGTTTCCGGACTAAAAGCTTTTGTACTGGCTAAGTCAAAGAAATCGGTGCCGACCGTTCCTATAGATACTGTAGGCACCGTTCCTGGATCTCAGCCTAGTGAGGTTCAGACTGCTGCTGGGGGCGTTAGAAACTTTCAGTTGTTCCACAAAGGAATCAATTATTTGTTTCTAGATTGTGAGGAGTTGAATAACTCCACACAAATTCCAGCAACAGATGGCCGGCCTCTCACCAGGTACGCGGCGAATTCGCGTAGTGGCGGCGCGGCGAAGAGCGAGGACGGAGAACGAGAGAGTTTGGAGATCGAGGACGGGGAAAGAGAGCTTGTGAAAGTTGGGAGAAAGTGAGAGTTTGGAGAGGAAAAGAGTTTGGACGCAAAGGAATTTGGAGAGCGAGAGAGTTTGGAGAGCAAGAGGGTTCGGAGACCAAGAGAGTTTGGAGACCAACAATGGATAAGGAGAGAGCGGAGACTTGGCGGGCGGAGCGAGAGTGCCGTGTGCAAAAATGAGTAACGGGACCCCGCCGGACTTTGGACGCGGCCGTGAGCTTTGGACCGATAAAGAAGGTGCCACATCTCGGCAGCGGTGCGGCACACAACCATGCCACATGCGTCTCCGGGATCAGCGGGACGGCAGCATCAGGCTGGACGTCGGCGGGAAGCAGTGCGTCAAGGACAAAAGGGTCAAACAGGAACCATGGACTTTGGACCCGGTGTGGAGAGTTTTGGCGGGCGGTGTGCAAAACGGAAATAACGGTTCCCAGAGGCCCTATATAAACCCGCATGGATGATTCAGTCGAGATCAGTCAGTCAAGAGCGAACAGTCAGTCGAGTGCATCATTCGAGTACGATCATCAAGAGTTAAGACAAGCAGTCGAACGAACACCAACCAAGCAAACTACGAGGGAGCCACACCAGGGCGAGTCGTCGGAAGCAGCGCCGTGGGAGCCTACAAGGGGCAAGATTGTCACTTCGAGACGTTCGGGATTGGGATTACTAGGAATCTCCGATCTGAGACACAGGTGGCTGAGGTCTAAGGAGGCACCACACGGCTAAGTTCTGTTCTTTCCTGCCAACGAAGTCCTGGCGTTACGCCTGGAGGGTCTACTAGACTTAGAACAGTGAAAGCCGGCGATTTGAAATCGTGAGCTCGGGGGTAAGCCTGTCGAGCCCCAGTGTACCTCGCCCAAGCGCTACGCGAACGTATCGGCGTGAGCTCAGTGCGCCAAGTGGAGTTGAGCAGGTCCTGGCGCGATCAGCCAGAAGGGAGCGAAGTCCCGGATAGGCGTATGCCCACGAACCCAGCTCAGAAGTCAAGACGTACAGCCAACTTGTCAGGAGCAGTTCGCAGGACACCGCCACCAGCAAGCAGTATACCACACCGCAACAGCCACGTAAGGACAGTAAGCGAAAGAGTGAGGCTAGGGTGGAACGTTCGTTTACACGAGGCACAGAAGCGAAGTGAAGAGCGAGGCAGCTTCCTGGCGTTCCGCCTTGACTGTCCGCACGATCTGAGCGGAAGCCCGTGGGACCATCCGGGACAGAGCAAGGGACAGGCGGTCGGGTATCGAGAGGAGTGATCCTGGAGAGCTCGTCAGTCTGTTCACCCTAGTCTGAGAACGGTGACGCTTCCCTAAGCCCGCACGGCTGACCCCATAGCGAGTCTGAATCGTGACCGAGCAGTCACCGAGCCAATCGCGTCAGGAGCAAGCAGCGGTCAAGGATCTTTAAGGAGCGACAAGACAACCCACACCGTCGGAGACAGCGTGACAAGCAAATTATAAAGCCGACTGCAGTTATACCCGCAATAAACCCACTCCGAACCCGAGATTTCTGTGCTTTTTCACTGAACGACTGGGCGGTCACGTTTATATAAATTTGGTGGGACGAACACACACAATCTACTGAACTAGCCGCACAAATACCGTAGCGAGCAGAAACCAAAGAAATCAGTTCGTTACATCTGGCGCCCAAAACGTGATTGTCCCAGCGGTGAAAGCAAAATAAACAGAATGGGAAAGAGGTGGATTTACCGCCTTAAGAAGGAGGACTTCGCCCAGGTCGCACAAAGACTTAATGTCGCCCTGGACGGCAGATTAGAGGATATGAGGAGGACATTGTTGGAGTATTACTCCGAGACAGAGAACGACCCACAACTTGCCGACATCTGGGTTGAGTTGGGAGCCATGTATACGACAGAGCCGGACCGAGTATCACGCTAACTAACGCTGAAGGGGATAACCTAGTAGCAAGCTTAAGCGTCGACAACTTGCAAAGGGAGGCTCACAGGAGAGAGTCAAGCCAGGACAGGAAGACAACGGTGCTGACCTCTAGACACAGCCAGGCGTATTATGCAAGGGTCGCTTAACAAGTCCCCGAGTGGTCATTCAGGTTCGACGGGGCGGAGAAACCGTTCAAGTTCCTGGAACAAGTTGAATGGTCCGCCAACACCTACGGCTTAGACCTTGACATGATCCCCCGAGCAATGCCGGAGTTGCTGAAAGGAAGCGCGTTAAAGGCGATAAGCAGCCAACAATAAGCAATGGAAACCCTGGGCGGAGTTCATTGAGAGCTTACAACTTTACTTTCTGCCGAGAGATTTCTTTACAAGGCTGTCGGATCAGGTCAGGCAACGAAAGCAGGGTTTCAATGAGTCACTTAAAGACTACATGTTCGACATGCAGACGATGTCGAGGCCAGTAAACTATTCTGCGAGAGACACCTTAAAGATCATAAAGGAAAACTGCACCCCAAGCCGAAGGATCTTCCTAAGGGCGTACAAAGTGCCCGACCGGGACACGTTGATGCTATTAGCCGATGAATACGAAGAACTGGAAAAGGAGCGGGAAGCGTTTGCCCAAGAAAAGAAGTTCTCAAAGGCAAAGTCGTCACGACCAACGCAGGTCACGTGCAGAAGATGCGAGGAGACAGATAGCCAGGAGACACGGAGAAATTACCAATTTTCACCGCCGCAACGAATCCCACGACAGCAGGCAACAGGAGCACCACGAGGAGGCCAATGGACGCCACCACAGCAGCAACAGATACAACCAGCGAACACGGTGTGGAGACCGCCAAACACAACACAGAGGCCGCGGAGAACGACACACATTGCAAATCCCCATGAGGCCTGCCGAAGGTGCGGCGGCCACGGACACTGGGCACGAGGATGTCGACTCCAACGCCTGTTGTTCTGCTGGGTGTGCGGGAGAGTAGGTGTCAGGAGCGTCGAGTGCTGCCAGCAGGCGGTAAATGCCCAGCGACCTCAGCCGCAGAGAGGCGAGCGGGGGTCGCAAAATGCTACATCTCCAAACTAACGGGCAAGCTAATCGAGGAGAAGCAGCAGTTGTCCGCAGCGGTCACGATCAACATCGGTGCATCAGCGAGCTTTATAAGCAAGGAACTGGCGGGTAACCTGGCTGCTCTCGGGAGGATTACGAGGACACGGCGGCAAGTTAGGTTGGCAGACGGAAGGTGCGGCGGAATCGATGAACAGCTGGAGGTGGAGATCGCAATCGGGAACAAGCGACTAACCATGAACCTGTTGATACTACCTGAGGTAGTGTATTCATTGGTGTTAGGATGGAACTTTCTAACTCAAGTCGGAACCAAGATAAGGTGCGCTGGACACGAGGTGAGAATACCGGCCAGGAACCGACACAATGGGTGGCTCGAGGAGAGGCTATCGGTAGCAGTCGTACAACAGGAAACAGAGTATGACGACACAGCGAAGTTCCTGGAGGTGGAGCTCGCCAGTTTCAAAACCATGTCAGCAACGTCGAACATGGCAGAGTATCAAATAACGATGAAGGACGACAAACCAATAAAACAGCGATACTACCCGAAGAATCCGAAAGTTCAAAGGGAGATCAATGCGAAGGTGGACGAGCTACTCCAAATGGAATGCATAGAGCACTCAACCAGCCCATACAGCTCTCCCATCGTGATGGTTAGGAAAAAGACGGGCAAGTGGAGACTGTGCGTCGACTTCAGGCAGATCAACGCCAAATCGATAAAGGATGCCTACCCGATGCCTCGAATAAATTATATCCGCTTGGACCTGAAGGATGGCTACTAGCAAATCCCGCTGAAAGAATGCAGCACTGCTGCATTTACAGTGATGGGAAAGGGCTTCTTCCAGTGGAGAGTAATGCCGTTCGGACTCCATTCGGCATCTGCGACCTTCCAGCGGGTGTTGGACCGGGTAATTGGTCCCGAGGACGATATCATAGTGATCGGACGCACACTAGAAGAGCACAAGGCAAACTTGAAAGAGGTATTCCGGTGACTGAAAGACGCTAATCTGAGATTAAGCCCGGAAAAATGCCAGTTTTTCAAGAAGGAGCTGCTGTATTTGGGTCATAGAGTGACTAGCGACGGGATAGGCACGGATCCGCCATTGCCGAATTAGAGCCGTCGTCAACAATTAGGGAGATCTTACAGTACCTGGGAGTAGCATCATGGTATCGACGATTTGTACCTGACTTCGCAAAAATAGTCAAACCGCTCAACGATCTGCTGCGCAAGGGCAACAAGTGGGTGTGGACACAGGAACATCAGTCGGCATTCGAAGACGTAAAGGCAAGGCTGGTGGCAGACCCCGTACTGGCGTGCCCGGATTTTGAAAAACCATTTGTCCTGCACACGGACGCAAGTGATTACGGTATTAGGGCAGCTTTGACCCAGGATACTGAGCTTGGCGAAAAGATGATCTCTTACTCAAGCCGAAAGCGCAACGGTGCGGAGAAAAACTACTCCACAACCGAGAAAAAGGTCCAAGGATAGCTCCAAGGATATCCAAAGGACACGAAGAAAAGGGTCCAAGGATAGCTCCAAGGATACCCAAAGGACACGAGGAAAAGGGTCCAGGGATAGCTCCAAGGATACCCAAAGGACACGAGGAAAAGGGTCCAAGGATATCTCCAAGGATACCCGAAAAACACGAGGAAAAGGGTCCAAGGATAGCTCCAAGGATACCCAAAGGACACGAGGGAAAAGGTCCGAGGATAATGGAAAATGTCCAGCGATAGTCCGCCGAAGGAAGGGGGAAGACGGCACTTATCAGATACCATAAAAATGTAAAAGGAGGGAAGCTGGGAGAAATAGTGGTACCGATGGCGATGGCTGCCCGCCAACCGGCCAAGAGGTCTTACCCGGGGCAAGGATGGTCAACCACACGGCTAGGAAAGCGCGATCCGGTGATCAGCTCCGTCAGCGACGTCGAGCTGGTCGAAGATCCGCGGCTGGAGCAGAGGAGGTGGTGGCTTCAGAAGACCACCAGCGACACCGACGGCCGCATCCCGACCGGCGCAATCAATGTCGAGTGGGCCAGCGAGGAGCCACCTTCGGGGCGACGTACTCCCCGCAGCCACGAGGAGCAGGTACCAAAAGCCAAAAGTTTCGGCTAAACCTTGTGACGGGGAGGAAGATGGAGGAAACGTGGCTGCGAGAGATGGAGGAGGACCCTGAATGGCAGGCCCGTTTGCGACGAGCCGAGGAGGAGGAACAGCAGCTGCGGGAGGAGCCGGCATGCCCACCCACCCCGAGGTATGTCGCCGAACCGTGGGTGTCGCCCCAGGAGGAGGCCGACGTTCGGGCTGACGGGCTGGCTGCCGGAGGTCGCCGACGCGACCACCCTCATCGGAAGGCAAGGCGGTCCCTCCCCGGTCGCCACCACCGCCGCAATCTGATACGCCACCATCACCGACGAGGCGCGGCGGGGAATCTCCCCGGTGGAGACCCGCGCGGCCGACCAAGCCGAGGCGACGCGGCCATCGACGCCAGGTACTGGGCCAACGAAACCGGCAGGGACGCGAAACGCGGCGGAGCCTCAGGAGCAGTGGCCGTGAAAATGGCCGGAACCGACGGGAGGTGGAAGGCCAAGTTTAAAGCTTTAAATTCGGCGCCCGTGGAATCCGAATCGGCGGCGCTTCCTAAGTTGGCGCGGACGATGTCGGCGCCGGAAGTCCAGCGATGGCTTGGAGTCCCGGAGCAGGAGTGGCCCGCAGGAATCGCGGAGGAACCGGCGGTACGCGAGGCTCGCAACCTGGGCGGCAGGCGCAGCGTGCGGATCAGGAGTGGTGGGTGCACGTATCGCGTGAGGCTGGGGCTCGCGGGCATAAGAGTTTTTGTGGAGCAGACCGAGATGAGTCCGTGAAATAAAAAGTTGAAAATTTAACACTCAGAAGCTAAGGACCGGAGAGGGCGGGAACGCGGCTGAAAGCAAAAAGAAGAAGGGGGCATACATGGCAGCAACCTGAAACGAAGGGGAAGGGTTTGGAGAGCGAGAGAGTTTGGAGAGCAAGAGTGTTCGGAGACCAAGAGAGTTTGGAGACCAACAATGGATAAGGAGAGAGCGGAGACTTGGCGGGCGGAGCGAGAGTGCCGTGTGCAAAAATGAGTAACGGGACGCCGCCGGACTTTGGACGCGGCCGTGAACTTTGGACCGAGAAAGAAGGTGCCACGTCCCGGCAGCGGTGCGGCACACAAAACATGCCACATGCGTCTCTGGGATCAGCGGGACGGCAGCATCAGGCTGGACGTCGGCGGGAAGCAGTGCGTCAAGGACAAAAGGGTCAAACAGGAACCATGGACTTTGGACCCGGTGTGGAGAGTTTTGGCGGGCGGTGTGCAAAAGGGAAATAACGGTTCAACGGACAAGCAGTCGAACGAACACCAACCAAGCAAAGGAGGGAGCCACACCAGGGCGAGTCATCGGAAGCAGCTCTGTGGGAGCCTACAAGGAGCAAGATTGTCACGTCGAGACGTTCGGGACTGGGATTACTAGGAATCTCCGAACTGAGACACAGGTGGCTGAGGTCTAAGGAGGCACCACACGGCTAAGTTCTGTTCTTTCCTGCCAACGAAGTCCTGGCGTTACGCCTGGAGGGTCTACTAGACTTAGAACAGTGAAAGCCGGCGATTTGAAATCGTGAGCTCGGGGGTAAGCCTGTCGAGCCCCAGTGTACCTTCTCAAACACTACGCGAACGTATCCAGGCGTGAGCCCAGTGCGCCAAGTGGAGTTGAGCAGGTCCTGGCGCGATCAGCCAGAAGGGAGAGAAGTCCCGGAGCGGCGCGAAAGAACCCCGAGAGTAGCGAGCCAGAAGGGAGAGAAGTCCCGGAGCGGCGAAACAGAACCCCGACAGTAGCGAGCCAGAAGGGAAAGAAGTCCCGGAGCGGCGCAACACAACCCCGAGAGTAGCGGGCCTGAAGGGAGAGAAGTCCCGGAGCGGCGCGACAGAGCCCCCGAACCTAGCACAGAAGTCCAAACGTACAGCCACCCTGTCAGGAGCAGGACACCGCCACCAGCAAGCAGGACACCACACTGCAACAGCCACGTAAGGAGAATCAAGCCCGCAGGAACGGCACGGACAGTAAGCGAAAGAGTGAGGCTAGGGTGGAACGTTCGTTTACACGAGGCACAGAAGCGAAGTGAAGAGCGACGCAGCTTCCTGGCGTTCCGCCTTGACTGTCCGCACGATCTGAGCGGAAGCCCGTGGGACCATCCGGGACAGAGCAAGGGACAGGCGGTCAGGTATCGAGAGGAGTGATCATGGAGAGCTCGTCAGTCTGTTCACCCTAGTCTGAGAACGGTGACGCTTCCCTAAGCCCGCACGGCTGACCCCACAGCGAGTCTGAATCGTGGCCGAGCAGTCACCGAGCCAATCGCGTCAGGAGCAAGCAGCGGTCAAGGATCTTCAAGGAGCGACAAGGCAACACACACCGTCGGAGACAGCGTGACAAGCAAATTATAAAGCCGACTGCAGTTATACCCGCAATAAACCCACTCCGAACCCGAGATTTCTGTGCTTTTTCACTGAACGACTGGGCGGTCACGATAATATACATATGGTGGGACGAACACACACAATCTACTGAGCTAGCCGCACAAATACCGTAGCGAGCAGAAACCAAACAAATCAGTTCGTTACAAGATTTACCCCAGATACCACATATGAGAATGTTCTGGAATTTTTACGTGAAAAATTCTCATCCGAAGATATTGCAGTTGAACAATTTCGATTTTCATACGCTCGTTGGATAACGTCTTTTAAAATATTTGCTCCGTCTGATGTTTTTAATGTTTTACTTTCTGAAAGCTTTTGGCTCAATAATGATTTGGTAATTAAAGAATTTGTTCCAAATAAACGGAGAACAAATAACAGGCCCTCCACTGTGCCAAAAAACTAAATAGTTTATTTTTGGCGTATCAAAATGTTAGGGGGCTAAAGCTACCCAAGCTTTATGCTGACTCCTCTGCATTTACTGAAGATATTTTAGCTTTCACGGAAACTTGGCTGAAACCAGAGATATCCGACTCTGAAGTTATGTCTAATAACTTTAATAATTATTGGACCGATCGCCACTCACGTAAGGGGGGTGGTGTGCTGATTGCCGTTACCTCTAGCCTAACATCTGAAAGAATTCTTATTCATATTCCCAATGAAATTGAATTTCTAAGTGTGAAAGTTTCTTTGCAATCTTTACCTGTTTTTGTTACATTTTCTTTGCTTGCTCTGACCTAGTAATTTATGAGCACCATCTGTCTGCAATAAAATCTGTTTTATCCCTTCTTTCTAACAGAGACCATTTGATTGTTTTAGGTGACTTTAACCTACCTGATATTTCTTGGTCTCCTCCCCCTGACTCTATGCCTTTATCTGCCCATGATTTTGTGGATGGCCTTTTCGAATTCTTGTTGCAGTAAGTAAGCTCTATAAAAAAATGCCTTAAGCAGACAATTAGATCTTGTGTTTGTTTCAGACCCGTCTGAAGTCACAGTATGTAGAATTGACATTCTTGTTGAAGACCGATATCATCGAACTATGGAACTGACAATTTGCCGCCCCTGCTCTGATACCTTCTCTCCTTTAGTTTATCCAACTAAAATAAGATGTTTTCGTTAATGTGACTAGAATCAAGTTATCGATATGATTTCTCATTATAATTGGACAGACTTGTACAATTGAACAGACATTGAAAGTGACACTGAACTATTCTATACAGTCTTAAATACGTTTTTTAATGAATGCGTTCCTGATAGGTTTCTTTCTAACCTAAACAGACCTCCTTAGTTTACCAATGCCCTAAGGACTTAAAAATCTTAAATCTAACACTTATAAAAAGTATAAAAAATCTGGTAGACCAGCTGATTTTTCGAAATATGTGGTTTTAATTGATTTTAATGTTCTCAACAGTCATTGGTATTGTAACGAACTGATTTGTTTGGTTTCTGCTCGCTACGGTATTTGTGCGGCTAGCTCAGTAGATTGTGTGTGTTCGTCCCACCAAATTTATATAAACGTGACCGCCCAGTAGTTCAGTGAAAAAGCACAGAATTCTCGGGTTCGGAGTGGGTTTATTGCGGGAATAACTGCAGTCGGCTTTATAACTTGCTCGTCTCGCTGTCTCCGACGGTGTGGGTCGTCTCGTCGCTTGATCCTTGACCGCTGATTGCTCCTGACGTGTCTGGTTGTCTTGTCGCTCCTCGAAGATCCTCGACCGCTGATTGCTCCTGACGTCGCTGGCTCGGTGACTGCTCGGCCACGGTTCAGACTCGCTATGGGGTCAGCCGTGCGGGCTTAGGGAAGCGTCACCGTTCTCAGACTAGGGTGAACAGACTGACGAGCTCTCCAGGATCACTCCTCTCGATACCCGACCGCCTGTCCCTTGCTCTGTCCCGGATGGTCCCACGGGCTTCCGCTCAGATCGTGCGGACAGTCAAGGCAGGACGCCAGGAAGCTGCCTCGCTTTTCACTTCGCTTCTGTGCCTCGTGTAAACGAACGTTCCACCCTAGCCTCACCCTTCCGCGTACTGTCCGTTCCGTTCCTGCGGGCTCGATCCTCCTTGCGTAGCCGTTGCGGTGTGGTGTCATGCTTGCTGGTGGCGATGTCCTGCGAACTACTCCTGACAGGTGGCTGTAGGTCTTGACTTCTGTGCTGGGTTCGAGGGTATACGCCGATCCGGGACTTCTCTCCCTTCTGGCTCGTGATTCTCAGGGTTCTGTTGCGCCGCTCCGGGACTTCTCTCCCTTCTGGCTCGCTACTCTAGGGGTTCCGTTGCGCCGCTCCGGGACTTCTCTCCCTTCTGGCTTGCTACTCTAGGGGTTCTGTTACGCCGCTCCGGGACTTCTCTCCCTTCTGGCTTGCTACTCTCGATTTCAAATCTCAGTCTAGTAGACCCTCCAGGCGTACCGCCAGGACTTCGTCGGCAGGACAGAACAGAACTTGGCCGCGTGGCGCCTCCTTAGACCTCAGCCACCTGTGTCTCAGTTCGGAGATTCCTAGTAATCCCAATCCCGAACGTCTCGACGTGGCACCCTCTTTCCAAAGTCCAAAGTCCGGCGGCGTCCCGTTACTCCTTTTTGCACACGGCACTCTCGCTCCCCAAATTCGCTTGTCTCCAAACTCTCTGTCTCTCCAAACTCTCTCTCTCTCCAAACTCTCTTCCTCTCCAAACTCTCACGTTCTCCAAACTCTCACGTTCTCCGTCCTCGATCTCTAAACTCTCTCGTTCTCCGCCCTCGATCTCCAAACTCTCTCGTTCTCCGTTCTCCTTATTCAACTCCTCAATTTCCCCCCTTACTTCGGGAAAGATTAAGAAAACTCAGCGCTCCCACTCTCCGGCGTTCCCTTGTATATCCTAGCCATTGAGTCAGGGCGTATCTCGTTCCGGTTCCCTCGGTGCTTCCTCGTTGCTCCCTCGACGTTCCCTCGACGCTTTCCATCTTATTTCCTTTCCACAGCGCCGGTCGTCCTCCGTATAGCAATTTCAAATCTCCCGCGCCGATCCTCCATCTGTTCCCACTGGGCACCGATATTAATCAGCTATCGATACCCAGAGGGCCTGCTCACGATATCGATATCGCAGGTGCGGCGTTGCCACTTGCTCACCGCGATGTTCATCATCACCGATATTTCCATTTTCTTGTGCCCATCGATCGCACTATCGTCCAGTGCCAATCGACCGCCTGTCGAGGCGCCCCCTTCCCTGTTGAATGGTGATTCTGCAAATTGTTTATGCCCGTGCACCGGTCGGCAGAAGTTTAGTTTTTTCTACCTCTCAGCCCGGCGTTTCCACTTGTCCTTGCCACTACGTAAGTATTCTGATCACACACCCGACTCCTTGTATGTGCTCATCAGCTTCCTTTCTTTTGGCAGGTTGCCTTTGTTGACCACGAGTGCCCTTTCAGACTCCAGCAGCTGTGCTTCCTGGTTTGGACCCCGATCCGGCCCGCGATCCCGTCTCCTCGTCTGGGCATGATGCCCTTCTCCGTGATGCTTGGCCACTTTCGGTACAGCTCTCTTAGCTGTGCCGACTTCTCCCTTCCTTCGGCAGACTGCTGCTGCAAGTCCTAATCAGGTCCTTGTAGACCTTCTCCTCGCGTCCTTGGAGCTTGGACCCCTTTCCTCGCGTCCTTTGGGTATCCTTGGAGCTATCCTTAGACCCCTTTCCTCGCGTCCTTTGGGTATCCTTGGAGCTATCCTTGGACCCCTTTCCTCGTGTCCTTTGGGTATCCTTGGAGCTATCCTTGGACCCCTTTCCTTGTGTCCTCCGGGTATCCTTGGAGCTATCCTTGGACCCCTTTCCTTGTGTCATTCGGGTATCCTTGGAGATATCCTTGGACCCCTTTCCTCGTGTCCTTCGGGTATCCTTGGAGGTATCCTTGGACCCCTTTCCTTGTGTCCTTCGGGTATCCTTGGAGATATCCTTGGACCCCTTTCCTCGTGTCTTTCGGGTATCCTTGGAGGTATCCTTGGACCCTCTTCCTCGTGTCCTTCGGGTATCCTTGGAGGTATCCTTGGACCCCTTTCCTCGTGTCCTTTGGGTATCTTTGGAGCTCACCTTGGACCCTTTTTCTCGTGTCCTTCGGGTATCCTTGGAGTTATCCTTGCCTTTTGTCTAGCGTATCTGTTTGTAGCTGCTCGATGGTCTTCTGTGTTTGTTGTTGTTTCAGCTCGCTCACGTGGATGGTCCTCTCCTTTTTTGTGTTCACGTGCCGTATTTTGCAGATTACTGGCGACGCAAAATCCGTGACCTGGTAAGGTCCGTCGTATCTTGGGGCCTACTTTGCTGCGAACCCCTCGGCCGCCTTCGACAAATGATGTTCCTTGGCCCACACGACGTCTCCCACCGCTGGTTTCCATTGTCTCCTCCTTGGGTTGTAATGCCTAGCCTGATCCTGGGAGGCTCTCTCCAGATTTCGCCTTACAATCTCGAAGATTTCCCCGAGTTTGTTTGCCTTCTTCCCTGGGGTCTCAGTGGGTCGTCCTGTTCCCAAGGTCTCTCTGTCGTATAGGGCGCTCGGCAGTCTCGGTTCTCTGCCTTGAGTAACAAACGCTGGCGTGTATCCTGTTGATTCCGAAACACTCGTATTTACTGCCAGCATGATCTCAGGCCATTTCTCGTCCCAGTTTCTCTGATCCTGCCCTGTGAAATGCGCTATCATCGTTTTCACGGTCCTGTTTGCTCTTTCTGTCGGGTTCTCTTGCGGGGTATATGGGGCCGTGAACTGTTGCTTGGCTCCCATCTCGGCCAGGAAACTCTTGAAGATTTTGCTGTTAAACTGCACTCCGTTGTCCGTTATGACTACCTTAGGGACCCCAAACCTTGCGATGATGCGCTCCCTGAACGCTTTCTTTAGGGACTCGGCTGTCGCGCTCCGCAGCGGCACCAATTCAGTCCACTTGGAGAACCTGTCTATCAGCACCAGCAGCATTTGGTTGCCGTGTTTTGAACGCGGCAGGGGTCCGACGAAGTCTGCGCACACTGTAGCCCACGGTTCCTCTGGCATCTGCGTTAGCATTTTCCCAGCTGCCTGCATCTGATTTGGCTTGAATCTGATACATGTCTCGCATCCTCTTACGTGGGCTTGAGCGTTTCGGTGCAGGCCTGGCCAGTAGTACCGGGCTGCCAGACGTGCTATTGTCCTTCTGCTTCCTACATGGCCAGCTGCCGGTGAGTCGTGGTTCTCCCTCAGCACCGCTTCTCGCAGAGCTTTCGGGACGCACATCTTCCACGTCGCGACATCCTCACTGCCTGCTCTGTGTGGAATGTTCCTGTATAAAGTGTCTCCCTCCATTACGTAGTCCGGGTACTTTTGTGGCTGCGTCCTTATCTTCTCGCGCATGTCCTGAATCCAGCTGCATGCTGCGGAGGCTTCCGTCGCCGATGTCTCCTTGATCCCTCGCAGTGTTACTGGTAGTGGCTGCCTTGATAATGCATCTGCCACCACATTGAGTTGTCCCTTCCTGTACGCTATTTGGAAGTCATACTGCTGCAACTCCAGGGCCCATCTGACGATCCTTCCTGAAGGGCTCTCGATGCTGTTGAGCCACTTCAGCGCCATGTGGTCGGTTACCACCTTGAAGTGGTACCCTTCCAAATACGGCTTCAGTTTCCGGATCGCCCAGACTATTGCCAAACACTCCTTCTCGGTCGTGGAGTAGTTTTTCTCAGCCCCGTTAAGCGTTCGGCTTGAGTAAGAGATCACCTTTTCGCCACGTTCGGTTTCCTGGGTCAAAATGGCCCCAATACCGTAATCACTTGCGTCCGTCTGCAGAACAAACGGTTTTTCAAAATCCGGGCACGCCAATACAGGGTCTGCCACCAGCCTTGCCTTTACCTCTTCGAATGCCGACTGATGTTCCTGTGTCCACACCCACTTGTTGCCCTTGCGCAGCAGATCGTTGAGTGGTTTGACTATTTTTGCGAAGTCAGGTACAAATCGCCGATACCATGAAGCTACTCCCAGGTACTGTCGGAGCTCTCTTACTGTTGACGACGGCTCTAAATCGGCAATGGCTGCTACCTTCTCCGGATCCGTGCCTATCCCGTCGCTAGTCACTCTATGACCCAAATACAGCAGCTCCTTCTTGAAAAACTGGCATTTTTCCGGGTTTAATCTCAGATTAGCCTCTTTCAGTCGCCGGAATACCTCTTTCAAGTTTGCCTTGTGCTCTTCTAGTGTGCGTCCGATCACTATGATATCGTCCTGGTACGCAAATGCGTGCGGCGACATCTCGGGACCAATTACCCGATCCAACACCCGCTGGAAGGTCGCAGATGCCGAATGGAGTCCGAACGGCATTACTCTCCACTGGAATAAGCCCTTTCCCGGCACTGTAAATGCGGTGTACTGCCTGCTGCTTTCTTTCAGCGGGATTTGCCAGTAGCCATCCTTCAGGGCCAAGCTGCTTATGTACCGTGCCTCTCTCAGCTGGTCAAGGATATAATTTATTTGAGGCATCGGGTATGCATCCTTTATTGATTTGGCGTTGATCTGCCTGAAGTCGACGCACAGTCTCCACTTGCCCGTCTTCTTCCTAACCATCACGATGGGAGAACTGTATGGGCTGGTTGAGTGCTCTATGCATCCCATTTGGAGTAGCTCGTCCACCTTCGCATTGATCTCCCCTTGAACTTTCGGATTCTTCGGGTAGTATCGCTGTTTTATTGGCTTGTTCTCCCTAATCGTTAATTGATGCTCTGGCATGTTCGACGTTCCTGTCATTGTTTTAAAACTGGCTAGCTCTGCCTCCAGGAACTGCGCTGTGTCGTCATACTCTGCTTCCTGCTGTACGACTGATACCGATAGCCTCTCCTCAAACCACCCATTGTGTCGGTTCCTGGCCGGTATTCTCACCTCGTGTCCAGCGCACCTTATCTCGGTTCCGACTTGGGTTAGAAAGTCCCATCCTAATACCAATGAATCCACTACCCCTGGTAGTATCAACAGGTTCATGGTAAGTCGCTTGTTCCCGAATGCGATCTCCACCTCCAGCTGTTCATCGATTCCGCCGCACCTTCCGTCTGCCAACCTAACTTGCCGCCGTGTCCTCGTAATCCTCCCGAGGGCAGCCAGGTTGTCCGCCAGTTCCTTGCTTATAAAGCTCGCTGTTGCACCGATGTTGATCGTGGCCTTGTACGTGCCTCCCCCAATCGTCACTGCTGCGGACAACTGCTGCTCCTCCTCGATTAGCTTGCCCGTTAGTTTGGAGAGGTAGCATCTTGCGACCCCCGCTCGCCTCTCTGCGGCTGAGGTCGCTGGGCATTTCCCGCCTGCTGGCAGCACTCGACGCTCCTGACACCTACTCTCCCGCACACCCAGCAGAACAGCAGGCGTTGGAGTCGACATCCTCGTGCCCAGTGTCCGTGGCCGCCCCACCTTCGGCAGGCCTCATGGGGATCTGCAATGTGTGTCGTGCCCCGCGGCCACTGTGTTGTGTTTGGCGGTCTCCACACCGTGTTCGCTGGTTGTATCTGTTGCTGCTGTGGTGGCGTCCATTGGCCTCCTCGTGGTGCTCCTGTTGCCTGCTGTCGTGGGATTCGTTGCGGCGGTGAAAATTGGTCATTTCTCCGTGTCTCCTGAGTATCTGTCTCCTCGCATCTTCTGCACGTGACCTGCGTTGGTGGTGACGACTTTGCCTTTGAGAACTTGTTTTCTTGGGCGAACGCTTCCCGCTCCTTTTCCAGTTCTTCGTATTCATCGGCTAATAGCATCAACGTGTCCAGGTCCGGCACTTTGTACGCCCTTAAGAAGATCCTTAGGCTTGGGGTGCAGTTTTCCTTTATGATCTTTAAGGTGTCTTTCGCAGAATAGTTTAGTGGCCTCGACATTGTTTGCATGTCGATCATGTAGTCTTTAAATGACTCATTGAAACCCTGCTTTCGTTGCCTGACCTGATCCGACAGCCTTGTAAAGAAATCTCTCGGCAGAAAATAGAGATGGAAGCTCTCAATGAACTCGGCCCAGGTTTTCCATTGTTTATTGTTGGCGATAAACCACTTCAACGCCCTTCCTTTCAGCAACTCCGGCATTGCTCGGGGGATCATGTCTAGGTCTAAGCCGTAGGTGTTGGCGGACCATTCGACTTGTTCCAGGAACTCGAACGATTTCTCCGCCCCGTCGAACCTGAATGACCACTCGCGGACTTGTTTTGCGACCCTTGCATAATCCTCCTAGCTGTGTCTAGTGGTCAGCACCGTTGTCTTCCTGTCCTGGCTTGACTCTCTCCTGTGGGCCTCCCTTTGCAAGTTGTCGACGCTCAGGCTTGCTACTAGGTTATCCCCTTTAGCGTGATACTCGGGCCGGTTCTGTCGTAATACATGGCTTCCAGCTCAGCCCAGATGTCGGCAAGTTGTGGGTCGTTCTCTGTTTCGGAGTAATACTCCGACAATGTCCTCCTCATGTCCTCTAATCTGCCATCCAGGACGACATTAAGCCTTTGTGCGACATGGGCGAAGTCCTCCTTCTTAAGGCGGTAAATCCACTTCTTTCCCATTCTGTTTATTTTGCTTTCACCGCTGGGACACTCACGTTGGGCGCCAGATGTAACGAACTGATTTGTTTGGTTTCTGCTCGCTACGGTATTTGTGCGGCTAGCTCAGTAGATTGTGTGTGTTCGTCCCACCAAATTTATATAAACGTGACCGCCCAGTAGTTCAGTGAAAAAGCACAGAATTCTCGGGTTCGGAGTGGGTTTATTGCGGGAATAACTGCAGTCGGCTTTATAACTTGCTCGTCTCGCTGTCTCCGACGGTGTGGGTCGTCTCGTCGCTCCTCGAAGATCCTTGACCGCTGATTGCTCCTGACGTGTCTGGTTGTCTTGTCGCTCCTCGAAGATCCTCGACCGCTGATTGCTCCTGACGTCGCTGGCTCGGTGACTGCTCGGCCACGGTTCAGACTCGCTATGGGGTCAGCCGTGCGGGCTTAGGGAAGCGTCACCGTTCTCAGACTAGGGTGAACAGACTGACGAGCTCTCCAGGATCACTCCTCTCGATACCCGACCGCCTGTCCCTTGCTCTGTCCCGGATGGTCCCACGGGCTTCCGCTCAGATCGTGCGGACAGTCAAGGCAGGACGCCAGGAAGCTGCCTCGCTTTTCACTTCGCTTCTGTGCCTCGTGTAAACGAACGTTCCACCCTAGCCTCACCCTTCCGCGTACTGTCCGTTCCGTTCCTGCGGGCTCGATCCTCCTTGCGTAGCCGTTGCGGTGTGGTGTCATGCTTGCTGGTGGCGATGTCCTGCGAACTACTCCTGACAGGTGGCTGTAGGTCTTGACTTCTGTGCTGGGTTCGAGGGTATACGCCGATCCGGGACTTCTCTCCCTTCTGGCTCGTGATTCTCAGGGTTCTGTTGCGCCGCTCCGGGACTTCTCTCCCTTCTGGCTCGCTACTCTAGGGGTTCCGTTGCGCCGCTCCGGGACTTCTCTCCCTTCTGGCTCGCTACTCTAGGGGTTCTGTTACGCCGCTCCGGGACTTCTCTCCCTTCTGGCTTGCTACTCTCGATTTCAAATCTCAGTCTAGTAGACCCTCCAGGCGTACCGCCAGGACTTCGTCGGCAGGACAGAACAGAACTTGGCCGCGTGGCGCCTCCTTAGACCTCAGCCACCTGTGTCTCAGTTCGGAGATTCCTAGTAATCCCAATCCCGAACGTCTCGACGTGACGATCTTGCTCCTCGTAGGCTCCAACGGCGCTGCCTCCGACGACTCCTTGCTCTCGACGGACTGCCCGCTCTTGACTGTATGATCTCCACTGGATGACTGATGCTGAATAACTGATCTTGACTGACTCTTCTCAATGACTGATCTTGACTGACTGATCTCAACGACTGATCCCGACTGACAGATCCCGCTGCCAGCGCCCTGCGGGTTTATATAGGGCCTCTGGGAACCGTTATTTCCCTTTTGCACACGGCCCGCCAAAGCTCTCCACATCGGGTCCAAAGTCCATGGTCCCTGTTTGGACCCTCTTGTCCTTGACGCACTGCTTCCCGCCGCCGTCCAGCCTGATGCTGCCGTCCCGCTGATCCCGGGGACTTATGCGACATGTTTGTGTGCCGCACCGCTGCTGAGATGTGGCACCCTCTTTACAAAGTCCAAAGTCCGGCGGCGTCCCGTTACTCCTTTTTGCACACGGCACTCTCGCTCCCCAAATTCGCTTGTCTCCAAACTCTCTTTCTCTCCAAACTCTCTTCCTCTCCAAACTCTCACGTTCTCCAAACTCTCACGTTCTCCGTCCTCGATCTCCAAACTCTCTCGTTCTCCGTCCTCGATCTCCAAACTCTCTCGTTCTCCGTCCTCGATCTCCAAACTCTCTCGTTCTCCGTCCTCGATCTCCGCCGCGCCGCCACTACGCGAATTCGCCGCGTACCTGGTGAGCGGCCGGTCATCTGCTGCTGGGATTTGTGGGGAGTTATTCAACTCCTCACAGTATTTTTTGTGTGTTTATACATGTAAATTTGAATTTTCAAACGATCCGAAATAGTTTTTTTTTTAACTTTATTAATGCCAAGCGTAAGTCATCGGCATTGCCTTCATCGGTACGTCTATACTCAATGTAGACATCGACGGATTCTGAAATTGCTGGTTTATTTCCCTGTAATCACCGAAAGCTCTCTCTTTAGAGATTTAGCAACAACAACGCCAACTTGTTCTCCCGGTCCAGATGTACTTCCTGGATGTATGTTTAAGTTTTGTGCATCAACAATTTGTAAACCGATTCTTAGATTTTTTAATTTTTTTATTTCATCATCAGTTTTTCTTTGCTGGTAAATTTGGACATGCACAAAACAGGTAATATTTACAGTTAATGACATTTCAAAATCAGGCCTCTATTCTGAAACGAAGTTCAATTATTGTGAATCGTGTTTTTTTGCTGTTAGCAGACAATATTACATTCCAACTGGGTTCGCTGCCATGCTCAAGTTGGGGTTAATATATAAATCCCAACTCTGAAACGCTATTGGTACTCTTACACAACTTTTATATAATAATTTTTGTAAAATCGCTAGAAAATACATGACAAATTTTCCAGGTTATATTCGTCATTTCCAGTTTAAAAATTTGTTAATTTCTGGCTTGTTCAAACACATTGCCAAGATTCTTAGTCAGTCATGGAAAAGAAGAAAAGTAAAGCAATGACATTATTCCAAATTCTTGAAAAAAAAGATGTGGTGGTACACATAAATGTCCGATTGTACCCTTCTTCAAAAAATGACTGCGACTTTTACTCATGAATTCGTCACCCAAAATTTAAATCTTATTAGGTAAGTCACCTATTGCTAACCGTACGGTATGGTACAATACAAAAGGCTTAGGTGTAACCGTGAAAAACTACTCCTACTACTACTACTATTAACCGATATATAGGATCGTATGTATTCATTAAAAGTATTATGACTTTCTATTGTTCCAACTGTCTGGTTGTGGTGAGCTGTAGATGTAATATTTTTAATACTTTGCACAAATTGTCTATAATAAGTAATAAGTTGTTTGAAGTTAGGAAAATTATGCAAGATACAGTTTAGATTGATGTTCAAGGTTTCTTTATATATATATAAAATGTTCAAGGTTTCTTTATATATATATATATATATATATATACATGTACCAAAAAGACTTTTGCTCTTAAGTATACCAAAATGCTGATGTATCCTGGTAGCTGATCCTGGTGGCAGAGGACTCCGTGAACGACTGCTCCTGGGAATTTCGCCTTTCCTCGAAGCTGGCGGCATCCGACAGCAAGACACCAGAATGGATTCTCCACCTCGTCTAAGGCCTTATATGGGTGGGGTAAATTAGGATTGATATTTCTCGGTATCCGCTATCTTGGGAGTCAACGACCGAGATTATGGTTACCAGTAGGTCGATCGGCCACGCGACACCCCTGACTTGCCGAATTGCATTTTCTCTGCATTAACCTGTCTGAGTCTGGCTAGTCAAACGCACTCCTCCCTTTAACTTATGATTCGTCGTTCTTTCATTAGGTTAACCCGTGGAGGTCGTAGGTAACAGGCTCGAAGTTATCGATGCGGATCACTTGGAATGACTTCGCAAAAAGAATCTGCGTACACATTTGTTAGAAATGTTGGATTAATCCTTGTTTTCCTATGGTTTTTAATGTTGCAGCGAATATTTCCGGTAAAGCAAGGTGTGGGGATTATTGTACTATTAATAAAGTTTAGTTGAGCTTCTCATGTTTTTCGCAGTATTTTTTAATCAGACGTCTATTCGGAGACCCTCCCCTTTGAATTCCGCTATCGAAATTAATGGGGACGTTAGCAGCAAGCCGCCTATCTGGGAGTTAATGCTGTTTTTCAAAAGCTTGTTAAATTCATCATCAGCGATGTTATGCTTCAGTTTGAATTGCAAGTTGTACATATCCAACAAAAATCGTTAAAGGTTTCGAGCTGTCCGTTCTTGCGTTCCATTAACTCCTTGCTTTACATTAGGTCACGTCCCGTAGTGGAAAACGCTTGTTCCATCTCCTCAATAAATAATAATCAAAGTTGTAAATAGTAGTCAAAGTTGTAGTCTTCTGTTTTTTTCTCCATTAGTTGCCAGTACGCACCTGCCGGCAGAATATGGAATTCACGAAATACAACATTTGCAATCGGTCGACGCGGAACAGGAAACTTTCAACTACCGTGCCGCGACCGCTTCTATCGAACTTTAGGTTCCATTTGTCCAAAGTGATTTCTTTTGACGTCGATCCTTGAAACAACGGGTATTAATCTACCTCCGGGCGCAAATGGTGGATCGCCTCCATTTCGTTTGTTCGGGACTTTCTGTGACACGGGATATCTATCCGCTTGAGTTTCCTTAATCAGTGCATCTGGTATTTAAACAGGTCCTGTGTTACCGGTCCCCTGGATGTTGAAGACTAGAATTCTGCTACTTGCTACTTATCAGGGCGCTCATACCACGCTGCATTTCGTTGCTCTGCCTTAAAAGCTCTATCAATCTATGTTCACGACGCTCGGCAGCCTCAAAGTTCTCCTTCCGTTTAAGTTGCTGAGTCGAGATTGTTTCCCTCGGGAGCTTGTTTAAGCTTTAGTTCAATCGCACGAATGAATTTGGTTCTCTTAGACTAAGGCTTGCTAGCTGTCGGGGCAGCGGCAGAGCAGCCGTTGTATATATTTTATATATAAGTAATGTAACAATATGTAAAACGGGCAGAGAGAGAGAGAGAGTGTTATGCATGCACATATGTATATAAGCGGTCAGTATGGAAACCATGCTGACTGCGCTCTAAGCGCGGTACGCTAAGAGTGCAGATCATATTACGTTTGCACTTGGCACGCTGTCGCTGCGTAGCAAAGGCAATGCCGTATGTATATTATTGCCATGACAACAAAGTGTTGTGACTTCGGATAACAAAGTGTTGCCGCTCAATATTTATGTTATGTGATAAGAACGCATATTGGCATACATTGCACCTGGCTTATTCTGGGAGAGCCCCCACGGATCTCTTTCAGGTGAATCTTCTGGTGTGCTGATTGCCGTTACCTCTAGCCTAACATCTGAAAGAATTCTTATTCATATTCCCAATGAAATTGAATTTCTAAGTGTGAAAGTTTCTTTGCAATATTTATCTGTTTTTGTTACATGTTCTTATATTCCACCTGGCTCTGACCTAGTAATTTATAAGCACCATCCGTTTGCAATAAAATCTGTTTTATCCCTTCTTTCTAACAGAGACCATTTGATTGTTTTAAGTGACCTCAATCTACCTGATATTTCTTGGTCTTCTCCTAGTGACTCATTTGTCGCTATGCCGTTATCCGCCCATGATTTTGTGGATGGCCTTTTAGTTTGTGTTGTGTTTGTTTCAGACCCGTCTGAAATCTTTGTTGTTGTACCTGAAGACCGATATCATCCAACTGTGGAACTGACAATTTGCCTCCCCTGCTCTGATACTCTCTCTCCTTTAGTTTCTCCAACTAAAATGAGATGTTTTCGTAAATGTGACTATAATAAACTTAACGATATGATTTCTCATTATAATTGGACAGACTTGTAAAATTGTACAGACATTGAAAGTGCCACTGACCTATTCTATACAGTCTTAAATACGTTTACCTGATGGGTTTCTTTCTAACCTAAACAGGCCTCCTTGGTTTACCAATGCGCTTTAAAGACCTAAAAACCTTAAATCTAACACTTATAAAAAGTATAAAAAATCGGGTAGACCAGCAGATTTTTCGAAATATGTGGTGGCTCGAACAGATTTTAATATTCTCAACAGTCATTGCTATTCTATGTATCTAAGTCGATGTAAATTTGATTTTTCAAACGATCCGAAAAAGTTTTTTTAACTTTGTTAATGCCAAGCGTAAGTCATCGGCATTGCCTTCATCGGACCGTCTAAACTCAATGTAGGCACCGACGGATTCTGAAATTGCTGATTTATTTGCTGAGTTTTTCCAAACTACTTATAGTTTGACAGCTTGGTCAAATTCTAACTACCCTAATTCCTTAAATAGGGCAAATTGTATTTTTTTCCCCTGTAATCACCGAAAGCTCTCTAGTAAGAGAATTAGCAACAACAACGCCAACTTGTTCTCCCGGTCCAGATGTACTTCCTGGATGTGTGCTTAAGTTTTGTGCGTCAACCATTTGTAAACCGATTTTTAAACTTTTAAATTTGTATATTTCAACATTCGTTTTTCCTTCTATCTAGAAGGACTCTTTAATTAATCCACTCCATAAGAAAGGTGCGAAGGCAGATGCCCAAAATTTGTGAGGATTCGTTTGACCCCTCACAAATAGCGCCCACAACATCGGCCGCCAGCCGCAATAACAACACCGCCAGCGTCGCCAACAACAATAGCAGCCAGCGCCAACAACAACATCGGCAGCCAGCGACAGCAACAACAGCAGCCAGCGCCAACAACAACGCCAACAACAGCGGTTGTACAGAGCACTTAATATACAAGCTTTGCCAATAATTATAAGATTTGTAGTTATATTGATACACAATAATTATTTTAGCTCAGCCTAATCGATAGGTTCTGTTTATCTTTCCCTCTCCGTTCTCACATCAGCAGTAGCCACACACACACCAGGAGAGCAACGAAATATTCACCACGACAAGTGCTCGCGTGAGCAGCGCCGCACAGGAGCAAGCGAGAGAGGACATGCGATCGAGGAGGAAAACAACCCCCGAAAATTTGCACGCGCCAAGGGAAGAGCGAGAGAAAAGGAGTACCGAAACTTCGATAAGTGGAAAAAACCCAGAGCAGCCGAAAGCTTTGACAAAACGCGGGGGGACAGAGTTTGACACTCTTGGTTACACAGCGAGCGAGATCGGAAGTGCAAGCGGAGAAAAATCTAGGTGCGTTCGGAGTGCAGAAAGTTTGCGAAGGAAGAAAAACCCCAAGGACGGTCGAGTGACCAGTGCAAGAGACCCAGGAAGCGAAGGAAGGAGTGGGAAGGAGTTTTACCTGGACGACCGCGAGGAGAGTGTGCCGGCCCAGGACCAGCGGCGGAGCACCCGGACTTACGCGTGTGTGTGTGCGTGAGAGCGAGACAGGTGAGTGCGGAGAGTGAACCGCATTTTGGCCAGCGAGAACCACGTGCAATGAGAAATTTTCTCGAAGGCCACGATGCGGCTTCGCCCAGACTAGGCTCCAATTTATAAACCATGACCTAACCTAACCCAGCACTGAGAGAAAAGAAAACATGAACCAAGAATCTATATAAATAATATTTTCTTACATATCTGAACACAAAATTTGCCGCTGCCATGTTGTTCTTTTTACCTTTGACTACTTTGATTTCTGATTAGATTTCCGAGCCTAATCACATCGAGAGAAAGGGGTGGACCCAACTTTAGGAAACCTATTGTTCATTAATTAAATAAAAATATTTATCAGATATTCAAAATACTACGCACTGTCACGCCCTCTTTCCAAAGGAACTTCGGGAATATTTTTTTTTTTTTTTTAATTTCTTCTTTTTTCTTCTACCACTGCCGGCTGTATTGAGCCCACTCGCGCCCGACTACACTTGGAAAACAAAATAAAGTGAAAGTAGAAATTCGGGTTACAAATAAATCAGTAAAAATGCTCTAATAAATGTATTTCTCGCCTGATTTTAATACAACTCAATCAAGCAGGCCACGCATAAATATAAATATTTCCAGACAAATAATTAGATTTTAGGTAATAAATTCTGCCCTAGGGAAAAGTTGTCTCCATAATCGATCCTCTCTCTCTCGGCCTTCTCGTAGCGAATGCTATGAGCCAGGCCCAAATGCACGTTACCGCTGACCCTTTTCACTCTGCTGCTGACACCGAATAAAACTATTTCTCTCACTCCGTACCCCGGTGACTGGCACTCTACATCTCACGCCAGCCAACCGATTTTCGTCCCAGACCTTTTTGTCCCATATCTTTACAAATATTTTTGGAAGGAGACCCTGGCGGGACTGAGTATATCCCATCCTACGAGACTTCTTTACAGAATGGCGCCCGAGCAGAGACATGGGGTTTACGAAATTTTAGACGACCCAAATATGGCGACCTATATATGCCGCGAGTGCACAGCATTTACAGTCCCCGGGAGGGGCTTGTACCACTGGAAAGTGATGCCGTTTGACCTCCACTCAGCACCAGCTACATTCCAGCGGGCGCTCGACAGTGTCATAGGACCGGACATGGAGCCCAAAGCGTTTACGTATTTGGATGACATCATCATCATCGGCCGCACTCTGGAGGAACATGTGCAGCATCTACAAGAAATATTCCGACGGCTACGAAGGGCGAACCTTCGTCTCAACGCGAAGAATTGCAGTTTTTTTGAGCGCAGCCTGTTGTACTTGGGATACGTCATCAGTGAGGAGGATACGTCATCACACGGATCCCGACAAGATTTCGGTAGTACGGCAACTGAGTCCGCCCACCACATGCAAGGAGTTGAGGAGATGTCTAGGGATCACGTTATGGTACAGGAGATTTGTACCCAACTTTGCCAGCGTAGTGCAGCCCATGTCATTGCTACTCAAGAAAGGAAAGAAATGGTAATGGGAGCAGGAGCAGCAAGATGAGTTCGAGGAACTCAAAAGAAAACTTACAGAGGCGCCGATTCTCGCCTGACCCGACTTCATCGAGAAGTTCGTGTTGCAAACAGATGCCAGCGACATCGGCCTAGGAGCAGCTTTAAATCCAGGGAGAAGAACGAGTCATCGCATTCGCCAGCAGACGCCTCATCGCCGCCGAGGAGAACTACTCCGCCACAAAAAAGGAGTGTCTGGCTATCATATGGGCCATCAGGAAACTCAGATGCTACTTGGAAGGTTATCGATTCAAGGTGATAACGGACCACCTCGCCTTGAAGTGGCTCGACTCGATTGATAATCCCACCGGCCGCATAGCGCGCTGGGCGTTGGAACTACAGCAGTACCAGTTTGACGTCACCTATCGAAGCGGGAGCCAGAACATTGTAGCAGATGCACTTTCTCGACAGCCCTTAGAAGTACTTCAGATGATCCAGGAGGAAAAGCCGGGATGCACATGGTACCAGCGGATGCTGAAACTTGTTCAGGACAGGCCTGAGGATTACCCGGACTACGCGTACGAGAACCAACAACCATCGGCATATCGGATCCCGACCTGACGACGAAGACTCCATGCCATGACACTTGCCATCGGTTCAAAGTCAGCCAAACCAAACCGGCGGGTAAAATGTTCACCAGACAAATTAACGATCCGTTCGATACCGTTTGCGCCGATTTTATTGGGCCCCTTCCGCTATCCAAGAGTGGGAATACGATGCTGCTCGTATACTTCGACGCCTTTTCGAAATGGGTTGAGTTGGTTCCCTTGAGAAAAGCTACTTCGGCGAATCTCGAAAAATCCTTTCGGGAGAGGATTTTGAATCACTTTGGTACCCCCCGAACATTTGTCTGCGATAATGGTACACAATTTACGAGTCGTTCATTCAAAGCCATCTTCAAGCAGGCGGGAATGGAGATCCAACATACAGCACCTTATACTCCGCAGCAGAACCCGACAGAAAGGGACAATCGCACAATTAAAACGATGGTCGCCCAGTATATCGAGGACAAGCAGACGACGTGGGACGAACTTCTGCCCGAACTGAATCTGGCAATTAATAGCAGCATCTCAAACTCAACCGGATTCAGTCCAGCGCTCATCATCCAAGCCAAGCGCCACGTTCATCCGAAGCAAAAGCGGAATTGCTGCTGGACATTTTCAAGGTAGTACAGGAGAACACTCATAAAGCTTCGTTGGAGCAGCGGAAGCATTACGATCTCAGGCGACGTGCGTGTAGACCGACCATAGGATCGCTGGTCTTCGTAAAACAGCATCATTTGTCTAGGGCAGCGGATAACTTTGCCGCTAAGCTAGCACCCAAGTACGAAGGCCCGCACAAAGTAATTAAGTTATTGTCTCCCACCATAGTGCGCTTGCAACATAACCAGAGCAGGAAACGCAGAACGGCATCCCTTGGAGATTTGAAGAAAGCAGTCAACGAGCCAGAAATTCAGAATCTGGTACCCAGACGACTGGAGGGCATCGAAGACTTTCAGATGGCGGAGCAAGTTTAGCGATCGTTTGACGCCAAAAACCCGTAGCAGAGCAACAGCAACAGCAGAGATACAGAAACCAAGGAATACCCGCATCAAGCCAATGTTTGAGTCAGTGGGGCCACTTGCTGGAGGGTGCGCCTTCCCAACGTTCCACTTCCCTAGCGGGAACTCAACGTTCCCAGTGCCACTGCAGCGAACCTTATTCCCCATGATTACTAACTAAACAATTAAAATCCAATTAGTAATCGTTAAAACAAAGCACTCATACCCTTTTGTTCTCCCCTACAGGCATGGCGTCGGACAACGGCCACTGTAGAAGACGAGGGCCCGAACGGAGTCCTCATCGATTATCCGGAAGAGGAGGACGACGAACAACGCGCGACGCTGCTACGGGGAAAGGCACAGCCCGACCCTGGGGGCGTACCCCTCTCGTCGGGAAAAAGGCTGCACCAGGCCTGGGAAAAGCGGCCGTACACGCCAGGGTAGCCGCGGTGGAGCTAAACATGGTGCCATCCGTTTCCCGTCGGGTGAAGTTTGGGGACGAGACCGAGGTGTTCATGCCCCCACGAGGCGGTCAAAACCCCAGCAGCAGCGATGACGACGACCCCTGGAGCTCCGACTCAATAATTATAAGAATCGCGAATAATTATAAGATTTGTAGTTATATTGATACACAATAATTATTTTAGCTCAGCATAAGTGATAGGTTCTGTTTATCTTTCCCTCTCCGTTCTCACATCAGCAGTAGGCCCACACACACACCAGGAGAGCAACGAAATATTCACCACGACAAGTGCTCGCGTGAGCAGCGCCGCACAGGAGCAAGCGAGAGAGGACATGCGATCGAGGAGGAAAACAACCCCCGAAAATTTGCACGCGCGGGAAGAGCGAGAGAAAAGGAGTACCGAAACTTCGATAAGTGGAAAAAATCCAGAGCAGCCGAAAGCTTTACCAAAACGCGGGGGGACAGAGTTTGACACTCTTGTTTACACAGCGAGCGAGATCGGAAGTGCAAGCGGAGAAAAATCTAGGTGCGTTCGGAGTGCAGAAAGTTTGCGAAGGAAGAAAAACCCCAAGGACGGTCGAGTGACCAGTGCAAGAGACCCAGGAAGCGAAGGAAGGAGTGGGAAGGAGTTTTACCTGGACGACCGCGAGGAGAGTGTGCCGGCCCAGGACCAGCGGCGGAGCACCCGGACTTACGCGTGTGTGTGTGCGTGAGAGCGAGACGGGTGAGTGCGGAGAGTGAACCGCATTTTGGCCAGCGAGAACCACGTGCAATGAGAAATTTTCTCGAAGGCCACGATGCGGCTTCGCCCAGACTAGGCTTCAATTTATAAATCATGACCTAACCTAACCCAGCACTGAGAGAAAAGAAAACATGAACCAAGAATCTATATAAATAATATTTTCTTACATATCTGAACACAAAATTTGCCGCTGCCATGTTGTTCTTTTTACCTTTGACTACTTTGATTTCTGATTAGATTTCCGAGCCTAACCACATCGAGAGAGAGGGGTGGACCCAACTTTAGGAAACCTATTGTTCATTAATTAAATAAAAATATTTCTCAGATATTCAAAATACTACGCACTGTCACGCCCTCTTTCCAAAGGAACTTCGGGAATATTTTTTTTTAATGGAAAATTTCTTTTTTCTTCTTTTTTCTTCTACCACTGCCGGCTGTATTGAGCCCACTCGCGCCCGACTACACTTGGAAAACAAAATAAAGTGAAAGTTTCTACTTCGGGTTACAAATAAATCAATAAAAATGCCCCAATAAATGTATTTCTCGCCTGATTTTAATACAACTCAATCAAGCAGGCCACGCATAAATATAAACTTTTCCAGACAAATAATTAGATTTGAGGTAATAAATTCTGCACTAGGGAAAAGTTGTCTCCATAATCGATCCTCTCTCTTTCTCTCAGTTCGGCAATTCCTAAAGCGATTGAACGTATTATCACTTCTCATTTGCAACATTTATGTTTCTCGCTTATATCACCGTGTCAGCATGGTTTTGTTAAGCGAAGATCGACCACCACCAACCTACTTGAATTGTCATCTATTGTAATAAATGGGTTTAAAAAAAAATGCAGGCTGAAATTGTATATGCAGATTTTAGTAAGGCCTCTGACTCCGTGAACCACTCACTTCTTTCATTTAAATTAGATCAGTTTGGGTTTCCTGGTAATCTATTATCTTGGATTTCATGTTACTTGAATGGTAGGACTCAGAGGGTTATATTCAAGATTGCTGTTTTAAAATTGATCTACGTGACATCTGGAGTGCCTCAGGGTAGTCATTGTGGCCCTTTGCTGTTTACTTTGTTTATTAACGATCTTCCCTCAATCATGACACATTCTCGTGTAGTAATGTATGCTGATGATGTTAAGCTTTGTTTATCATATAATGATATAGCGTCGGGATTTAGCTTACAATCGGATATTGACTGTTTTCATGGATGGTGTGAGTACCACCTTTTAAATTTGAACTCTCTTAAATGCAACGTTATGACTTTTTATAAGGGTACTCCTACGTTTATCAGTTACTTTACTTAAAAATACGCCACTTGACCGTATACATTCAGTTAACGATTTAGGTGTTTTTCTTGATCCTAACTTAAATTTGACTGCCACATTATGTCCACTGTTAACAAAGCCATGAGTGTTCTTGGGTTTATAAGCGTTGGTCAAAAGAATTTTATGACCGTTATACGACCAAATTATTATTTACCTCCCTTGTCCGTCCTATTTTGGAATATTGTTCGTCAGTTTGGAGTCCACAATATCAAGTGCACATCTACCGTATTGAGTCGGTACAAAAAAATGTTCTCTTATTTGCCCTGCGTAGTTTGAACTGGCATCAAAACGTAAGGCTTCCTTCCTACGAGAGTAGACTACAATTGCTTAATTTACCTACACTTGTAAATCGTAGAACAATGCTTGGTACTATTTTTATACAAAATCTTATAAGAGGTGACATTGATTCTGCAGATCTTTTTAACCGCCTAACATTCAACGTTCCCGTTAGACTAACACGAAATTATTTTCCTCTAAATTTGCCACGATGTACATCAAATTTTTGTCCGCGTTCTAGGTAATATCTATAATAAACTTTATCATTAAATTTGCATTTCAACATCTTTCCCGGTATTAAAAACTTATATTTTAACTCATTTGCTTAATTCTTAGTTGTGCCTTTTATTTTCATTTGTGTCCCGTCTCTTTTTTTTTATGTATGTATCTTCCTCGCGAACTCGCATTTTTTGCCCAAATTAATAAAAGGGCCCCGCGCGTAACAAGCACGTGCTTGGTGTCGTTGGGCCACTTGTTTGTACTGTTCGAAGTGCATCAACGTCCATATATAATAAAAAAAAAGAGACATTAACTGGCGATTCTGGCATAATACGTTTGAACCAGAATTAAATACACTAAAAATCTTAATAGATTTCAGAAGTGGACTCCTTTCGACTCAACAAAGTGAGGATTTATAATTAAAGCAGGAAAGGAAGTTTACTTCGGCAAGCAAGTATATATACCCTTGCAGTTATAAGAAATAATCAACTTAAGTGAAGTTTTTAAGGATTGTTGCTTACTTCAGTGATATTAGAAAAAATTATTTCATTTTTTTTTCAGATAATTTTTTTGACATCTATTTGCTAGAGTAGTCCGATTTTTATTAAATTTAATTCAAAATTCATAAAAATATAAAAAATTATATTCTGTATATTAAAAAATTATATGTTAAAAAGCCCCAAAGCTATAAATATACGATCTACTTAAAAAATACACTTTCTACATTTTTTAAATTCGGAACGACTCATTAAAATCAAACAACTAAGCAATGGCATATTAATTTGCAGCGAACTTTTTATAGCTTTTTTTTCGCCAAACTATCAAGTTTTCCAAAGAGTGGTGGAAGTTAAGTTTCTTCTTTTAAGCTATTTAAGATCGTCTTAAATTTCTAGGACCTTTACGTAGAGTTTTGGATACGAACTGCGTAAACAGTGTAAGATGCTCTGAACTGGTAAAAGTGGCCACATTTGTTAATTGATAACTTTGTCATGAGTATTTTTAAAAGAAAATTTTCTCTGCCAAAAGTTGATAAATCTCAATATCTACACACCTTAAAATTTAATTTAAAAACGTTATAGTCTTTTTTGAGAAATCATTAAAATTGATAAAAACAAAAATATATAAAAAAAACTGTGATATTTAGACAAAAAGTGTAAATATAACTTTGAAATATCTTTCTAACGACGCAGAGCACAAGCCTGTAACTTCAGTAACGCATGGGTATACTTAATTTTGCTGTTTCAAGCATGATTTGTTTAAATATAAAACATGAACTTCTGATATCAAACAAAAGCACCTCCTAACGAGGTAAAAATATAGTGACGAACGCGCCTTTAAACAAAATTTCTGATATCAACTTCTGTGACGAACATTTAATATACGATCTACTAAACATATACTTTTTCTACATTTTTACATTTGGCACGTTTGATTTTATTGAAGCGTTTCGAATCTAAAAAACATAATTTACATTGCTTAGTTGCTTGATTTTAAATCCGGTTAAAGGAAAATTTACACTGAATAGAGAACTTATCATATACAATTTATCAAACTTTAAATTATACTTGAATTCTTAGTCATATCTATATGATATTCATATCTATATGATATTGTTATAAAATGTGTGTAACGTGGGCATGTGAGTGCCCGAGTCCTGAAAGGGATTAAGGTATTAAATTTGCACTTGCTTACCTATTTGTTATTCATCTTAAGCATGTAACTTTAAAGTCCCCAACTTCTGTGACTGTCAGTGCTGAGCGGCCACTCAACCAGAACTTTGTCTCAGAATAGAGGCCTGACTTTGAAATGTCTTTAACTGTAAAAATGGCATGTTTTGTGCATTGCCAAATTTTCTATTTTCCTAAATCAAGAGTTTTGAGTTATCCTTTTATTATACTGTACTATATTAAGTGGCCGACGCTCCACGACGTACTAGGCATTTGCTTCGTCATTTGATATCTAAATGTCGATTTCAATTAGAATCAGTATCCGCACCTTTATAAAATATTTCAATGATCGTGGATCAGAAGCATTTTTGACCACAAAAGAATTGAAATTGAAAGCACCTATTATTGTGGTTGATCATTCATTTTAAACGAATTAGTGAAAATTAGTCCTATTGTTGAAAGAGTTTCAGAAGAACTGAGGACTCCGTCATGGAAGTACCCAATTGTCTTCTCGTACATAATCATTTAGTTGATTATATCCCATTAAGAAAATTTTAAATGATCGATGTTTAAGGTTTTTGGAAAATGGAATCGTATCTAAAAAAGATCCAAATACTTAGCTTAATATAAAATTTCGAAGTACTGAAATTTGGTTACCCATAAACATCGCCGGGACACGCCAAAGTAGTGCTTGGGGCGTGGTACACTAGGCTTGGACAGGCATACCCCTTGAGCTTACGATTTCTTGATGTCGGCCTTCACTGCTCAAACTCTGACTGACTCTCCAAGCGTAACGCCAGAACTTCGTTGACAGCAATAAACATATCGCCTTATGATGCCCTCTGGACCTCTGTTACCTGTGTCTCAATTGAAGATTACTAGGAATCCAAATCGAAAACTTCTCGTCGTAGCGATCTTGCACCTTGTGGGCTTTTTGTGGTTAAACAGGGGTTTGGTTGTTCGACTGTACACTGAGATATCTGATCTTGATGGTTTGACTCCTCGTGATCGACTGATTGTCTAGCTCTCTGTGACTTTATATAGGGCCTCCGGGAAATGTTTATTTTGAAATGTGGCACTTCCTCTTTTGGTCGAAAATTCACGGCAGAGTCCTAAGCCGTGCGGAGTCTCGTTATTCCCTTTTGTACACGGCACTCTCGCTCTGCCCGCCAAGTCGCCACTCTCTCTTTTTCCATCCTTGGTTTTCAACCTCTCTCAATTTCCATAATTGGTCTCCAGGCTCTCACGCTCTTTATCCTTGGTCTCCAAACTCTCTTGTCCTCCATAATTGGTCTGCAGACTCTCATGTTCTCCATCTTTGGTCTACAAACTCTGTAAGTCTACAACTTGATCTTCAAACTCTCTTCGCCTCCAACCGCTCTTTGCCGCGCAAGGGTGGCATTGCCACTTGCTCGAAGCGATATTCACAACAACCAATATTTCCATTTGCTTGTGCCCATCGATCGCATTATCGTCCAGTACCAATACAACCAGGAATACAACATTTGACAAATCGGCAACGCTACAATGAGCAAAGAAACACGATCAAAAGTAAGGTGGTAAAAAAAAAGCAGAAGCACTTTAAGAAGCATCTGGAGGAAAAAATATACGCGGAAAAAGCGGTGAAAAAGCACCACGACTGAGAAAAAAAAATTGAGAAGGTGCCACGGACCACGAGGTTAACTAAAATGTTAGTAAAATTAGGTCAACCAGGGGTTGCCGATCTGGATATTATTCTACGCACGAACAATATTCCAGTCGTCGGAGACAAACAGGCTAAAATCGAAGAACTCACACGGATCTTGGGATGTGATGAAATCGAAAGCGATTACTATGATTTCGATGCAAATATCGTACAATGTTATATTGAAAAGCTGAAGCAGTTGATTATCAGCTTATCTCAAACTGTTCAGGCCTTAAGTGTTTAACAGGGAAATGCTACTTCGGGACAAGCTAACGTAAGGAGCACCGCAGGTTCTCCGGCTGCTTTGGAGCAACACGTTAGACACCAGGTAACATGATAGGTGTCGTTAAAGAATGATTAGATGCACAAACATGGAATCATTTTAAGACCGCCCTTTTACAAGATTTTCGAAGCGTGGTAAACACAGCTGATTTTCACAGAGAACTGATGCGACGGAATCGAAAATCCAACGAATCGTTTAGCGAATACTTCTACATCATAATGGCAATTGGAATACGAGCTAATATAGATGAGCAATCCATCAATTCTTATATTATTAACGGATCAAACCAAAGCTTTGTTAGCAATGAATCTTCAGACGTGTTCAGAATTTTTTAGGTCTCTGGACAATATGAAAACAGTGCAAACACTGCATCAACAAAGTGCCTCTTCTCAGTCTGTTTACACGAAAGGCCAAGATTTTGGAGGCGGTGAGGCTAAAACCAAAGGACCAAAATTAATTGTAACCAAATGGGTCACATAGCTGCTAAGTGTCCAGATCCGCAGAAGAAGCCAAGCTGTTCAATCTGTTCAAAGGTTGGGCATGAAGCTAGGGATGGCAGGGTAAAGGTATCAGCATTCGCTCAAGTAGACGCTGAAAATACCAAAGAGTACCCACCTATAATAAAGACTATTGAGCTTGGAGGAAGAGAGTTTTCAGAATTCGGATTGTTTATATACGCATTCACATTGTACCCGGTGAGATTCTTCCATAAGACGTTCACATGGGCAGAGACTTCCTCTGCAGTTAGGACTACGAACAAATTGGAAATTCAGGCTCCATTATGCAAGCAGAGGAATCGGAAATCAGCTAAATGCAACGCGATATTTTGCATAGATGTGCAGATTGCCAAAGACCTTTCCCATATTGGCAGATGCAATACCACTGCAATGGACATCGGGGTGACGACGGCAACACCGACACTGGGTCGTAGATACCAGGTTGCATTTTCTAAAAGAGTTGCACTCCGATCTCAGTTAGATCTCCTACTCAAGCACAACATTATCAGTAATAGCACCTCACCATATGCATCATTGTCGATTGTGTATCGATTATAGAGCTCTCAATGCAGCCACGGTAAAAAAGCGATTTCCAATGCCAATTGTAGAGGAACAATTAGCCAAGCTGTCTCGAAACTCGTACTTTACAACTTTGGATATGATATATATATGGATATGAGGATATTACCAGATTCCTATGGGCCAGGAAAGCAAGAAATTTACTGCATTTCTGACTACCGATGGACTCTACGAGTTCAAAGTAATGCCATTGGCTTGCTAAACGCAGCAATGGTATTTCAGGAGGTCATCATGGATTTGCTGCGACAGCTAGAACATAAACGCAACATAATAAGTTATGTATACGAAGTCATTACGGCCATCCAAATGTTCTTTTCTTCAGACTAAGGTCAAGAATTCAGCCAGGAATCGAGAAAACCATATGCATCAGCATTTATGAAACGCCGCAAAACGATGCTGATGTACGCAGGTTTCTCAGCATTACTGGTTTCTTCCGCAAGTTCTTCAAAAAATATAGCACAATGGCAGCTCGTTTGAGTAGCTTCTGAAGAAGAGTAAAGAGTTCCTTTTGAAAATAGAACAAGAAACAGTATTCCGGAACTTAAAGAAAGCTTTATGATCCAGCTCGCCGCCACGAAGTACATACTGATGCAAGCACCAAAGGTATTGCGGTAGGAACTTATTTTAGCAGGCTTTTCTCGGAAGCTGAGAGCCGCTACTCCAGCTATGCGCTAGAAGTGTTAACGATTACCGAGTTCTTGGAAAGATTCCGCTTTTATCTCATTGGATACGAGTTTGTAGTGGTTACCGATTGCAACGCTGTTGCTACGCTCAAGGAATCCACTGCTTTACAACCTCCAATCGAACGATGGTGGCCATGACAAGAGTTCGACTTCAAATGCGAACATTGGCCTGGAGAGCAACTGCCTCATGTAGACGGAATGAGTAGGAATCTAGTACACCCACCGGAGAACAAAACAAAAACCGTAGCAGATAACGTCTTAAAGATAGTTTCCATCGACGAAGAATGGATTTACACAATGCAGATTCAAGGACGCCAGTAAGTGGAGTCAAATTAAAACAGTCTATGTAATTTGCAAAAGTCGTTTGTATCGAAGAACTGATAATGGCAACAAGTTGGTGGTACCTTAAGCAATAAGATGGCGCATAACCAAGTTGAACCATGATAAAGTAGTACATTTTAGAACCGAAAATACTTTGGAAAGTCTAAAGAAACATTTCTGGTTTCCAAGAATTCGTGCTTTCACGAAATACACCTTTATACCTACAAGTAATTTAAAAACGACACCAGTTTTCGAAGCCTTGAAACAAACTTTGGGCGTTTTTGGGCAACGTACGCCTAATTTCGAACAGAGACACATCGTATACGTCAAGGGAGTTCGAGCATTTTATTACTGAATAAGCTATGAAAAAGATTGGGATCATTACCTGGGTAAAATTCAATGGAGCATGAATTTAATTTAGGAATCTGAACCAGAATTCAATGTTGAAGTAAATCGCTAACAAGCAAAACAAAACATTAAAGCAGAGCAGCAAAAACGGAAGATACGATAGATGCGAGGCATACTTCCCCAATGAAATTCGGTGTAGACGATCTGGTTATGATCGATTTTGTTCCACCTGCAACAGGAGATACAAATAAATTGAATACAGCTCTTAAAGGACTTTATATTGTTACAAAGGTTCTGTGTAACGACCGAACGTAATTGAGGACCTTCCAGATCGTTCAGTTTCTCAGCGACAATAAAACAACGTAGTATCCATCGATCACATGAAGCCTTGGTGTGCTTTAATACTAGATCTGGATATAAATGATGAAAACTACGATTACTCAACAGAAGACTAACTTTCGTCAGGAAAGGCCGAGATTTCAAAAATGGGGCAGTACGACTGGCAACGTCAAAGGAGTAAGACGTGTGCCGCACGCTCTCAAGCCGACAAGATTTCTAAATACTTTGTGTTCTTTATATAATTCAATAAATTCCTTTTTAATAAATACTTTATTACCATCCTAAACAAGCGCAGAGGTTATTTTGATACATCTGTCGGTCGAATTGTACATGTTTTCTTTCCCCTCTTTTTTTTCGCCAGCCTACTTGCCCTTAGCTCTCGGTAAGAACCCTGATATCCCACATGACTCCTTGTTTGTGCTGTGAGGAGTTGAATAACTCCACACAAATCCCAGCAGCAGAGTTCGCGTTGTGACGGCGCGGCGAAGAGCGGTTGGAGAACGTGACAGTTCAAGGATGGAGAACGTGAGAGTTGGAGAACGTGATATATTTGAGAGCAAGAGAATTTGGAGAACAAGAGGGTTTGGAGACTTGGCGGGCAGTGAGAGTGCCGTGTGCAAAAGGAAGTAACGGGACGCCGCCGGACTTTAGACACGGCCGTGAACTTTGGACCACGAAAGAAGTTGCCATATCTCTGCAGCGGAGCAGCACACAAGCATGCCTTATGCATCACGGGAACCAGCGAGACGGCAGCATCAGGCTGGACGTCGGCGGGAAGCAGCGCATGATGGACAAGCGGGTCAAACAGGAGCCATTGACTTTGGACCCATTGTGGAGAGTTTCTGCGGGTCATGCGCAAAAGGGGAATAACGGTTCCCGGAGGCCCTATATAAACCTGCAGGGCGCTTGCAGCAGGGTCAGTCGATCACGATCATTCCATCACAATAAGTCGATCACGAGGAGTCGAGCCGAAGAGATAAGCAGTCGAGCAGATATCAAGTGAACAGAAAACCCACCAAGTAAACAACAAGGGAGCCACAACAAGGGGAGTCGGCGAATGCAGCGCCGTGGGAGTAGCAAGATCGCTATGGGATTTCAAGGATTCTTTGAACTGAGACACAGGTGGCTGAGGTCCAAGGGGCAGGACACCAGACCGCAACACCCATGCAAGGAAGATCGAGCCCGTAAGAACGGCACGGACAGTATGCTTAAGGGTGAGGCTAGGGTGGAATGTTCGTTTACAAAGGCATTTTGCATTGACCGTCCGCACGATCTGAGCGGAAGCCCCAGTGGGACCATTCGGGACAGAGCAAGGGACAGGCGGTCGTATGTCGAGAGGAGTGATCCTGGAGAGCTCATCAGTCTGTTCATCCTAGTCTGAGAACGGTGACGCTTCCCTAAGCACGCAGGGCTGACCCCATAGCGAGTGTGAATCTTTGCCCAGGAGTCACCAAGTCAACGCGTCAGGACAAGCAGCAGACAAGTATTTTCAGGGAGCTACAAAACTGAAACACCGTGTCAACGAGGCAAGTGGCAAGCTTGAGCGTCGACAACTTGCAAAGGAAGGCGCACAGGAGAGAGTCAAGCCAGGACAGGAAGACAACAGTGCTGACCCCAAGGCCCAGCCAGTCGGATTATGCAAGGGTCGCTTTACAAGTCCGAGTAGTCATTCAGGTTCGACGGGGCGGAGAAACTGTTCGAGTTCCTGGAACAAGTTGAATGGTCCGCCAACACTGCCAACAAAAAGCAAAGAAAAACCTGGGCAGAGTTCATTGAGAGCTTCCATCTGTACTTTCTGCCGAGAGATTTCTTCACAAGGCTACTACATGATCGACATGCTGACGATGGCGAGGCCACTAAACTATTCTGCGAGAGACACCTTAAAGATTATCAAGAAAAACCTCACCCCAAGCTTAAGGATCTTCCTAAGGGGTTACAAAGTGCCGGACCTGGATACGCTGATGTTATTGGCCGAAGAGTACGAAGAACTGGAAAAGGAGCGAAAAGCGTTCACGAAAGGAAAACAAGTTCTCGAAGACCAAGTCATCACCACCAACGCAGGTCACGTGCAGAAGGTACGAGGAAACAGATGTTCACCGCCAGAACGAGTCCCACGACAGCAGGAACCAGGAGCACCACGAGGAAGCCAATGGGCACCACCACAGCAGCAACAGATGCAACCAGCGAACACTGTGTGGAGACCGCCAAACACAACAAATAGGCCGCGGGGAACGATACACATCACAGATGCGGCTGCCAAGAACACTGGGCACGAGAATGTTGACTCCAACGCCTGTTGTTCCGCTGGGTGTGCGGGAGAGTAGGTGTCAGTAGCGTCGGGTGCTACCAGCAGGCGGCAAATGCCCAGCGATCTCAGTCGCAGAGAGGCGAGCGGGGTCGGAAGATGCTACAATGACGATGACAATGAAGGACGACAAACCAATAAAGCAGCGATACTACGCCAAGAACCCGAAAGTTGAAGGGGAGATCAACGCGAAGGTAGACGAGTTACTCCAAATGGGATACATAGAGCACTCAACCAGCCCATACATCTCCTCCATCGTGATGGTTAGGAAAAAGACGGGCAAGTGGAGACTGTACGTCGACTTCAGGCAAATCAACGCCAAATCGATAAAGGATGCCTACCCGATGCCTCGAATAAATTATATCCTCGACCAGCTGAGAGAGCCACGGTACATAAGCAGTTTATACCTGAAGGACGGATACTGACAAATCCAACTGAAAGAAAGCAGCAGGCAGAACACTGCGTTTACAGTGCCGGGAAAGGACTTATTCCAGTGGAGAGTAATGCCGTTTGAACTCCATTCGGAGTCTGCATCGGCTTCTGGGAAAATGCTAACGCAGGTGCGAGAGGAACCATGGGTATGTACAGACTTTGTCGGATCCCTGCCGCGTTCAAAACACGGCAACGAAATGCTGCTGGTGCTGATAGACCGGTTCTCGAAGTGGACTGAATTGGTGACACTACGAAGCGCGACGGCCGAGTCCCTACAGGAAGCGTTCAGGGAACGCATCATCGTAAGGTTTGGCGTTGTAACGGACAACGGTGTACAGTACAATAGCAAAATTTTCAAGAGTTTCCTGGCCGAGATGGAAGCCAAGCAACAGTTCACGGCTCCATGTACCCCGCAAGGGGACCCGACAGAGAGAGCAAATAGGACCGTGAAGACAATGACAGTGCAGTGCACAGGGCAGGATCAGAGAAACTGGCACGAGAAATGGCCTGAGATCATGCTGGCAATAAATACGAGTGTTTTAGAGTCCACAGGCTACACACCGGCGTTTATTACTCAAGGCAGAGAACCAAGACTACCAAGCGCCCTATACGACAGAGAGACCTTGGGATCAGGGCGACACACTGAGACACCAGTGGAGAAGGCCAACAAAGTCGGGGAAATCTTCGAGATTGTAAGGCGGAATCTGGAGAGAGTCTCCCAGGATCAGGCTAGACATTACAACCTAAGGAGGAGACAATGGACACCAGCGGTGGGGGACGTCATGTGGGCCAAGAAACATCATTTATCAAAGGCTGTCGAGGGGTTCGCAGCGAAGTTGGCCCCAAGATACGACGGACCTTACTAGGTCATGGATTTTGCGTCATCAGTAATCTGCAAAATACGGAACGGGAACAGACCGGCAGATCCAAACGCGAAAAGATGACTGCTGGAAAAACTTGCAGCGGTAGTCCACCGAAGGAAGGGGGAAGACGACACAGATCAGAGAGCTGTACCGTAAAAATGGAAATAAAGAGAAAGGGAGAGGCTGAAAGAAAAAGCGTGACCGAAATAGAGTGAACGCGGCCTGAGGCCATGGGAGATGGAACGCCACCGCTCAAACGGCAACACTCGACGCCCGTGGTTTCCGAAACGGCGGCGCGTGCGCGAAGCTCGCAACCTGGGCGGCAGGCGTTGCGTACTGGTCAGGAGCGGAGGACGCACGTATCGCGTAAGATTGGGGCTCGCGGGCGTGAGTGTGTTTGTAGAGCAGACCCAGCCCAAATATTAAAAATAAAGAATTTTAAATTGACCCGCACCGAAGCAAAGAACCGGCAGGGGCGGGGGAACGCCTCCCTTTGATACGCGGCGAATTCGCGTAGTGACGGCGCGTCGAAGAGCGGTTGGAGAACGTGACAGTTTGGTCAAGGATGGAGAACTTGAGAGTTGGAGAACGTGAGATATTGGAGATCAAGAGAATTTGGAGAACAATGGGGCTTGGAGACCAAGAGAGTTTGGAGACGAAGGATGGAGAGAGAGAAAGCGAAACCAACCAAGTAAACTACAAGGGAGCCACCACAAGGCGAGTCGTCGAAAGCAGCGACGTGGCAGTAGGAAGATCGCTACGGAATTTCAAGGAATCTCCGAACTGAGACACAGGTGGCTGAGGTCCAAGGGGCCACACGGCTAAGTCAAGACGATCTGCTTATTCCCACCAACAAAGTCCCAGCGTTACGCCTGGAGGGTCTGCCAGAATTTAAGCAGTGGAGGCCGGCGACAAGAAGTCGTGAGCTTGGGGGTTAGCCTATCTAAACCCAGTGTATCTCGCCCCAAGCACTACTTTGGCGTGTCCCAGCGTGAGCCCCGTGCGCCAAGAGGAATTGAGCAGGTCCTGGCGCGATCAGCCAGTGGAATTTTCCAGGAGAGCCTTCGGTTCCGATTTGTGAAGTCCCGGAGCGGCGCGACAGAGCCCCGAGAGTAACGAGCCAGAAGGGAGAAAAGTCCCGGATCGGAGTATGCCCGAGAACCCAACACTAGAAGTCACGCTACATACAGCCACCCAGTCAGGAGCAGTTCGCAGGACACCGCCATCAGCAAGCAGGACACCAGACCGCAACACCCACGCAAGGAAGATCGATCCTGTAGGAACGGCACGGACAGTAAGCGAATGGGTGAGGCTAGGGTGGAGTATTTGTTTACACAAGGCGTAAAAGCGAAGTAAAGCGCGAGACAGCTTCCTGGCGTTTTGCCTTGACTGCCCGCACGATCTAAGCGGAAGCCCCAGTGAGACCATCCGCAACAGAACAAGGGACAGGCGGTCGTGTGTCGAGGGGAGTGATCTTGGAGAGCTTGTCAGTCTGTTCACCATAGTCTGACGCTTTCCTAAGCTCGCATGGCTGATCCCATAGTGAGTCTGAATCGCTGCCAAGCAGTCAACTCGTCAGGGACAAGCGGCGGACAAGAATCTTCAAGAAGCTACAAAACTGGAACACCGTGTCAACGAGGGGAGAGGACATTGAGACAACCCGAACCGTCGGAGACACAGAGGACAAGACAATTATAAAGCCGACTATAGTTATACTCGCAATAAACCCACTACGAACCCGCGAATTCTGTGCTTTTTTACTGAACTTCTGGGTGGTCACGCTTATATAAGTTTTGGTGGCACAAATCTCGTAGCGAGCAGAAAGTAAACCAAATCAGTTCGTTTCAGTGCTCATCCTCTCATTCTCTTTTCGAAGTTTGCTCTTGCTGCAGATGTGTTTCGTGGCTTAGACCCCGATCCGGACGGCAATCCCTTCGCATCTGTTCGTCTGGGCATTATGTCCTTCCCTGAGGTGCTCGGTCTTTTTCGCTTTCTTAGCTTTGTCGACTTCTCCCTTCCTTCGGCAGATTCCTGTCAGTCCCAATCCAGTCTTTGGAGGCCTTAGTGTTCCTTGTATTTGGTTGTCTCGAAGTGCCTTACAGTAGGCAACGAGGATCCTTGGAGGTATCCTTGGAGTCTTTTCTTAGTACTGCTTGAGAATTCTTGGAGTTATTCTCAGTATTCTCTTTCCCCAGTATCCTTTTTAGCATCCTTGGAGTTATCTTTGGACTCTTTACGTAGTTTCCCATGAGAATCCTTGGAGTTATCCTTGGATTCTTTCCGCCGTGTCCTTTGTGAATCCTAGGGGTTTTTATGTTGTTTTGCGTGTGTTGTGTCTGCTTGTTGTAGCTACTCGCTTGTGTTCCAGCTCGCTTAGGTGGATGGTTTTCTCCTTCTCTGTGTTTACGTGTCGTATTTGCAGATTACATGGTGAAATCAATGTAAGGTGTGTAAGGTAAGGTTTTTCGTATTATTCGTAATGATTGAGCCGTCGCGCTTCGCAGTGGCACCAACTAATTTCACTTAAGGAGCCGGTCTAATAGTACCAGCAGCATTTGGTTAGAGTGCTTTGAACGCGGCAGAGGCCCGACGAAGTCTGCACATACTGTAGCCCATTGTTCCTCTGGCACCTGGGTCAACATTTTGCTAGCCACCTGCATCTGATTCGGCTTGAATCTCATGCATATCTCGCTTCCTCTCATGAGGGGTCGGGCGTCTCTGTGCATGCCAGGCCAGTAGTACCGTGCTGCCAGACGTGCTATTGTTTTGTTTCCTATGTGGCCAGCTGCCGGTGAGTCGTGGTTCTCCTTCAAAACCGTTTCCCGCAGAGCTTTCGGGACACACATCTTCCATGTTGCGACATCCTTGCTTCCTCCTCTGTGAGGTATATTCCTGTATAGGGTGTCATTTTCGTAGTCTGGGTACTTTTGCGACTGGGTCCTTATATTTCCTGTGCTATTCCAAATTCGTATTGCTGATACTGCACAGCCCATCTGGCGATCCTTCTGGAAAGGCTCATAATGCTGGTGAGCCACTTCAGTGCCATGTGGCTTAAGTTTTCGGATCACCCATACCAAGGCTAAGCACTCCTTCTCGGTCGTGAAGTAATTCTTCTCAGTGCAGTTCAGCGTTCAGCTTGAGTAAGAGATTACCTGTTCGCCTCGTTAGTTTCCTGGGTCAAAATTTCCCCGATGCCGAAATCGGTCGCGTCCGCTTGCAGGACAGATTTTTTTTAAGTCCGAGCTCACTAGGTGTTCAGTCCCACGGTTCTTAGTTTATATACACAGCTGATAGCCCTGCCATCTGAAGACGAAGGTCAGGTTATCTGGCAACTCTTCAGAGCTTGCCAGAAGAACAAGAGAACTACAAGCTTCGGCGACCGGAAAAACGTCGTCTGCTCTTACTTTCTGTCCATTGCGAACACTTTATTTGTAAAGTTAATTAATGATCTAGATTGAAGTGTACACATTATAAGCTCATGAATTAAAGGCTTATCTTTATCCCAAGTGCCCCTCTTACTATGACAGCCGTTTATAGCATTTTTGGCACGGCGTCACAACTTAACATGGCTCGAAGTTGAAAATCTCAGTTTAATCTTTCAATTGTTATATATAAAGCAAAACACCAATCACTCGATCTAACACAAATTGCGATCGTCTCCGTTTGTGCCCACCACACGTGCTATCACACCGATAGAGCACAGTCATCAATACCAACACACCCGGTCGGCTGACAGCGCTTCTACACACACACACACACACACGGGTGCTGCACGAAGGCCACTTATAATGCCGCAACCAAGGAAAACCTCTTACTCAAAGCGGAATCGGAAAACAGTACAGCCTGCGCTCACGCTATAGTCAACGTTACGTAAATTCAAGCGTAAACAAAAGGGAAAGATCACGTGAGTACGGGTGATTTTTTTTGTTTATCAAGCCGAGATAGCTAGGTTCAAAACAAATTTAGTTAAAATTCTCATGATATGTCTGACCGAAGCTGATGATCCAGCCTTAGCGGGTTTTGTTACACTTCAAAAGGAGCGTATTTAAAGTCTAACACGTCTGCAGTAGAACTATAAGAAGGATTCCGCGTCTCGAAAAACCAAAAGCTATTATATGAAGAGCCTGCAGCATATCGAGAGTTTAAGCGCGGCCTTTGAGGCCACCCATCAACTAATCATCTGCACCGAGGGATATGCCAAGAAGATCGCCGTCAGTTACCCAGTTACGCCGTCCTCAGCCTCTGTACCAACCGCCGTGTCGACGGCTGCCGACGCACGTGTCCATATGCCACAACTGCCAGTGCCCAAGTTTAGCGGAAACTCCGTAGACTGGCCTGGATATTATGACGCCTTCACTCGGTTAATTCATCAAAATGAGCGGCTGGGCAATATTCAACGGTTTCATTTTCTCAAGGAATCTCTGCCAGCTGGTCGAGATTGCGAAAGTCGTCAATTTCCTTTAACGGCCGCTAACTATACGGTGGCATGGGACACACTAATTCAGTGTGCAGCCGCCTGTAACACCCTCAACGCGTCGCTGCAGGATGGGGATCACTGGCACGCCCAATATTTGACTACAAAATTACCGAAAGAAACGCACTCCGCCTGGGAACATCATCTCGGGAGTCAAACACCAACAAATCTGGATCACCGTGACATCCAGTCAACCACATATCGCTTCGATTATGAACACCGACAGCTCACCAGTTAGCCCCCTTACTAATCCAAACCTCCAATGTTATTCTTCCACAGCCTCCCATGCAACGCGACAGAATATCCTGTTGGCTACCGCACGGATTATTGTCTGCCACCCCCAGAGCGGTGCTCAAGCATCAATAAATGCCCTCATCGATCAGCTACAATAATCTCAGGGCATACCGTCCAAGCTCTCTTCGATCGCCGGCGTCAGCCAAACTCCTGGACAACGGTGCAACTTTAAGGCAAGATGCTACATCCGAACTTCGCTAAACCCAACGTTCAATCTAGAGGTCGACTCTGCGTATGTTCTGAACTCGCTGAACTCACCTCTACCGAACCAATCGTTTTTGCCTCCAAATTGGAAACACATCAACGGGCTCCAGCTCTCCGATCCTCATCGGAGCCGACCTCTTTGCGAGTCTTATCCTTCCGGGAACCCAAATCGGAAATCCAGGGGAACGTATTGCACAAAATTCTCACCTAGGTTGGATGGTACTCGGCAAGTTCCACGATTCAATCCACACATTTAATATTCGCTGTCATCAAACCACCTTAGATACAGAATCGCTTTTGAAGAACTTCTACGAAATAGAATCTGTCCCAAGCCGATCACTTTACTCTGACGAACAGCGGTGGTGTGAGTCCTTCTTTAAGGAAACGCACACACGTCAACCAAAAACTACCGTTTGGTAAGACTACCTTTCAAATGGCATTTCAATCCCAACATGGCTTTAGAAAAATCGCATCAAGTCGCAATGAAATAGGTTTCTTCAATTAGAGCGGCATTATTAACGGAATCCAGACAAATGGATTCGTTACAAGGAGGGAATCGAAGAATATTTTTAATTGGGACAAATCACACCAGCAGTCTCTGGTGGGAGTTCAAAAGTCAGTATCTCCACAAAACCCTGTCGGGTCGAATCCTGCGTTCTTTCTCTTCACGCTGTCTATAAAGAAGACAGTCTTACCACCAAACAGCGCATTGTATTCGACGCATCGGCAAAGACCTCAAACGGTCGATCTCAAAACGATGTATTGTCCGTAGGACCCCATCTACAAAATGATCTCCCTGCAGTGTTGCTGATGCCGATGCAATCAAACTTCACGAAGCTGGGACAGCTCTGATACAGTCAAAACCCTAGGAATGCATTGGTTACCTAATCAAGACTGCTTCACCTGTCTTGCAAGCGAGCACTCCCACGGGTTCAACCAAAAGAGAAATTCTTTTGAGCATTGCCAGACTTTTCGACCCCTTAGGATTAATCGCTCCTATTCTCATTTCAGCAAAATTAATTCTAAAGGAAGTCACAATGGTACACCTACTGTAACGAACTGATTTCTTTGGTTTCTGCTCGCTACGGTATTTGTGCGGCTAGCTCAGTAGATTGTGTGTGTTCGTCCCACCAAATTTATATAAACGTGACCGCCCAGTAGTTCAGTAAACAAGCACAGAATTCTCGGGTTCGGAGTGGGTTTATTGCGGGAATAACTGCAGTCGGCTTTATAACTTGCTCGTCTCGCTGTCTCCGACGGTGTGGGTCGTCTCGTCGCTCCTCGAAGATCCTTGACCGCTGATTGCTCCTGACGTGTCTGGTTGTCTTGTCGCTCCTCGAAGATCCTCGACCGCTGATTGCTCCTGACGTCGCTGGCTCGGTGACTGCTCGGCCACGGTTCAGACTCGCTATGGGGTCAGCCGTGCGGGCTTAGGGAAGCGTTACCGTTCTCAGACTAGGGTGAACAGACTGACGAGCTCTCCAGGATCACTCCTCTCGATACCCGACCGCCTGTCCCTTGCTCTGTCCCGGATGGTCCCACGGGCTTCCGCTCAGATCGTGCGGACAGTCAAGGCAGAACGCCAGGAAGCTGCCTCGCCTTTCACTTCGCTTCCGTACCTCGTGTAAACGAACGTTCCACCCTAGCCTCACCCTTCCGCGTACTGTCCGTGCCGTTTCTGCGGGCTCGATCCTCCTTGCGTGGCCGTTGCGGTGTGGTGTCCTGCTTGCTGGTGGCGATGTCCTGCGAACTACTCCTGACAGGTGGCTGTAGGTCTTGACTTCTGTGCTGTGTTCGAGGGTATACGCCGATCCGGGACTTCTCTCCCTTCTGGCCCGTGACTCTCAGGGTTCTGTTGCGCCGCTCCGGGACTTCTCTCCCTTCTGGCTCGCTACTCTAGGGGTTCTGTTGCGCCGCTCCGGGACTTCTCTCCCTTCTGGCCCGCTACTCTAGGGGTTCCGTTGCGCCGCTCCGGGACTTCTCTCCCTTCTGGCTCGCTACTCTAAGGGTTCTGTTAAGCCGCTCCGGGACTTCTCTCCCTTCTGGCTTGCTACTCTCGTTTTCAAATCACAGTCTAGTAGACCCTCCAGGCGTACCGCCAGGACTTCGTCGGCAGGACAGAACAGAACTTAGCCGTGTGGCGCCTCCTTAGACCTCAGCCACCTGTGTCTCAGTTCGGAGATTCCTAGTAATCCCAATCCCGAACGTCTCGACGTGACGATCTTGTTCCTCGTAGGCTCCCACGGCGCTGCTTTCGACGACTCCTCGCTCTCGACTGACTGCTCGCTCTTGACTGACTGATCTCGACTGACTGCTCTCGACTGAATGCTCTTCACTTGACTGACTCTTCTCAATGACTGCTCTTGACCGACTGATCTCAACGACTGATCCCGAACGATTGATCCCGCTGCCAGCGCCCTGCGGGTTTATATAGGGCCTCTGGGAACAGTTATTTCCCTTTTGCACACGGCCCGCCAAAACTCTCCACATCGGGTCCAAAGTCCATGGTCCCTGTTTGACCCTCTTGTCCTTGACGCACTGCTTCCCGCCGCCGTCCAGCCTGAATCTGCCGTCCCGCTGATCCCGGGGACGCATGCGACATGTTTGTGTGCCGCACCGCTGCTGAGATGTGGCACCCTCTTTCCAAAGTCCAAAGTCCGGCGGCGTCCCGTTACTCCTTTTTGCACACGGCACTCTCGCTCCGCCCGCCAAGTCTCCGCTCTCTCCGTCTCCATTGTTGGTCTCCAAACTCTCTTGGTCTCCGAACCCTTTTGCTCTCCAAACTCTCTCGCTCTCCAAACTCCCTTGTCTCCAAACTCTCTTTCACTCCAAACTCTCTTTCTCTCCAAACTCTCTTCCTCTCCAAACTCTCACGTTCTCCAAACTCTCACGTTCTCCGTCCTCGATCTCCAAACTCTCTCGTTCTCCGTCCTCGATCTCCAAACTCTCTCGTTCTCCGTCCTTGATCTCCAACCTCTCTCGTTCTCCGTCCTCGATATCCGCCGCGCCGCCACTACGCGAATTCGCCGCGTATCTGGTGAGCGGCCGGCCATCTGCTGCTGGGATTTGTGGGGAGTTATTCAACTCCTCACACTACATTCCGAGAACGATCGCAAGCACTTAGGATGAAACGACCCAGTGCCCAATTCCATCGCTAACAAGTGGAAAAGGTTCCGTGTCGATCTGGAGGACATCAGCAAAATCCGAATACCTCGCAGCGTACGGTATACGCCAGACTTTAACCATGATATCCAGTTGCACGTTTTTTGCGAAGGGTCTACTCATGCCTACGCAGCGGCGGTTTACATGCACATACCCCAACCAGATTCATCGTTTTATACCACTCTCATTACTGCGAAATCCAAAACCCAAAATTTCTTCAACGAAACCTCTCCCGATCCCGAGGACCGAGTTATGCGGCGCTGTACTAAATGGGTAGTAGCAAACCATCGTCGGAAAAACGCTCAAATCTCCGTTACATACTGGACGGACACCACGATCGTTCTCCACTGGATCAAAGGAGACGTTACTAGATAGAAAACGTTCATCGCCAATCGCCTTGCCTACATTCTGGACCACAGCGATTCAAATTAATCAAGTCTTGTTCCCACGGTGGATAATCCAGCCGACATCGCCACGAGAGGACTATCCCCATCAGAAATCTCCATCTTTGATCTCTGGTGGCACGGACCATCATGGTTGAGGCAACACTCCAGTGAGTGGCCGGACACAGAGGTACCGAACATAAAGTTTGATGAGCAGTCCCTAGAAGCAAAATCTTTTCGGATTCGTTTGCACACCACCCAAGTAGACATTAATATCATTGAGCGGTATTCGACAAACACCAAACTCGTTCGAGTCATAGCCTACATACTGCGCTTTTGTCACAACATTCTATCGAAGAAAATCAGATCTTACAGTCAGCTGTCGCCGGATGAACTGGACAAAGCACTTCGCATGCAGGATAAAACCTTTCAATCCGAATGCACGCGATCCTCGCAAAAAATTCTCTGCCTCCGAAGAGCATCCTAAGAAATCCCACTCCCTGTATTCTGGATTCCAAATGGAAGACAAGCCGTCCGAACAATCCTTCGAAAATGCATCACGTGCTTTCGCGCGTCACCTAGCATCGGAAGTCAATTGATGGGCGACATGCTGGTACACAGGGTTAACCCACCGAACTGACCATTTATTTCGACCAGCGTCGATTATACCGGGGCAATAGAAATCAATCTTGGGACAAGTACTTACAAGAGATACATCGCTATTTACGTCTGCTTGGCTACGAAGACGTTCACCTGAAAGGTCTCTAATCGGAACATTTCCTTCTAGCATATTCTCGTTTTACTGGTCGCCGAGGACCAGTTCAACATATGTATAGCGACAACGGAACAAATTTCGTTGGCGCCAATAAGTTAATAGTAAGTGCCCCAAAGGCGGATCGCGATTACGCTACGTGCCCTACCTGGAATTTCACTCCGCCATAATCCCCCAATTTCGGAGGCCTTTGGGAGGCCAAGCATCACCTAAAAAGGATTGTCGGAAGTCACAAGCAAACTTATAAGGAACTCGCAACGGTGCTCATCAAGATTGCAGCTTGCCTAAACTCTCGGTCACTTTGTCCGCTAACAGCTGATCCAGACGACTTAGAGTCTCTCACGCCGGCACATTTTCTCATTGGTGACACCCTTGTCGGCCTCAAACCTCGTCATTCTATGATCAATTTTTGTCTCATCAAAATTTAGTCCGTCAGCTTTGGACGCATTGAAGCCGAGATTGGCTGTCCCATCTTCAAACTCGCCCAAAATGGTGTCAGGAAAAGGAAAACTTTGAAATCAATGAAATAGTACTCATCAAGAACGACCAACTGACTCCATCGCAATGGACGATCAGTAGAATTACCAGTCTCCATCCTGGAGATGATTCACTCGTTCGAGTTGTAACCTTGAAAACAAAAAACGTTCAATCTCCAAGCTTTGTCGCCTGCCGATCTCATGTTAATATAAACCATCTGTTGCTCCATTGATAATCAATTGCATCCGTATGTCATTGACATTCTCTTTCTCTTTGTCCTAGCAGCTACGAGTACAAGGGGATTTAGATCCAGAATCCTGAACAACACATGTATCATGCTGATTTCGCATTGGCGGGAGGCATGTTCAGTCCCACGGTACTTAGTTCATATACACAGCTGATAGCCCTGCCAACTGAAGACGAAGGTCAAGACATCTGGCAACTCTACAGAGCTTGCGAGAAGGAGAAGAAAACTTCAGCGACCGGAACAACATCGTCTGCTTTTACTTTCTGTCCATTGAGACTCTTTTATTTGTAAAGTTAATTAATGATCTAGAGTGAAGTGTACACATAATAAGCTAATGAATTAAGGGCTGAACTGTTATCTTTGAACTTCAGTCGTTTACCTACTCCCAAGAGCCCCTCTTACTATGACAGCTGTACGTAGCATTTTCGTAACACTATAGTGTGCCCCAGGTCTTGCCTGTACCTTTTCGAATGCCGTCTAATGTTCTTGTGTCCACACCCACTTATTGCCTTTGCGCTGCAGATCGTTTAGAGCTTTCACTTTTTGTGAAGTCAGGTACAAATCGGCGGTACCATAATGCTACGCCCAGGTACTGTCGTAGCTCTCTAACTGTTGACGGTGGTTCTAGTTCTGTGGTGGCTGCTATTTTCTCCGGATCCATGCCTCTTCCATCGTTAGTCACTCGATGACCAAGATACAAGAGCTCCTACTTGAAAAATTGGCATTTCTCCAGGTTCAACCTCAGGTTTCTTCCGTCAGCCGCCGGAACATCTCTTTCAAGTTTGCCTTGTGTTCCTGGTAAGCAAGTGAGTGCGGTGACATTTCGATGCAGCACCCGCTGGAGGGTTGCAGACGCGAAATGAAGTTCCAATGGCATTAGTCTCCACTGGAATAAGCCCTTCCCCGGCACTGTAAACGCAGTATATTGCCTGCTGGTTTCTTTCAGCGTGAATTGGCAGTACCCATCCTTCAGGTCCAAGATGCTTATATACTGTGCCTCTCTGGTCGGGGATATAATTTATTCGAGTCATCGGCTAGGCATCCTTTATCGATTTGGCGTTATTTAGCCGGAAGTCGACACAAAGTCTCCACTTGCCCATCACGATGGGAGAGCTGTATAGTCTTGTTGAGTGCTCGTCCACCTTCGCATTGATCTCCCCCTGGACTTTCTTGAGGTAGTACCGCTGCTTTATTGGTTTTGTCGTCCTTCATGGTGATTTGATGCTCTGCTATGTTAGAACTTCCCGTCATGCCACCGATAGCCTCCCCTCGATCAATCCATTGCACATTGGGATGAAATGTCTTTATTTTGGCCAGAACCGTAATATTAAAGCTAGAAAGTTGAAATTTGGAGAATTTGCTGCTTATATTATTTTTGAATTTCGGATTTTTTTTTTTTTAACACTACAACCTTGCCTCCCACATAATTGAACTGCAGTATTTATAAAATTCATATTAATTACACTTTCATATTAGTAATACTTTTCTCTGCCTTATTTTGTATCCACAATTGTTAGAAAATTTTTGTATTATAATAGTTTTGCATATTATAACATATCTTAATTAACGAAAACTTAAAAATACGTAAAATAAACTTGTATTAATTTAAACTTTCATCTTCTAAATCAAGATCAAAATATAGTATACTTTCAAACTCGTCTTCAACACTATATACTTGGGCTGCATCTTCCGCTTTTGGAGGAACTAAAAGTGCAATAACTTCACTTGGCAATGGGTGTGATTTTGAGCTCTTTTTTTGAGCGATGCTTGATAAGTAAGGATCAGAAGAATCCAAAGCTCTGTGAAATACGTCTGTTAAATTGTTCACTCGGCTATTTTTCCTGGCATGCAAAATCCTATCGCGCTTGTAATATTTGTTGCGAGCCTCAGATGCGTTTTCGCAAATAATTCTCCCAATTTGATCCACCATTTGAAGGGGAATTATGGTAGTGACAAACAAAGATTGTTCCAGGCAAATGGGTTCGGTATCATTAAACCTCTGCTTATAAACGCTCTGTCCGGTTGAACCGTCAAAACCATAGCTTACTATTAGCTTTACTTTATTTATATCAATAAATTGTTGGAAAACAGGCTTTTGATATAAAATGATCCGTGATGCTGTATGGTTCAGTAAGTTCTGAATTGGCACTACGGCATAGTATCGGATAAGCTTTTTCTATAGGCCGACACTTTTCCTTAGCTTTTCTCACCTTTTCGTAGCTTGGATATATATTGCAGTTCTCTTCGATACTTTTTAAGCGTATGTTAATATATTGCTGCTTGGAAAACGAGTTTTCTATAATAAATGCTAGGGCCTCATCAGCTGATAATGGTATAGGCTCTTTCAATGAAGTTGCCTTAATTTTGAACTGTCAGGACTATTTATTGTCGTTTTTAATATGTGAGAAATATCCGTATTTTTGGCCTTCTTAGCAGACATAGCAGCTGCTTCAACAAGTAGAAGTGTTGAATTTTCCTTTGCAAGTTCGGAAGCAAGTCTTCTTTTATGCCGTAAACTTCCTTCGTCATAAGAGACCCGAGGTCGTCCACCAAGATTATGACTACAATCATCTTTTGAATAAAATATTAGCTCCGATGCAAGCCAACTAGCATTTTCTTCTTTGAAACGACGAATATTTCTGTGCGCTTTGTTCAGTAGTCTCTTAATTTGAACAATAAAGTTTTTTATTTTGTTTTTAATCACCTCCAAATCGTTTTCCGGAAAATCATTTGGAATTACTTCGACGCAAACCCAGTCAAAAGTAGCGTTGACATTGCGATTTTTATCCAGCCAAACTTCTGTTGAAGATAAATGTTTCAAATTCATATCATAATATCATATCGATTGTATCGAATCAAAATATAAACACATAACCTAAAAGCTGTCAAAGAGAGTAAATAAACAATAGTTTGAGTTTTCAAGAAATATCGTTTATTTACTGGCCTAAATAACTAAATTAGTAAAAGTTATAATAGGTTATGGGCCCAGGAACGTATCTTCAGTTTAAAGTAAAAGAAAAAAGTAAATTTTGCTCGATTACGATGGATTTGGCGAAGCACGTTACGAAGCTCTCAGGCGCGACCGATTGGCCGATTTGGAAAAGAAAAATTAGGGACCTGATAGATTATCACGAAGGAGCTCTCGACGCGTTGGATGGAAAGATCGTCAAACCGGATCCATTGCCAGAAGGTGCCTCAGCAGCAGATGAAAAGCAGCACAAGGAGAAGAGCGACTTTTTTCGTAAGGCCAACAGCTATGCAAAATCCATGATTACCACTGCGGTCACGGACTCGGTGTACCAGAAGATCATGGACAAGGAGACAGCACACGATACGTGGGAAGCCCTGAAAAATCAGTTTGAAGCAACAGCGAAGGACCAGGTATTCAGGATATGCAACGAGTTTTTCGTTTTCTCTTGGAATCCAGGTAACGATGTATCAACCCACATAGCAAAATTGCGTAGTCTATGGAACGATTTAAATACAGCTTTGAAGGCTAAAAATGAAACTGAGCTGCCAGATTTAATACTTGTTTGTAAAACGCTACATATTTTGCCAAAAACCTTTGAAACGTTCCGTTAAAGTTGGATGCTTTTGACAAATGAAGAAGAAAAGACTTTCGACGAATTAACTAATCAAATTGTCATGTTTGAGAGAAATTTCAGAACAAAAGAAAATGACGAAAAGGAAAGCCAGGAGGCTTTTTCTACCACAGCAAAAAAGGAGCATCGCCAGGATGCATCTGGTCGGAGATTCGATACCTGCCGCTACTGCAAGAAAAAGGGGCACTGGATCAGAAACTGCATAAAATGGAAGAAGGATGGACGTCCGAAGCCGAACTACCAGAATGCTGAACAAGGAAATTGTGCAGAACCAACGTTAACCCTCGTCTCATTCCACAATGGCGTGTTTGCAGCTGAGGCAAACTCAGAGGTCGACTGGTGGATAGGCAACGGTGCAACAAAACACGTTGTGAAGACTGCGAAGTATTTCGAGCATTTTGAGAAGTTTGAGAATCCGAGTTGTATCAGAGCAGCTGGAAATGAAACCTTGTCAGCTTTGGGTCAGGGCACAATCAAAGTCAAAACGATTGTCAATGGAAAAATTCTTTTTCTTTCTTTGAAAAATGTATGGCTTGTTCCCAATATAACGAAGAATCTGTTTTCAGTTTTGGCTGCCCAAGACAATAATCCAAATAGTCGTTTTGAGTCGTCAGTGCACCCTCAAAATAAACGACAAGATTGTCCTCGTTGGAGCCAGAGACGTTGGAGGAACACTCTACAGAGCAGCGATCGAGCCCATACTTTCAGAACGAAACGTCGATGTCAACGTCGCAACTTCAGGAACTTCAATTCTCAAACTCTACCACGAGAGGTGGGGACATCGGGACAAGAACCACATTAAGGACTTGCTCAAAAGAGAAATGGGCATTCAAGTCAAGCATGAGAGTAGCTTTTGCGAGCCTTGTATCCTGGGAAAGGCGCATCGATTGCCATTTGGAACGAGGAAACCAGCAACGAAGCCAGGGGAACTGATGTCAGGCGATGTTTGCGGCCCATTTGAGGATTCTTTCCAGAAGAAGAGGTATCTGGTAGTTTTTAAGGATCATTTCAACAGGTTTTGATATGGGTACATCGTCAAGCAGAAATCAGAGGTCAAGAACGTGCTGCGACACATGGTTTCTCACGCCAAGCGACAAGGGCACACAATTCGAGAATTCCTGAGCGACAATGGAGGAAAATTCGACTGTGCAGGAGTGAGAGAAACTCTTCAGGAAGCTGGTATAACTTTTCGACTCACCGCTCCGTATACTCCAGAACAAAATGGTGGTGTCGAGAGAGAGAATCGAACGATAGTCGAAATGGCGAGAACTTTCAAGTATTCTAATCCAGAAATATAATTTCCAGAAGCAATTTGGGCCGAGTTGGTCAGCACAGCAGTCTACGTTCTCAATAGGACGGGCAAATCTTCGTTGAAGGGTCTGAGCCCTTACCAACTTTGGCTGGGCAAGAAACCAAGAATCAAACATCTTCGAATCGTAGGATCGACGTGCTACGTACACATTCCATGCCAAAAAAGGAAGAAGATGGACGAAAAAGCTAAAAAAGGGTACCTGGTGGGTTACGACGGCGATGAGAGATATCGTATTTACTTACCAGAGAAGCACAAAGTAGTCGTGTCGAGGGACGTAAAATTTCAAGAGAAATTCAGCAATTGTGAACCAGGCGTCAACCTACCATTCCAAGATTTTGGATCCAAGGACGTCGTAGAGGACAAGGAAGAAGAAGACGTGAGCTTGCACCAGAGCAAGGACGAGGATAAGGAAGAAGAAGACGCGGATTTGCACAAGAGCGAGGACGAAGACACACTTCAGGAGCAAGACTTGAAAAAAGACACAACCGAAACAGGAAGCGAAGACAATTACGAAACCGGACGAAGAAAACAAGAAGAGAAAACCGCAATCAATGCGGTTGAGGGATCGTTCAAAGTTGAAGAGACCGGAGCATCTGGATGACTACGTAGCAGCAGCCGAGAATTTTGAGCTGGAGAGTCCAGATTCCTTCCATGAAGCCATCAACAGCATCGTCGAGTGGAAAAAGGCAATGGACAGGGAAATTGATTCCTTACTTCATAATGAAACTTGGGACTTGACAAGACTCCCCAGAGGATCGAAAGCACTTCCGTGTCGAGTCAAAACCCACCCCGACGGAAGTATCGACAAATACAAAGCTCGATTGGTCATCAAAGGATTCGCCCAGAGACGAGGCATTGATTACGACCAAACTTTTAGCTCGGAAGAATGGAAACAATCCGCTCAGTGTTGAGCGTTGCAGCCAAAAATGATATGTTTTTGGTCCAGTTTGACGTCTCGACAGCTTTTCTATACGGAGAATTGGACGACAAGGAGATTTACATGCAACAACCTGAGGGATACGACCAAGGACAGGGGATTGTTTGCAGATTGAAGAAGAGTCTCTACAGGCTTAAGCAAGGGCCGAGATGCTGGCAAGAACGCTTCGGAGGTTTCCTGCGGAAACACAATTTCAAGGTCAGCGAGGCAGATCCATGTCTCTACATCAGGGAAAGAAATGGCAAAAAGGTTCTACTCGTTGTTTACGTAGATGACGGACTCGCCGCAGCAACAGATACGCAAGATTTGGAAGAATTTTTGGACGAGTTAAAATCAGAGTTCAAAATTGTCTCAAACAAGGCTGAGTGCTTCTTGGGACTCGAAATCAAGAAACAAGAAAATGGACTAAAAATTAGTCAACAAGGATATGCCACAAGGATATTGGAGCGATTCAGATTCTCGGATTGCAAAGCTGTTTCAACCCCACTTCTCAAGAGTTTGGAAATTACGACAGCAAGGAAAGTATCAGAGACGACTGCGTTCCCTTATCGCCAAGCCATCGGAGCTCTCATGTACCTCATGCTTGGAACTAGGCCAGACTTGGCTTTCAGCATCGGATTTCTTTCAAGAACGCTTGAAAATCCTACAAAAGAAAACATTGCACAAGTAAAGAGGGTTTTCCGTTACATTTCCGGAATAATCCACGTTGGGAAGAAGGGAATCCTCGAATGCTACAGCGATGCTGACTTTGGTGGCTGCACGAAGACTGGGAGATCTACATCAGGGAGATCTACATCATCATCATGTTTGCCTCAGGAGCCATTTCATGGAAAAGTCAAAGGCAGGCCATGGTGGCCATTTCTACTACAGAGGCTGAGATCATAGCAGCCAATGAAGCTGCAAAAGAAATAATTTGGCTTAAAAGATTGTTTCAGGACCGAGCCCCGATTCTCCAGGTCCATAATACTGCTGCCATAAGGTTGGCCCAAAACCCCGAATTCCATCGCAGAACCAAGCACATAGCCAACAAGCATTTCTTCATCAGGGAAAGAATTGCTGTGGGAGAATTTGGGATCGAACAGATCCCGACTGAGGAACAACTCGCAGATATGATGACGAAGCCGATCCTCAATACTCGTCTCCGGATTCCTTGCAACAAGATTGGACTCTACTGAAGGAGAAAAACACCATTTATTTTGCTTTATATAGAGTCATAAAATTTTCAAGTTTGTCAATTGAATTGTTATTTTTGAATTCTCACACGGGAAAGTGTTGAAGATAAATGTTTCAAATTCAAAAATACCCGCCAAGTCAGAGGGCGCTTTTAATATCATATCGATTGTATCGAATCAAAATATAAACACATAACCTAAAAGCTGTCAAAGAGAGTAAATAAACAAGAGTTTGAGTTTTCAACAAATATCGTTTATTTACTGGCCTAAATAACTAAATTAGTAAAAGTTATAATAACTTCTAGTAGGTCACCTCGACGAATAGCAACCTTGCTTGAATCTGTTGAAATATTTAACCCCCCCGCAAATTCCCGCAAATTATTCAAATGCTATCTGAATATACACATAATAACTCATACTACCACATAAGTTGTTATTTGAATCCTGTTGTATCTTGCTAGATATGCTCCACGAAACACAAATATTTTTAGGTTAGAATCAACAAAACTAGTGTTTACGTATTACCTTAAAAACATGACAATACAAAAGCACATATAATTAAACACTTATACAAATATTTTCTACATACCATGCGAAATATTTTCCATTTTAAGGTATTTCAATTGGTCAAACTGTTTAAAAATATGAGAACGCCAAAATTTAGGAACTTCACTGATCAGCAAGCTTGCATGCACCACGTGGCAAGAACAGCTGACTTTCAACAGCTGGTGCAAGACGAGGGCTGCAAAATAAAATACAAATTAAATATTTTCGATGTCTAGGGACATTTCTTAGCTTAAAATAATTGTAACATTATTTATATATTAACACGAACTTATTAGGTTTTGGCCAAAATAAAGGCATTTCATTCCAATGTGCATTGTGTCGGTTCCTGGCTGGTATTATCACTTCGTGTTCAGCACACCTTACCTCGGTTCCGACCTGTGTTAGAAAGTTCAACCCCAACATCAAAGAATCCCCTACCCTACTACCAGGAGTCAGCGGGCTCATGGTTAGTCGCTCGTTCCCGAATGCGATTTTCACCTTCAGCTGTTCATCGATTCTGCCGCGTCTTCCGTCTGCCAACATAACTTGCAGTCCTCGTAATCTTCCCGAGGGCAGCCAGGTTGTCCGCCAATTCTTTGCCTTTAAAGCTCGCTTTTGCCCCGGTGTCGGACGTGCCTCCAACAATCGTCACCGCTGCGGACAAATGCTGCTCCTCCTCGATTAGCTCGGCCGTTAGTTTGAAGAGGTAGCATCTTGCAACCCCTGCTCGCTTCTCTGTGGCTGAGATAGCTGGGTATTTCCGGCCTGCTGACAGTATGCGGCGCTCCTGACGCCCACACTCCCGCGCCCAGTGTCCGTGGCCGCCGCATCTTTGGCAGGCCTCATGGGGGTCTGTGAGGTATATTCCTGCCCAGTGAACTGCGCTATCATTGTCTTCACCATCCTATTTGCCGTGAGCTGTTGCTTGGCTCCCATTTCGTTCAGGAAACTCTTGATGATTCTGCTGTTGAACTGTACACCGTTGTGCATTTTGACAACTTTCGGGACCCCATACCTTGGGATGATGTGTGTCGTTCCCCGTGGCCTCTGTGTTGTGCTTAACGACCTTTTTAAAGTGTTTGCTGGCTGCATCTGTTGTTTTTGTGGTGGTGTACATTGGCCTTTTTGTCATGTTGCCTGCTGCTCGTTGCGGTGTCACCTGGCTATCTGCCTCTTTTAATATATGTACATATTGCCCTAAAGCCAGAAGAACTAAATCATTTTTTATTTTTCTATTTGGGAGCCTGGGACACTTGGTTAACAGAATCTGGCAAAAGTATTTTTTCACATTATATGTTTTCAGATTTTCTGGTAAAAACAAGGAAGAACGCTATAGTCGAGTGTCTCGACTATCAGATTCATGTTACTCAGCTTAAGCAGTGAAGCAATATTGTAAAGCGCCACCTACCCGCTATTTTAGTATATGTTATGTTGGCGGCAGACAGAATACTTTTAAGTTCTATCGTAGTTGTATTGTAAGATATGACGAATTTTCTATTTATATGTCGATACGCTATTCCTCATGATAGAAAGAGATAACAATTAATCTATCACGTGTAAGTACGTGAAAAGAGCTTTCCAAGAAGGTATAAAATGACCCGATTCGACGAAAAAAAAACTAGAACTACGCGCTTGCATCGACAAGGAGATGTAGCATGTTCACATAACGAATGCACACTGTACTCAGTGTTATGCATTAATATAAAATAGGAAAAAAAAATTATTTAAAAAAAAAATGAAAATAAATAGCACAGATTGCATTAGAACTACAATAGACAATCAACCAAATTTTGAGAAAAGGGTACTAGCCATACTTATTAACAGAGCAGAGCCTTTATCAATTTCAGATTTTGAATAGGTATGACCTAGCTTTTTCCCCGCTAATTCATTGCAGCGGCACGCAAAAAGTAATAGTACTGTTGTTGTGACGATTCGCACCCGATCGTCAAAGTTGAGCAGAAGTCTACTCTGGGGGTCTTTTACACACTTTGTAATAATAACTCGGATATGTGCTGAACTTCACAAGTTGTATTCGTTTGTATACTTTCAATCTTTGACTTTATGCTAATTTTGATTTACAAATTATGAAATATAAAAACTCGGTTATAAACACGACCAGCTTCTCCTGTCTTCTTCTTCTTCGAGTCGTGCCGCTAACATTTGCAGCAGGAATCTAACATTCGCTGTTAAAACTGCTGTTGTCCACTGCTTCTTAGAGTCGCGAGAAAACAGCTGTCCAGCTTCTCCTAATCGACAGAAACATCCGTTAATGCCGCCCCCAATACTGGACCCAGTATTCAAAGCCTTAGACCATGCTTAAATTCTGAAAAGGTTGAAGTGTGTTATGGAGTGAATGCGGGTATATTCAAAGGTGTATGGGTTGTGTACTTGGGCTAGACTCTTCAATAAATCTTGGCAAGGGCAAACGACAAATCTTTGTCACAGACCTCTTGTAAATACCCGTTGAGGTCTTAATTGTAGCTACTCGAACGAACCTATCGGCCCCAGTCGATGATTCGCCCTAATTTCCAGTCAGAAGGACCAGTTCGATCATCCTTGATGATGATCATGTCGTTACGCTGAAGATTGTCAGTTCCGTGGCGCCACTTGTGGCGCGCCTGCAGATGAGATAGCCAATCTGCACTCCATTTTCTCCAAAAGAGGCGAAACATCCTTTGACCATTCATTAACTCTGTGTTTAATGAAGAATCCTTAAGACTAGGCTCAGGGAGTGACATCATCGAATCCCCGATTAAAAAATATGCAGGGGTGAGAGTTTGCAAATCATCTAAGTCAGACGTTAAGGGGCATAATGGCCGAGAGTTCAAGCACGCTTCTATCTGGACAAAAATGGTAGACAGCTGCTCGTACGTCATTCGAATCCCATTAAACGATCGATAAAGATGGGTGTTAACAGCTTTTACGTTGGATTCCCAGAGTCCTCCAAAGTTTGGACTATGTGGAGGATTGAAATGCCACTGAATGTTTCGACGAGTAAGTTCAGGAACTACTGTCTCTTCAATTCCTTTATAGAATTCATTGGTCCACAGCTTTAGAGACTTGTCAGATGAGATAAAGTTGGTTCCACAGTCGCTGTATAGATGTTGACAAAAACCCCTACGTCCGATAAAGCGCTGCAGCGCCCACAGAAAATGCTGTACCGACATTCCTGTGACTGCTGCCGAATGAATCGCTTTGCTCGCTAAGCAAATGAAAACTGCAATGTATGCTTTATAGCAAGTGTGACCTCTGAAGTGAAGCAACTCCAGTTGCTTCGACCGCCCGTTTGGGCGGATTGACACGGTGCGCTGGTAAATCTCCCATCAGTTGGCTTGATGGTGACGGCCGGTGTTTGAAACAGGTTACGCACTGTCGCAGAATCCTTTTTACTGCCTGTTTACCGTTGACGATCCAGAAAACTTGATGAATTGTAGCTAAAGTTAGTTGCACACCGCCATGTAAGGTGTTGTGATGAGCGTTCCGTCAGGTGGTGGGCCTTTGGAAGGATTATTGGTGTGCGTTGAGACATGGAGAGCTGCAAAGCATTCTTAAGTCTGCCTTTAACTCTCATGAGCCCCTCATCGTCGAGAAACGGTGATAGCTGGCTGAGTTTGTTGTGTTTGGATAGAAATTTGTTGGATCGTAGTCTTGATAATTCTTCCGAATAGACTGAGTCCGCGTGTAGCACAATCTGCTGGGTTTTCTTGCTTAAGAACATGTCTCCACTGCGATGGCGAGCTTGCCTCCAGGATTGCTCCAATTCGATTCGACACAAATGTCTTCCAACGCCTAGGGTCCCCGCTGATCCAATACAGCACTATCATTGCATCCGACCAGTAGTGTACGGATATGGTGTGATGTGATGCTTGAAGTTGATTGACAATCCAATCGGCTAATTGTGTACACAGCAGGGCTCCGGATAACTCAACTCTCGGAATTGTTAGCGGCCTAACAGGTGTGACTCGACTGCGGGCGGCTAAAGTTAACCTGCACGCTCGTCGGACGCAATCTGATGTATGACTCGAATCGCCGTGAAGGGTGCCGAGGCAGTGCCAAACGTTACTGTAGTCAAAAAATATTCCTTGATAAGTCCCTTTTCATCGCGCCAGAAAATTCGCTAATACTGGGCATCTTCTTCATGTATATCTATGCAGCGATACATTTTCATTATATCGGCCACGAAGACATACCGATGGAGATGCCAGTTGAGTATAACTCCTCCAAGATCGTTTTGTAGGGCGGGACCCGTGCATAAAATATCATTCAAAGACCTCCCGTTAGAAGTTTTGCACGAAGCGTCGTATACTACGCGCATCTTTGTAGTTAAACTGTCGTCTTTGATCACAGCACGATGTGGAACGGGGCACGCAGAGATTGAGAGTTGCCTTTGAGCGTTGATCCTAGTGTGACCTTCCTCACTACCTTTTACCTCTTTTATCTGCTTGAGATCAAAGTACTCTTGAAAAGTGCTGACATACTGTTGACTGAAATCTGGCCGATGATTAAGTTTCCTTTCCAGGGCGTGGATACGGTTTAATGCGATGTGCCTTGACCGGCCGATCACCTGTGTGGGGTCAAACAACGTTTTTAAAGGCAAACGAACCAGATATTTCCCATTCGACTGACGGATATGAGTTTGTTGAAAGTGGTTTTCACACCATCTTTCCTCTGCGTTGAGTTGTCTTGTTATGGAGACCTGATCCAATTCGAAAAACCTCTGTACCATGTTGTTTAGGTTTGCCAAATTACAACGGATGAAGATTGATGTCGTCTGGGCTGTTTCAGCTGGTCCAAAAACTATCCAGCCCAGCTGTGTGTTTTGTGCAATTGGTTCTGCAACCGTCCCTTTACGAATGTCCGGAAGCATTAATTGCGGGATAATGTCGACACCGATAAGTAAGTCAATGCGACCCGACTTGATGAAATTAGGATCTGCAAAGGATAACTCTTGGAGATGTTTACAGGACTTATTGTTTACATTTTGTTTTGGTAAATGACCTGTTAGTGACCGAAGGATAAAGGCTGAGGATACGTAGGCATTCAAATCCGATCCTGAACATGAGATTATGGTGAAGTCGGTGCTGTGCCTGCATTGATTATGCGACGTATTACCAATTCCCGTGATCTCAGCTCGAACAGGATGCCGTTTGAGTCTAAGCGCTTGAACGATGTTTTCCGTGATGAAGGTGCCTTCCGAGCCATGGTCGATGAGAGCTCGAACTAAAGCTGACTGCCCAGTGGAGTTATTTACGATCCGAACCAGTGCAGTAGCAAGAAGGGTCGTTGAGTTCAGATGGGAGGCAACTGCGCTGAAGAGTTGCGTTGATGGTGCATTTTGTACCGCGTCTGCGCTCCGACCAGAGTCTGAAGTATGCTGTCGGGATACTCCAGGAGTCAGTGAAGGACTTTATTGAGAATTCGGAATATGTAACAAAGTTTGGTGCCGTTGACCACATTGCGAGCAGTTTCGGTTACTGCTGCTTTGACTGAGAGAATGGGAAGCACTAAGCCAATTGATGCATGCCTTCGAGCGGTCGACTATAAACTTTCGCGCGAAACAATCCTTGGCAAGGAAGTCCGGGCACCGTCTTAGAACGTGATTCTGTTGGCAGAGCGAGCACCTGATGGATCCAGACTCATGAGTACTGCGGAAGCTGTGTCCCCTAACAGTGGAGTTTCCCGATGGTCTGGTTGTCTGGCGATGGTTGGTCGATTGTATAGATGATCTAACTGGAACGGCTGGTTTCCTACTCTCAATTAGGTCGATGCTGACCAATCGATTGTGCAGAAACACCTCCAGCTTTGTGAAGGTGGGGATTTCCACGTTGTTGCCCAGGGAATGTTCCCAGGCCTGTGTTGTGCTGATAGGCAGCTTTGTGAGTAAGTGATGTACCAACCAATGATCACAGGAATCAATGGCAATGTGTCGTCGTCGGAATTCACTAATACATACATTTGCCAAGTTTAACAAATTCCTAAGGTCCACCGGTCTCCTTGGACAGTGGCTCGATTCCGTACAGTGCATTCATATTGTACATGAACTGCAGTCGAGGGTTCAAGAAATGAAATTTTTTAATGTTTGAAAGAGATTGATTTTCATGTATTAGCTGCGTAAAGCTGTCATAAAAAGATGGCCAATCTGCGAAATTTCCTGAAAAGTGGGGTACGGGCAATTTGGCCAGCTGAATTGTGGAAACAGGACTGGGCACAAGGGTGTTGTTTATGGATTGATCACCTGATACCTGTATTGGAACCGGAAACTTGGTTTCGTATTCATCGGCGAAAGAACAATAAATGTGGCTGTATGCTTGCTCAAAATTTTCTTCAACAGCATCCGCAAAATATGGATGCGATCGTGGCCATTGCTGCAACATGAGCGCTTGATGTTTTGTGTAAAATTGTTTCGAAAGCTCGTTGAGCTTGTTGAGGCGAAACTCATAGTAGGATTTAGTTTTCTTTATTTGACCGTCCTTCTTAGCATTTTTAGTTCATTTTTATTTTAGTTGGGTCAACCTGGAAGATAAGTCCATCTGCATTGCGTACATGCCTGCAAAAGGTTCAACCACAGCCAAAGGTGCCGAGCTCTGTTGTGCCAAATCACTACCATTACTTTCATTTTTACCCATTTTAATGTTTTCCTATTGCACTCTGCTTTGAAAAACCACGCACAAATACTCTCACAAACACACTCACCTTTTTCAGTCGTTCCGCTCGTGTTGCGATCAAGCTTTGAAGGAAGGGGACGGCAAACTTCACGAGACTAGTGTGTTGCATGAGAAGACAATAGGCTGAGTCCGCAATTCTCCTCGACTTCTTGAATCCTCCGTTATTCGAGGCTCCGTTATGGGGATGTACGTGGCAAAGGTTGCGTAACTTGGCTGGATTAAATTAATAGTAGATTTGCACATAAGTAAGCACAAAGATTTAAGTATGTATACAAATATTGGAAGCTGATGAAGTTATGAGTGTATGTTCCCCTCATGGGCCACCAAAAATGTTGTGACGATTCGCACCCGATCGTCAAAGTTGAGCAAAAGTCTACTCTGGAGGTCTTTCACACACTTTGTAATAAGAACTCGGATATATGCTGAACTTCACAAGTTGTATTCATTTGTATACTTTCAATCTTTGACTTAATGCTTATTTTGATTTACAAATTATGAAATATAAAAACTCGGTTATAAACGCGACCAGCTTACACCCAGTGTTATAAACACATAAATGGGCTTAAAATTACGCACAATTGATACAACAACAAAAAAATGAATATAATTCTAATGTGGAATGAGAACAGTTAACTCTCCATTTCCGTGAAATAATAGACATCTTTGATAAGTCTTACGAATGTATAAGCCAAAATAGGCCAATACATAAAGATTATTAAGACTATTAATAAACATGCAAAGATCCTTGTTGATTCTTTCAATAAGGCAAGAACTTAAGTACATGAAAATAGGACAGCAATAAATAGAGCGAAATGGTCAAACTTATCTAAGTTATTGATTTAATTACGAACAAATTTACTAAGTGTCAAAGATAGGTATAATTTAAATATATCGATACCGACAATTATAATACCTCTTTTAAAATAGATCAAGAAATAGACCTAACGAAATATAAAGATTCCTCGACTCGAACGCCATTCCGGAATTTAACGGACAAAAGATACACCTTCAAAGTTTTTTAACAGCTTTGAAGTTGGTTACCTTGACATAAGGCACATTCAAAGATTTGGCTGTAGAAGTCATAAAATCAAAAATTATAGGATCTACATTATACAAGGTGCAGAATGAACTGATAATAAACTCTATCATAAAAAAATTGCAAGACACTATAGTCGGTGAAACATACGACGTAGTCAAAGCTAAAATGGCGAAAAAAAGCCAGAAAGGCAAAAGAGCCGAGAAAGAGACAATTTACGAAAGCTTCTTGAAGCTTTGTACATTGACGAAGGCCTACCAGCCAAAAATGCTGATAAATTCAGCACCAAAGATGCCATTGGCAATGATTAAATACTGTTAGCATTGAAAACTTAAAACAATTCTTGAGGCAGGAAACTTCGCAACGATGAACGAAGCCATCACTAAGTACTTGCAATGTAGTACTAAAATGACAGGCAACGCAAATTTAGTATTATGGCCGCGGATATTATAATAATAATTATAATACTAATTAATTTAATAATAATAATCGAAACAATGGCCAAAAATTATAACAATAACAACGACTCAGAGGCAATTATAGTGGAAATAACCAACAATAAAGAGGTTATAACGCAACAAATAATAGCAATAACAACAACGTCAGGGTCCTCCCCACAATATTTCGTGAAACTCCCAACAACCTTAAGAAACCCACCAATAGGAACCACAAAAATTCACACAATCAATCTCAGCTAAAATATATTTGCATCTTTTAAAAATGTAGCCACAGGAAAGGAACTTATATTTTTAATACGCACTGGTGCAGGCATATGAATACTTAAAGAAAATGCAGATATTTTTCCTGACATTTGGTCCGAATGTGTAAACAATCCAAAGGACAAATATCCATTGAGATATAGACTACTAAATATATAATTCCATGTAATTTTCATATTGAAAATTTTCAATTCGCTATTCCCTGTGATGGAATATTAGGAATCGACTTTATCAAAAAATACAACTGTCAGCTAGACTTCAATCCCTCCGAAGACTGGCTTATAATTAGACCAATCAACTTTAAATTTTCAATTTATATTTCAATAATATACAGTTCTGGCAATAATTTCATAATTCTGCCACCAAGCTCACAAGTTAAAATAAATTCAATAGAAGACAGTGTATTGATTCCAAACCTAGCATGATATATACATAGCAAACACCATAGCATCCCCTGAAAATGCTTTCATTAGACTACTTTACACAATAAATACAGATAAGGTAGTTAATATTAATAAAAAATACTATGAATCACTTTCGAACAACAACATAGTTCAATCAAACAAAGAAAATATAAAAATGTCTGAATTAGCTCAACTTGCCAAAAATGTTCCTCCACAATTCCGAACACAACTGTCAACCCTATGCACACAATACAGCGATGTATTTGGATTGGAAACCGAATCGTTGAGTACTAATAATTTTTATAAACAAAAGCTGAGATTGAGGAATGTTGAACCGGTCTATATCAAGAGCTACAGAAGTCCTCATAGTCGAAAAGACAAAATTCAAGCCCAGGTACAAAAATTAATAAAAGATGAAATTGTGAAACCATCTGTATCTGCATATAACAGCCCACTCTTATCAGTTCCGAAAAAGTCAATACCGAGCTCAATCTATAGAAAAAGCTTCGAGGCCCAACGTTTACGGAGTCATCAATAATGACAAAGTACGTAAAGTAGTGACCTTGCACGTGAATAATATGATATAATATCTTCAAATATGGAAAACAAATTACTTCAATGGAGTTCAGTTCTTCCAATGGCTTGAAATGCAAGCCGGCACATATAAAATTAGCCAACTAAAAATGTCACCGTGGAAAAAATCATTGCACAAGTTTCAATATATAATTTAAAAAAAATGGGCAACAAGACACTCCAATAAATGCTTTCGACAGTGATAATAGACACAATTGGTCTACTACCCAAATCAGATAAGGTAATATGACTTAACAATATATTTAGTTGCTATTCTGATTGGAAATAAAAGTGTAAGCACTGTCGCATAAGCTATTTTCGAGTCTTTTATATTAAGGTTCGGTCCAATGAAGACGTTCATTTCGGACGTGGGAACCGAGTATAAAAATTCAATCATAAACGAGTTATGCAGATACATAAGAATTAAAAATATAACATTCAAATCACACCACCACTAGAGAGTTGCAACAGTAGAAAGAAGTCTCAGAACATTTAACGAATACATACGCTGATCATATCGACTGCGAATATGATTGGGACGTATGGTTAAAATATTTCGTATACTGCTTCAATACTACCCCATTAATGGCACATGATTACTGTCAATATTAGTTAGTTTTTGGGAAAACATCGAATTTGAAAAAGCAATTTAATATATATAACATAGATGATTATGCTAGAGATAGTAGTAGATAGTAGATAGTAGCGAAAACAGCACATAAAAGAGCTTAAATTATGTTACAGGTAAATAAGAGGAAAAACAAAGAATTTTATGACCCTTCGACTACTGACATAGATATATCTATAGGAGCTATATTATTGATAAATGAAACAGGACATAAGCTAGACTCTAAATATTCTGGAGCGAAAAAAAAAGAAAAATAAAATAAAATGTTCATTTATATTCAAATACAAAGGAGGAAGATGTAGCATGTTCACATATCGAATGCACACTGTACTCAGTGCTACGCACTATTTTAAATACAAACATATGTAGCACTTGGCCACAATACTTACACACAAAAGTACAATCCACGTAGTTCCCAGAGTGCATGGTTTATGACCAGCCTTGAGTACACTGGGACTGGACATTGCAGAGTCAGCATATTTGACATGCGCGGCCGCTCTGTCACCAAGTGAGCATAGTACATCTCTCTACCGCGGAGAACCCCCGCCAGCCCTAAACATTTACACATAAGCGTCGACGGCAGCTGTGCCGGCGCCTCTGCCGGCATAGCTCAGCGATCGCTAACGGTCTGAACCAAACCAGCAGAAGAGAACAGATTATTCAAGACCAAGACCTCGGCTGAGCTAGCAATGCTCAACAAACCATATATGTAATTTTTCAAAAAGATTTAAACAAGTTGAGAGCAGGCGTGAAACTAACAAGTAAAAAAAAGTGTTCTTATTTATAAATCCCTTAAAACGACAGTGGATCGAGTTGATTAAAATTAATATAAATAAAATGGCCGCTAAGTTTATACAGTTTCTACAGACACACTTCTATGACAACCTAATATTTATTTATGATCAAAAAAAAGTAGAAGTGAAAAAAATGGAGTGCAATCATAAACCAAAATGCGAAGACAACTACTATGAATAGCCACAGAATTGAAAATCTGATATGATGCTCTGATCGTTATGAATGATACACAAATCGAAAGGTATCGCAAAAAATAAGAAGAGCGGTGAAGTGTTAAATTGGGGCTAAGTGCTACTGGTTTTTAACATAGTTTTATTCCTACTAAGAATACGGGTCAATTGACATCTCATGTGTTGAAATCCGATGTCCCGTTTAAAAGAAATTCCAAAAACAAGATTATCTTCTTCTTCCCAAAATAAAAAATTTTGCCCTTTTGTGGGTTTGTATGCATTTCATCTTAGTTTTATGCTTTTGGGAAAACTTTTGTTTTTGGTAGTTTAACGGGAAATAAAAAAAAAGCTTATAGCTGTCTAATCAACTAATACTACGGAGACGTGCTATATGTCTAAAAATAATTTAATTTGCTAAATAATCTTCTTCTAGTTAAATTGTCTGAATATTAGATTTAGATCTATGACAAAAATGTATTTTCATAACCACTTTTTGACTATTTTCTTCAAATTATCGACTTTTGTTACGAATAATGCAAAATAATTCGACTAAATAAATTCGCTTACTAAAATGTTTAAATTCGGTAAGCTTCAAAAGTAATTTTCTGAATCGGGCAGAATGAAAACATTTTAGAAAGTGTATTGACATGGTCGAATTAACAAGCATTATTCGTCACAAAAGTCGATATCAGAACTTTTTTACGTTGATGGAGCGCCACAAAATCGCCAAGCACTCCTTCTCCGTTGTTAAATAGTTATTTTTCGCGCCATTCAGTGCTCGGCTCGAATAGGAACTTGCTTTTTCGCTCTTTTCGGTGTCCTAGGTCGGTATTGCTCCAGTGCGGTAGTCCCTGGCGTCTGTTTGCACGGTGAAAGTTCTATTGAAGTCCGGGCATGCTAGTGCCGGGTCTGTCACGAGTCTTGGCTTTACTTTCTTAGACGCCATCTGGTACTCTGGTGTCCACTCCCACTTCCTGCCTTTGCGTAGCAGGTCATTCAGGGGTTTGACAATTCTGGTACAAATCGGCGGTACCGCGACCCTACTCCTGGTTATCGCCGGTATTTTTGGACGGTCGATAGCGGTTCCAGCTTAGCGATGCTATTTTTTTTTCGGCTCCGTTTTAGCAGTTCATTTTTGAAGAACTGATTTTTGATTCAGCCTTAAGTTTTCTTCCCTTTCACACCGGAACACTTCTCGAAGGCGAGAAGTGATATCATGGGACCAATTACTTGGGCCAAAACCACGTGAAACGTTGCCGACGCCGAATGGAGTCCAAAAGGCATTACCCTCCACCTTTGCTAAGCATTGTAAATGCCGTGTTTTGCCGATTATTTTCTTTCAGTCAAATCCTTTAGATTCAGGCTTAGTTGATATAGGATATAGTTTATTCGGCAAATTGGGTGGGCATTACCATGGTAATTTCCCCTGTACTCTGACTCTGTTCCTTCTGCATGTGACAAGCGTTAGTGATGCCGCCTTGGTCTTCAAGACTTGTTCTCCTGCGCGAACGCTTTCCGTTCTTTTTCGAGTTCTTCGTACTCGTCGGCTAAATTCATCAGCGTTAATAAGTTCAACACTTTATATGCTCCTAGGAATATCCTTAGATGCAGTTCTAGCTAAGTGGCATTACCTTCATCTGCATGTCGATCACGTAGTCCTTTAACGACTCGCTGAAGATCTGCTCCGTTGCCGGACCAGATCCGCCAGCCTAGTGAAAAAATCTCTAGGCAGAAAAAGCTGTGGCTGCTTGCTATGAGCTCCACCCAGTTAGTCCATTGTTTTTTGTTGGCGATTAACCACTTCAAAGCCCTTTCCTTGAACAATTATGGCTTTGCTCGGGATATCATGTCTAGATCCAAGCCGTACTTGTTGTGATGTCTTTTAGTATGCATGTATCATTAAAGTGAGTATCCACTGTACCAATACCAACATTGTGTTACAGTGTACTTAAAGAACTAGAAAAGTCTTGGCCTCTAAACTCTTGCGGCCAACCGAAATATGAACGCGCCTCAGAGCCCAACTTATGAGAAGTGCTAGTATCAGCATACTCCCATGGCCTGAGTGCAGGAACATACAATGAATGCATATACTACTTTTTGTGAGACATAACGGCCCCTGCCAATGTTTGCAGGCGCAGCTCAAAATTTGACCATGAAATAATGAAAAGCGTGTCGTTGGCCGATGGCAAACGTAAAACTACACATTCTTATTTTTTATTAATTTCTACATAATACATGGCGACCGTGACAGTGATAATGACAACAAAAGTGAAAGGAATGAAAAATAAAGAAAATGGTTATTGTAATTCAATGCACTAACAAAGCTAAATATGAAAAGCAAAAGTTACGACAAATCGTGAAAGTGAATGGTCAGAAGAAAAAGCAAACGCCTACCATAAAGGGGGCTATGTATCCGGAGACAAAACACGAAGGCCAGAGGAACCGACCGAGCAATACTGAACAATTGGAAGGATTTGCCTACTGCTACACCCGCCTGTTTACTACCTGTGCGAGGACCAGCATCGGCGTAGCCAGTCCCAAAGGACAAGGACAACTGCTGCAGGATAAAAGTGTGGGAGGCATGGCCAATCCTCCTACACCTACGAGGAAAATTCAATGAATATCAACAACGACGTTGGACTACAGGAAGCTGCGCCTGCCGAGCAAAGGGATGTACCGAGCCTACAAGAAGCTCTAGGCCAAACGAGAGACCACGCCCCCTCACAATATCTGAGTACAGGGAACTTCAACAAAATGGGACCAAACCCAAAAAGAAGAGGAGCGGCTAGAGAAATAAACACTTGCGCCAACGGAGGTTGGCTAGGGAACTCATCAACACAGCCGAGCTGGCTAAAATTAAAAGCAAATTCGCACTGGTGTGAAGTAACGTAACAAAGGCTGCATTAATTGCCAATGCCTAAGTTACCTTTATTATTCAACTCTTCTACTCAAGCCGATGCGTAAGAGCGCTGCTTGAAAACTACTAGCCCTTAATAGGCCTTGTACTAAAATCATATGGCAGATATTTTAGTTATATAGAGCGACACATTGTAGATCTGTCATGTGAAAAAAATAATAATACCCAAAATTTCCTTTACTTTCCTAAATTTTCTTTATGAATAGTATGAATAAAGTAAAAGAAATGCAAAATAACAATTCGATATATATACTTTGTAGACACAAAAGTTATCGATTCGACGGCTAACTTCGTTAATAAAGTAAAATCTCAAAATATTGATCCAGAAGCAATAATAGAACTATTAAAAATAATTCTAATTTAAATGCCAGATGTTTAAAGAAGTGATTCCAAAGTCGCCCAAACGACCTCGATAAAATTAAAAAAAAAAATATTCTGTTTATAATTTTAAAAAAAGTAAAAAAATAATAAGAAGATAAATAAATAAAATATTAATATATTATTATTATCCGTTCACTAAAATTTGGGTCCTTCATATAAGTATTTTTAACTGCCTATACGCTCATTCTTGTTTGTTTATCTACCTATATTTGTGGCTATAAAAGATTATAGATAGTAGAGGTAAAGAAAATATAGTAATTAAAAATTACCAAAACAATGGGTATTACCAGTATAACGGCTACTACAAAAATAGTTATAATCAAAACTATAACTATAACTATAACTATAACTATAACTATAACTATAACTATAACTATAACTATAACTATAACTATAACTATAACTATAACTATAACTATAACTATAACTATAACTATAACTATAACTATAACTATAACTATAACTATAACTATAACTATAACTATAACTATAACTATAACTATAACTATAACTATAACTATAACTATAACTATAACTATAACTATAACTATAACTATAACTATAACTATAACTATAACTATAACTATAACTATAACTATAACTATAACTATAACTATAACTATAACTATAACTATAACTATAACTATAACTATAACTATAACTATAACTATAACTATAACTATAACTATAACTATAACTATAACTATAACTATAACTATAACTATAACTATAACTATAACTATAACTATAACTATAACTATAACTATAACTATAACTATAACTATAACTATAACTATAACTATAACTATAACTATAACTATAACTATAACTATAACTATAACTATAACTATAACTATAACTATAACTATAACTATAACTATAACTATAACTATAACTATAACTATAACTATAACTATAACTATAACTATAACTATAACTATAACTATAACTATAACTATAACTATAACTATAACTATAACTATAACTATAACTATAACTATAACTATAACTATAACTATAACTATAACTATAACTATAACTATAACTATAACTATAACTATAACTATAACTATAACTATAACTATAACTATAACTATAACTATAACTATAACTATAACTATAACTATAACTATAACTATAACTATAACTATAACTATAACTATAACTATAACTATAACTATAACTATAACTATAACTATAACTATAACTATAACTATAACTATAACTATAACTATAACTATAACTATAACTATAACTATAACTATAACTATAACTATAACTATAACTATAACTATAACTATAACTATAACTATAACTATAACTATAACTATAACTATAACTATAACTATAACTATAACTATAACTATAACTATAACTATAACTATAACTATAACTATAACTATAACTATAACTATAACTATAACTATAACTATAACTATAACTATAACTATAACTATAACTATAACTATAACTATAACTATAACTATAACTATAACTATAACTATAACTATAACTATAACTATAACTATAACTATAACTATAACTATAACTATAACTATAACTATAACTATAACTATAACTATAACTATAACTATAACTATAACTATAACTATAACTATAACTATAACTATAACTATAACTATAACTATAACTATAACTATAACTATAACTATAACTATAACTATAACTATAACTATAACTATAACTATAACTATAACTATAACTATAACTATAACTATAACTATAACTATAACTATAACTATAACTATAACTATAACTATAACTATAACTATAACTATAACTATAACTATAACTATAACTATAACTATAACTATAACTATAACTATAACTATAACTATAACTATAACTATAACTATAACTATAACTATAACTATAACTATAACTATAACTATAACTATAACTATAACTATAACTATAACTATAACTATAACTATAACTATAACTATAACTATAACTATAACTATAACTATAACTATAACTATAACTATAACTATAACTATAACTATAACTATAACTATAACTATAACTATAACTATAACTATAACTATAACTATAACTATAACTATAACTATAACTATAACTATAACTATAACTATAACTATAACTATAACTATAACTATAACTATAACTATAACTATAACTATAACTATAACTATAACTATAACTATAACTATAACTATAACTATAACTATAACTATAACTATAACTATAACTATAACTATAACTATAACTATAACTATAACTATAACTATAACTATAACTATAACTATAACTATAACTATAACTATAACTATAACTATAACTATAACTATAACTATAACTATAACTATAACTATAACTATAACTATAACTATAACTATAACTATAACTATAACTATAACTATAACTATAACTATAACTATAACTATAACTATAACTATAACTATAACTATAACTATAACTATAACTATAACTATAACTATAACTATAACTATAACTATAACTATAACTATAACTATAACTATAACTATAACTATAACTATAACTATAACTATAACTATAACTATAACTATAACTATAACTATAACTATAACTATAACTATAACTATAACTATAACTATAACTATAACTATAACTATAACTATAACTATAACTATAACTATAACTATAACTATAACTATAACTATAACTATAACTATAACTATAACTATAACTATAACTATAACTATAACTATAACTATAACTATAACTATAACTATAACTATAACTATAACTATAACTATAACTATAACTATAACTATAACTATAACTATAACTATAACTATAACTATAACTATAACTATAACTATAACTATAACTATAACTATAACTATAACTATAACTATAACTATAACTATAACTATAACTATAACTATAACTATAACTATAACTATAACTATAACTATAACTATAACTATAACTATAACTATAACTATAACTATAACTATAACTATAACTATAACTATAACTATAACTATAACTATAACTATAACTATAACTATAACTATAACTATAACTATAACTATAACTATAACTATAACTATAACTATAACTATAACTATAACTATAACTATAACTATAACTATAACTATAACTATAACTATAACTATAACTATAACTATAACTATAACTATAACTATAACTATAACTATAACTATAACTATAACTATAACTATAACTATAACTATAACTATAACTATAACTATAACTATAACTATAACTATAACTATAACTATAACTATAACTATAACTATAACTATAACTATAACTATAACTATAACTATAACTATAACTATAACTATAACTATAACTATAACTATAACTATAACTATAACTATAACTATAACTATAACTATAACTATAACTATAACTATAACTATAACTATAACTATAACTATAACTATAACTATAACTATAACTATAACTATAACTATAACTATAACTATAACTATAACTATAACTATAACTATAACTAGCCAAACAGTAATGTCCACGTTACCCAGCCAGTTTCCGGAAACTCCCAGACCCTTAAAAATACGAACGGTTTATACAATTAACCTCAATCTCAATATCTTTGTATCATTTAATAATTCATAAACACGGAAGAAGCTTACGTTCTTTGTGGATACGGGAGCAAACAATTCGCTTTTAAAAGAAAATGCATGTATCTTAACAATATACGAATAAAAAAACAAAAAATATTCATGAAATAGGCGATTGATTTTATAAAAGAATTAAACTACCAAATAGATCTTAAGCCTACAGAGGATTGGTTTATAAAAGCATAGAATAATATAGATGTTCACATTTATATTCGAAAAACATACAAGTATACTTCTGGTAACAATAGAATTCTCCTGCCAGCCAGATCTCAAGTAGTATGAAAAATCAAAATATTGTCCAATACTGATACTATATTAATATTGATACTAAATAAAATCAGCAGATTCAACCTGATAATAACATTACCAATACTATCACATCAAAACAGAATGCATTTGTCTGATTACTCAACTAGTACTGATCATTTGATAAGTATAAAGAATTTAAAACCAAGGTGAACCAATTTCCGATTACAATTTTATTTAAAACACTTCAAGTAATAAAGCACAAAACATCATAAAAGAACTGAAAAAAATGTCAGTTTGAACAACAATCCTCGGAACTATTTGGAAAATATACTGACGTATTCTGTCAGAACTTCAAAAACAAGTAGGAAAATTATTTTAAGACAATAAATAAAATAAAGTAAAACTTAAAGAACCTACTTTATTACAATATCGTGATTTCCTTAAAGAATTTTGTATAATAACAGATGCAAGTAAACAAGCATGTGGAGCGGTATTTACTAAAAACCATAACGGACTCCAACTCCAACTCCCTATATTATATGCATCACGTTCATTTACAAAAGCCGAAGGCAATATAAACAAGAACAAGCAGCCATTCATTGGCAATTACACATTTTCGATCACATATTTATGGCAAACATTTTACAGTCAAAACTGATCACAGACCACTAACATACTGGAACTAGAGAAATATGATTTCACAGTCGAGTATCTAAAGGCGAAAGATAACTTCGTGGCAGGATTAGGATGTATGGCTAAAATACTTTTTTTTTGATTCAACGCGGCACCCTTCATGGCACATAATTATTGTCCATATAAGTTAGTATTTGAAAGAACTTTAAATTTAGCAAAACATTTTAGTAGAGTAGATAAAATAAAACCTTTATATATAAACCTATATATATATATAATTTAAAATATTTCAAACAAAGAATAAAAAGTTCATGAAGATATGTATGGTCTTACATATACATACATACAGATACCATAAATAAGTAAGCAAACAAAATAATATATTAAAAAAATCAACAGAATATCAATAATATCTGATTAAAACAAAATCTTCGTTTTGAATATGTTTTCCAATTTTTTATATTTCCTTTATGATACAAAATAATATATTTAATTTTCAACTTTTCAAATATAAAAGTTCTGAAAGGTAACGGCCGCTGCCGATGTTTGCAGGCAGCGCAGCCGCGAATAGCTAGTTGTAAGTCACACTCCGAATTCGACGGATGGAACTACACATTCTGTTTTTAATAATTTATACATAATGCAGTCTGCTGGCGTTGCTGTCGATGTCCTCTGCGGTGCCTGTTGTCTTGAGTGCTTTTGGACAACCGCCGTTTCGGGACTTGCTGAACTGAAAAAACCCATTTTTTTAAACTATAACTATAACTATAACTATAACTATAACTATAACTATAACTATAACTATAACTATAACTATAACTATAACTATAACTATAACTATAACTATAACTATAACTATAACTATAACTATAACTATAACTATAACTATAACTATAACTATAACTATAACTATAACTATAACTATAACTATAACTATAACTATAACTATAACTATAACTATAACTATAACTATAACTATAACTATAACTATAACTATAACTATAACTATAACTATAACTATAACTATAACTATAACTATAACTATAACTATAACTATAACTATAACTATAACTATAACTATAACTATAACTATAACTATAACTATAACTATAACTATAACTATAACTATAACTATAACTATAACTATAACTATAACTATAACTATAACTATAACTATAACTATAACTATAACTATAACTATAACTATAACTATAACTATAACTATAACTATAACTATAACTATAACTATAACTATAACTATAACTATAACTATAACTATAACTATAACTATAACTATAACTATAACTATAACTATAACTATAACTATAACTATAACTATAACTATAACTATAACTATAACTATAACTATAACTATAACTATAACTATAACTATAACTATAACTATAACTATAACTATAACTATAACTATAACTATAACTATAACTATAACTATAACTATAACTATAACTATAACTATAACTATAACTATAACTATAACTATAACTATAACTATAACTATAACTATAACTATAACTATAACTAGCCAAACAGTAATGTCCACGTTACCCAGCCAGTTTCCGGAAACTCCCAGACCCTTAAAAATACGAACGGTTTATACAATTAACCTCAATCTCAATATCTTTGTATCATTTAATAATTCATAAACACGGAAGAAGCTTACGTTCTTTGTGGATACGGGAGCAAACAATTCGCTTTTAAAAGAAAATGCATGTATCTTAACAATATACGAATAAAAAAACAAAAAATATTCATGAAATAGGCGAGAAAATCACTTGCTCCAACAGAACTCCAAACAGAAAAATATAAAATTCCATAAAATTATCATATTTTAAATCTAGATTTTGCGGTTCCGTGTTATGGAATAATAGGAATTGATTTTATAAAAGAATTAAACTACCAAATAGATCTTAAGCCTACAGAGGATTGGTTTATAAAAGCATAGAATAATATAGATGTTCACATTTATATTCGAAAAACATACAAGTATACTTCTGGTAACAATAGAATTCTCCTGCCAGCCAGATCTCAAGTAGTATGAAAAATCAAAATATTGTCCAATACTGATACTATATTAATATTGATACTAAATAAAATCAGCAGATTCAACCTGATAATAACATTACCAATACTATCACATCAAAACAGAATGCATTTGTCTGATTACTCAACTAGTACTGATCATTTGATAAGTATAAAGAATTTAAAACCAAGGTGAACCAATTTCCGATTACAATTTTATTTAAAACACTTCAAGTAATAAAGCACAAAACATCATAAAAGAACTGAAAAAAATGTCAGTTTGAACAACAATCCTCGGAACTATTTGGAAAATATACTGACGTATTCTGTCAGAACTTCAAAAACAAGTAGGAAAATTATTTTAAGACAATAAATAAAATAAAGTAAAACTTAAAGAACCTACTTTATTACAATATCGTGATTTCCTTAAAGAATTTTGTATAATAACAGATGCAAGTAAACAAGCATGTGGAGCGGTATTTACTAAAAACCATAACGGACTCCAACTCCAACTCCCTATATTATATGCATCACGTTCATTTACAAAAGCCGAAGGCAATATAAACAAGAACAAGCAGCCATTCATTGGCAATTACACATTTTCGATCACATATTTATGGCAAACATTTTACAGTCAAAACTGATCACAGACCACTAACATACTGGAACTAGAGAAATATGATTTCACAGTCGAGTATCTAAAGGCGAAAGATAACTTCGTGGCAGGATTAGGATGTATGGCTAAAATACTTTTTTTTTGATTCAACGCGGCACCCTTCATGGCACATAATTATTGTCCATATAAGTTAGTATTTGAAAGAACTTTAAATTTAGCAAAACATTTTAGTAGAGTAGATAAAATAAAACCTTTATATATAAACCTATATATATATATAATTTAAAATATTTCAAACAAAGAATAAAAAGTTCATGAAGATATGTATGGTCTTACATATACATACATACAGATACCATAAAAATAAAAAGTTCATGAAGATATGTATGGTCTTACATATACATACATACAGATACCATAAATAAGTAAGCAAACAAAATAATATATTAAAAAAATCAACAGAATATCAATAATATCTGATTAAAACAAAATCTTCGTTTTGAATATGTTTTCCAATTTTTTATATTTCCTTTATGATACAAAATAATATATTTAATTTTCAACTTTTCAAATATAAAAGTTCTGAAAGGTAACGGCCGCTGCCGATGTTTGCAGGCAGCGCAGCCGCGAATAGCTAGTTGTAAGTCACACTCCGAATTCGACGGATGGAACTACACATTCTGTTTTTAATAATTTATACATAATGCAGTCTGCTGGCGTTGCTGTCGATGTCCTCTGCGGTGCCTGTTGTCTTGAGTGCTTTTGGACAACCGCCGTTTCGGGACTTGCTGAACTGAAAAAACCCATTTTTTTAAACTATAACTATAACTATAACTATAACTATAACTATAACTATAACTATAACTATAACTATAACTATAACTATAACTATAACTATAACTATAACTATAACTATAACTATAACTATAACTATAACTATAACTATAACTATAACTATAACTATAACTATAACTATAACTATAACTATAACTATAACTATAACTATAACTATAACTATAACTATAACTATAACTATAACTATAACTATAACTATAACTATAACTATAACTATAACTATAACTATAACTATAACTATAACTATAACTATAACTATAACTATAACTATAACTATAACTATAACTATAACTATAACTATAACTATAACTATAACTATAACTATAACTATAACTATAACTATAACTATAACTATAACTATAACTATAACTATAACTATAACTATAACTATAACTATAACTATAACTATAACTATAACTATAACTATAACTATAACTATAACTATAACTATAACTATAACTATAACTATAACTATAACTATAACTATAACTATAACTATAACTATAACTATAACTATAACTATAACTATAACTATAACTATAACTATAACTATAACTATAACTATAACTATAACTATAACTATAACTATAACTATAACTATAACTATAACTATAACTATAACTATAACTATAACTATAACTATAACTATAACTATAACTATAACTATAACTATAACTATAACTATAACTATAACTATAACTATAACTATAACTATAACTATAACTATAACTATAACTATAACTATAACTATAACTATAACTATAACTATAACTATAACTATAACTATAACTATAACTATAACTATAACTATAACTATAACTATAACTATAACTATAACTATAACTATAACTATAACTATAACTATAACTATAACTATAACTATAACTATAACTATAACTATAACTATAACTATAACTATAACTATAACTATAACTATAACTATAACTATAACTATAACTATAACTATAACTATAACTATAACTATAACTATAACTATAACTATAACTATAACTATAACTATAACTATAACTATAACTATAACTATAACTATAACTATAACTATAACTATAACTATAACTATAACTATAACTATAACTATAACTATAACTATAACTATAACTATAACTATAACTATAACTATAACTATAACTATAACTATAACTATAACTATAACTATAACTATAACTATAACTATAACTATAACTATAACTATAACTATAACTATAACTATAACTATAACTATAACTATAACTATAACTATAACTATAACTATAACTATAACTATAACTATAACTATAACTATAACTATAACTATAACTATAACTATAACTATAACTATAACTATAACTATAACTATAACTATAACTATAACTATAACTATAACTATAACTATAACTATAACTATAACTATAACTATAACTATAACTATAACTATAACTATAACTATAACTATAACTATAACTATAACTATAACTATAACTATAACTATAACTAGCCAAACAGTAATGTCCACGTTACCCAGCCAGTTTCCGGAAACTCCCAGACCCTTAAAAATACGAACGGTTTATACAATTAACCTCAATCTCAATATCTTTGTATCATTTAATAATTCATAAACACGGAAGAAGCTTACGTTCTTTGTGGATACGGGAGCAAACAATTCGCTTTTAAAAGAAAATGCATGTATCTTAACAATATACGAATAAAAAAACAAAAAATATTCATGAAATAGGCGAGAAAATCACTTGCTCCAACAGAACTCCAAACAGAAAAATATAAAATTCCATAAAATTATCATATTTTAAATCTAGATTTTGCGGTTCCGTGTTATGGAATAATAGGAATTGATTTTATAAAAGAATTAAACTACCAAATAGATCTTAAGCCTACAGAGGATTGGTTTATAAAAGCATAGAATAATATAGATGTTCACATTTATATTCGAAAAACATACAAGTATACTTCTGGTAACAATAGAATTCTCCTGCCAGCCAGATCTCAAGTAGTATGAAAAATCAAAATATTGTCCAATACTGATACTATATTAATATTGATACTAAATAAAATCAGCAGATTCAACCTGATAATAACATTACCAATACTATCACATCAAAACAGAATGCATTTGTCTGATTACTCAACTAGTACTGATCATTTGATAAGTATAAAGAATTTAAAACCAAGGTGAACCAATTTCCGATTACAATTTTATTTAAAACACTTCAAGTAATAAAGCACAAAACATCATAAAAGAACTGAAAAAAATGTCAGTTTGAACAACAATCCTCGGAACTATTTGGAAAATATACTGACGTATTCTGTCAGAACTTCAAAAACAAGTAGGAAAATTATTTTAAGACAATAAATAAAATAAAGTAAAACTTAAAGAACCTACTTTATTACAATATCGTGATTTCCTTAAAGAATTTTGTATAATAACAGATGCAAGTAAACAAGCATGTGGAGCGGTATTTACTAAAAACCATAACGGACTCCAACTCCAACTCCCGATATTATATGCATCACGTTCATTTACAAAAGCCGAAGGCAATATAAACAAGAACAAGCAGCCATTCATTTGGCAATTACACATTTTCGATCACATATTTATGGCAAACATTTTACAGTCAAAACTGATCACAGACCACTAACATACTGGAACTAGAGAAATATGATTTCACAGTCGAGTATCTAAAGGCGAAAGATAACTTCGTGGCAGGATTAGGATGTATGGCTAAAATACTTTTTTTTTGAATGGCACATAATTATTGTCCATATAAGTTAGTATTTGAAAGAACTTTAAATTTAGCAAAACATTTTAGTAGAGTAGATAAAATAAAACCTTTATATATAAACCTATATATATATATAATTTAAAATATTTCAAACAAAGAATAAAAAGTTCATGAAGATATGTATGGTCTTACATATACATACATACAGATACCATAAATAAGTAAGCAAACAAAATAATATATTAAAAAAATCAACAGAATATCAATAATATCTGATTAAAACAAAATCTTCGTTTTGAATATGTTTTCCAATTTTTTATATTTCCTTTATGATACAAAATAATATATTTAATTTTCAACTTTTCAAATATAAAAGTTCTGAAAGGTAACGGCCGCTGCCGATGTTTGCAGGCAGCGCAGCCGCGAATAGCTAGTTGTAAGTCACACTCCGAATTCGACGGATGGAACTACACATTCTGTTTTTAATAATTTATACATAATGCAGTCTGCTGGCGTTGCTGTCGATGTCCTCTGCGGTGCCTGTTGTCTTGAGTGCTTTTGGACAACCGCCGTTTCGGGACTTGCTGAACTGAAAAAACCCATTTTTTTAAACTATAACTATAACTATAACTATAACTATAACTATAACTATAACTATAACTATAACTATAACTATAACTATAACTATAACTATAACTATAACTATAACTATAACTATAACTATAACTATAACTATAACTATAACTATAACTATAACTATAACTATAACTATAACTATAACTATAACTATAACTATAACTATAACTATAACTATAACTATAACTATAACTATAACTATAACTATAACTATAACTATAACTATAACTATAACTATAACTATAACTATAACTATAACTATAACTATAACTATAACTATAACTATAACTATAACTATAACTATAACTATAACTATAACTATAACTATAACTATAACTATAACTATAACTATAACTATAACTATAACTATAACTATAACTATAACTATAACTATAACTATAACTATAACTATAACTATAACTATAACTATAACTATAACTATAACTATAACTATAACTATAACTATAACTATAACTATAACTATAACTATAACTATAACTATAACTATAACTATAACTATAACTATAACTATAACTATAACTATAACTATAACTATAACTATAACTATAACTATAACTATAACTATAACTATAACTATAACTATAACTATAACTATAACTATAACTATAACTATAACTATAACTATAACTATAACTATAACTATAACTATAACTATAACTATAACTATAACTATAACTATAACTATAACTATAACTATAACTATAACTATAACTATAACTATAACTATAACTATAACTATAACTATAACTATAACTATAACTATAACTATAACTATAACTATAACTATAACTATAACTATAACTATAACTATAACTATAACTATAACTATAACTATAACTATAACTATAACTATAACTATAACTATAACTATAACTATAACTATAACTATAACTATAACTATAACTATAACTATAACTATAACTATAACTATAACTATAACTATAACTATAACTATAACTATAACTATAACTATAACTATAACTATAACTATAACTATAACTATAACTATAACTATAACTATAACTATAACTATAACTATAACTATAACTATAACTATAACTATAACTATAACTATAACTATAACTATAACTATAACTATAACTATAACTATAACTATAACTATAACTATAACTATAACTATAACTATAACTATAACTATAACTATAACTATAACTATAACTATAACTATAACTATAACTATAACTATAACTATAACTATAACTATAACTATAACTATAACTATAACTATAACTATAACTATAACTATAACTATAACTATAACTATAACTATAACTATAACTATAACTATAACTATAACTATAACTATAACTATAACTATAACTATAACTATAACTATAACTATAACTATAACTATAACTATAACTATAACTATAACTATAACTATAACTATAACTATAACTATAACTATAACTATAACTATAACTATAACTATAACTATAACTATAACTATAACTATAACTATAACTATAACTATAACTATAACTATAACTATAACTATAACTATAACTATAACTATAACTATAACTATAACTATAACTATAACTATAACTATACTAACTATAACTATAACTATAACTATAACTATAACTATAACTATAACTATAACTATAACTATAACTATAACTATAACTATAACTATAACTATAACTATAACTATAACTATACTATAACTATAACTATAACTATAACTATAACTATAACTATAACATAACTATAACTATAACTATAACTATAACTATAACTATAACTATAACTATAACTATAACTATAACTATAACTATAACTATAACTATAACTATAACTATAACTATAACTATAACTATAACAATAACTATAACTATAACTATAACTATAAACTATAACTATAACTATAACTATAACTATAACTATAACTATAACTATAAACTATAACTATAACTATCAACTATAAACTATAACTATAACTATAACTATAACTATAACTATAACTATAACTATAACTATAACTATAAACTATAACTAGTAACTATAACTGTAAACTATAACTATAACTATAACTATAACTATAACTATAACTATAACTATAACTATAACTATAACTAACTGTAACTATAACTATAACTATAACTATAACTATAACTATAACTATAACTATAACTAGCCAAACAGTAATGTCCACGTTACCCAGCCAGTTTCCGGAAACTCCCAGACCCTTAAAAATACGAACGGTTTATACAATTAACCTCAATCTCAATATCTTTGTATCATTTAATAATTCATAAACACGGAAGAAGCTTACGTTCTTTGTGGATACGGGAGCAAACAATTCGCTTTTAAAAGAAAATGCATGTATCTTAACAATATACGAATAAAAAAACAAAAAATATTCATGAAATAGGCGAGAAAATCACTTGCTCCAACAGAACTCCAAACAGAAAAATATAAAATTCCATAAAATTATCATATTTTAAATCTAGATTTTGCGGTTCCGTGTTATGGAATAATAGGAATTGATTTTATAAAAGAATTAAACTACCAAATAGATCTTAAGCCTACAGAGGATTGGTTTATAAAAGCATAGAATAATATAGATGTTCACATTTATATTCGAAAAACATACAAGTATACTTCTGGTAACAATAGAATTCTCCTGCCAGCCAGATCTCAAGTAGTATGAAAAATCAAAATATTGTCCAATACTGATACTATATTAATATTGATACTAAATAAAATCAGCAGATTCAACCTGATAATAACATTACCAATACTATCACATCAAAACAGAATGCATTTGTCTGATTACTCAACTAGTACTGATCATTTGATAAGTATAAAGAATTTAAAACCAAGGTGAACCAATTTCCGATTACAATTTTATTTAAAACACTTCAAGTAATAAAGCACAAAACATCATAAAAGAACTGAAAAAAATGTCAGTTTGAACAACAATCCTCGGAACTATTTGGAAAATATACTGACGTATTCTGTCAGAACTTCAAAAACAAGTAGGAAAATTATTTTAAGACAATAAATAAAATAAAGTAAAACTTAAAGAACCTACTTTATTACAATATCGTGATTTCCTTAAAGAATTTTGTATAATAACAGATGCAAGTAAACAAGCATGTGGAGCGGTATTTACTAAAAACCATAACGGACTCCAACTCCAACTCCCGATATTATATGCATCACGTTCATTTACAAAAGCCGAAGGCAATATAAACAAGAACAAGCAGCCATTCATTTGGCAATTACACATTTTCGATCACATATTTATGGCAAACATTTTACAGTCAAAACTGATCACAGACCACTAACATACTGGAACTAGAGAAATATGATTTCACAGTCGAGTATCTAAAGGCGAAAGATAACTTCGTGGCAGGATTAGGATGTATGGCTAAAATACTTTTTTTTTGATTCAACGCGGCACCCTTCATGGCACATAATTATTGTCCATATAAGTTAGTATTTGAAAGAACTTTAAATTTAGCAAAACATTTTAGTAGAGTAGATAAAATAAAACCTTTATATATAAACCTATATATATATATAATTTAAAATATTTCAAACAAAGAATAAAAAGTTCATGAAGATATGTATGGTCTTACATATACATACATACAGATACCATAAATAAGTAAGCAAACAAAATAATATATTAAAAAAATCAACAGAATATCAATAATATCTGATTAAAACAAAATCTTCGTTTTGAATATGTTTTCCAATTTTTTATATTTCCTTTATGATACAAAATAATATATTTAATTTTCAACTTTTCAAATATAAAAGTTCTGAAAGGTAACGGCCGCTGCCGATGTTTGCAGGCAGCGCAGCCGCGAATAGCTAGTTGTAAGTCACACTCCGAATTCGACGGATGGAACTACACATTCTGTTTTTAATAATTTATACATAATGCAGTCTGCTGGCGTTGCTGTCGATGTCCTCTGCGGTGCCTGTTGTCTTGAGTGCTTTTGGACAACCGCCGTTTCGGGACTTGCTGAACTGAAAAAACCCATTTTTTTAAACTATAACTATAACTATAACTATAACTATAACTATAACTATAACTATAACTATAACTATAACTATAACTATAACTATAACTATAACTATAACTATAACTATAACTATAACTATAACTATAACTATAACTATAACTATAACTATAACTATAACTATAACTATAACTATAACTATAACTATAACTATAACTATAACTATAACTATAACTATAACTATAACTATAACTATAACTATAACTATAACTATAACTATAACTATAACTATAACTATAACTATAACTATAACTATAACTATAACTATAACTATAACTATAACTATAACTATAACTATAACTATAACTATAACTATAACTATAACTATAACTATAACTATAACTATAACTATAACTATAACTATAACTATAACTATAACTATAACTATAACTATAACTATAACTATAACTATAACTATAACTATAACTATAACTATAACTATAACTATAACTATAACTATAACTATAACTATAACTATAACTATAACTATAACTATAACTATAACTATAACTATAACTATAACTATAACTATAACTATAACTATAACTATAACTATAACTATAACTGTAACTATAACTATAACTATAACTATAACTATAACTATAACTATAACTATAACTATAACTAGCCAAACAGTAATGTCCACGTTACCCAGCCAGTTTCCGGAAACTCCCAGACCCTTAAAAATACGAACGGTTTATACAATTAACCTCAATCTCAATATCTTTGTATCATTTAATAATTCATAAACACGGAAGAAGCTTACGTTCTTTGTGGATACGGGAGCAAACAATTCGCTTTTAAAAGAAAATGCATGTATCTTAACAATATACGAATAAAAAAACAAAAAATATTCATGAAATAGGCGAGAAAATCACTTGCTCCAACAGAACTCCAAACAGAAAAATATAAAATTCCATAAAATTATCATATTTTAAATCTAGATTTTGCGGTTCCGTGTTATGGAATAATAGGAATTGATTTTATAAAAGAATTAAACTACCAAATAGATCTTAAGCCTACAGAGGATTGGTTTATAAAAGCATAGAATAATATAGATGTTCACATTTATATTCGAAAAACATACAAGTATACTTCTGGTAACAATAGAATTCTCCTGCCAGCCAGATCTCAAGTAGTATGAAAAATCAAAATATTGTCCAATACTGATACTATATTAATATTGATACTAAATAAAATCAGCAGATTCAACCTGATAATAACATTACCAATACTATCACATCAAAACAGAATGCATTTGTCTGATTACTCAACTAGTACTGATCATTTGATAAGTATAAAGAATTTAAAACCAAGGTGAACCAATTTCCGATTACAATTTTATTTAAAACACTTCAAGTAATAAAGCACAAAACATCATAAAAGAACTGAAAAAAATGTCAGTTTGAACAACAATCCTCGGAACTATTTGGAAAATATACTGACGTATTCTGTCAGAACTTCAAAAACAAGTAGGAAAATTATTTTAAGACAATAAATAAAATAAAGTAAAACTTAAAGAACCTACTTTATTACAATATCGTGATTTCCTTAAAGAATTTTGTATAATAACAGATGCAAGTAAACAAGCATGTGGAGCGGTATTTACTAAAAACCATAACGGACTCCAACTCCAACTCCCGATATTATATGCATCACGTTCATTTACAAAAGCCGAAGGCAATATAAACAAGAACAAGCAGCCATTCATTTGGCAATTACACATTTTCGATCACATATTTATGGCAAACATTTTACAGTCAAAACTGATCACAGACCACTAACATACTGGAACTAGAGAAATATGATTTCACAGTCGAGTATCTAAAGGCGAAAGATAACTTCGTGGCAGGATTAGGATGTATGGCTAAAATACTTTTTTTTTGATTCAACGCGGCACCCTTCATGGCACATAATTATTGTCCATATAAGTTAGTACCTTTATATATAAACCTATATATATATATAATTTAAAATATTTCAAACAAAGAATAAAAAGTTCATGAAGATATGTATGGTCTTACATATACATACATACAGATACCATAAATAAGTAAGCAAACAAAATAATATATTAAAAAAATCAACAGAATATCAATAATATCTGATTAAAACAAAATCTTCGTTTTGAATATGTTTTCCAATTTTTTATATTTCCTTTATGATACAAAATAATATATTTAATTTTCAACTTTTCAAATATAAAAGTTCTGAAAGGTAACGGCCGCTGCCGATGTTTGCAGGCAGCGCAGCCGCGAATAGCTAGTTGTAAGTCACACTCCGAATTCGACGGATGGAACTACACATTCTGTTTTTAATAATTTATACATAATGCAGTCTGCTGGCGTTGCTGTCGATGTCCTCTGCGGTGCCTGTTGTCTTGAGTGCTTTTGGACAACCGCCGTTTCGGGACTTGCTGAACTGAAAAAACCCATTTTTTTAAACTATAACTATAACTATAACTATAACTATAACTATAACTATAACTATAACTATAACTATAACTATAACTATAACTATAACTATAACTATAACTATAACTATAACTATAACTATAACTATAACTATAACTATAACTATAACTATAACTATAACTATAACTATAACTATAACTATAACTATAACTATAACTATAACTATAACTATAACTATAACTATAACTATAACTATAACTATAACTATAACTATAACTATAACTATAACTATAACTATAACTATAACTATAACTATAACTATAACTATAACTATAACTATAACTATAACTATAACTATAACTATAACTATAACTATAACTATAACTATAACTATAACTATAACTATAACTATAACTATAACTATAACTATAACTATAACTATAACTATAACTATAACTATAACTATAACTATAACTATAACTATAACTATAACTATAACTATAACTATAACTATAACTATAACTATAACTATAACTATAACTATAACTATAACTATAACTATAACTATAACTATAACTATAACTATAACTATAACTATAACTATAACTATAACTATAACTATAACTATAACTATAACTATAACTATAACTATAACTATAACTATAACTATAACTATAACTATAACTATAACTATAACTATAACTATAACTATAACTATAACTATAACTATAACTATAACTATAACTATAACTATAACTATAACTATAACTATAACTATAACTATAACTATAACTATAACTATAACTATAACTATAACTATAACTATAACTATAACTATAACTATAACTATAACTATAACTATAACTATAACTATAACTATAACTATAACTATAACTATAACTATAACTATAACTATAACTATAACTATAACTATAACTATAACTATAACTATAACTATAACTATAACTATAACTATAACTATAACTATAACTATAACTATAACTATAACTATAACTATAACTATAACTATAACTATAACTATAACTATAACTATAACTATAACTATAACTATAACTATAACTATAACTAGCCAAACAGTAATGTCCACGTTACCCAGCCAGTTTCCGGAAACTCCCAGACCCTTAAAAATACGAACGGTTTATACAATTAACCTCAATCTCAATATCTTTGTATCATTTAATAATTCATAAACACGGAAGAAGCTTACGTTCTTTGTGGATACGGGAGCAAACAATTCGCTTTTAAAAGAAAATGCATGTATCTTAACAATATACGAATAAAAAAACAAAAAATATTCATGAAATAGGCGAGAAAATCACTTGCTCCAACAGAACTCCAAACAGAAAAATATAAAATTCCATAAAATTATCATATTTTAAATCTAGATTTTGCGGTTCCGTGTTATGGAATAATAGGAATTGATTTTATAAAAGAATTAAACTACCAAATAGATCTTAAGCCTACAGAGGATTGGTTTATAAAAGCATAGAATAATATAGATGTTCACATTTATATTCGAAAAACATACAAGTATACTTCTGGTAACAATAGAATTCTCCTGCCAGCCAGATCTCAAGTAGTATGAAAAATCAAAATATTGTCCAATACTGATACTATATTAATATTGATACTAAATAAAATCAGCAGATTCAACCTGATAATAACATTACCAATACTATCACATCAAAACAGAATGCATTTGTCTGATTACTCAACTAGTACTGATCATTTGATAAGTATAAAGAATTTAAAACCAAGGTGAACCAATTTCCGATTACAATTTTATTTAAAACACTTCAAGTAATAAAGCACAAAACATCATAAAAGAACTGAAAAAAATGTCAGTTTGAACAACAATCCTCGGAACTATTTGGAAAATATACTGACGTATTCTGTCAGAACTTCAAAAACAAGTAGGAAAATTATTTTAAGACAATAAATAAAATAAAGTAAAACTTAAAGAACCTACTTTATTACAATATCGTGATTTCCTTAAAGAATTTTGTATAATAACAGATGCAAGTAAACAAGCATGTGGAGCGGTATTTACTAAAAACCATAACGGACTCCAACTCCAACTCCCGATATTATATGCATCACGTTCATTTACAAAAGCCGAAGGCAATATAAACAAGAACAAGCAGCCATTCATTTGGCAATTACACATTTTCGATCACATATTTATGGCAAACATTTTACAGTCAAAACTGATCACAGACCACTAACATACTGGAACTAGAGAAATATGATTTCACAGTCGAGTATCTAAAGGCGAAAGATAACTTCGTGGCAGGATTAGGATGTATGGCTAAAATACTTTTTTTTTGATTCAACGCGGCACCCTTCATGGCACATAATTATTGTCCATATAAGTTAGTATTTGAAAGAACTTTAAATTTAGCAAAACATTTTAGTAGAGTAGATAAAATAAAACCTTTATATATAAACCTATATATATATATAATTTAAAATATTTCAAACAAAGAATAAAAAGTTCATGAAGATATGTATGGTCTTACATATACATACATACAGATACCATAAATAAGTAAGCAAACAAAATAATATATTAAAAAAATCAACAGAATATCAATAATATCTGATTAAAACAAAATCTTCGTTTTGAATATGTTTTCCAATTTTTTATATTTCCTTTATGATGCAAAATAATATATTTAATTTTCAACTTTTCAAATATAAAAGTTCTGAAAGGTAACGGCCGCTGCCGATGTTTGCAGGCAGCGCAGCCGCGAATAGCTAGTTGTAAGTCACACTCCGAATTCGACGGATGGAACTACACATTCTGTTTTTAATAATTTATACATAATGCAGTCTGCTGGCGTTGCTGTCGATGTCCTCTGCGGTGCCTGTTGTCTTGAGTGCTTTTGGACTATACTATAACTATAACTATAACTATAACTATAACTATAACTATAACTATAACTATAACTATAACTATAACTATAACTATAACTATAACTATAACTATAACTATAACTATAACTATAACTATAACTATAACTATAACTATAACTATAACTATAACTATAACTATAACTATAACTATAACTATAACTATAACTATAACTATAACTATAACTATAACTATAACTATAACTATAACTATAACTATAACTATAACTATAACTATAACTATAACTATAACTATAACTATAACTATAACTATAACTATAACTATAACTATAACTATAACTATAACTATAACTATAACTATAACTATAACTATAACTATAACTATAACTATAACTATAACTATAACTATAACTATAACTATAACTATAACTATAACTATAACTATAACTATAACTATAACTATAACTATAACTATAACTATAACTATAACTATAACTATAACTATAACTATAACTATAACTATAACTATAACTATAACTATAACTATAACTATAACTATAACTATAACTATAACTATAACTAGCCAAACAGTAATGTCCACGTTACCCAGCCAGTTTCCGGAAACTCCCAGACCCTTAAAAATACGAACGGTTTATACAATTAACCTCAATCTCAATATCTTTGTATCATTTAATAATTCATAAACACGGAAGAAGCTTACGTTCTTTGTGGATACGGGAGCAAACAATTCGCTTTTAAAAGAAAATGCATGTATCTTAACAATATACGAATAAAAAAACAAAAAATATTCATGAAATAGGCGAGAAAATCACTTGCTCCAACAGAACTCCAAACAGAAAAATATAAAATTCCATAAAATTATCATATTTTAAATCTAGATTTTGCGGTTCCGTGTTATGGAATAATAGGAATTGATTTTATAAAAGAATTAAACTACCAAATAGATCTTAAGCCTACAGAGGATTGGTTTATAAAAGCATAGAATAATATAGATGTTCACATTTATATTCGAAAAACATACAAGTATACTTCTGGTAACAATAGAATTCTCCTGCCAGCCAGATCTCAAGTAGTATGAAAAATCAAAATATTGTCCAATACTGATACTATATTAATATTGATACTAAATAAAATCAGCAGATTCAACCTGATAATAACATTACCAATACTATCACATCAAAACAGAATGCATTTGTCTGATTACTCAACTAGTACTGATCATTTGATAAGTATAAAGAATTTAAAACCAAGGTGAACCAATTTCCGATTACAATTTTATTTAAAACACTTCAAGTAATAAAGCACAAAACATCATAAAAGAACTGAAAAAAATGTCAGTTTGAACAACAATCCTCGGAACTATTTGGAAAATATACTGACGTATTCTGTCAGAACTTCAAAAACAAGTAGGAAAATTATTTTAAGACAATAAATAAAATAAAGTAAAACTTAAAGAACCTACTTTATTACAATATCGTGATTTCCTTAAAGAATTTTGTATAATAACAGATGCAAGTAAACAAGCATGTGGAGCGGTATTTACTAAAAACCATAACGGACTCCAACTCCAACTCCCGATATTATATGCATCACGTTCATTTACAAAAGCCGAAGGCAATATAAACAAGAACAAGCAGCCATTCATTTGGCAATTACACATTTTCGATCACATATTTATGGCAAACATTTTACAGTCAAAACTGATCACAGACCACTAACATACTGGAACTAGAGAAATATGATTTCACAGTCGAGTATCTAAAGGCGAAAGATAACTTCGTGGCAGGATTAGGATGTATGGCTAAAATACTTTTTTTTTGATTCAACGCGGCACCCTTCATGGCACATAATTATTGTCCATATAAGTTAGTATTTGAAAGAACTTTAAATTTAGCAAAACATTTTAGTAGAGTAGATAAAATAAAACCTTTATATATAAACCTATATATATATATAATTTAAAATATTTCAAACAAAGAATAAAAAGTTCATGAAGATATGTATGGTCTTACATATACATACATACAGATACCATAAATAAGTAAGCAAACAAAATAATATATTAAAAAAATCAACAGAATATCAATAATATCTGATTAAAACAAAATCTTCGTTTTGAATATGTTTTCCAATTTTTTATATTTCCTTTATGATGCAAAATAATATATTTAATTTTCAACTTTTCAAATATAAAAGTTCTGAAAGGTAACGGCCGCTGCCGATGTTTGCAGGCAGCGCAGCCGCGAATAGCTAGTTGTAAGTCACACTCCGAATTCGACGGATGGAACTACACATTCTGTTTTTAATAATTTATACATAATGCAGTCTGCTGGCGTTGCTGTCGATGTCCTCTGCGGTGCCTGTTGTCTTGAGTGCTTTTGGACTATACTATAACTATAACTATAACTATAACTATAACTATAACTATAACTATAACTATAACTATAACTATAACTATAACTATAACTATAACTATAACTATAACTATAACTATAACTATAACTATAACTATAACTATAACTATAACTATAACTATAACTATAACTATAACTATAACTATAACTATAACTATAACTATAACTATAACTATAACTATAACTATAACTATAACTATAACTATAACTATAACTATAACTATAACTATAACTATAACTATAACTATAACTATAACTATAACTATAACTATAACTATAACTATAACTATAACTATAACTATAACTATAACTATAACTATAACTATAACTATAACTATAACTATAACTATAACTATAACTATAACTATAACTATAACTATAACTATAACTATAACTATAACTATAACTATAACTATAACTATAACTATAACTAGCCAAACAGTAATGTCCACGTTACCCAGCCAGTTTCCGGAAACTCCCAGACCCTTAAAAATACGAACGGTTTATACAATTAACCTCAATCTCAATATCTTTGTATCATTTAATAATTCATAAACACGGAAGAAGCTTACGTTCTTTGTGGATACGGGAGCAAACAATTCGCTTTTAAAAGAAAATGCATGTATCTTAACAATATACGAATAAAAAAACAAAAAATATTCATGAAATAGGCGAGAAAATCACTTGCTCCAACAGAACTCCAAACAGAAAAATATAAAATTCCATAAAATTATCATATTTTAAATCTAGATTTTGCGGTTCCGTGTTATGGAATAATAGGAATTGATTTTATAAAAGAATTAAACTACCAAATAGATCTTAAGCCTACAGAGGATTGGTTTATAAAAGCATAGAATAATATAGATGTTCACATTTATATTCGAAAAACATACAAGTATACTTCTGGTAACAATAGAATTCTCCTGCCAGCCAGATCTCAAGTAGTATGAAAAATCAAAATATTGTCCAATACTGATACTATATTAATATTGATACTAAATAAAATCAGCAGATTCAACCTGATAATAACATTACCAATACTATCACATCAAAACAGAATGCATTTGTCTGATTACTCAACTAGTACTGATCATTTGATAAGTATAAAGAATTTAAAACCAAGGTGAACCAATTTCCGATTACAATTTTATTTAAAACACTTCAAGTAATAAAGCACAAAACATCATAAAAGAACTGAAAAAAATGTCAGTTTGAACAACAATCCTCGGAACTATTTGGAAAATATACTGACGTATTCTGTCAGAACTTCAAAAACAAGTAGGAAAATTATTTTAAGACAATAAATAAAATAAAGTAAAACTTAAAGAACCTACTTTATTACAATATCGTGATTTCCTTAAAGAATTTTGTATAATAACAGATGCAAGTAAACAAGCATGTGGAGCGGTATTTACTAAAAACCATAACGGACTCCAACTCCAACTCCCGATATTATATGCATCACGTTCATTTACAAAAGCCGAAGGCAATATAAACAAGAACAAGCAGCCATTCATTTGGCAATTACACATTTTCGATCACATATTTATGGCAAACATTTTACAGTCAAAACTGATCACAGACCACTAACATACTGGAACTAGAGAAATATGATTTCACAGTCGAGTATCTAAAGGCGAAAGATAACTTCGTGGCAGGATTAGGATGTATGGCTAAAATACTTTTTTTTTGATTCAACGCGGCACCCTTCATGGCACATAATTATTGTCCATATAAGTTAGTATTTGAAAGAACTTTAAATTTAGCAAAACATTTTAGTAGAGTAGATAAAATAAAACCTTTATATATAAACCTATATATATATATAATTTAAAATATTTCAAACAAAGAATAAAAAGTTCATGAAGATATGTATGGTCTTACATATACATACATACAGATACCATAAATAAGTAAGCAAACAAAATAATATATTAAAAAAATCAACAGAATATCAATAATATCTGATTAAAACAAAATCTTCGTTTTGAATATGTTTTCCAATTTTTTATATTTCCTTTATGATGCAAAATAATATATTTAATTTTCAACTTTTCAAATATAAAAGTTCTGAAAGGTAACGGCCGCTGCCGATGTTTGCAGGCAGCGCAGCCGCGAATAGCTAGTTGTAAGTCACACTCCGAATTCGACGGATGGAACTACACATTCTGTTTTTAATAATTTATACATAATGCAGTCTGCTGGCGTTGCTGTCGATGTCCTCTGCGGTGCCTGTTGTCTTGAGTGCTTTTGGACTATACTATAACTATAACTATAACTATAACTATAACTATAACTATAACTATAACTATAACTATAACTATAACTATAACTATAACTATAACTATAACTATAACTATAACTATAACTATAACTATAACTATAACTATAACTATAACTATAACTATAACTATAACTATAACTATAACTATAACTATAACTATAACTATAACTATAACTATAACTATAACTATAACTATAACTATAACTATAACTATAACTATAACTATAACTATAACTATAACTATAACTATAACTATAACTATAACTATAACTATAACTATAACTATAACTATAACTATAACTATAACTATAACTATAACTATAACTATAACTATAACTATAACTATAACTATAACTATAACTATAACTATAACTATAACTATAACTATAACTATAACTATAACTATAACTATAACTATAACTATAACTATAACTATAACTATAACTATAACTATAACTATAACTATAACTATAACTATAACTATAACTATAACTATAACTATAACTATAACTATAACTATAACTATAACTATAACTATAACTATAACTATAACTATAACTATAACTATAACTATAACTATAACTATAACTATAACTATAACTATAACTATAACTATAACTATAACTATAACTATAACTATAACTATAACTATAACTATAACTATAACTATAACTATAACTATAACTATAACTATAACTATAACTATAACTATAACTATAACTATAACTATAACTATAACTATAACTATAACTATAACTATAACTATAACTATAACTATAACTATAACTATAACTATAACTATAACTATAACTATAACTATAACTATAACTATAACTATAACTATAACTATAACTATAACTATAACTATAACTATAACTATAACTATAACTATAACTATAACTATAACTATAACTATAACTATAACTATAACTATAACTATAACTATAACTATAACTATAACTATAACTATAACTATAACTATAACTATAACTATAACTATAACTATAACTATAACTATAACTATAACTATAACTATAACTATAACTATAACTATAACTATAACTATAACTATAACTATAACTATAACTATAACTATAACTATAACTATAACTATAACTATAACTATAACTATAACTATAACTATAACTATAACTATAACTATAACTATAACTATAACTATAACTATAACTATAACTATAACTATAACTATAACTATAACTATAACTATAACTATAACTATAACTATAACTATAACTATAACATACCAGCAACTACGGCAATACACAGCCAAACAGTAATGTCCACGTAATGTCCAGCCAGTTTCCGGAAACTCCCAGACCCTTAAAAATACGAACGGTTTATACAATTAACCTCAATCTCAATATCTTTGTATCATTTAATAATTCATAAACACGGAAGAAACTTACGTTCTTTATGGATACGGGAGCAAACAATTCGCTTTTAAAAGAAAATGCATGTATCTTATAGATGTTCACATTTATATTCGAAAAACATACAAGTATACTTTTGGTAACAATAGAATTCATCTGCCAGCCAGATCTCAAGTAGTATGAAAAATGAAAATATTGTCCAATACTGATACTATATTAATATTGATACTAAATAAAATCAGCAGATTCAACCTGATAATAACATTACCAATACTATCACATCAAAACAGAATGCATTTGTCTGATTACTCAACTAGTACTGATCATTTGATAAGTATAAAGAATTTAAAACCAAGGTGAACCAATTTCCGATTACAATTTCATTTAAAACACTTCAAGTAATAAAGCACAAAACATCATAAAAGAACTGAAAAAAATGTCCCATTCAATTTGAACAACAATCCTCGGAACTATTTGGAAAATATACTGACGTATTCTGTCAGAACTTCAAAAACAAGTAGGAAAATTATTTTAAGACAATAAATAAAATAAAGTAAAACTTAAAGAACCTACTTTATTACAATATCGTGATTTCCTTAAAGAATTTTGTATAATAACAGATGCAAGTAAACAAGCATGTGGAGCGGTATTTACTAAAAACCATAACGGACTCCAACTCCAACTCCCGATATTATATGCATCACGTTCATTTACAAAAGCCGAAAGCAATATAAACAAGAACAAGCAGCCATTCATTTGGCAATTACACATTTTCGATCACATATTTATGGCAAACATTTTACAGTCAAAACTGATCACAGACCACTAACATACTGGAACTAGAAAAATATGATTTCACAGTCGAGTATCTAAAGGCGAAAGATAACTTCGTGGCAGGATTAGGATGTATGGCTAAAATACTTATTTTTTGATTCAACGCGGCACCCTCCATGGCACATAATTATTGTCCATATGAGTTAGTATTTGAAAGAACTTTAAATTTAGCAAAACATTTTAGTAGAATAGATAAAATAAAACCTTTATATATAAACCTATATATATATATAATTTAAAATATTTAAAACAAAGAATAAAAAGTTTATGAAGATATGTATGGTCTTACATATACATACATACAGATACCATAAATAAGTAAGCAAACAAAATAATATATTAAAAAAATTAAAACAAAATATAATTTTCAACTTTTCAAGTATGAAAGTTCTGGAAGGTAACGGCCGCTGCCGATGTTTGCAGGCAGCGCAGCCGCGAATAGCTAGTTGTAAGTCACACTCCGAATTTGACGGATGGAACTACACATTCTGTTTTTAATAATTTATACATAATGCAGTCTGCTGGCGTTGCTGTCGATGTCCTCTGCGGTGCCTCTTGTCTTGAGTGCTTTTGGACAACCGCCGTTTCGGGACTTGCTGAACTGAAAAAACACATTTTTTTTTAAAGTTATGAAAAAAAAAACATTTTATCTCTAAGAATAAAATACGTTGCATTTAAAAATAGCAATTTCGTTTCTGAAATTGCAGCATCGTTAAATTTGGTAGCCCTGAAAATCAGCTGTTAAAAGCACAGTTTAAAGTAAGTATGCAAAAGTTTTACTTAACATTTTAAAACAAAGTAAAATGGAAAATGTTAGTGGAGGTATGTAAAATTCAAGTGATTAATGTAATATTTGTTTAACGTGATTTGTCTTTGTATATATGTGCTTTTGTAGAGTTATATGTTAAACAATTTTAACCTAGCATTTGTCGTGTTTTGTGGGAAAAAAGTAGGTTGGATTGTGCCGGATTATAAAAGCTATTAACGCAGATTTGTTCTTGCATTTAGTTACAATAAGATGACAAAATTTTGTTCCATTTTACAAAAAAAAACCTTTTGCTAGACAACATAGACCTATATTATGGGGAAATGCTAGAGTATTTGCTAGCGCGAAACCGAAAGCCTTTTCAACTTTGTGTTGCAGCATCGAATTGAAAACTTAAAGCAAAACATAGAGCATTCTTTGAAAAAGAGGATTAAGAACTTTGTTGATGCTGGAATAAAATAATGCTCTCGGATAGTTCAAAAGTATAAGGCGCAGAAAGAAAGTCTTCTTGCATTACGTTTTCAAGCGAAATTTTAGCCATCAGACTTTATTAAAGAATCCCAAGAAGCTTGCGAAGTTTCAGCAGAAAATAATAATGATGTCAATCTCCTTGCTCATGCAACTACTATCGCTGCCAAGAAAGCGTGCTTGAAACCCGTGGAGGAAGAAACAACGAAAGATGAGCATGTACCATTAACTCCAGAAGAAGCTTTCGATTTTTTGATGGAGAATAGCTTTATCAAAAAACAGTACATGAGTATAAGACTGGAATGTAAAAAGAGAAATTGAGACATTTAGCCAATTTACTAGCAAATTATCGGTGTAAAAGATTGTAACGAACACACTCGATGAGCGTAGTCCACCCTAACACCTCTGTCTACGTTTTGACCGGTTTGCTCAGGGAGATGGGTGTGGGATTGTGCTAAGATAGACAAATAGTGTCACAGAACTAAAAGTAGTAGACAGAGAGACGGCAACGATAAGAATTTCAACCCAACGGTTAAGATTCGGACGAGAAAGTGTACCTATCGAAGATGGAGGCCCAGATGGTAATGGCCTCCTTCTATACTCATCCTACCTGTAAAGTCACATCAGACTCCACCCTTAAACAACCGCCGCGCTACATTCTCAAAAGGTGCCCTCAAAAGATGACAACTTAATTATATAAATTAATTATTATATTAAACCTCATAATAATTATATTAAACCTCATATTTCATTCAGCAAAAACGATAAATTTGTTCATGGTTCTTAATACTAATAACCCTAACACTAGGTCTTAAGACTAAACGTTATTTACGTTCAATAACTCTCCATACGATTGTTTTTGAATGTACGATAAAAAAAAAGAAAATGAAAAACTATATTTGAATTACGTTACGAAATTACGATTACATTGTATAGTCGATTAATTAATACTCTTCATCCAATACAAAGGCACTTGGGCTGGTTACGATTAAATATTCAAAGGCAAACGATTCTTATTTAACACTCCGATATACAACAAAAATTAATTGATTGTAGATATTAGTGAATTTATGAGTGGATTTAAATGGTTTAACGGCTATGCCGTACTTACGACATTTCCAAGGCCTGATGACGATCGATGTGCGCTGTTAAACTTTAAATCTATGTATGGTATATATATGTCATATTATATCGTAAAGTGAATTAGAAATTTGTCTTAAACGTATGGAATATAATAAGTTAATGCGATACAAAACGAGTTGGCAGCTCCGGCCAACGATGAACTGGAACAGTTGGAATTGGAACTACAATTCCATTTAAACTACGGCGACCTGCTGCCGCTGTTTTGCCGACGATCGCGCCGAACAGGCGCCGCTGTGGGAACACGTTCAGTCGTGTCGAATCTGCTGCCGATTTGAAGTGAGACCTCACGCGGGTATGCACCGGCGATCCTGAAGTTACGAAGTAGATCCCAGCGTGGCAAGGAAATTTGATCCACCTCACGGCTTTCGGGTAGACTTGGCGCTGAAGTGGGAATCCTTTAGGCCGATCGGCGTACCGTTGACGCGGATTGCAGTGCCGCTTGCGGGTTGGCGCTCTGCTGATGCGGGTTATGGCGTCGTGATGGCGCGGTTTCTGGGCATCGCGCTGATCCAGACGTGGCACCGATACAAAATGAATCCGCTGAAAGCGGCACCTGCTCCTGGCTGTGCGCAGAGGAAGGGTTCGCAAAACTGTGGAAATCGGTTGGATGGTTTTCTGTTTTCTGGGGAATTCCAGTCAGATAATGACAATACTTAGGGGAAATTATCTTACCACCAAGATTGTGACTGATTTTGGATAGAATAAGCACAGACTAGCAAGATTACCACACGCGGGAATATGGATGCAATCGGATGAAAAATTTTTTTTCCAGGAGCAAACGAACCGATCTCGATAGAAGCTTGAGTCAAAGAGGCGGAAATGATGGCGTCTAGAGTGGACGTATGCATAAAATCCCTAAATGTGGTATTTTCTGGTATTTTGTGTAAGAATCGGATCCTTGCTAAAAGCAAGGTTGCATTTTGGGGCGAATGACTTAGCTAGAATATCTTAGCTAATACTTAGGCAAAAATATACTGACTCTCACAACGACAGTTTCGATTTTAGTCCCTGCGACTAACAATAGAAACTGGAAAAGGAATCGGGAGGGATTACCAAATGTTCTTGGCATGTAATTTACATTAAAAGGTTGAAGCTTTCGCTTAAGATATTATTGTAATCGCAAATGATATGGCTTGAAGGTTTGTTTGGTTGGTAAGTCTGATTTTGTATTTGGCACATTGGGTAAATTATCCGTTGCCGTAGCATCCGGAGTACTTAACATATCCGAGGCTAGCGGCGGACATCCGTTTTCTGTAGTTTGCGAAAGTCCTGCTTTGAGTTTTCCGATACCGGATTACATTTTTCTCAACTGGGCTTATACACATCGGGTGTGCCACAACCGTAACAGAAAATACGGCGAGGCTTAAGACAATCGTGGTACCTATGACCTTTTCCGTCACAGTTCCAGCATACGAATTTTTCTGCAGCCTTGATTGCGCAGACTTCCCCATCGACCACAGCTTCTTCTTCTGACTGATCTTCCGAATCGTATTCGTGAAGAATAGTGTTAACAAAGCGTTTGCTGGAACTGGGTCGTTGAACTGCCTTGAAACGTGTGCTACGATAGAATTCTTCGTGACGATAACAAGACTTACGCAAAGTTTCTAAAGTAGGAGTGTCAAAATGCAATAATTCAAGTTTTAGGTCTGGCTTAAGATTGTGACGCACTTCGCTAGTTAACTCGCTATCAGGCATAGGCTCTCAAAGGGAATTGGCTATGATAAGCATTGCGTCGAGGAACTCATCAAAAGTTTCGTTTGAACCCTGCTTACGATGACGCATAACGCTTTTAATCTCGCGATCTGATCTCTGATCCGAGTATCTTTCCTTTAAACGCCTACACAAAACATTCCAGCTCATAACATCCTCGGCCCTGTGGACACGCCAGTAAAAAAATAAGGCTGGTCCTGCAAAGAGCAAGTTAGCAAACTGCGACAACAACTCGAAACTTCCATTCAGGCTTTGAGTGGTCAGACAGTTAACTTGGTATATGAAATCCTCAACTGCGATGTCGTTAGCTGAGCCACTAAACTTGATTCGCCAATTTGAAATGACGTTTGAAATCCTGTCAGGACGATCTAAAGAAAGATCGGAAAGATCGCTTCGAGGAGAGTTCCTCACTCGCTGACTGTTTTGACCCTGGCTGTTTTGGAAGTTCACATGCCCTGAATTGCTCCGAAATTCGTATTGCTTTTGAGCTGTGTTGTTATCAACAAATGTGGACCTATTCAATTGGCTAAACATCTGGGTCATTTTGTTCATTATAGTTACTTCCAATTCCTGTATTTTATTTGCAATACTTTGGTGAACCATGTCTTCGGCTGTATTCGAACTATTGATTTGTCTATTCTCTTGCTGGAGATTGGAGTTACGAAACTGTATGATGATTGCATTGTTCTGGTAATCCGCGTTGCGAGACATAGATCTGGTCATCATGCGATTTTCCGGAGCGGAATTTGGAATACAGCCAGACGACTGAGAATATGGTTGAGAACAAGTTGGACAAGTGTCGTTTTCTTGCAACCACTGTTGTAGACAATCCTTGTGAAAGCTATGTTTACACGGAGTTTCAATTAAATCCGAATCGAAAACTACTCCACTGCAGAGGGTGCACGTCACTGTATTATCTTCCCCTAGAGAGACTAGGTTCTCGTTGCTGTGCCTAACCAACATCCTTACACGATTTAAAACTAACCTATACACTAACTAAACTCTGAGAAGAATACCTTTGATCGAATGATTCAATGGGGTTCGAAATAGGGACAGTATACTAGTGAATATTAACCGTGAATATACAAAGCGAAAAGTTAGATCTACGGTATGCGATAGACAAATACGATAGTCATACAACAATGACAAGCGAGAAAAATATTTGAGAAATAGGGAATGCGATAATATCATAAAAATATGAGGAGCTTCACCTGAGAAGAAATGCAGCAGCAGGTTGTGTTATGTTCGATAGGTACGAATTATGAACTGTAATTGTTGGCGAAATTAATAATAATAAAATTGTGTTTTGTAGCCAAACCAAATAAAAGAGGAACTAGCCGAATCTATCCAGCTAGAGCAAATCTCGATTTTATTTTGGAAAGGAGGTATTGTTTGAAAACTGAAATCCTGGTATAGAGCAGACTTTAAATCAGAACTATAAATCCTAAGTATCAAATAATCAAAGTGGAATGTTTTGAACTATAATGTTCGAGTATAACCAACTGATAGGAAACATGAAACAAAGCATAACATTTCTGCTGGTATGGCTCCGAAACTATCCAGAGTACCATAAATCCAAGTCAAAAAATTATATACCTACTGAAACTAACACCACAAAAATAGATGGATTGGACTATTTTCGGGAAGCTCGGCTGTCAAAATGACAGATGCCTGATCAGGCATCGGGCTTGCCCCATTGTTGGGCGCCATTTAATTCTGTAACGAACACACTCAATGAGCGTAGTCCACCCTAACACCTCTGTCTACGTTTTAACCGGTTTTCTCAGGGAGATGGGTGTGGGATTGTGCTAAGATAGACAAATAGTGTCACAGAACTAAAAGTAGTAGACAGAGAGACGGTAACGATAAGATTTTCAACCCAACGGTTAAGATTCGGACGAGAAAGTGTATCTATCGAAGATGGAGACCCACATGGTAGTGGCCTCCTTCTATACCCACCCTACCTGTGAAGTCACATCAGACTCCACCCTTAAACAACCGCCGCGCTACATTCTCAAAAGGAGCCCTCAAAAGATGACAACTTAATTTATATTAAAGCTCATATTTAATTCAGCAAAAACGATAAATTGGTTCATGGTTCTTAATACTAATAATCCTAACACTAGGTCTTAAGACTAAACGTTATTTACGTTCAACAACACTCTATACGATTGTTTTTGAATGTACGATAAAAAAAAAAGAAAATGAAAAAGGATATTTTTGAATTACGTTACGAAATTACGATTACATTGTATAGTGAAGTGAGACCTCACGCGGGTATGCACCGGCGATCCTGAAGTTACGAAGTAGATCCCAGCAAGGAAATGGCAAGGAAATTTGATCCACCTCACGGCTTTCGGGTAGACTTGGCGCTGAAGTGGGAATCCTTTAGGCCGATCGGCGTACCGTTGACGCGGATTGCAGTGCCGCTTGCGGGTTGGCGCTCTGCTGATGCGGGTTATGGCGTCGTGATGGCGCGGTTTCTGGGCATCGCGCTGATCCAGACGTGGCACCGATACAAAATGAATCCGCTGAAAGCGGCACCTGCTCCTGGCTGTGCGCAGAGGAAGGGTTCGCAAAACTGTGGAAATCGGTTGGATGGTTTTCTGTTTTCTGGGGAATTCCAGTCAGATATTGACAATACTTAGGGGAAATTATCTTACCACCAAGATTGTGACTGATTTTGGATAGAATAAGCACAGACTAGCAAGATTACCACACGCGGGAATATGGATGCAATCGGATGAAAAATTTTTTTTCCAGGAGCAAACGAACCGATCTCGATAGAAGCTTGAGTCAAAGAGGCGGAAATGATGGCGTCTAGAGTGGACGTATGCATAAAATCCCTAAATGTGGTATTTTCTGGTATTTTGTGTAAGAATCGGATCCTTGCTAAAAGCAAGGTTGCATTTTGGGGCGAATGACTTAGCTAGAATATCTTAGCTAATACTTAGGCAAAAATATACTGACTCTCACAACGACAGTTTCGATTTTAGTCCCTGCGACTAACAATAGAAACTGGAAAAGGAATCGGGAGGGATTACCAAATGTTCTTGGCATGTAATTTACATTAAAAGGTTGAAGCTTTCGCTTAAGATATTATTGTAATCGCAAATGATATGGCTTGAAGGTTTGTTTGGTTGGTAAGTCTGATTTTGTATTTGGCACATTGGGTAAATTATCCGTTGCCGTAGCATCCGGAGTACTTAACATATCCGAGGCTAGCGGCGGACATCCGTTTTCTGTAGTTTGCGAAAGTCCTGCTTTGAGTTTTCCGATACCGGATTACATTTTTCTCAACTGGGCTTATACACATCGGGTGTGCCACAACCGTAACAGAAAATACGGCGAGGCTTAAGACAATCGTGGTACCTATGACCTTTTCCGTCACAGTTCCAGCATACGAATTTTTCTGCAGCCTTGATTGCGCAGACTTCCCCATCGACCACAGCTTCTTCTTCTGACTGATCTTCCGAATCGTATTCGTGAAGAATAGTGTTAACAAAGCGTTTGCTGGAACTGGGTCGTTGAACTGCCTTGAAACGTGTGCTACGATAGAATTCTTCGTGACGATGACAAGACTTACGCAAAGTTTCTAAAGTAGGAGTGTCAAAATGCAATAATTCAAGTTTTAGGTCTGGCTTAAGATTGTGACGCACTTCGCTAGTTAACTCGCTATCAGGCATAGGCTCTCAAAGGGAATTGGCTATGATAAGCATTGCGTCGAGGAACTCATCAAAAGTTTCGTTTGAACCCTGCTTACGATGACGCATAACGCTTTTAATCTCGCGATCTGATCTCTGATCCGAGTATCTTTCCTTTAAACGCCTACACAAAACATTCCAGCTCATAACATCCTCGGCCCTGTGGACACGCCAGTAAAAAGATAAGGCTGGTCCTGCAAAGAGCAAGTTAGCAAACTGCGACAACAACTCGAAACTTCCATTCAGGCTTTGAGTGGTCAGACAGTTAACTTGGTATATGAAATCCTCAACTGCGATGTCGTTAGCTGAGCCACTAAACTTGATTCGCCAATTTGAAATGACGTTTGAAATCCTGTCAGGACGATCTAAAGAAAGATCGGAAAGATCGCTTCGAGGAGAGTTCCTCACTCGCTGACTGTTTTGACCCTGGCTGTTTTGGAAGTTCACATGCCCTGAATTGCTCCGAAATTCGTGTTGCTTTTGAGCTGTGTTGTTATCAACAAATGTGGACCTATTCAATTGGCTAAACATCTGGGTCATTTTGTTCATTATAGTTACTTCCAATTCCTGTATTTTATTTGCAATACTTTGGTGAACCATGTCTTCGGCTGTATACGAACTATTGATTTGTCTATTCTCTTGCTGGAGATTGGAGTTACGAAACTGTATGATGATTGCATTGGTTCTGGTAATACGCGTTGCGAGACATAGATCTGGTCATCATGCGATTTTCCGGAGCGGAATTTGGAATACAGCCAGACGACTGAGAATATGGTTGAGAACAAGTTGGACAAGTGTCGTTTTCTTGCAACCACTGTTGTAGACAATCCTTGTGAAAGCAATGCTTACACGGAGTTTCAATTAAATCCGAATCGAAAACTACTCCACTGCAGAGGGTGCACGTCACTGTATTATCTTCCCCTAGAGAGACTAGGTTCTCGTTGCTGTGCCTAACCAACATCCTTACACGATTTAAAACTAACCTATACACTAACTAAACTCTGAGAAGAATACCTTTGATCGAATGATTCAATGGGGTTCGAAATAGGGACAGTATACTAGTGAATATTAACCGTGAATATACAAAGCGAAAAGTTAGATCTACGGTATGCGATAGACAAATACGATAGTCATACAACAATGACAAGCGAGAAAAATATTTGAGAAATAGGGAATGCGATAATATCATAAAAATATGAGGAGCTTCACCTGAGAAGAAATGCAGCAGCAGGTTGTGTTATGTTCGATAGGTACGAATTATGAACTGTAATTGTTGGCGAAATTAATAATAATAAAATTGTGTTTTGTAGTCAAACCAAATAAAAGAGGAACTAGCCGAATCTATCCAGCTAGAGCAAATCTCGATTTTATTTTGGAAAGGAGGTATTGTTTGAAAACTGAAATCCTGGTATAGAGCAGACTTTAAATCAGAACTATAAATCCTAAGTATCAAATAATCAAAGTGGAATGTTTTGAACTATAATGTTCGAGTATAACCAACTGATAGGAAACATGAAACAAAGCATAACATTTCTGCTGGTATGGCTCCGAAACTATCCAGAGTACCATAAATCCAAGTCAAAAAATTATATACCTACTGAAACTAACACCACAAAAATAGATGGATTGGACTATTTTCGGGAAGCTCGGCTGTCAAAATGACAGATGCCTGATCAGGCATCGGGCTTGCCCCATTGTTGGGCGCCATTTAATTCTGTAACGAACACACTCAATGAGCGTAGTCCACCCTAACACCTCTGTCTACGTTTTAACCGGTTTTCTCAGGGAGATGGGTGTGGGATTGTGCTAAGATAGACAAATAGTGTCACAGAACTAAAAGTAGTAGACAGAGAGACGGTAACGATAAGATTTTCAACCCAACGGTTAAGATTCGGACGAGAAAGTGTATCTATCGAAGATGGAGACCCACATGGTAGTGGCCTCCTTCTATACCCACCCTACCTGTGAAGTCACATCAGACTCCACCCTTAAACAACCGCCGCGCTACATTCTCAAAAGGAGCCCTCAAAAGATGACAACTTAATTTATATTAAAGCTCATATTTAATTCAGCAAAAACGATAAATTGGTTCATGGTTCTTAATACTAATAATCCCAACACTAGGTCTTAAGACTAAACGTTATTTACGTTCAACAACACTCTATACGATTGTTTTTGAATGTACGATAAAAAAAAAAGAAAATGAAAAAGGATATTTTTGAATTACGTTACGAAATTACGATTACATTGTATAGTGAAGTGAGACCTCACGCGGGTATGCACCGGCGATCCTGAAGTTACGAAGTAGATACCAGCGTGGCAAGGAAATTTGATCCACCTCACGGCTTTCGGGTAGACTTGGCGCTGAAGTGGGAATCCTTTAGGCCGATCGGCGTACCGTTGACGCGGATTGCAGTGCCGCTTGCGGGTTGGCGCTCTGCTGATGCGGGTTATGGCGTCGTGATGGCGCGGTTTCTGGGCGTCGCGCTGATCCAGACGTGGCACCGATACAAAATGAATCCGCTGAAAGCGGCACCTGCTCCTTGCTGTGCGCAGAGGGAGGGTTCGCAAAACTGTAGCAATTCTTGGAAACCGGTTGGATGGTTTTCTGTTTTCTGGGGAATTCCAGTCAGATAATGACAATACTTAGGGGAAATTATCTTACCACCAAGATTGTGACTGATTTTGGATAGAATAAGCACAGACTAGCAAGATTACCACACGCGGGAATATGGATGCAATCGGATGAAAAATTTTTTTTCCAGAAGCAAACGAACCGATCTCGATAGAAGCTTGAGTCAAAGAGGCGGAAATGATGGCGTCTAGAGTGGACGTATGCATAAAATCCCTAAATGTGGTATTTTCTGGTATTTTGTGTAAGAATCGGATCCTTGCTAAAAGCAAGGTTGCATTTTGGGGCGAATGACTTAGCTAGAATATCTTAGCTAATACTTAGGCAAAAATATACTGACTCTCACAACGACAGTTTCGATTTTAGTCCCTGCGACTAACAATAGAAACTGGAAAAGGAATCGGGAGGGATTACCAAATGTTCTTGGCATGTAATTTACATTAAAAGGTTGAAGCTTTCGCTTAAGATATTATTGTAATCGCAAATGATATGGCTTGAAGGTTTGTTTGGTTGGTAAGTCTGATTTTGTATTTGGCACATTGGGTAAATTATCCGTTGCCGTAGCATCCGGAGTACTTAACATATCCGAGGCTAGCGGCGGACATCCGTTTTCTGTAGTTTGCGAAAGTCCTGCTTTGAGTTTTCCGATACCGGATTACATTTTTCTCAACTGGGCTTATACACATCGGGTGTGCCACAACCGTAACAGAAAATACGGCGAGGCTTAAGACAATCGTGGTACCTATGACCTTTTCCGTCACAGTTCCAGCATACGAATTTTTCTGCAGCCTTGATTGCGCAGTCTTCCCCATCGACCACAGCTTCTTCTTCTGACTGATCTTCCGAATCGTATTCGTGAAGAATAGTGTTAACAAAGCGTTTGCTGGAACTGGGTCGTTGAACTGCCTTGAAACGTGTGCTACGATAAAATTCTTCGTGACGATGACAAGACTTACGCAAAGTTTCTAAAGTAGGAGTGTCAAAATGCAATAATTCAAGATTTAGGTCTGGCTTAAGATTGTGACGCACTTCGCTAGTTAACTCGCTATCAGGCATAGGCTCTCAAAGGGAATTGGCTATGATAAGCATTGCGTCGGGGAACTCATCAAAAGTTTCGTTTGAACCCTGCTTACGATGACGCATAACGCTTTTAATCTCGCGATCTGATCTCTGATCCGAGTATCTTTCCTTTAAACGCCTACACAAAACATTCCAGCTCATAATATCCTCGGCCCTGTGGACACGCCAGTAAAAAGATAAGGCTGGTCCTGCAAAGAGCAAGTTAGCAAACTGCGACAACAACTCGAAACTTCCATTCAGGCTTTGAGTGGTCAGACAGTTAACTTGGTATATGAAATCCTCAACTGCGATGTCGTTAGCTGAGCCACTAAACTTGATTCGCCAATTTGAAATGACGTTTGAAATCCTGTCAGGACGATCTAAAGAATGATCGGAAAGATCGCTTCGAGGAGAGTTCCTCACTCGCTGACTGTTTTGACCCTGGCTGTTTTGGAAGTTCACATGCCCTGAATTGCTCCGAAATTCGTGTTGCTTTTGAGCTGTGTTGTTATCAACAAATGTGGACCTATTCAATTGGCTAAACATCTGGGTCATTTTGTTCATTATAGTTACTTCCAATTCCTGTATTTTATTTGCAATACTTTGGTGAACCATGTCTTCGGCTGTATTCGAACTATTGATTTGTCTATTCTCTTGCTGGAGATTGGAGTTACGAATCTGTGTGATGATTGCATTGTTCTGGTAATCCGCGTTGCGAGATATAGATCTGGTCATCATGCGATTTTCCGGAGCGGAATTTGGAATACAGCCAGACGACTGAGAATATGGTTGAGAATAAGTTGGACAAGTGTCGTTTTCTTCCAACCACTGTTGTAGACAATCCTTGTGAAAGCAATGCTTACACGGAGTTTCAATTAAATCCGAATCGAAAACTACTCCACTGCAGAGGGTGCACGTCACTGTATTATCTTCCCCTAGAGAGACTAGGTTCTCGTTGCTGTGCCTAACCAACATCCTTACACGATTTAAAACTAACCTATACACTAACTAAACTCTGAGAAGAATACCTTTGATCGAATGATTCAATGGGGTTCGAAATAGGGACAGTATACTAGTGAATATTAACCGTGAATATACAAAGCGAAAAGTTAGATCTACGGTATGCGATAGACAAATACGATAGTCATACAACAATGACAAGCGAGAAAAATATTTGAGAAATAGGGAATGCGATAATATCATAAAAATATGAGGAGCTTCACCTGAGAAGAAATGCAGCAGCAGGTTGTGTTATGTTCGATAGGTACGAATTATGAACTGTAATTGTTGGCGAAATTAATAATAATAAAATTGTGTTTTGTAGCCAAACCAAATAAAAGAGGAACTAGCCGAATCTATCCAGCTAGAGCAAATCTCGATTTTATTTTGGAAAGGAGGTATTGTTTGAAAACTGAAATCCTGGTATAGAGCAGACTTTAAATCAGAACTATAAATCCTAAGTATCAAATAATCAAAGTGGAATGTTTTGAACTATAATGTTCGAGTATAACCAACTGATAGGAAACATGAAACAAAGCATAACATTTCTGCTGGTATGGCTCCGAAACTATCCAGAGTACCATAAATCCAAGTCAAAAAATTATATACCTACTGAAACTAACACCACAAAAATAGATGGATTGGACTATTTTCGGGAAGCTCGGCTGTCAAAATGACAGATGCCTGATCAGGCATCGGGCTTGCCCCATTGTTGGGCGCCATTTAATTCTGTAACGAACACACTCAATGAGCGTAGTCCACCCTAACACCTCTGTCTACGTTTTAACCGGTTTTCTCAGGGAGATGGGTGTGGGATTGTGCTTAGATAGACAAATAGTGTCACAGAACTAAAAGTAGTAGACAGAGAGACGGTAACGATAAGATTTTCAACCCAACTGTTAAGATTCGGACGAGAAAGTGTATCTATCGAAGATGGAGACCCACATGGTAGTGGCCTCCTTCTATACCCACCCTACCTGTGAAGTCACATCAGACTCCACCCTTAAACAACCGCCGCGCTACATTCTCAAAAGGAGCCCTCAAAAGATGACAACTTAATTTATATTAAAGCTCATATTTAATTCAGCAAAAACGATAAATTGGTTCATGGTTCTTAATACTAATAATCCTAACACTAGGTCTTAAGACTAAACGTTATTTACGTTTAACAACACTCTATACGATTGTTTTTGAATGTACGATAAAAAAAAAAGAAAATGAAAAAGGATATTTTTGAATTACGTTACGAAATTACGATTACATTGTATAGTGAAGTGAGACCTCACGCGGGTATGCACCGGCGATCCTGAAGTTACGAAGTAGATACCAGCGTGGCAAGGAAATTTGATCCACCTCACGGCTTTCGGGTAGACTTGGCGCTGAAGTGGGAATCCTTTAGGCCGATCGGCGTACCGTTGACGCGGATTGCAGTGCCGCTTGCGGGTTGGCGCTCTGCTGATGCGGGTTATGGCGTCGTGATGGCGCGGTTTCTGGGCGTCGCGCTGATCCAGACGTGGCACCGATACAAAATGAATCCGCTGAAAGCGGCACCTGCTCCTTGCTGTGCGCATTGGATGGTTATCTGTTTTCTGGGGAATTCCAGTCAGATATTGACAATACTTAGGGGAAATTATCTTACCACCAAGATTGTGACTGATTTTGGATAGAATAAGCACAGACTAACAAGATTACCACACGCGGGAATATGGATGCAATCGGATGAAAAATTTTTTTTCCAGGAGCAAACGAACCGATCTCGATAGAAGCTTGAGTCAAAGAGGCGGAAATGATGGCGTCTAGAGTGGACGTATGCATAAAATCCCTAAATGTGGTATTTTCTGGTATTTTGTGTAAGAATCGGATCCTTGCTAAAAGCAAGGTTGCATTTTGGGGCGAATGACTTAGCTAGAATATCTTAGCTAATACTTAGGCAAAAATATACTGACTCTCACAACGACAGTTTCGATTTTAGTCCCTGCGACCAACAATAGAAACTGGAAAAGGAATCGGGAGGGATTACCAAATGTTCTTGGCACGTAATTTACATTAAAAGGTTGAAGCTTTCGCTTAAGATATTATTGTAATCGCAAATGATATGGCTTGAAGGTTTGTTTGGTTGGTAAGTCTGATTTTGTATTTGGCACATTGGGTAAATTATCCGTTGCCGTAGCATCCGGAGTACTTAACATATCCGAGGCTAGCGGCGGACATCCGTTTTCTGTAGTTTGCGAAAGTCCTGCTTTGAGTTTTCCGATACCGGATTACATTTTTCTCAACTGGGCTTATACACATCGGGTGTGCCACAACCGTAACAGAAAATACGGCGAGGCTTAAGACAATCGTGGTACCTATGACCTTTTCCGTCACAGTTCCAGCATTCGAATTTTTCTGCAGCCTTGATTGCGCAGACTTCCCCATCGACCACAGCTTCTTCTTCTGACTGATCTTCCGAATCGTATTCGTGAAGAATAGTGTTAACAAAGCGTTTGCTGGAACTGGGTCGTTGAACTGCCTTGAAACGTGTGCTACGATAGAATTCTTCGTTACGATGACAAGACTTACGCAAAGTTTCTAAAGTAGGAGTGTCAAAATGCAATAATTCAAGTTTTAGGTCTGGCTTAAGATTGTGACGCACTTCGCTAGTTAACTTGCTATCAGGCATAGGCTCTCAAAGGGAATTGGCTATGATAAGCATTGCGTCGAGGAACTCATCAAAAGTTTCGTTTGAACCCTGCTTACGATGACGCATAACGCTTTTAATCTCGCGATCTGATCTCTGATCCGAGTATCTTTCCTTTAAACGCCTACACAAAACATTCCAGCTCATAACATCCTCGGCCCTGTGGACACGCCAGTAAAAAGATAAGGCTGGTCCTGCAAAGAGCAAGTTAGCAAACTGCGACAACAACTCGAAACTTCCATTCAGGCTTTGAGTGGTCAGACAGTTAACTTGGTATATGAAATCCTCAACTGCGATGTCGTTAGCTGAGCCACTGAACTTGATTCGCCAATTTGAAATGACGTTTGAAATCCTGTCAGGACGATCTAAAGAAAGATCGGAAAGATCGCTTCGAGGAGAGTTCCTCACTCGCTGACTGTTTTGACCCTGGCTGTTTTGGAAGTTTACATGCCCTGAATTGTTCCGAAATTCGTGTTGCTTTTGAGCTGTGTTGTTATCAACAAATGTGGACCTATTCAATTGGCTAAACATCTGGGTCATTTTGTTCATTATAGTTACTTCCAATTCCTGTATTTTATTTGCAATACTTTGGTGAACAATGTCTTCGGCTGTATTCGAACTATTGATTTGTCTATTCTCTTGCTGGAGATTGGAGTTACGAATCTGTGTGATGATTGCATTGTTCTGGTAATCCGCGTTGCGAGATATAGATCTGGTCATCATGCGATTTTCCGGAGCGGAATTTGGAATACAGCCAGACGACTGAGAATATGGTTGAGAACAAGTTGGACAAGTGTCGTTTTCTTGCAACCACTGCTGTAGACAATCCTTGTGAAAGCAATGCTTACACGGAGTTTCAATTAAATCCGAATCGAAAACTACTCCACTGCAGAGGGTGCACGTCACTGTATTATCTTCCCCTAGAGAGACTAGGTTCTCGTTGCTGTGCCTAACCAACATCCTTACACGATTTAAAACTAACCTATACACTAACTAAACTCTGAGAAGAATACCTTTGATCGAATGATTCAATGGGGTTCGAAATAGGGACAGTATACTAGTGAATATTAACCGTGAATATACAAAGCGAAAAGTTAGATCTACGGTATGCGATAGACAAATACGACAGTCATACAACAATGACAAGCGAGAAAAATATTTGAGAAATAGGGAATGCGATAATATCATAAAAATAAGAGGAGCTTCACCTGAGAAAAAATGCAGCAGCAGGTTGTGTTATGTTCGATAGGTACGAATTATGAACTGTAGTTGTTGGCGAAATTAATAATAATAAAATTGTGTTTTGTAGCCAAACCAAATAAAAGAGGAACTAGCCGAATCTATCCAGCTAGAGCAAATCTCGATTTTATTTTGGAAAGGAGGTATTGTTTAAAAACTGAAATCCTGGTATAGAGCAGACTTTAAATCAGAACTATAAATCCTAAGTATCAAATAATCAAAGTGGAATGTTTTGAACTATAATGTTCGAGTATAACCAACTGATAGGAAACATGAAACAAAGCATAACATTTCTGCTGGTATGGCTCCGAAACTATCCAGAGTACCATAAATCCAAGTCAAAAAATGATATACCTACTGAAACTAACACCACAAAAATAGATGGATTGGACTATTTTCGGGAAGCTCGGCTGTCAAAATGACAGATGCCTGATCAGGCATCGGGCTTGCCCCATTGTTGGGCGCCATTTAATTCTGTAACGAACACTCTCAATGAGCGTAGTCCACCCTAACACCTCTGTCTACGTTTTAACCGGTTTTCTCAGGGAGATGGGTGTGGGATTGTGCTAAGATAGACAAATAGTGTCACAGAACTAAAAGTAGTAGACAGAGAGACAGTAACGATAAGATTTTCAACCCAACGGTTAAGATTCGGACGAGAAAGTGTATCTATCGAAGATGGAGACCCACATGGTAGTGGCCTCCTTCTATACCCACCCTACCTGTGAAGTCACATCAGACTCCACCCTTAAACAACCGCCGCGCTACATTCTCAAAAGGAGCCCTCAAAAGATGACAACTTAATTTATATTAAAGCTCATATTTAATTCAGCAAAAACGATAAATTGGTTCATGGTTCTTAATACTAATAATCCTAACACTAGGTCTTAAGACTAAACGTTATTTACGTTCAACAACACTCTATACGATTGTTTTTGAATGTACGATAAAAAAAAAGAAAATGAAAAAGGATATTTTTGAATTACGTTACGAAATTACGATTACATTGTATAGTGAAGTGAGAGCTCACGCGGGTATGCACCGGCGATCCTGAAGTTACGAAGTAGATACCAGCGTGGCAAGGAAATTTGATCCACCTCACGGCTTTCGGGTAGACTTGGCGCTGAAGTGGGAATCCTTTAGGCCGATCGGCGTACCGTTGACGCGGATTGCAGTGCCGCTTGCGGGTTGGCGCTCTGCTGATGCGGGTTATGGCGTCGTGATGGCGCGGTTTCTGGGCGTCGCGCTGATCCAGACGTGGCACCGATACAAAATGAATCCGCTGAAAGCGGCACCTGCTCCTTGCTGTATCCGAGGCTAGCGGCGGACATCCGTTTTCTGTAGTTTGCGAAAGTCCTGCTTTGAGTTTTCCGATACCGGATTACATTTTTCTCAACTGGGCTTATACACATCGGGTGTGCCACAACCGTAACAGAAAATACGGCGAGGCTTAAGACAATCGTGGTACCTGTTACCTTTTCCGTCACAGTTCCAGCATACGAATTTTTCTGCAGCCTTGATTGCGCAGACTTCCCCATCGACCACAGCTTCTTCTTCTGACTGATCTTCCGAATCGTATTCGTGAAGAATAGTGTTAACAAAGCGTTTGCTGGAACTGGGTCGTTGAACTGCCTTGAAACGTGTGCTACGATAGAATTCTTCGTGACGATGACAAGACTTACGCAAAGTTTCTAAAGTAGGAGTGTCAAAATGCAATAATTCAAGTTTTAGGTCTGGCTTAAGATTGTGACGCACTTCGCTAGTTAACTCGCTATCAGGCATAGGCTCTCAAAGGGAATTGGCTATGATAAGCATTCCGTCGAGGAACTCATCAAAAGTTTCGTTTGAACCCTGCTTACGATGACGCATAACGCTTTTAATCTCGCGATCTGATCTCTGATCCGAGTATCTTTCCTTTAAACGCCTACACAAAACATTCCAGCTCATAACATCCTCGGCCCTGTGGACACGCCAGTAAAAAGATAAGGCTGGTCCTGCAAAGAGCAAGTTAGCAAACTGCGACAACAACTCGAAACTTCCATTCAGGCTTTGAGTGGTCAGACAGTTAACTTGGTATATAAAATCCTCAACTGCGATGTCGTTAGCTGAGCCACTGAACTTGATTCGCCAATTTTAAATGACGTTTGAAATCCTGTCAGGACGATCTAAAGAAAGATCGGAAAGATCGCTTCGAGGAGAGTTCCTCACTCGCTGACTGTTTTGACCCTGGCTGTTTTGGAAGTTCACATGCCCTGAATTGTTCCGAAATTCGTGTTGCTTTTGAGCTGTGTTGTTATCAACAAATGTGGACCTATTCAATTGGCTAAACATCTGGGTCATTTTGTTCATTATAGTTACTTCCAATTCCTGTATTTTATTTGCAATACTTTGGTGAACAATGTCTTCGGCTGTATTCGAACTATTGATTTGTCTATTCTCTTGCTGGAGATTGGAGTTACGAATCTGTGTGATGATTGCATTGTTCTGGTAATCCGCGTTGCGAGATATAGATCTGGTCATCATGCGATTTTCCGGAGCGGAATTTGGAATACAGCCAGACGACTGAGAATATGGTTGAGAACAAGTTGGACAAGTGTCGTTTTCTTGCAACCACTGTTGTAGACAATCCTTGTGAAAGCAATGCTTACACGGAGTTTCAATTAAATCCGAATTGAAAACTACTCCACTGCAGAGGGTGCACGTCACCTTATTATCTTTCCCTAGAGAGACTAGGTTCTCGTTGCTGTGCCTAACCAACATCCTTACACGATTTAAAACTAACCTATACACTAACTAAACTCTGAGAAGAATACCTTTGATCGAATGATTCAATGGGGTTCGAAATAGGGACAGTATACTAGTGAATATTAACCGTGAATATACAAAGCGAAAAGTTAGATCTACGGTATGCGATAGACAAATACGATAGTCATACAACAATGACAAGCGAGAAAAATATTTGAGAAATAGGGAATGCGATAATATCATAAAAATATGAGGAGCTTCACCTGAGAAGAAATGCAGCAGCAGGTTGTGTTATGTTCGATAGGTACGAATTATGAACTGTAATTGTTGGCGAAATTAATAATAATAAAATTGTGTTTTGTAGCCAAACCAAATAAAAGAGGAACTAGCCGAATCTATCCAGCTAGAGCAAATCTCGATTTTATTTTGGAAAGGAGGTATTGTTTGAAAACTGAAATCCTGGTATAGAGCAGACTTTAAATCGGAACTATAAATCCTAAGTATCAAATAATCAAAGTGGAATGTTTTGAACTATAATGTTCGAGTATAACCAACTGATAGGAAACATGAAACAAAGCATAACATTTCTGCTGGTATGGCTCCGAAACTATCCAGAGTACCATAAATCCAAGTCAAAAAATTATATACCTACTGAAACTAACACCACAAAAATAGATGGATTGGACTATTTTCGGGAAGCTCGGCTGTCAAAATGACAGATGCCTGATCAGGCATCGGGCTTGCCCCATTGTTGGGCGCCATTTAATTCTGTAACGAACACACTCAATGAGCGTAGTCCACCCTAACACCTCTGTCTACGTTTTAACCGGTTTTCTCAGGGAGATGGGTGTGGGATTGTGCTAAGATAGACAAATAGTGTCACAGAACTAAAAGTAGTAGACAGAGAGACGGTAACGATAAGATTTTCAACCCAACGGTTAAGATTCGGACGAGAAAGTGTATCTATCGAAGATGGAGACCCACATGGTAGTGGCCTCCTTCTATACCCACCCTACCTGTGAAGTCACATCAGACTCCACCCTTAAACAACCGCCGCGCTACATTCTCAAAAGGAGCCCTCAAAAGATGACAACTTAATTTATATTAAAGCTCATATTTATGTTCATTATGTTCATGGTTCTTAATACTAATAATCCTAACACTAGGTCTTAAGACTAAACGTTATTTACGTTCAACAACACTCTATACGATTGTTTTTGAATGTACGATAAAAAAAAAAGAAAATGAAAAAGGATATTTTTGAATTACGTTACGAAATTACGATTACATTGTATAGTGAAGTGAGACCTCACGCAAGTATGCACCGGCGATCCTGAAGTTACGAAGTATATACCAGCGTGGCAAGGAAATTTGATCCACCTCACGGCTTTCGGGTAGACTTGGCGCTGAAGTGGGAATCCTTTAGGCCGATCGGCGTACCGTTGACGCGGATTGCAGTGCCGCTTGCGGGTTGGCGCTCTGCTGATGCGGGTTATGGCGTCGTGATGGCGCGGTTTCTGGGCGTCGCGCTGATCCAGACGTGGCACCGATACAAAATGAATCCGCTGAAAGCGGCACCTGCTCCTTGCTGTGCGCAGAGGGAGGGTTCGCAAAACTGTCGCAATTATTGGAAACCGGTTGGATGGTTTTCTGTTTTCTGGGAAATTCCAGTCAGATAATGACAATACTTAGGGGAAATTATCTTACCACCAAGATTGTGACTGATTTTGGATAGAATAAGCACAGACTAGCAAGATTACCACACGCGGGAATATGGATGCAATCGGATGAAAAAAATTTTTTCCAGGAGCAAACGAACCTATCTCGATAGAAGCTTGAGTCAAAGAGGCGGAAATGATGGCGTCTAAAGTGGACGTATGCATAAAATCCCTAAATGTGGTATTTTCTGGTATTTTGTGTAAGAATCGGATCCTTGCTAAAAGCGAGGTTGCATTTTGGGGCGACTGACTTAGCTAGAATATCTTAGCTAATACTTAGGCAAAAATATACTGACTCTCATAAGATAATTGCAGACTTTAGGTCTATATATTACAGAATCTTTCGCGTCTTCTTAATACTTTGACAGAAACCAATTCGACCCACTCTTGCCCAATCTGTGGAGCGAAGCCCCTGGACTTCATGACTGTCGCTGATGTTGAATCGAACAAATTTACGCCGAAAAACTCCCATGTGCTCGAGTATTTTCGAATTTGTTTTAAAAGTGTCATACAGAATTGGTATTGACAAGTGGCAAGTACGTGGCCCCCTAGACAAAAAAAAAAGTGGCTGCCCATAAAAAAGAAATTCAGCACAACTTATGGGAGGAGCGGCAGTACCAACGACGGGACACCAGCGAGGAGAGCAATTTTTCAATACTAACAAATTTGCAAATGCTCTTGGGTTCGACCAGAAGATTGTTAAAAATTTATAGTTTATTTTAATAGGAATTTCAAGCATTTTTGAAATATATGATTACAAATTTAAAAGTTTCTGCGCAAAAACTGCATTTTTATATATAGGCAAGTACTAGCTCATGGGGCCCATATCGTTGCCTTATCGTCCCTTCCACTAGGCTAGGGAAATGCATCCGAAGCTCGGAACAAAGTTTATAAAAATTATAGACGTTCGCATGCAAGACAATATAGTCACTTAAACACCATGACTGAGATTTTTTGTAGAGCACTGGATTCATCTGATCCGATGGTTTCCAGCATCCACATCAAGAAAAGAGTACATCAAAACAAAAAACGCAACAGTGACGATGAGGATGACTTGTATACATTTGAATGAAACGATGCCTATTAATTTGATGTATATGTTGAAAGTGATTAAAAATTAATTAAGTAAATATATTTTAATTTTTCAAGATGCATTATTTAGTTTGGAAGTTGAAAATTGGTAGGGCGGGAGGGGATACGGGACTTAGGGGAAATTTACTAAAGGTATTTTATATATACTCGTATTTAACATTATTGGATATATTGACTATTGGCTTTACTAAAGTTATTTTATATATATTTCAAATTTGTTGGATGTATTGGCCCAATTTTCATGGATGTTTTGTAAATTGTTGCCCCGAGGTGCATTTCTATGGGGCGGAAGGGAAGGCGTGGGCAGCTGCCGCACCGGACATGGCTCTGCAGAACAACGCCTCTGGTCCTGCTTTGTCGGGCAAAATGCACCGGGTCTTGGACAACTTTCCCCCGCGATCACGGTTTCTCGTCACAGGACAGTACTGTTTGGCTGTGACAGACCTGCCGAGCTATACGTCAGAGTGTGGTCGTGACAAAGTTGGAAACCAATCGCCTTGACTTAGCCGTCTGATACCTTCCGAACCTGAGCTACCGAACGCCTTGATGCAGCGATCTTGCTCCTGTAGGCTTTCCACGGCGCCGCTTCCGACGACTGGATCTATTGTTGCGGACTTCCTGCTGGTTGGTTTCGTACTTAACTGATCGTAGCGGATTTACTCCTCGTAATCGATTGATCCCACTACCAGCCCTGATCGCGCATATATAGGGCTTCTGGTACCGGTAATCCTCGGATTCTGCGCACCGACCTTTCGCCCTTTGCAAATCGCCCCACACTAGGGTACAAAGCGCGCGATCTACCGTTAACCCTTCGCACTTTCTTTCCAAGCCCTCTATTCCCTCTCTCTTTAATCTCTCTCGAACTGAATTCTCCATCTTTCTCTAACTGAACTCTCATGAACTCAATTCTACAAACTTCCTCTAACTGAATTTTCTTATTCGTGCGGAGTTTTTTAATTCCACATACTGTGTTATATTTTGAAGCAATAAAGGGAAACATGTTTTCCGAACAAATCAGGAATAACACTTTGTAATTCCAGATAAAAATATTGTAAATGTTTACTTTAATTTAAAAAGAAAAATACACATTGTTATCTACTATATAAAAATAAAATGAGTTTTCCTTCCTGAAGCTATAACTCCAAAACGCACGAATCGATTAACAAGACTTTGCATTCGCTGGAAGGGTCTCGGGCTACAAGCCAATATTTTTAGTGATAGCGTCGGTGCGTGAAACATTGTTTGGCAACTATTTATTGTTCTCTGCTCAGTTAATTTCATATGACAAAACGATATTGTGTTCACTGTGAAATTGTGAAAAAAGTAAAAAAAAATATGTCAATCGTTTCCAAACATTTCTATGGGAAACCATTAAATCAATGAACCTACCGATAATGATGTTGCTGCAATTATTATCCAACTAAATCGAGGGGCATTATCGTTCAGCGAAGAAGCAATATCATTCATCGTATAAGCGAGACACATCGTTTGTACGAGGCAATACAATATCCAACCATTTCTTGGCAAAGGCAAGACGGATACGACATCACGCAATGATGATTGTTCATTGATTTTCATCTTTTAATTACCAATCGAAATGTTATACAAAATAAAAACGGATTAGATATCGTCACCCGGAAATCGAGCACTATTTCCGGAAACTCCTGAATTTCCAAACATTTTTGTCTTCCACTTTGTTACACTTTATTTTCTTCTTATGTTATCCCTATCCCATCTGCCACACACGTTATCTCAATTTTTGTATTTCGGGCCCTCGGCTAGCACACCCACTTTTACTCCTTCCGCATCCTCTGGGTTGTGGCGGTGATGGTGTCCAATTCAAAGCTTTGTTGTATCTCTATGCTTTCTGCGAATCACGATGACCATCCCCTTTGCCGGTTTACCAGTGACTGTCCCATTCGACAAGTCGGGAAGCTTTTTGCATTCTTCTGTCCATGATCGTATCGGCTGCGTTTTGAGCTTTGGCTCAATCCATCGTTGCGCCTTTCGGGGCCTCTCTCTCCTGCATGTGCGTGTGTCGATTTCTTATGGCTACATCAGTTATGTCTATCCTTAATCTACTAATGTCTACTTATATCTATTTATATCTACAAAAATATGGGGTTTTTTCACACTCCATCCCTTCTTTGGGGATCGGGAAGGATGAACACTCGTTTCCCGTGTCGCGCGATCTGGACTCCTTAACGTGTATCACCCACCTCTTCCAAGAAAAGGGGGTGTCTTACTGGAGAGTAGCGGATTCGCTGCTGGACGCTTTCCAGGATAGCGGCTGGTATCCGGCGTCGTCCATCCCGGTGGGACAAGGACCGGTAATTCGGAGTAGTCCTCGAGTTCTATCTCCGGGACTGACTCCTTGGCGGTGCTGGCTTTTTACGCTGGCCATGGGGCGTGTCGTCGACGCGGGCCGTTGTTCAGGATTCCTGGGCGCTTGTCGGCTGCGTCAGGCGCCGAGCTCGCTGAATCACGCGGAACTCCAGCGCAATTCGACGATAGCGGGTAGCGGGCGTAGCTTTCGAATCCGAATCCTCGATGTCCCGATGCGGCTTTATCAGTGGGCGTGAAGGGGTCGAATGGGTTACTTCTTCATCCTCCAGCAGGGCTCATGTCGGGATAATTGGAGGTGAATGCACAGTTCTGGCGACGGTCGCTATTAGCGGAACAGCGAGGACAAGATTACTGCCAGTGGAGCTTTGCTGTGGATGCGGGTTGTGGCTGCGTTCTATGGTGCGTTATTGCCCGTCTGGGTCGCGGGAACGGTCGGTGGTGTTTCGATGGGGATCGGGACGAGTGGATTTCAGCTGTCGTGAATGTAAAACGTGAGTACGTGAGGGTCCCAGCCCTGGCGGTGCGTCGGCGTCGGCTTCCTGGGATGTGTAAGCGGACGATATTCGGGGACGGGAATTCTATGAATCGATACGGTCCTTCATATTTCGCGGCCAATTTAGCGGCATACCAGTACCAACGATCTTAGTGGTGGTTTCCACTCCCGTCGCTGCAGATTATAGTGTCTGCCCTGCTCCGCTGTGCCTCGATCCGCGTTTTCCCGGGCGACCTTGAAGATGTTATGGGGCTCCTCACTCCTCTCTGTAGGTGAGACCTGCCCAGTTCCTCAAGAAAAGCCGGGCTATATCCCGTGATATCCAACACTCTGCTGTTTACGGCCAGCTAGATCTCCAGAAGCAGGTGGTCTTAGGTGTTCTGCGGTGCGTCTCCGAGGTACTATGCTATCATTGTCTTTACAGTTGAATTCGCCCGTTCCGTGGGATTTTAACGTGGCGTGAAGGTTGCTGTGTACTGTAATTCAGCCACGTTAGCGAGTGGTGGTTGTAGCGCTTGCTTTAGCAGAAACGGCTCCATCTGTGTTTCATAGAGACGCAGGGGTGGCGCCCTAGCATTCGTGCGCAGAGAGGTTTTCCTGCAGTTTTCGGAATGAGTGAGAGCAACAGGGGCAAATGTCAGGCTTTCTCAAGATTAGTTTTTCACCTCATACTCCGGGATTTGGGTTACCGCCTGAATTGTGGCGTCAAAGTCGGTCTTTTTCCGTTTCGGCAGCCTAAGCAAGCAGAAGTTAAAGTTTCTTTACGAGTGTAATCCGCAAAAGTTTAGCGCGGGTGACTTGATCAGCCTGTTCATATTGCTGAGCCACCGGAAGGGAAAAAAGGAAAAGGAAATACATACTTAGGAAATTAATTACGGATTGGGCTACTAGCCGGCCTGCGGAGCCGCCGTGTATTCGCTAAGACCGAAGGAGGTCATCCCCTATGGTATTTGGAGCTGGACAAGCTGCTCAGAAGCCTACGTCGAGGAGGTGAAAAGTTCCCAGTTCCGGGCCCCGCCGGCAGCATTGCCGTTGGCGCGATAGGAGAAGTCCCGACCTACATCACCATTTTCGTCTTCTAGCTTATAAATAAAAGCTTTTGCTTGGGCATCGTTCGTCGTTTAAACGAGAGCCAAGGGCAGTATTTCGATCGCGCTGTAAGACGTTCGGTCCGTCGCGGAGCCGCGGCGGAGTTTTTCTTCAAGAGCCGTGAATTTGCACCGTAAAATGCCGTAGAACTAAAATAAAGTTCAAAGGGGGAAATCTAAAGAGTTAAGCCCTCCATCGGTTTTGTGACCCCGCCCAGGTGAAGCAGTTTTGAGAGAATTTGCGAGCCTTTACATTCGGAGCTAACCCCCAGAGAGAATGAAAATTTGTTAAAGACCTGCCAAGGGAAAACGATTGCTATGTAACACGTTAGGTTAAGAGTAATGTTTAATGTAAAAGAATTTGTTTGTTGATTGATGGCGAAGCGATTTAAAAATCGGGTAAGGAGGCAGAGTCGGCGTCCGTTTTTTTTTTGCAGTGCAGTCTGGTCGTGTAAATTAAATAATTTTTAGTTCATCAATATCCATATATTTTCCCGCAGCAAGCACTAGCATGTTCGGTGAAAGCGCTTTCTTCGTTGGATGTTCCTGTGAGCGGTGGGTGTCAAAATTTTTATATTTGAAAAAAAAACAGAAAAAAAACTCAAGACGATGTAAAAAAAAAAAAAAAACTAAATTACCCTTTTCCTGCAGTCAGAAAATCGTAATGACAAATCTTCTACTTGTGATTTTTTTATTGACAGTTTTATTCTTCTTGATTACTTGTTTCTTACCCCTTTGCATTATAAAGTCATAAAGTAAATTTAAAATTGAATTTCCGCCGCCTAATCAAAATTTCATTTAAAATTATGCTCATTTAACTAAATCGCATCATTATATACTCTTGCATGCTTAGATTTAAGATATGTATTCTCTTTGTTTACTCTTTTTAGCTGGTAATAAATTTTTGTAATGTGCTAAATTATCAATCTGTTGCCGCAGCTAGAATGATTCCCCGATAGGGTAGCTCGTATACATGGGGTCGTTCGGACGTGTGGGAGAGAACGGCCAATGGTTGGGTGGGCATGATAGAGCCTCGGAAACATCTAACGAGGTGAAGGTGAGACTCGGTTAGGGTATTAGGGGAATTTTAGACTTTCCTTTCGATTTTATATAGTGTTGCTCATTTCCAAATTCAGCTTGTCTAGCACGCGAAGTTAGATTTCAATTATCGTTAATAAATAGGCACTTCATGGGGTTAGGCATTTTTCATCCACTTCCACAGCCGACAAGCAGCCAGCCAGACCCGCGTGCGCTTGACCACCACGGTACCACCTCCACCTGAAGTTAATTTGAATGTGGCGACTCGTTACATTTATAAATAATTAATTCCAATAATAATGATAATAAGTCTTGGCGCCCAACTTCAAGGGCCACATAAACATTATGTGACTCATATACACCAATAAATTCGATTGGATTCAGTTTATTTAATCAGTTCCGGTTTGGCCAAAAGTCAAGCGGCGGAATATTTAATCCAATTCTGGTGCAGTCAGTAGGATTATCTGTTTCAAGTTGCTGCTGATATTTAGCAAACCAATATATTGTTTGTTAGTTTTTTTTAGTTGTCAAAGAATAGGAAGACGGAAGAACTAATTATCAGTAATTTGGTTAACCGACCACTTTGGGGAACTTAAGAAACGACACAAACCAACTCTTGTATACCCTACAGCATTGCGGTGGAGATCAAAAGCATAGGACGTACATGGGGATTCACTTTCAGAAGGAAACCCATGGCCCCGAGTGATCTCAAAAGCGGAAGGTGGCAGAAAAAAAAAACAAAGTTGGCATAAACTATTGTTATTCATCCGCTTAGGATTACTGTGCTTATCTTATATAAAAGGAAGCGCAGGCCACGTATGATAGCAAGTGTCATATGCCCGACGGCAAGCATAGAGAACATCGTCAGACGAGTGGAGAACAGCGTGGAGCTTTTCGCTGGACACAGCTGGCAATAGCTCGTGTTTGTTATGCAAGTGCAATTGCAGCTGCATTGCATTGCATTTACTTTTCGTTCTCTTTTGCTCTTGCCAAAACTATGTCTCAAACGGAAAGCGAGTTGTTTTTGAGGGAATCAGACTATGCGTGCAGGCATAATCATTTTATGAAATTTTGTAGAAGATTTTATTTGGTGCCGATATATATCTATCTTATTTGTTCAATTTAATTGTTGTTTATTTTAAATTTTATGTTTGTAAGTTTGTTTTTAAATTTAAAATTTACGATTTAAAACCTTTTGGTTACATTTTCTCAAATCGGCGAGCCGACATATACACGTCAGTCGCTGGGGTCAAATACAAAATTCTATTTTAGGCAGCAAGATTTCTCTTGGTGTACGTTACGACCAGCCGAGCTTTATTAGGTTTGAAACTTGTAGGAGTTCTGATTAGCAGTTCAGTAGAAAGAGTTGACGCGATACAAGGGAGCTTAACGATTGAACAGCTGATCGCAAGCAAGGTCGTTAACCCCAAACAGAAAGGGAAAGCTTAGGAGCTTTACACTCTCTGGCATTATTATCAGCTGACAATTCCCAAAGACATTGGTTTTATAAATCGGTCTCGGGCTTAGGCACATCTGAAAGTTCATAGAGATCTTGATTCTATAAGTTAATCTGAGTTAATCTCTTATCTTTTTTTTATATTTAGGTAATTCTAATTGCTATATTATTATTATTTTTATATTATTGTTTCATTTGTCGAGTTCCAAATTAGGAATTATTGTATCGTAAAATTATCGTATTATTTCAAAGAGTTAATTTGTTGTTTCCTTTATATTAAAAGGTTTATTCGTTTTAATCTCATTTAATTAATGATGAGCTCAGAAGAAAGCATGGATGCATCTCCTTCGCCCAAGTGCGTACTCTGTGAAAAGCCGGCTGCACAGCAGGCCAGAACTAATTGTGGACATGAGTTCCACAAAATATGCATAGAGAACTATGGTAAGACCCACAGCACTTGCCCGACTTGTAAATCAATTTGTTTCGAGAAGGTGCCTCCTGTAACAAGGGGTCAGCAGGGTAGGATGCAAAGCCCACCAGTGGGTCAAACAGCGTCAGAGGCATCGGGAATTACCATGCAAAATGTAAGCAAAATTGTTGATCAGCATGTGAAAAACATGGGTAATAGTTTGTTGACACAGCTTTCGGAAAAAATGGCGCAATTAATTGAAACTAATATTGGCGCACGTTTTCCCCAAGTATCTGAGCAGAATGTCCCGGAAGAACAAGTGCAGGAATTTCAGAGACCGCGTTCAGCAGTGGGTTCGGACTTAGGACAGAGGCCTGATAAAGTTGGCCATATTATTAATGGATGGAAGCTGAGATTTAATGGTCACGATGGGTTAAGCGTTGATAACTTCATATATAGAGAAGAGGCGTTGACTCACCAAACTCTAGAGGTAAATTTTTCGGTGTTGTGCAGCAATGCTAGTATATTGTTCGACGGCAAGGCACGGGAGTTCTATTGGATGTATTACAAATCTTCGAGGAGTTTGGGGTGTATCTCTTTGTGTGAAGCTTTGCGCAAGCAGTTTAGAGATACTCGAACCGATGTAGACTTTAGAGAAGCGATCCGAAATCGAAAACAACAGGAAAGAGAAAATTTCGATAGCTTTTATGATGCGGTTGTTCCGATAGCTGATTGTCTAGAGGTACCTATGCCGGAGAAGGACTTGGTAGAGACGCTTCGCAGGAATCTCAGGCCAGAGATTAGGCATGAACTACTGAACGTAAGCGTAGACTCCATAGCAAAACTTCGGGATATTTGTCGACGCAGAGAGAGTTTTCTCGAGGATGTGAGGCGAAGTTATGGTTACCAGAAACCCACACCATTCCGTCGGCAGGTATCAGAGTTGGTGCAGGAAAGCCTTGGAGAGGACGCAACAGAGTTTTCCGATGGCGAATTAACAGTCGAGGTCGAAGCCCTAGCATTGGTTTGTTGGAATTGCAGGAGAGAAGGCCACCGTTATGTCGATTGTGGCGAAAAGAAGAAAATCTTTTGTTATGGTTGTGGTCTTCCGAATATTTATAAGCCCTCATGCTCTAAATGTCAAAAAAACGGGATGACGAGCACACGGCCAACACAGATTCATCGACACTAGCTAAGACAAATGAGCGCGAAGCAGTTGTTAAACCCATTCGGTTCTGGCCACAGCTTGTACAGGAAAGGCAGACTAGTATGGATCCAGGCCAAAGAAAGCGCTGTTCCAGAAATGTAAACAGAATTAGAACATTTCGGCAAGCAACCAAAACAATAGAAGCCATAAGACATAAGAGCTACGATAAGCGGCCGTACGCGGAAGTTCGCTTGTTGGGTCAATGGGTGTTAGGTCTCTTAGACACGGGAGCCGCGATAAGTGCCATAGGAGGAAAATTGGCCGAACAGGTTATTAGAAACCGGATAAGGTTTAAAAAGGTTCTGGGATCTGCTAGTACTGCAGATGGTAGGAAGCAGGACGTGGTTGGCCGTTTAAAGACAATAGTCCAGTATGATGACGTTGTCAAGGAGTTGGATCTACACATAATCCCATCTCTTAGTCAGGAGCTGTATTTAGGTATCGACTTTTGGAAGGCTTTCGACCTCCTGCCACCCGATATGAATACAGCTGAACTAGCAGACAATTCTCATGCCTTGTCTGACCAGCAGAGCAATGAGTTGAGGGCAGTGATCAACAAATTTCCGTCCTTCGCAATCTCTGGGTTGGGAAACATGAGCCTCATATCGCACTCGATCGACATTGGCGATGCAAGGCCGGTTAAGCAGCGGCATTTCCCTGTATCTCCAGCGGTGGAAAAACTCTTATACGCTGAGGTGGATAGAATGCTCAAGCTTGGGGTCATCGAAGAGTCAGATAGTGCATGGTTATCGCCGGTGGTACTAGTTCAGAAACCAGGAAAGGTACGGTTATGTCTGGATAGCAGGAAAGTGAACATGGTTACCACAAAAGATGCTTATCCTCTCCCACAGATAGATGGCATTCTAAGTAGATTACCTAAGGCAAATTTTATATCCAGTCTGGATCTGAAGGATGCCTATTGGCAGATACCTTTGGATCCCGCTTCGCGTGATAAAACTGCATTCACGATACCGGGGAAATCCCTCTATCAGTACAAGGTTAAGCAAGTTCTGCATAAAGAGCGTGAAGTACCTTGGGCATATTGTAGGTGAAGGTGTTGTACGTACTGACCCAGAGAAAATAGCTGCTATGACGGAATTCCCATTGCCCAAGTCGTTAAAAGCTCTTAGAAGGTTTTTGGGAATGGTGGGATGGTATCGAAAGTTTGTAAACAATTTCGCTGCGGTTTCAGCGCCTCTTACTGACCTATTGAAGCCGAAAAGGAAGTTTTCGATGACACCAGAAGGACAGCAGGCTTTCGAAAAATTGAAAGAGATGTTGAGTTCAGCTCCAGTATTGCGCAGCCCGGATTTCAGCCAACCTTTTTACATCCATTGCGATGCGAGCAAGACAGGTGTGGGCGGTGTTCAAGTACAGAAATCCGAGAATGGAGACGAATTCGCCATAGCCTTTGTGTCTAAAAAGCTGAATAAGGCGCAGAAAAATTATTCGGTGACTGAGCAGGAGTGTCTAGCTGCCATTATATGCGTTAAACATTTCCGAGCATACGTAGAGGGCCATGTGTTCACCATAGTTACTGACCACGCATCTTTGAAGTGGCTTATGTCACAGACAGATCTGCACTCTCGGTTAGCACGATGGGCGTTAAAGTTGCAGGCTTTTAACTTCAAAATTGAACACCGAAGCGGTAAGCTCAATGTCGTCCCGGACGCTTTGTCGAGGGTAAATGAGGAAGAGGTAGCAGCATTAAACGCTAGTCACGGATTACTGGTGGACTTGGATTCGCCGCATTTTAAGGATGCAGATTACTTAGAGCTGATTTTGAGAGTAAAGGCCAACGCTGACAAGCTTCCGGATCTAAAAGTATCAGACGGTCTCGTGTATCGGAGAGGGGAACACACTTCAGGAGATGCTATTCACGATACCTTCTGTTGGAAATTTTGGGTACCTCAAGGTTTGGTTCCAGAGGCTTTGAAGAAGGCTCATAATGACCCCTTGGCATCTCATGGGGGTGTTCACAAAACGCTAGAAAGATTGAGGCGATATTATTATTGGCCAGGGCTGGTAAGGGACGTCAAACAGTACATTAAAGGGTGCATCACTTGCAAAACAACAAAGGCACCGAATAAGACATTACGTCCACCTATGGGTGCGCAGCCAGAATCTATTAGACCTTTCCCTATCCTCGCTCGAGGAGTGGCAATATCGGAATTTTTATAGTTTTGGATCATTATAGCAAGTTCGTGTTCCTAAAAGCCGTGAAGAAGTTGACAGCCGATGTGGTGGTAAAGTATTTGCAGCAAGACCTTTTCCATACTTTTGGGGTTCCTGAGACCATTGTGTCCGACAACGGGTCGCAATTCAAGTCTGAAGCGTTTCAGAAGCTGCTTAGAGAGTACCGAATTTCTCACACTCTTACGGCGGTATACTCACCGCAAGCTAATGCTTCAGAACGGGTTAATCAGTCTGTCATTGCAGCCATTTTTTATTTTTGTAGCGCTTGCTTTAGCAGAAGCGGCTCCATCTGTGTTTCATAGAGACGCAGGGGTGGCGCCATCTAGCATTCGTGCGCAGAGAGGTTTTCCTGCAGTTTTCGGAATGAGTGAGAGCAACAGGGGCAAATGTCAGGCTTTCTCAAGATTAGTTTTTCACCTCATACTCCGGGATTTGGGTTACCGCCTGAATTGTGGCGTCAAAGTCGGTCTTTTTCCGTTTCGGCAGCCTAAGCAAGCAGAAGTTAAAGTTTCTTTACGAGTGTAATCCGCAAAAGTTTAGCGCGGGTGACTTGATCAGCCTGTTCATATTGCTGAGCCACCGGAAGGGAAAAAAGGAAAAGGAAATACATACTTAGGAAATTAATTACGGATTGGGCTACTAGCCGGCCTGCGGAGCCGCCGTGTATTCGCTAAGACCGAAGGAGGTCATCCCCTATGGTATTTGGAGCTGGACAAGCTGCTCAGAAGCCTACGTCGAGGAGGTGAAAAGTTCCCAGTTCCGGGCCCCGCCGACAGCATTGCCGTTGGCGCGATAGGAGAAGTCCCGACCTACATCACCATTTTCGTCTTCTAGCTTATAAATAAAAGCTTTTGCTTGGGCATCGTTCGTCGTTTAAACGAGAGCCAAGGGCAGTATTTCGATCGCGCTGTAAGACGTTCGGTCCGTCGCGGAGCCGCGGCGGAGTTTTTCTTCAAGAGCCGTGAATTTGCACCGTAAAATGCCGTAGAACTAAAATAAAGTTCAAAGGGGGAAATCTAAAGAGTTAAGCCCTCCATCGGTTTTGTGACCCCGCCCAGGTGAAGCAGTTTTGAGAGAATTTGCGAGCCTTTACATTCGGAGCTAACCCCCAGAGAGAATGAAAATTTGTTAAAGACCTGCCAAGGGAAAACGATTGCTATGAAACACGTTAGGTTAAGAGTAATGTTTAATGTAAAAGAATTTGTTTGTAGATGGAGAAGCGATTTAAAAATCGGGCAAGGAGGCAGAGTCGGCGTCCGTTTTTTTTTTGCAGTGCAGTCTGGTCGTGTAAATTAAATCATTTTTAGTTCATCAATATCCATATATTTTCCCGCAGCAAGCACTAGCATGTTCGGTGAAAGCGCTTTCTTCGTTGGATGTTCCTGTGAGCGGTGAGTGTCAAAATTTTTATATTTGAAAAAAAAAAACAGAAAACAAACTCAAGACGATGTAAAAAAAAAAAAAAAAACTAAATTACCCTTTTCCTGCAGTCAGAAAATCGTAATGACAAATCTTCTACTTGTGATTTTTTTATTGACAGTTTTATTCTTCTTGATTACTTGTTTCTTACCCCTTTGCATTATAAAGTCATAAAGTAAATTTAAAATTGAATTTCCGCCGCCTAATCAAAATTTCATTTAAAATTATGCTCATTTAACTAAATCGCATCATTATATACTCTTGCATGCTTAGATTTAAGATATGTATTCTCTTTGTTTATTCTTTTTAGCTGGTAATAAATTTTTGTAATGTGCTAAATTATCAATCTGTTGCCGCAGCTAGAATGATTCCCCGATAGGGTAGCTCGTATACATGGGGTCGTTCGGACGTGTGGGAGAGAACGGCCAATGGTTGGGTGGGCATGATAGAGCCTCGGAAACATCTAACGAGGTGAAGGTGAGACTCGGTTAGGGTATTAGGGGAATTTTAGACTTTCCTTTCGATTTTATATAGTGTTGCTCATTTCCAAATTCAGCTTGTCTAGCACGCGAAGTTAGATTTCAATTATCGTTAATAAATAGGCACTTCATGGGGTTAGGCATTTTTCATCCACTTCCACAGCCGACAAGCAGCCAGCCAGACCCGCGTGCGCTTGACCACCACGGTACCACCTCCGCCTGAAGTTAATTTGAATGTGGCGACTTGTTACATGGTCGGTGAATACCTTATGCCGGTATCCCTCGATGTAGCAGCGCATCTTGCGGACGACCCACACGATCGCCAGGCCCTCCTTCTCCGTCACGGAATGGTTGCGCTCCGACGTGTTTGAAGCACAAACTTCGCTTCAAAGTCTGGACATATTAAGATCGGAGCCTCGGGCAGCAGGATCTTCAATCCTTGAAAGGCCTGCTCCTGCTTCTTTGTCCACTCAGATTCTTTTTGAGTAGAGATGTCACCGGCTCGACCACGTCTGCAAAGTTGGGAACACAGCAATGGTAGCAGACAGCAATCCCAAGGCATCGGCGAAGCTCCGTTAGCTTCGTCTGTGTCAGTTCCCGAATGGCTTCGACCTTATTGGGGTCTGTTTGTATCGCAGCTTCGCTGATAACGTGGCCATGGTACCTCAAGCGTCACCGGAAAAACTGACACTTGTCTCGAGGCCGAAGACATAATCTTCCAGTAAAATAATCCCCGGCCTGTAACTATGAACGCGGTGTACTCACGGCTGGTGGGCGCTACTGAAATTTTCCAGTACCTGTTCTTAAGGTCTAGCTTGGAAATATATCGAGCGTCGCGCAGCTGCTCCAATATGTGGTTGACTCTCGCCAGTGGGTAGGCATCCGAGTTCTCGTTCAGTTGCCGGTAATCCACATACATATATTTTTCTTCGTGACTATGACTATCGGCGACTTGTGAGGGGGCTTTTCGATTGCTCGATACGCCCGTCTCAAAGTAGCTCGTTTAGCTGACCGCTCTCAAGGCCGAATTACTCGAACTCCCCCCTATCCATGGTTCTGGCTATTTCTCCGTGTGGTCATCGGAGCTTTGCTCATTACCCGTTTCGAGCTCGGCGCTGGCGCTGGCGCTTCCGCACAGTGGAGCGCTCGTGGTCGCCGATGTTTCCGGATAACTTAACTTGGTTTGTCGATGTTTTCTGTCGGTACTTGTTGATCTGCTGCTCTGCTTGCGTGCGTGTTATGTCTGGGTTAGTTTCGCGGGGCGTCCGGATTCCAGATTAAAGCGTAGCTCCACTGCTGCATAAGAAATCCATGCCGAGAAGGAGGTCATCCAGAACGTCCGGCATGATGAGGATGGAAATGATGACCCTTGCTTCTCCTAATTGGACTGCTGCCCTCAGGGCCATCAGCTAATTTCACCTGAGGGCGTTCGTCGCAAAGATTCCTTCCGTTGTCCAATGTGTCCCCGTATTCAATATACCGGCAAGGGAGTACCCTTCGACCGTGATGTGGGCGCGAATACTGCACTGATCCTGTACAAATAGGTTGGTTAATGTCTCTGTGGGACCTGGTAACTTCTGGATACTCGAGGCCATGCCCATGTCCCGACTTTTGTTTCCGACAGCAGTCGATGGTCCGCAAATCGATGACTCTAGGATTCCGGCATTTCGCCTGCCCGCAGATTTTTCCCTGATCCTGGTTCTATGCCACGTTCTATCTGATGGCGACGTTAGGCACATTCCGCGGGCGCGGCATCTGCGGCTCGGCTACATAGTTCGGATTCCCCAGGCTAGATTGGCTTTTCGGCTACGGACGACTTCGAAGTTGATCACCAGGTGGGTGAGTTCGGTCAACGTCCGAAAGTCTTGGCGGCGCGTGAACATCTGGTACTCAGCTTGTTCTGGTGAAGGCGAGAAACGGTTCGTTCGCCCCTTGGAAATGCGAACGGATTTTGTCGTCGAGCCGTTGATAATACGTGGGCGGTAAAAAGAAATCCAGAAATTCCCGACGGACCACCATCCAGGGTCCTCCTTGGCGTTTAATGGTGCGAAACCAACTCTCGGCTCGAAATAAATATTTTCGGTCGATTTGGTAGTTATCCGCTCATTTCTCCATGCTGAAGTGAATCGACGCGTATCCTGATGAGGTTTCCCGGAGGCGGATCAAGATGCGCGTTCTCAGAGCGAGGGTTGAAGGCTGAAGGTCCTTAAAGCGTTGCGTCCTTGAAGGATCCTGGAAGCGATGAGGCTAATCTCCTTAAGTGTGTCCTTGTAGCGATGCAGCAGATGTATCCCCGCAATGATCCGTATGGTGTGTAGCGATGCAGCAGATTTATGTTCACTCTTGTAGCGATGGGAATCGAATGATCTCGATTGGTGGGGACGACGGTTTATATACTTGAAGTCGGATGGCTTCGGGACAAGGAAACAGGGTTTCTATTTATTTAGTACTCGACGCCGGGTGCATCGTCGACTTTGTGTTATGTTCTTTTATTTATTTTATTTGATTCGCGTACTTTTGTCGTTGGGTCTAGCGCAACTTCGTGTCGGGTTGTTCGTAATTTCGTGTCGGTTCGGCTTCTTCCGACTCTGAAAGTTTTACTGGTGGTGCTTAAAGCCACGATGGATTGAACTATCCTTAACATATCCTGTCTAGTCCCTGTTGGGGCGCCATTCTGTAAAATAGTTCTAGAGCTGGGGTGAAACTCGATCACGCTAGGGTCTCCTCACAGAAAAGTTTTCTATTTCAAGAAGAAGAACGCTTCCGGTCGTTCTAAAGGAGGGAACAGGATATGGCCAAGATCGACCACGTCAACCGTGAGTCGATCTCCAGCCGAAAGATAGAGGACCTGAAAATCAGATACCGTCACCCAGAAATCGGACTTCCGGCCTCGGCAGGAATATCCGAATATGGGAAAGGAGACCTTCTTACCCGGGCTGCGTTCTCTGATCTCGGCGAGGGAAACTTCCGGAGAAGGGAGGCTAGCCCCGTCACCCGTGAGCCAGTTCCTCGATCCGGAGGTGTGGAACACACTTTCCGGGCGGTCGGAAGGGGAAGGGGCCCCGTCATCCGCGAGCCCTCTTCCCCTTTTCGTCCCGTAATACCCTCAACAGTCTATATGATAGAATATTCGTTTCGACTATGAATCTAAGAAATAAATGCTTTTAAGGTGCTGACGACTTTAGGTCTATTTTAAGAAAGTCCCGTTAGTTTTCCAGAAATAATCTGGTATAATACTAAGAATCTTGGACATTTTAGGGTAATTTGCTAACTCTTTGCACATTTTTGTTTCTGTCGGTTTTCATACCCTTTCGTTAGGTGGCACTACAACCCGATTCGGGTTTTGGTCGACCTCAGCGTCTCCCTCCACGCGCCTCTGCCCTTCGCGACCCTTCTCCGATCGGAAATACCCAGTGCAGTCAGGTTCTTCTCCATTTGGTCCTTCCATCGGAGCTTTGGTCGCTTCAAACACCTTCTGAGCTGGAGATTCTTCATCCAAACGCACAACGTGGCCGAGCCAGCGCAGACGTTGTATCATGCTGCGCCGGACCATGTCCAGGTCGTCGTACAACTCGTACAGATCGTGGTTCATCCGAATACGAAAGTCGTCCCCAATCTAAACGGGACCAAAGATCTTGCGAAGAATTTTTCTCTCGAACACTGCAAGCACTGCTGCATCCGTCTGTAATATTACCCATGCTTCTGCGCCATATAGTAGCACGGGTAGGATGAGTTACTTGTAGGGTGTTAATTTTGTTCGGCGAGAAGGTCTCTATTGCACATTTGCTCACTCAGACCAAAGTAGCACCTATTGGCAAGTGTAATTCTTCGCTTGATCTCCAGCCTGACGTCATTCACGGTGTTAATGGCAGTGCCAAGGTACGTGAACTCCTTGACCACTTCGGAGGTATAGCTGTCCGCTATCACATGGGAGTCTATGCGCCGCGCCTCCCTACTTGTCGACAGCATATACTTCGTCTTGCCCTCGTTTGCCGCCAAACCCTTTTTTGCTGACTCTTTTTCGATAGCCGAAAATGCAGCAGTGACATCACGCTTGCTGCGGCCAATGATGTCAATATCATCGGCATACGCAAGGAGCTGGACACTTTTATAAAAAATAGTGCCAGATCGATGTACACCGGCTTTCCGCAGAACCCCTTCCATCACGAAATTGAAGAGGTCGCACGACAGGGGGTCGCCTTGTCTAAAACCTCGAACGGTATTAAAAGGTTTGGAGAGGTTCGTTCCTACTTTGACATAGCTGATGGTGCTGCTCAATGACATTCTGCAAAGACGTATTAGGTTTGCAGGAATACCGAACTCAGACATGGTGGCATATAGGCGTTTCCTCGCCGAGCTATCGAATGCAGCTTTATAATCGACTAAGAGATGGTGTGTGTCAATATTATTCTCGTGGGTTTTTTCCAGGATTTAGCGTAATGTGAAGATCAGGTCTATGGTGGACTTACCAGGTCTGAAGCCGCACTGATAAGGTCCGATCAGTGTGCTGGTATACGGCTTCAGTCGTTCACATATTACGCTCGATAGGACCTTGGTGTGATATCGGGCTGCTTCCTCCATAACCTCAGCGTGCAAATTAAGTTTTTATTTTTATTTATTAATCACGTAATCTGTACTACAATTTTTTAATAGTTCGAACTTAGTTAATTCACTGCTCGTTTACTTTTCTTCGATTTGCACTACTGCTCGATTCGGATCTCAAAAACGGACTACCTGATCTCTAGTTCAATAATCAATAATCAAACCTCGGCTTAAGAGAGTCGGAAAATAGGATGATGCAATTTGCCAATTAAATTTGAAGTCCAATCTTGGCCGGAAATTGGTCTTTACATTAGCGGAGTTTTAGGGACCGCTTTGGGGATCTTTTTGTTTACGTTAACGGACTCGGGGCTCGCTTTGGGGATCTTTTGTTTACGTTAGCGGAACGGATGTTCACAGCATCCGTTTGATTTGGGCTGCGTGAAATTGATCTGGGTGGGAATGATTCGGAGGTTGAAAGAAAAAGCTGACCACGGATTTATCTCGGGTCTGTCAGAGTTATTTAGAAATTGGCTCTCGGCTCAAAGTTGTTTATAAATTGGGTAAGAGCACCTTAATAATGTGTCATATAACTTGCACTGCGTATCCGTAACCAGATGTTCATTTTCATCCTGAAGTCTGACCTTGTGTCAGACGGTTGACTTGTTGGTAGAATTTTCGAACATCATTCATGTCCTGTAACACCTCAAGTTCCTCGCACTCTCGCTTTTCTTGCTCCCGTTTTTTCCGTCTGATAAGTCACCTCTCTTCCTTCCTTTTCTCCCTGTAACGTTCACACGTAGCTCGCGTTGCGCCAGACTGCAGCGTTTTTCTGTGGGTGGCGTTTTTTGCTGCAGCTGAGACGCGACACTCCTCGTCATACCATTGGTTCCGTGTGGGTGGACGTTTGAACCCAATGGTTGTTTCAGCAGCAGCTCGCATGGAGTCGGATATGTGCGCCCAGAGTCCGCCGGCATCAACAGGGGGAGGGATAGGTTGGTGGAGCAGTTCAGAGAGGTGAGTGGAGTATGCTATTGCTGTCCGTTGTGATCGCCGCCTAGTGACGCCCCATCACGCTTTCGTTGCGTGATGGGGCGTATGTTTTTCGCTCCGCATAGCCGTATGCGTATCTTGGTTGCGACAAGATAGTGGTCAGAGTCAATGTTGACTCCACGAAACGTACGCACGTCTATCACGCTTGAGGCATGCCTTCCGTCTATCTGGTTGCGCGTCTTTTGATCAGAGGATAGCCATGTGGCCTTGTGGATGTCGAGGTGCCGAAATCTGGTGCTACCCACTACCATGTTTCGCGCCGCGGCGAAGTCAATCAGCCTGAGACCGTTGTTCGAGGTGGTCTCATGGAGGCTGAATCGACGGTGGGGTCAAAGATGCGTTCGCGACCGACCTTTCCGTTGAAGTCCCCAAGGATAAGCTTCACGTCGTGGTCTGGGCAGCGGTCGTATGTGTCCTCGAGTCTCGCGTAGAAGGCATCCTTAACAGCATCGTCCTTCTCCTCCGTCGGGGCGTGCGCGCAAATTATGCTAAGATTGAAAAACCTAGCTTTGACGCGGTTTGTAGCCAGCCATTCACTCACTGGGGTGAAATTGGAGACGTGGTGGCGAAGTCTCCGGCTTACTACAAATCCGCATCCATTCCAGATGCATATCCTTAAATCGTAGTCCTTTTTGGTTTTGCGGTGGTCGACATCATAAGGGGGATCTTATCCAAGGCTTTTGCTTTGGTCTTCACTGGGCTACGAGGCGGGTTCCAAACTCTGCGCTCAACCGCTTAACGTCCGGGTGACTTGCTGCACACATTAGCTCACTATCTAGCGGATGCTAAGATAGCTACCCAGGCGGTGCCACGAGGAGGCTGTGTGTCAACTTGCAATTCTTCGAAAACAGAGATCGCACTGCCGGCCACCAAGTTGACCGCGATCAGAAAACTTTACTCTGTACGAATGAAAGCCATCCCATCCCCATCGTATAATATTGGGAATAAAAATTTTTATATTTTTAAGAATTTCGAATTCAATTTAATAAAATTATTGATTATTTTTTATAACTGCAAGGGTATACAAACTTCGGCTTGCCGAAGTAAACTTCCTTACTTGTTTTTTTTAATATCACTGAAGCTAGCATGTAACATGGCGTTTGTTCGTGAACGGTTGCAGTCTCTAATAACTTATCATCTTTAGGCGCATAATGCCATCACTATTCTATATATTCAATCTGTCTAAAAGAAAACCGCCATGAATATATACATATATTTTTTTCCGCCTCTGGCAATGCTGCTATGGGTCCCTTGGTGAAATTCAACTTAGTATCAAATAGGCTTCGAAACTAGCAAGAATAAAAATTAATAGAGTCCACACAACAAAATTTTATATATTTCTAATCATATTGCTGGTCCTTTGAGCCGGATTCATGGACAGTTTCAAGGCCAATATGTTGGCATGGGCTGAGCAAGCGGAAAGTGCAACACACACAGAGAAGGAGAAATCACTGTGATACAATTGCTTGCGACCTGGTCATAGGGTCAACTGGTGCAAGTCAACATTCAAATGCAGACAATGCAAAGGTAATCATCGTACCCTTCTTCATCTCCAACCAAATCCACAGGTTATTGGGAATCTTGACCAAATATCCGAGCAGGACGAGCAAAACATAAGCGCGTCTAACAGCAACACAGCGACACTCAGTCATCTTGCCCAAGGTCACACAAAAGGTTGTCTGTGCGCAAGGCACTGCAAAATCAACACATTTAACTGAATTAAAACGGAGCATATTACCAACTGCAATGGTTTATGTCAAAAACGCAAAAGGTGACTTCGTAACATGCCGTCTTCTATTGGACACAGGATCAGAGCTGTCCTACGTATCCGAGCGTTGCATCCAAGCTCTCGGACTGACACGATCGGCATCACGCATCTTTGTTACGGGAATCTCTTCCGTAAAAGCAGACATAACAAGGGGATGCACCACGCTGCATATCAAGTCTTGCATATCCAATAATCGATTGGTTGTCTATGCTCACGTGTTAGGCAGAATCACCTCTTCTCTGAAACTGCAAAACATCGAAGCATCAACACTCGAGGTGTTTAAGGATCTGCAGTTGGCGGATACACAATTCAACACAAACACACCAGTTGATATACTATTGGGAAGCGAGCACGTATGGTCAGTGTTCACAGGGCGAAAGATGTACGACAACAAGGGTAATCTTATCGCCATTTCTTCGGTATTCGGATGGGTTATCACCTCACTCATCACATCGAACGCAAGCAACGTTGTTGCACTAACTACAACAATGGAGATTGACTACACTCTTCAAAAGTTTTGGGAACTGGAGAATGCTCAAATCAGCACAAAAGCAGAACCGGAAGATGAAACGGTCGAGAAACACTTTCTCGCCACCCACAGTCGCGATGAAAATGGGAAGTATGTCGTAGAACTTCCATTCAACGCGGAAAATCCTGAATTCGGAGACACTCTGCATGGAGCTCTTAAGCGCTTTAAATCGGTAGAGCGACGTCTACAACTAAATGAGCAGCTGCGGACACAGTACGTATACTTCATGAGGGAGTATATCAACCTGGGGCACATGCGTGAGGACATTTCTGCTGGAAATCAATTCTATCTTCCCCACCACCCGGTGCTAGGCCGAAAGCTGAGAGTGGTTTTTGATGGATCCTTTCGCGACGCTAATGGTAAGGCGTTAAATGACACTCTTTTCACAGGGCCCAGTATACAGCGTGATCTCTTTGCTGTGTGCCTACGCTTTCGTATGTAGAAGTATGCATTCTCAGCGGACATCGTTAAAATTTTCCGCCAAATATGGGTCAACAAAATGCACAGAAATTACCAGAAAATCGTTTGGAGAGAAGATCCATCCGATCCGATCAAGCATTTCCAACTGTGCACTGTAACTTACGGAACATCATGTGCCCCATTCCTGGAACAACTCGCTGGAATAACTCGATGTGGATCATCGGGATGAATATCGATGATGTTTTTACTGGGTCAAACAGTGAGGATGAACTACTTCGAAACCAAAACGAATTGATTCAGCTGATGTCGTGCGCAAATTTTGAACTCGGGAAATGGGTATCCAATAGCCCTTTCATACACACGGATGATACCTAGTGGCAAATCCTAAGGCAAGTCTTGTCCGACGCCTCGAGGATATTTGATCCTCTCGGACTCTTGGCACCCATTGTCATCTAGTTTAAGATTGTTTTCCAAAAACTTTGGCTCTTGAACTTGGATTGGGATGACCCACTCCCAACTAAACTAGCGGACTTCTGGCTGGAAAATCTAGACACTCTACAAAAGTTCGAACTACAACGCTTCGTTGCTAACGACGCAGACAACATCGAGCTCCACGGATTTTCGGATGCTTCAACCAAGGCGTATGCTGCTGTGGTGTACAGCAGAGTAACTAACGACGATGGCTCCATCTCGGTGTCCCTGGTGGTTGCGAAAACAAAGGTGGCTCCACTGAAACAGCTATCATTGTCACGCCTCGAACTCGAGCAACACTTTTCTCAGCCAGCTTATTTGTTCGATTTCTTCTGGACTACGCCACAAGAACATAACAGTTCAGACTCATCAATTGTGCTATCCTGGTTATCGTACGCACCAGCCCAAATAAAAACATTTGTTGGAAACAGAACCTCGGAAATCGTTGACACTGTTCCCAGAAAGTCCTGGCGTCACGTAGACACGCGCATGGCTGCTTTGAATAGGACTATCAGATACTCCTTGCCATGAAACCTCTCAAGAACCGATCGCTGCTGGTAAAGCTAGCGCCAATGATCGACGAAAACGATTTGCTGAGGGTAGGCGGACGACTGCAACAATCGCAACTGACAAGAGAGGCAAAACACCCAGTTTTGCTACCAAAAAAGCATCAAATCTCGAAGCTGTTCCTGGAACACGAGCACCGAGTAAGCCTTCACCCTGGCGATTCCTCCCTTCTTGTAATCGTTCGGCAAAAATTCTGGATAATTGAAGCACGTAATCTCATTCGCAAAATAACACACGACTGTTTGTCCTACTTTCGTCAACGCTACCACACATCCCAACAGCAGATGGCTGATTTACCCAGCATTTGTGTCACTCAAGCGCGGCCCAATTCTTCTAAAAGATGCCAAAGTTCGGAAGCCACGTATAATCAAGGGCTACATTTGCATGTTTGTTTGTATGGTCACCTCCGTCATACACCGGCCTTGCGTCGCTTGAAATCTCTGCGTGGCAAATGTAATAAAATCTACAGCGACAACGGAACCAACTTCATTGGAGAGTCATCCGTCCACTTCTTAATTGGGCGGCCGTTAACCACCCTTCCAGATTCCGACTTAAGCCACATACCCGTGGGCCGATTGGGTTATTGGCAGAGCATCCAGGCTATGCTCCAAGGATTCTGGAAGAAATGGCATCAGGAGAATCTGACTACTCTGCAACAACGTCCGAAAGGAACCGCTTCTACACCCATGACGTCGGTTTCGTTAAGTCCAATACGCCATGGCTAGCCAAAGCTGCTGGAATTAGCAAAAATCCCTTAAAATGAAACATTGTCTTACAAACATTGATTATTTTGTATAACTGCAGGGGTATACAATCTTCGGCTTGCCGAAGTTAACTTGTTTTCTTGTTTTAATAAATGGTAATGTGGGCGGCAGACAGAGTTAAGGGTTCTGGCCATTTGTGTGCATTAGAAAGGGCGTGGCAAGCCAAGTCCTGCTCCTCCAGCTTTTATAGATTTCGAGATCTCAGCATTCATACCAACAGACCGACATGGCTAGATCGACTATGCTAGTGATCCTTATCAAGAATATATATATTTTTTGGGTTCAAAAACGCTTCCATTTACATGTTACATACTGACGAATCTGGTATACCCGTCACCCATAAAGTGACAAGAAAGAACGCTAAAGTCGAGTGACTCTACTTTGCTAATTATTATTTAGAATTGGACTGCAATCTCCAACCAAAAAGGGAGCTTTTAGTGGACAAATGCATTGCGCCGCCTGCAAAGAATGCAACCATGTGGACGGGGTTGGAATCGGATCGGATGGTACGGTTTTGTTTAACGAGGTTTGGTTGGAAGACAATCAAACTTCCGTGGAATTTACGCGAATAAAAACCTAAAATGACCGATTTTCAATTTTTTGTCTATTTTTTGTTTGAAAAAAATAGTGCGTAAAGTTGCTTAAACAATAAGATTTAATAACATAACAGAAACAACAAGGAAGAACGCTATAGTCGAGTGCCTAGATTATCAGATACCCGTTACTCAGCTTAAGATGGCAAATGGGAAATGGAGATAAATAACCAGCAAAAAAATATTTTAGGGCGCCACGTACCGGCTATTTCAGTAGATGCTATGTGGGCGGCAGACAGTTTTAAACGGTAAGGCCGTTTGTGGGCGTAAGAGTGAGCGTGGCACATTGTTTTTTTTTTTGGGTCATTCGATAGGTACTGATGGGACAAACACAGTTCAGTTAAAATTTTGATCCTATCATAATAACTGTCGGCGCTACAGATTTCCGCGGATTGTGGGCGTTAGAGTGGGTGTGGCACACCGCTAAAACAAACTTGCGCTGCGCAGGAAGCGAGGTAAACCTAGCCAAAATGGTTGATGCAGGAGTTCGAAAAGTTCCAGCGCTGCCAAGAATGCTCAAGACCACGTAGTTTTCAAACTCAATTATCATTTTGGGAGTTATGTAGTCGCAGACCGGTGCTTTTGCCAGATTGAGTTGATTTTTGATAATGTTAACAATTGGGCGAAACTCAATTGTCTCGTGCTGAAACTGAGGCTTATAAGGTAAAGTCGGCAAGTAAAAGCACTAGAGCCATGATTTGATTGGAATACTCGTACATATTTAAAGTGGTTAACAACGTGTTGGCTCTGTCTGCATCGCTGCGCGTCCAGCCGCCAATAGGATTTCTAATAGGCATCACGGTTTCTTTCGGTGAGCGCATTGATAGTTGGCAATTGCTGTATGTAGTGGCGGTGGACATATGCTTCTACTTGCTGTAGAGCTTTAGTAAGTTGGCGTGAGTCATGTCTTAAACTTTGCTTAGAGATAAGGACTTAGCTTAATTAACCCAATTGGATTTCTGTGAGGACAATTTTAATGATTGTTCCAATGTTCCTGGATGTCGGAGTAGAATAAACAGGACAGGCGAGTGATCAGATAAAAGATGTTTTTGGTAATCGCAAAGTCTATTAATCGGGTAATTTCTTTGAGTCTGCCGGTCAGTATGTTGGTGTGCCAGAAAAAATATAATAGAGCTTTATCTTGGTTTTAATAATTGTTTTTTAGAGCTGATTTCCTTTTGGAGTCATGAGACCACATACCCATTCCTTGGCATGGAAGTCTCCTGCTGCTATGCAGTGGTCTCCTAGTGAATTGAAAAACTTCATAAACTCAACTTCACTTATAGTAAAACGAGGTGGCCAGAATATCCTCGTAATTAAAAATTGTTTTTATTTGTAAGGTGAGTTTCTGAAGCAGCATTAGGTCCATTTGATTGGCAAGTAGGAATTTAGCTAACTTAAGTTTATTTTGCGAAGCGCCGTTAGCGTTAACGTTTGGCCTTAAATCTTGCATAGTTGTGCGCATAAACGATATCATAGCTTCAAAGTTACTTTTCGGATGCTCCGGCGATTGATGCTGCTAAGCAGTGACTTAGTATGCTGTCTAGCAGTGTGATTGCCACCGCAGTTGCCGCTCTTTTAATACCCGTTACTCGTAGAGAAAAAGGGTATACTAGATTCGTCGGAAAGTGTGTAACAGGTAGAATGAAGCGTTTTCGACCCCGTTAAGTATATTCTTAATCAGGATCACTAGCCGAGTCGATATAGCCCTGTCCGTCTGTCCGTATAAATGCTGAGATCTCGGAAACTATAAAAGCTATAACAATCAAACTTGGTATGCAGATTCCTCGGCTTCCTGCGCGGGGTGCCACGCCCACAATACGCGAAAATCTGTAGCGTCTACAGTTTTTATAATAGAAAAAAATTGTTAACTGATTTGTATTTGTCTCATCAATACATATCGACGACTGCCGCCCACATAGAATCTACTGAAATAGCCGGTAGGTGGCCAAAAATATCGCTTTGCTGCTTATATATCAGCATTCCCCTTTTGCTCCCCTAAGCTGAGTAACGCGTATCTGGTAGTCGAGGTACTCGACTATAGCGTTCTTCCTTGTTTGAGTTACAGACATCTTTGCTCGCTGAGCAGTGTGTGGAGTCTGAAAGCTCTCCACAAACTATACACACTGGGCGCAGTTTACAGTATGACCTTGTATGGCCATATTCTTGGTAGTTCGCACATTGTACCGGGCCATTGCGTTTGAGCGGTTCCTCAACTTTAATTCGGCGGTGCAACAGGAGCTGAAGATTGTATAAAGGGTGCACTTCGTATTTCTTCAGGGGTTGATTTTCTGGTTCTTGCTCAACCTTAAAGATTGGCTTCGGCTTTCTTACTCTGTTAAGGATACAGCGCCTTTGTTATTTTTGCAGGCGTTACTTCAGAATCTTTGCCCTTAAGTACGACTTGCAGATCCCTGCTGCTTTTTAACTGATAAGTGTAAAAGTTCTTTTTATTCTCGGTAAGATATTTCGATAATACTGTGTAATTATTTCAGACTTCATTTGAAAATTTGTTTCCTGCATGGTGGAGGCTTTGGCTTTCTTTTCTCGACTTCAGTAAATTCGGCTGACTTAATCTCATAGGCGTCAGCCAAGATATAAAATCAGTTTGAGTTCATGGGCGTTTCTATTGCAGCTATGCTAGCATTGTCACGATTTATTTTGCGTTGAGAATTTAGGGTGCTCAGTTTCCTCTTGATTTGGATGCAAATATCCATGTTATTCTGCACTGTTTATGAATAGTGGACTGTATTATGGTTTTTATTATAGTTTTATGCATTTATTTTCACTATTTAGCGGGTTTACAATACTTTAAGCGGGGTTGCTATCAGCGAGCGGTTGCGGTTAATATCAACAAGCGAATGCAGCCGGCTTGCAAGACGTGCAGAAAAAGAACAGAAAAACAATCGCGTGATGTTCTAATACTAACGCATTGCACTGCAATTTCGGCTATGCGTGTGAGCTTAAAGCTCCCAAATGGTTACAATACAATGATGTGCGCAAAAATAGGTACTATAGGTAATAGGTAAAAATAGGTTATAGGTAAATAGGCAAAAGTAAAGAAGCAAATGTAATACTATTTAAATTCAACATAAAGACGAACTATTTCCCAACATACCGGCCCCCCTGAACGACGGTTCAGTTCAAAGGAAGCACAGCAATTTTCGTAATAGGGCGCTTGTAGATTCCCTTGGCGGTTTTAACGGTGACCACCCGAACCCTCTGATCCTGGCCAGGATGAACTTCGGTGACTCGTCCTAGCATCCACTTGCTTGGCGGTTGATTGGGCTCCTTCAGCACAACCAGTGTGTCCACGGCAACATTTGGAGCATCTTGATGCCATTTCGTGCGAGGTTGAAGCGTGCTGAGATACTCGAGATTCCAACGTTTCCAGAAACCTTGAACCTTGGCCTGTAGTTGTCTCCAGCGCTGCAGTCTGTTGATATTTACATCCAGGAAAGATGGTTCTGGTACCGAAGTGAGAGGCTGACCTGTTAGAAAATGAGAAGGAGTTAGCGGGTTAAGACTGTGATCGCTAGGTGCGCATAAAGGGCGAGAGTTCAGAAGCCCTTCAATCTGAATTAACAGGGTCGAATACTCCTCGAATGTCAAGGCACTGCTGCCAATGACTCGTTTTAAGTGCAGCTTTATGGATCTCACACCAGTCTCCCAAATGCCTCCGAAAGGGGGAGCAGATGGCGGAATGAAATGCCAATTAATCTCGTGGCTGGCCATGAAGCTTGAAATTTCTTCATCTTGATTTTGAGCTATTGCCATTCGTTGCATTTCAGCTAAATCTCTTTTGGCTCCATGGAAAGTCGTTCCATTGTCCGAGTATAAATCTGATATAGGTCCACGTCGAGACCAAAAGCGTTTGAAAGCGGCTATAAAGGCGGATGTCGTCAAATCGCTGACCAATTCTATGTGAATCGCTTTTGTAGATAGGCAGACAAAGATCGCAAACCAAGCTTTGCCAAATCTTGGTGTCCGGCCTGTCGATGTTTTGATTGACACAGGTCCAGCATAATCCAATCCAGTGTGCAGAAAACAACGGGCGGGTTGAACTCGAAACTCCGGTAAATCAGCCATAAGCTGAGAACTCGTGTGTCTTCGCTGCAGAAAGCAAGTTCTGCAATTGAATACAGTTTTGCGGACGAGGTTCCGAGCTCCTAGAATCCAATACCTTTGGCGTAGACTATGAAACGTGTATTCGACTCCAGCGTGTAACAATGCAGCATGTTGATAGCGAACTAGCAGACCAGCTATTGGAGATTCCTTAGGAAGGAGAATGGGATGCTTTGCGTCATAAGTAGCTATAGAATTATCGATGCGACCACCAACACGCATTACTCTCTGCTCGTCTAAAAAGGGTGTGTAGCGGATCAACTTCGATTTCTTCGACAATGGCTGTCCGGTAGTTAACTGCTGGTACTCCACGTTGAAGAACTCCTTTTGAGCGTGCGTAAAGATCTTAGCTCGTGCATATTGTAGCTCCCACGCCGATAGGAATGGTGAAAGTCGATTCCTCTCACGAAGACGATGAACGAAGCGAAGGCAGTAGCTGACTATCCTTAATAAACGGGACCATGAGGGGGATTTGTTGATCATACAAGATAGCGAATTTCCGTCGTCGGAAATGTGTAGATTAACTTTCGTTTCAGCCTTCATCTCTAGGCAGGCCTCTCCTTCTGTCGACAGAACAAACTTAGCTTCAACAGGTGGCCAAGCTGAACGTGACTGAGATAGCCAAGGTGGTCCATTCCACCATATTTGATGATCCACGAGGTCCTTTGGCAGTACTCCTCGCGATGCGCAGTCTGCGGGATTATCACCACTTCGAATATGTTGCCAGCAGCTGCGTGGGCAAACCTCTAGAATTTCAGCAGTGCGGTTGCAAACATAGGTGTTCCAAGTCCTAGGCGGAGAAGATAGCCAATGCAGGACTATTTCAGAGTCTGACCAACAATTAATTCTGGAAATAGGAACAGTTAATGATTGCTTGACCAGATAAATCAGTTTAGAGAGTAAATGAGCTGCGTTTAACTCTAGTCGCGGAATGGAGATAGGCTTAATAGGGGCTACGCGAATTTTAGCCATAATCAGTTTGACAGCATATCCATTGTTGACTTCGACGCGGCTATAGATGACGGCAGCATACGCTTGAGATGATGCATCAGCAAATCCGTGCAGTTCCATTTCTTGATGTGGTGCAGATATGTAGCGAGGAACTCGACAAGTTTCCAATAAATGCATTTCCGATGCAAACTGTTGCCATCGTGTACATATTTGCTGCGGTAGTACTTCATTCCAATCGACAGAACTTAGCCAACTATCTTGAAATAGGATCTTCAGAAAAACAACAGTTGGCGAAAGCAAACCCAGCGGGTCGTAGATCTTGGCTAGTTCTGAAAGCAATATGCGTTTAGTAAGAGCAGTCGTAAATGCGGGGGTTTCTAATTTGAAGAAAATATAGTCCGGTTTTGGTTCCCAACACAATCCCAGGACTTTAACAAATCGAATTGAGCGGTCTTCCTCTAAATCCTCTGGTGGATACTCACAAATCTCCTTTGGCAACGACTTTAAAAGGGCGTAACAGTTTGAGCTCCACTTTCGCAATTTGAATTGAGCTTCGCTAAGAAGCAGAATCAATTCATCTTTGAGTGCAATGAGATCCTTGATGTTGTCGCATCCAGTAGGAATATCATCAACGTACGCGTCTCTGTTGAGCACGACAGCAGCGGTGGGATACAATTCGGCATAGTCATTCGAGAGCTGTTTAAGAACTCGAACTGCAATAAACGGCGATGAAGCTAATCCATATGTTACTGTCAACAGTCGATAATGATCCATCGTAGCGTTTTCATCCTTCCTCCAAACTATGCGTTGGTACTGTGTATGTTCGTCCGACACCAAAATGCCTCTAAACATCTTCTCGATGTCTGCACAAAATACATAACGATGCTGACGAAATCGAAGGCATACTCCAATTAAGTCCCGTTGAATAGGCGGTCCTATATGCAGTCGCGAATTAAGAGAATGACCCGTGGAATCCTTTCCAGAGCCGTCAAATACCACTCGGCAACGTGTGGTAGTACTATCTGGCTTAAAAACTGCATGGTGTGCCAAATAGTTGTAAAGTGCGGGATCCTCACCGCCTGCAGCAGCCGGAATCAATTCCATATGTCCTCGATTTAAATAATCATCCATGAAATCCACATATTGTTGTTTGAGTGCGGGGAATCTTCTAAATTTCCTTTCCAAAGCGGCGAAGCGGTTTAAAGCCTGTGGCAAAGTGGAGCCAATTGGCGTGCGGGGCTCCTTGAATGGGTATTGAACAATATAAACACCATCTTCTCTACGAGCATGTGTTTTCAGAAAATGTTGTTCGGCGGGATCACTGGCGTCTATCGTTGTTTTACTCGGATGCACTTGTTCCATGTCCATAAATGAGCGAACTAAGGAATCCAAATCTTCATAAGCGTGATGAACTTGTGCGTGCGTAGATGCTTTGTTACCATCAGTGTAGCTGCCTGTAATAACCCAACCAAAATTAGTATGCAGTGCGATGGGGTATTCGATACCAAACTCTCGGCGATGTCCAGTATATAAGTTCCACAGCTGATCAGCGCCTAAGATAACGTCGATTTTGCCCGGAGATCCAAACGTCGGGTCAGCTAGCGGTAGGCTGCGAATCTTGGTCCAAATAGTTGCATTTGATTTGACCTGCTGAGCTGGAATCGTAGAAGTTAGAGAACTCATAATTAGACAAGAGACTTCCAATGATGCAGTCGTGGTTCTTGAGAGTAAGGTGAAGCTAGCGCGACCTCGGCTAACACCAGCCGGGTTAGCACCTAAACCAACTACCGAAATGCGGGCATGCGTGCGAGGAATTCCGATCCTTTGGATAAACGACTCAGATACCATGGTTATTGTTGATCCAGTATCGAGCAATAACCTACACGAGGTCTCGTTTCCCCATGTGTCAATAATATTGGCGACAACAGTTGGCAGTAGGGCTGGATTGTTGGCCCTCTCCAAAATATGATGGCTAACAGCGGCAGTATTCGTATCAGCGGCAGTCGAGTGCGCAGGTGCCACAGGAACCGATCTTGCTTCAATCGGGTGTACTAACGTGTGATGCTTAGCGTTGCACTGACGGCAAGTGTTCGATGAATTACAATCCCTGACTTGATGCGATCGACTCAAGCAGTTGAAGCACAATTTTGTATCCTTGGCGAAGGTGCGGCGGCTGACTACATCCAGTGCCTTGAATTCATTGCATGAATATATAGAATGCTGTCCTTGGCAATATATACATTCGCGAGACGACTGAGTTGATCCACTGGCATGAAAAGCGGCTTGGCGGCGTCTACTCTGGGCTGGTCTTGAGGGTTGCATTGCGGGTAAATCCTGGCAAGACTCCAAAGTATCACAATGAGCGAAAAGAAAGGCGAACAGCTTCTCTATGGTGACGTCTTCAGTGGCCGATAAACTGCAGTTGGCCCAAGCTTGTTTAATTTCTGAACCTAACTTTGACAGCAAAATATGAATGAGCCATACATCGCGGCTGTCACAGTTCAGCGCATGTAAGCCTCGAATGCATTCGTCGGCCGAGTCAATTACCTTGCGTAATTCTGCAATATTCGAATTGTTAGCGGTTGGCAACGATAAAAAATTCTGAACAAACGATCGAGCGATGAGCGACCTTTTATTATAACGATTTTCTAATTTTTCCCATGCGTCTTGGTAATTATCATTACAGACGGAAATATGTTTAATTAGGGACAGTGCTTCTCCCTCCAGATATGATTTGAGATAATGAAACTTTTGGCACTTGGAGAGCTTTTCGTTACTATTTACTGAGCTTAAGAACAGATCACTAAACTGGCTCCAATCCTCATATTTACCAGAAAATGTGGGAATCCGAATTTTCTCAAACCTTAAATCAGCAGTTCCCGATGAAGTATGAATTTTCTCCAAAAGGTTGTTTTGTCCCTCAAATAGGCGTTCCACTGTACTTGAAAGTAGAATGTTCGACTGGTCCTGTCCATGATCCTGACCTCCCATGTCCTTGATGGCGTTACTAAAAATAGCATGCGCGGCGTAGAACTTGTCTTCGTATTCGGGTATGTCCAATCCAGGGTCTTCATATCCCTCCTCCAAGTGAAATTCCACTAACTCATCTGAGAGCTCCATAAAGTGGTTGAAAGTGGCGACTAAACGCTCCAGCTTGAATTGCAATGTTTCCACATTCTCACATCTTTGTGAAAACTGCAGGCACCACGTTGTTGAATCGTTCTATGCATTATCGCGTTCATGACGAAAAAACGGTAAATTTGTCTCTAATGTTCACAAAATTAAATGCACAAATAAACGCGGGTATCCGGCTCGAAGGACCAAAATTTGTTATGTTTATGAATAGTGGACTGTATTATGGTTTTTATTATAGTTTTATGCATTTATTTTCACTATTTAGCGGGTTTACAATACTTTAAGCGGGGTTGCTATCAGCGAGCGGTTGCGGTTAATATCAACAAGCGAATGCAGCCGGCTTGCAAGACGTGCAGAAAAAGAACAGAAAAACAATCGCGTGATGTTCTAATACTAACGCATTGCACTGCAATTTCGGCTATGCGTGTGAGCTTAAAGCTCCCAAATGGTTACAATACAATGATGTGCGCAAAAATAGGTACTATAGGTAATAGGTAAAAATAGGTTATAGGTAAATAGGCAAAAGTAAAGAAGCAAATGTAATACTATTTAAATTCAACATAAAGACGAACTATTTCCCAACATACCGGCCCCCCTGAACGACGGTTCAGTTCAAAGGAAGCACAGCAATTTTCGTAATAGGGCGCTTGTAGATTCCCTTGGCGGTTTTAACGGTGACCACCCGAACCCTCTGATCCTGGCCAGGATGAACTTCGGTGACTCGTCCTAGCATCCACTTGCTTGGCGGTTGATTGGGCTCCTTCAGCACAACCAGTGTGTCCACGGCAACATTTGGAGCATCTTGATGCCATTTCGTGCGAGGTTGAAGCGTGCTGAGATACTCGAGATTCCAACGTTTCCAGAAACCTTGAACCTTGGCCTGTAGTTGTCTCCAGCGCTGCAGTCTGTTGATATTTACATCCAGGAAAGATGGTTCTGGTACCGAAGTGAGAGGCTGACCTGTTAGAAAATGAGAAGGAGTTAGCGGGTTAAGACTGTGATCGCTAGGTGCGCATAAAGGGCGAGAGTTCAGAAGCCCTTCAATCTGAATTAACAGGGTCGAATACTCCTCGAATGTCAAGGCACTGCTGCCAATGACTCGTTTTAAGTGCAGCTTTATGGATCTCACACCAGTCTCCCAAATGCCTCCGAAAGGGGGAGCAGATGGCGGAATGAAATGCCAATTAATCTCGTGGCTGGCCATGAAGCTTGAAATTTCTTCATCTTGATTTTGAGCTATTGCCATTCGTTGCATTTCAGCTAAATCTCTTTTGGCTCCATGGAAAGTCGTTCCATTGTCCGAGTATAAATCTGATATAGGTCCACGTCGAGACCAAAAGCGTTTGAAAGCGGCTATAAAGGCGGATGTCGTCAAATCGCTGACCAATTCTATGTGAATCGCTTTTGTAGATAGGCAGACAAAGATCGCAAACCAAGCTTTGCCAAATCTTGGTGTCCGGCCTGTCGATGTTTTGATTGACACAGGTCCAGCATAATCCAATCCAGTGTGCAGAAAACAACGGGCGGGTTGAACTCGAAACTCCGGTAAATCAGCCATAAGCTGAGAACTCGTGTGTCTTCGCTGCAGAAAGCAAGTTCTGCAATTGAATACAGTTTTGCGGACGAGGTTCCGAGCTCCTAGAATCCAATACCTTTGGCGTAGACTATGAAACGTGTATTCGACTCCAGCGTGTAACAATGCAGCATGTTGATAGCGAACTAGCAGACCAGCTATTGGAGATTCCTTAGGAAGGAGAATGGGATGCTTTGCGTCATAAGTAGCTATAGAATTATCGATGCGACCACCAACACGCATTACTCTCTGCTCGTCTAAAAAGGGTGTGTAGCGGATCAACTTCGATTTCTTCGACAATGGCTGTCCGGTAGTTAACTGCTGGTACTCCACGTTGAAGAACTCCTTTTGAGCGTGCGTAAAGATCTTAGCTCGTGCATATTGTAGCTCCCACGCCGATAGGAATGGTGAAAGTCGATTCCTCTCACGAAGACGATGAACGAAGCGAAGGCAGTAGCTGACTATCCTTAATAAACGGGACCATGAGGGGGATTTGTTGATCATACAAGATAGCGAATTTCCGTCGTCGGAAATGTGTAGATTAACTTTCGTTTCAGCCTTCATCTCTAGGCAGGCCTCTCCTTCTGTCGACAGAACAAACTTAGCTTCAACAGGTGGCCAAGCTGAACGTGACTGAGATAGCCAAGGTGGTCCATTCCACCATATTTGATGATCCACGAGGTCCTTTGGCAGTACTCCTCGCGATGCGCAGTCTGCGGGATTATCACCACTTCGAATATGTTGCCAGCAGCTGCGTGGGCAAACCTCTAGAATTTCAGCAGTGCGGTTGCAAACATAGGTGTTCCAAGTCCTAGGCGGAGAAGATAGCCAATGCAGGACTATTTCAGAGTCTGACCAACAATTAATTCTGGAAATAGGAACAGTTAATGATTGCTTGACCAGATAAATCAGTATAGAGAGTAAATGAGCTGCGTTTAACTCTAGTCGCGGAATGGAGATAGGCTTAATAGGGGCTACGCGAATTTTAGCCATAATCAGTTTGACAGCATATCCATTGTTGACTTCGACGCGGCTATAGATGACGGCAGCATACGCTTGAGATGATGCATCAGCAAATCCGTGCAGTTCCATTTCTTGATGTGGTGCAGATATGTAGCGAGGAACTCGACAAGTTTCCAATAAATGCATTTCCGATGCAAACTGTTGCCATCGTGTACATATTTGCTGCGGTAGTACTTCATTCCAATCGACAGAACTTAGCCAACTATCTTGAAATAGGATCTTCAGAAAAACAACAGTTGGCGAAAGCAAACCCAGCGGGTCGTAGATCTTGGCTAGTTCTGAAAGCAATATGCGTTTAGTAAGAGCAGTCGTAAATGCGGGGGTTTCTAATTTGAAGAAAATATAGTCCGGTTTTGGTTCCCAACACAATCCCAGGACTTTAACAAATCGAATTGAGCGGTCTTCCTCTAAATCCTCTGGTGGATACTCACAAATCTCCTTTGGCAACGACTTTAAAAGGGCGTAACAGTTTGAGCTCCACTTTCGCAATTTGAATTGAGCTTCGCTAAGAAGCAGAATCAATTCATCTTTGAGTGCAATGAGATCCTTGATGTTGTCGCATCCAGTAGGAATATCATCAACGTACGCGTCTCTGTTGAGCACGACAGCAGCGGTGGGATACAATTCGGCATAGTCATTCGAGAGCTGTTTAAGAACTCGAACTGCAATAAACGGCGATGAAGCTAATCCATATGTTACTGTCAACAGTCGATAATGATCCATCGTAGCGTTTTCATCCTTCCTCCAAACTATGCGTTGGTACTGTGTATGTTCGTCCGACACCAAAATGCCTCTAAACATCTTCTCGATGTCTGCACAAAATACATAACGATGCTGACGAAATCGAAGGCATACTCCAATTAAGTCCCGTTGAATAGGCGGTCCTATATGCAGTCGCGAATTAAGAGAATGACCCGTGGAATCCTTTCCAGAGCCGTCAAATACCACTCGGCAACGTGTGGTAGTACTATCTGGCTTAAAAACTGCATGGTGTGCCAAATAGTTGTAAAGTGCGGGATCCTCACCGCCTGCAGCAGCCGGAATCAATTCCATATGTCCTCGATTTAAATAATCATCCATGAAATCCACATATTGTTGTTTGAGTGCGGGGAATCTTCTAAATTTCCTTTCCAAAGCGGCGAAGCGGTTTAAAGCCTGTGGCAAAGTGGAGCCAATTGGCGTGCGGGGCTCCTTGAATGGGTATTGAACAATATAAACACCATCTTCTCTACGAGCATGTGTTTTCAGAAAATGTTGTTCGGCGGGATCACTGGCGTCTATCGTTGTTTTACTCGGATGCACTTGTTCCATGTCCATAAATGAGCGAACTAAGGAATCCAAATCTTCATAAGCGTGATGAACTTGTGCGTGCGTAGATGCTTTGTTACCATCAGTGTAGCTGCCTGTAATAACCCAACCAAAATTAGTATGCAGTGCGATGGGGTATTCGATACCAAACTCTCGGCGATGTCCAGTATATAAGTTCCACAGCTGATCAGCGCCTAAGATAACGTCGATTTTGCCCGGAGATCCAAACGTCGGGTCAGCTAGCGGTAGGCTGCGAATCTTGGTCCAAATAGTTGCATTTGATTTGACCTGCTGAGCTGGAATCGTAGAAGTTAGAGAACTCATAATTAGACAAGAGACTTCCAATGATGCAGTCGTGGTTCTTGAGAGTAAGGTGAAGCTAGCGCGACCTCGGCTAACACCAGCCGGGTTAGCACCTAAACCAACTACCGAAATGCGGGCATGCGTGCGAGGAATTCCGATCCTTTGGATAAACGACTCAGATACCATGGTTATTGTTGATCCAGTATCGAGCAATAACCTACACGAGGTCTCGTTTCCCCATGTGTCAATAACATTGGCGACAACAGTTGGCAGTAGGGCTGGATTGTTGGCCCTCTCCAAAATATGATGGCTAACAGCGGCAGTATTCGTATCAGCGGCAGTCGAGTGCGCAGGTGCCACAGGAACCGATCTTGCTTCAATCGGGTGTACTAACGTGTGATGCTTAGCGTTGCACTGACGGCAAGTGTTCGATGAATTACAATCCCTGACTTGATGCGATCGACTCAAGCAGTTGAAGCACAATTTTGTATCCTTGGCGAAGGTGCGGCGGCTGACTACATCCAGTGCCTTGAATTCATTGCATGAATATATAGAATGCTGTCCTTGGCAATATATACATTCGCGAGACGACTGAGTTGATCCACTGGCATGAAAAGCGGCTTGGCGGCGTCTACTCTGGGCTGGTCTTGAGGGTTGCATTGCGGGTAAATCCTGGCAAGACTCCAAAGTATCACAATGAGCGAAAAGAAAGGCGAACAGCTTCTCTATGGTGACGTCTTCAGTGGCCGATAAACTGCAGTTGGCCCAAGCTTGTTTAATTTCTGAACCTAACTTTGACAGCAAAATATGAATGAGCCATACATCGCGGCTGTCACAGTTCAGCGCATGTAAGCCTCGAATGCATTCGTCGGCCGAGTCAATTACCTTGCGTAATTCTGCAATATTCGAATTGTTAGCGGTTGGCAACGATAAAAAATTCTGAACAAACGATCGAGCGATGAGCGACCTTTTATTATAACGATTTTCTAATTTTTCCCATGCGTCTTGGTAATTATCATTACAGACGGAAATATGTTTAATTAGGGACAGTGCTTCTCCCTCCAGATATGATTTGAGATAATGAAACTTTTGGCACTTGGAGAGCTTTTCGTTACTATTTACTGAGCTTAAGAACAGATCACTAAACTGGCTCCAATCCTCATATTTACCAGAAAATGTGGGAATCCGAATTTTCTCAAACCTTAAATCAGCAGTTCCCGATGAAGTATGAATTTTCTCCAAAAGGTTGTTTTGTCCCTCAAATAGGCGTTCCACTGTACTTGAAAGTAGAATGTTCGACTGGTCCTGTCCATGATCCTGACCTCCCATGTCCTTGATGGCGTTACTAAAAATAGCATGCGCGGCGTAGAACTTGTCTTCGTATTCGGGTATGTCCAATCCAGGGTCTTCATATCCCTCCTCCAAGTGAAATTCCACTAACTCATCTGAGAGCTCCATAAAGTGGTTGAAAGTGGCGACTAAACGCTCCAGCTTGAATTGCAATGTTTCCACATTCTCACATCTTTGTGAAAACTGCAGGCAACACGTTGTTGAATCGTTCTATGCATTATCGCGTTCATGACGAAAAAACGGTAAATTTGTCTCTAATGTTCACAAAATTAAATGCACAAATAAACGCGGGTATCCGGCTCGAAGGACCAAAATTTGTTATGTTTATGAATAGTGGACTGTATTATGGTTTTTATTATAGTTTTATGCATTTATTTTCACTATTTAGCGGGTTTACAATACTTTAAGCGGGGTTGCTATCAGCGAGCGGTTGCGGTTAATATCAACAAGCGAATGCAGCCGGCTTGCAAGACGTGCAGAAAAAGAACAGAAAAACAATCGCGTGATGTTCTAATACTAACGCATTGCACTGCAATTTCGGCTATGCGTGTGAGCTTAAAGCTCCCAAATGGTTACAATACAATGATGTGCGCAAAAATAGGTACTATAGGTAATAGGTAAAAATAGGTTATAGGTAAATAGGCAAAAGTAAAGAAGCAAATGTAATACTATTTAAATTCAACATAAAGACGAACTATTTCCCAACATGCACAGCTGGCATAATATGTTCATTGTTATAATTTTTGGGTTGCTTTAAAAGAGAAGTACGCGTTGATTCTTTATACTGAGAGCAGTCTCTCGTCTTGCTCACTTTGACGTTGTGTTTCGCACACAACGTTTAGGCTTTGTAATCGAGGTTGATTTAGATATTTTTACATTTGATGTTTTAGCTAACCTCCGGTAGCTCAACTTCAGCGCAGTACTCGCATCGCCTCTCCGTCCATCATCGTGACGTGCCAGCGACAAGGCTCTCACTGTAACCCCATTGTCTCGCGGCGTGAGTAGAAGGGCCTACTTTGGTTGGGCACAAACATTGGTGATCCTTTACCAACAAAGGTTCACACCCCAGAGACCAAAAGCTTAACCTCTAACTGGTGGAAAAAACCTTTAAGTTCACACTATATCTACTCGCCCTGGGAACCACAGCTGGATCCAACTCTATAGGATACGCAGCTTACTCTAGTTTTACAGGATACGCAGCTTAATCCAGCTTTACAGGATACTACTCTTTATCCAGCTTCACAGAATACGCAGTTTAATCCAGCTTCGCAGGATACCAAGCGTCGTACAGCTTTACAGTCTATTACATACACGAATGTTAACTTCATGCACGATGCCAAGTTCAGCCATTGAGGTAACAAGTCACACAAGACTCGATTTACACAATCAATTACTAGACAACCAAAATCAACTACAAGGATTCTGCCGGACGACGCAACCGAGACGGTTATTATTCTAGTAAACTAAATCAGTTGAGCGATCTCTGGCAGCAGTTCTGTGGCATAGATGAAGAAGTCCAGCAAGCAGCATTACCCTCTGGAAATGAGTACGCCTCAAGACTCACAGCATTAAAGGAACTGGTAAAGAAATATCAAGAAGAATTCTAGGACAATATGGCGTCCACAAGCGGACCTCAAAAGGTTCCTCGGCGGATTCTTCAGCTACAGAGACGGTGCATTAAATTCGCCAACCATTACCCCAGCTCTACAACGCCATCTGGGGGGTCCAATGGAACTTATTGAGATAGGCCCATGATGATCTTGATAATACACCTGGGGCAGTGGCAGACGCTAAAGAAAAGGGGTTAATCGATTTCAGACCTTATATGAAGAATATAATATGAACTTGCTTCGAGAAAACGACTCTCTGATAAGTTTACATCTCTACCAACTATCAGTATTCTCGAAATTGATGGCGATTATCTAGATTGGCCCAGTTTTCACGATTTATTTGTGTAATTAGTGCATAATAAACCATACTCAGCCAGCCAGAAGCTGCATATTCTGCAAGGCTCACTCCGCCATGAAGCACGAATCAAGCCTTCTCTCAAGTCGAATACGACAACACCTGGCAACGACTAAAAGCCAGATACCAAAACGGCAGTTCGGCGGATGCGCCAACAGAAATTTCAACGTCAGGAAATTTTCAAGACATGTATCCCAAAACGCGACGCCAGGCTATTATTCAAATAGGAGCAAGCACAAATTGTTTATCTACACCTCATAAGGTTGAAAGCTGTGGGTCAATGTCGACTTGTCGAAGCTGCCATCAAAGGCATCATTTAATGTTGCGCAAAGGACTGACTAGCAATCTAGTGACCAGCGCACTAACCATCGCAGGCTACTACAAGCACAGAGGACAAGTTCTACTCGCGACCACCAAGGTATCACATTAAGGTCCTAACGGTCAACTTAAAACATGACGTGCTGTAATATATTCCGGGTCACAAGTGAATATTATCTCAAGGATGATGGCAGATCTGCTATATCTTAAAGAAAAGTCGTTATCGATTGAAATATTTGAAATCGAAAGAAAAATAACAGCAGCGATCATGTCAGTACTAAAGCTATCGTGTACCACCGATTTTGAAAACCCCGTCGAGGTATTTATTGTTTTCGCAGTCCTTTCAGATCAACCTAAGAGTCTGCCTTTAGCAGATCCTGAGATTCGGCAACCTGGAACCATTGACCTCACCTTAGGGGTTTAATAACTGGTTTATTTCATAGACCAGGACGGCTTTGTAATCACGGGTTTTCTTAAGGAAGAACCCTCATATGATACGCAATTCAATCGTATGTTGGAAGACGACGAAGACGATCTTGCAAGACATTAACCTACATGTAAGGTAACGAATGATGAATTTCTGGTTAATGATCACCAATCTTAAGAGAAAGAAAATAAGATCCCCCACAATGAAGTAAGGATTCATATAACTTTCTTAGCATTGATGGTTCATGAAATAACTGAAAAACGAAAAACTATAATATACCTACGCTTTTTTGCTTAAGGATCTCATACCCTTGTCGTGCCAAATGATCAATTTCTACGAGGTCACAATTTCTCTCCCCATCGCAAGGTAGTTCCTAGCATAAAAGGGAGCGTGAAGCATCATTAAGAAGATATTAAGGGCGTTAATCATACTCAAGAACCTCCGCAGTTTAAGGAAGGCTCGTTGACAATCAATAATTTGTTGGCCCTAAATAAGGGTACCCCTCTACGAGGGGAGAATGTTCGTACCCAAGATTGTTCAACATGACCAGCACCCAACAAATTATGTATTAGCCAAGTTAACACAGTACCAGGCGCTCAGTATCGCCCACTATTCTATTCATACCATCACCCCAACTCTAGAACGCCACTTGGGGATCCAATGGTAATTATTGGGACTGACCCATGAACATTTCGATTATTCGCTTGGGCAGCCACCACAGAAGAGGTTAATCTACTTTAGTCCCTTTATGAAGAATATAATGCCTTGCTTCAATAAAAAACGACCTTCCACTGAGCTTAAATCTTTCTTTACCACCAGTCAGTTGTAACGAATTGATTTTGTTTACTTTCTGGTGATTTGTGCAGCTAGCTCAGTAGATAATGTGTGTTCGTCCCACCAAATTTATATAAACGTGACCGCCCAGTAGTTCAGTGAATTCAGCACACATAATTCACGGGTTCGTAGTGGGTTTATTGCGGGTATAACTACAGTCGTCTTTATAATTTGCTTGTCCTCGGTGTCTGTCCGTGCCGTTCCTACGGGCTCGATCTTCCTTGCGTGGCTGTTGCGGTCTGGTGCCCTGCTTGCTGATGACGGTGTCCTGCGAACTGCTCCTGACTGGGTGGCTGTACGTAGCGTGACTTCTTGTGTTGGGTTTCGGTCGCGCCGCTCCGGGACTTCACAAATCGGAACCGTAGTCTCTCCTGGAAAATTCCACTCGAGACCGTACTGATCGACCGCTCTCCCTTCTGGCTGATCACGTCAGGACCTGCTAAATAGTGCTTGGGGCGAGGTACACTAGGGTTAGACAGGCTCACCCCCCGAGCTCACAATTTCTTGTCGCCGGCCTCCACTGCTCAAATTCTGGCAGACCCTCAAGACGTAACGCTGGGACTTCGTTGGTAGGAATAAGCAGATCGCCTTGACTTAGCCGTGTGATGCCCCTTGGACCTTAGCCACCTGTGCCTCAGTTCGGAGATTCCTTTTAATCCCCCTCCCGAACGTCTCGACGTAGCGAACTTGCTCCTTGTAGGCTCCCACGGCACTGCTTTCGACGACTTGCCTTGTTGTGGCACCCTTGTAGTTTACTTGTTTGGTTTTCTGTAAACTTGATATCTGATCGACTGCTTGTCTTAACTCTTCGACTCGACTCCTTGACTTCCTTTCGCACTCGGCACTCTCGCTCTGCCCACCAATTTTCTGCTCTCTCTTTCTCTATCCTTGGTATCCAAATTCTCTTGGCCTCCAAACCCTCTTGCTCTCCAAATTCTCTTGCTCTCCTAACTCCCACGTTCTCCAAACTCTCACGTTCTCCAACTCATACGTTCTCCATCCTTGATCTCCAATTTCTAACGTTCTCCAACCGCTCATCGCCGCGCCGTCACTACGTTAGTTCGCCGCGTACCTGGTGAACGGCCGGCCATCTGCTGCTGGGATTTGTGTGGAGTTATTCAACTTCTCATACAGTATTTCCGAGTTTGATAGCAAATATCTAGATTGGCAACAGACCGTAAATTCAGCGGATGCACCAACAGAAATTCCAACGTTTGCGAGTGTACTGTCGTTTATCGAGCGGCGCGATTGCATGCTGAAAACGATAAGTGCACAACGCACCGCCATCGGCCAGTCCTCAGCGAAGACAGATGAAAGATTTTTCGCCTAGGACTACATCCTTTTAGTTCGTGTACCCGTTTTTAAGAAGTGGACCCCAAAACACGGCGCCAGGCTATTGTTAAGTAGGAGCAGGCACAAAGTGTTTTTCTACGGCTCAAAAGGTTGAAAACTGTAGGGTCATTGTGTCTTTGTCGAGATTGCCAACAACGGCATCATTAAATGTTACACAAAGAACTGACTAGCAATCCAGTGTCCGGAGCAGTATTCATCGCAGACTATGACAATCCCAGAGGACATGTTCTGCTCGCGACCAAGGTATCATTAAAAGGTCCTACCAGTCAACTTAAAACACGTCGCGCTGTAATAGATTCAAGGGCGTTCCAGATCTTCTATTTCTTAAGGAAGTGTCGTTACCGATTAAGCTATATAAACCGGAGGAAAAATAATAACAGCGAACAAGTTAATACTTAAGCTGTCGTCATGTACCATTGATTTTAAAAACACAAGTAGAGGTATTTATTATTTCTACAGTCATTTCAGAACAACCAGCATTGCCGAATGCAAAGGATTTAAAACACGGTGAATGATAGCCAATCTAAAAAAAAGGCAAACATCTGAAGAAAGGATTAATTTAACTAATTAAGCATTGATGGTTCATACGACAACTGATCTTGACCAACCACTTAAAAACGAAACTTTGTTGAAGAAGGATATCATACATAGCCGTGTCAAATGACCAATTGGTGCGAGGGCACAATTTCAGTCTCCATGGCAAGGCAGTTGGGAGCGTGAAATACCACCAACAAGAAAAGGAGGATGTTAATCATACGCAGAAACTTACGCAGTCTAAGGAGGGCTCATTGATGATAAATAATTTGTTGAATGCATTAAGGCAATTCTGTCAAGGGCTGACAGACATCACGCCTTAATTGAGGGTTCCCCTAAATGGGGAACTGGTTATGAGAAATGCTGATCAGCATATAATATTTAATGTCAATAGATGACTTAATATTTCACTAGCTCGACGGTGCACTTACCCGCCAAAGCGGTCAGCAAATTGTGCAGTGTCAGCCGAGCGAATATAAACATAAGCGATTTTATCGCAGAGAGCGTCTTTTCGCGTTATGGTAGATTTATTCAACCAGTGACTGCATTTTTATGATATTATTGAATCATTTCCCCTGAGCACAATAAATACGCGTTTGTATGCGTCGACGGTTATAAGTATCCTGTATTGGTTTTATCAGCTTAGAAATTTGATTAAAATATTAAGAGGATACGTCATGTGCGCAAGATACAGACAATAGAAAAATAATGGCCAGTCTTCCTCAGTATAGAGTCACAATGAAATATCCATTTTTGAACATTGGAATAGATTATTCACGTACTCATTACGTCAACAATGATAAGACGGTGGTACGCCATGATTGAGTAAATAAAGATGGCATCGAAGGAGGAGCTGATGAAAATCACAAAAATTGATTTTTCAAACTGCTTCGAGGATTGGAAAATTGAATTGATTGTTGAAAAACACCGAAGCTATAATTTGATTCATATTATTTTCCCACCCATTTTCCGATTTTTCCTATGATATCTATATGATATATAGTAGACCGAGTTTGATAAAATTTAATTCGAAACTCAAAACTAATTAAAACATGTTATTTCCAAGCGTGGGAGGCTATATGTTAAAAAACACCAAATATATAATTTGTATACCCTTGCAGAGGGTATAATGATTTCAGTCAGAAGTTTGCAACGCAGTGAAGGCAAGTTTCCGACCCCAAGAAGAACTTATATTCTTGATCAGCGTCACTGGACGAGTTGATCTATCCATGTCCGTCTGTCCGTCTGTGTGTCCGTTTCTACAAAAACTCGCTCTCTCTCTCTCTCTCAGTTCTGAAGCTATCGAGATGAAACTTTCCCAAAAGTCTTCTTTCTATTGCAGGTAGTATATAATTCGGAACCAGCCGGATCGGACAACTATATCTTATAACTCCCATAGGAACAATCGGGGAAAAAATTTAAGAAAAATTATATCATTGGGGTTTTAACTTATAACTTCCTACACTTGTAAATAACATTTTTTAATTAGTTCTGAATTTTGTATTACATTTTATCAAAATCTTATAACTATATCATATAGCTGCCATGCAAACGATCTGAAAATTAGTGGGAAAATAATATGAAAAGATTATATCTTCGGTGTTTTTTTTAACATATAGCCTTCTGGAAATAACATTTTTTATATAGTTCTGAATTTTAAATTCAATTTTATCTGAAATCATTATACCTCTAAATGTGTTTCTAACCCGTCAGCCCGCTGCTGGTCATGGCCAACGACATGTAAATTGAATGATTTTATAATAATGCAGTAGTGTCCCAGACAATCGGCAATTCATGCATAAAAAATAGATGACCCCCTTGCAAATCAAAACCAAAAGAATTAATGTTTATAATCACTAAAATTAGAAAAATTTGATAAAAAAGAAAATAATTCAAAATATAGTATGGCATAGTAGTGAAAAGTAAAAGTTGTAAATATATGATATTAAACAAAAACACCATTTAACGAAGTAAAAATATAGTGCCTTAAAAAAATAAAAGTGTTTATATCAACTTCTGCACTTCTATACTTTCTACATTTTTTACATTCGGCACGCTGCAATTCAATATGCCATTGCTTAGTTGTTTGATTTTAATGAGGCGTTCCGAATGTAAACAAGGAAGAACGCTATAGTTTTTTATGCCAAATCAGACTGCTCTTACGGGCGAACGGACAGACGGACACGGCTAGATCGACTCGGCTACTACCTAGAGTAGTATTTGTAAGGTGAGTTTCTGAAGCAGCATTAGGTCCATTTGATTGGCAAGTAGGAATTTAGCTAACTTAAGTTTATTTTGCGAAGCGCCGTTAGCGTTAACGTTTGGCCTTAAATCTTGCATAGTTGTGCGCATAAACGATATCATAGCTTCAAAGTTACTTTTCGGATGCTCCGGCGATTGATGCTGCTAAGCAGTGACTTAGTATGCTGTCTAGCAGTGTGATTGCCACCGCAGTTGCCGCTCTTTTAATACCCGTTACTCGTAGAGAAAAAGGGTATACTAGATTCATCGGAAAGTGTGTAACAGGTAGAATGAAGCGTTTTCGACCCCGTTAAGTATATTCTTAATCAGGATCACTAGCCGAGTCGATATAGCCCTGTCCGTCTGTCCGTATAAATGCTGAGATCTCGGAAACTATAAAAGCTATAACAATCAAACTTGGTATGCAGATTCCTCGGCTTCCTGCGCGGGGTGCCACGCCCACAATACGCGAAAATCTGTAGCGTCTACAGTTTTTATAATAGAAAAAAATTGTTAACTGATTTGTATTTGTCTCATCAATACATATCGACGACTGCCGCCCACATAGAATCTACTGAAATAGCCGGTAGGTGGCCAAAAATATCGCTTTGCTGCTTATATATCAGCATTCCCCTTTTGCTCCCCTAAGCTGAGTAACGCGTATCTGGTAGTCGAGGTACTCGACTATAGCGTTCTTCCTTGTTTGAGTTACAGACATCTTTGCTCGCTGAGCAGTGTGTGGAGTCTGAAAGCTCTCCACAAACTATACACACTGGGCGCAGTTTACAGTATGACCTTGTATGGCCATATTCTTGGTAGTTCGCACATTGTACCGGGCCATTGCGTTTGAGCGGTTCCTCAACTTTAATTCGGCGGTGCAACAGGAGCTGAAGATTGTATAAAGGGTGCACTTCGTATTTCTTCAGGGGTTGATTTTCTGGTTCTTGCTCAACCTTAAAGATTGGCTTCGGCTTTCTTACTCTGTTAAGGATACAGCGCCTTTGTTATTTTTGCAGGCGTTACTTCAGAATCTTTGCCCTTAAGTACGACTTGCAGATCCCTGCTGCTTTTTAACTGATAAGTGTAAAAGTTCTTTTTATTCTCGGTAAGATATTTCGATAATACTGTGTAATTATTTCAGACTTCATTTGAAAATTTGTTTCCTGCATGGTGGAGGCTTTGGCTTTCTTTTCTCGACTTCAGTAAATTCGGCTGACTTAATCTCATAGGCGTCAGCCAAGATATAAAATCAGTTTGAGTTCATGGGCGTTTCTATTGCAGCTATGCTAGCATTGTCACGATTTATTTTGCGTTGAGAATTTAGGGTGCTCAGTTTCCTCTTGATTTGGATGCAAATATCCATGTTATTCTGCACAGCTGGCATAATATGTTCATTGTTATAATTTTTGGGTTGCTTTAAAAGAGAAGTACGCGTTGATTCTTTATACTGAGAGCAGTCTCTCGTCTTGCTCACTTTGACGTTGTGTTTCGCACACAACGTTTAGGCTTTGTAATCGAGGTTGATTTAGATATTTTTACATTTGATGTTTTAGCTAACCTCCGGTAGCTCAACTTCAGCGCAGTACTCGCATCGCCTCTCCGTCCATCATCGTGACGTGCCAGCGACAAGGCTCTCACTGTAACCCCCTTGTCTCGCGGCGTGAGTAGAAGGGCCTACTTTGGTTGGGCACAAACATTGGTGATCCTTTACCAACAAAGGTTCACACCCCAGAGACCAAAAGCTTAACCTCTAACTGGTGGAAAAAACCTTTAAGTTCACACTATATCTACTCGCCCTGGGAACCACAGCTGGATCCAACTCTATAGGATACGCAGCTTACTCTAGTTTTACAGGATACGCAGCTTAATCCAGCTTTACAGGATACTACTCCTTATCCAGCTTCACAGAATACGCAGTTTAATCCAGCTTCGCAGGATACCAAGCGTCGTACAGCTTTACAGTCTATTACATACACGAATGTTAACTTCATGCACGATGCCAAGTTCAGCCATTGAGGTAACAAGTCACACAAGACTCGATTTACACAATCAATTACTAGACAACCAAAATCAACTACAAGGATTCTGCCGGACGACGCAACCGAGACGGTTATTATTCTAGTAAACTAAATCAGTTGAGCGATCTCTGGCAGCAGTTCTGTGGCATAGATGAAGAAGTCCAGCAAGCAGCATTACCCTCTGGAAATGAGTACGCCTCAAGACTCACAGCATTAAAGGAACTGGTAAAGAAATATCAAGAAGAATTCTAGGACAATATGGCGTCCACAAGCGGACCTCAAAAGGTTCCTCGGCGGATTCTTCAGCTACAGAGACGGTGCATTAAATTCGCCAACCATTACCCCAGCTCTACAACGCCATCTGGGGGGTCCAATGGAACTTATTGAGATAGGCCCATGATGATCTTGATAATACACCTGGGGCAGTGGCAGACGCTAAAGAAAAGGGGTTAATCGATTTCAGACCTTATATGAAGAATATAATATGAACTTGCTTCGAGAAAACGACTCTCTGATAAGTTTACATCTCTACCAACTATCAGTATTCTCGAAATTGATGGCGATTATCTAGATTGGCCCAGTTTTCACGATTTATTTGTGTAATTAGTGCATAATAAACCATACTCAGCCAGCCAGAAGCTCACAAGGCTCACTCCGCCATGAAGCACGAATCAAGCCTTCTCTCAAGTCGAATACGACAACACCTGGCAACGACTAAAAGCCAGATACCAAAACGGCAGTTCGGCGGATGCGCCAACAGAAATTTCAACGTCAGGAAATTTTCAAGACATGTATCCCAAAACGCGACGCCAGGCTATTATTCAAATAGGAGCAAGCACAAATTGTTTATCTACACCTCATAAGGTTGAAAGCTGTGGGTCAATGTCGACTTGTCGAAGCTGCCATCAAAGGCATCATTTAATGTTGCGCAAAGGACTGACTAGCAATCTAGTGACCAGCGCACTAACCATCGCAGGCTACTACAAGCACAGAGGACAAGTTCTACTCGCGACCACCAAGGTATCACATTAAGGTCCTAACGGTCAACTTAAAACATGACGTGCTGTAATATATTCCGGGTCACAAGTGAATATTATCTCAAGGATGATGGCAGATCTGCTATATCTTAAAGAAAAGTCGTTATCGATTGAAATATTTGAAATCGAAAGAAAAATAACAGCAGCGATCATGTCAGTACTAAAGCTATCGTGTACCACCGATTTTGAAAACCCCGTCGAGGTATTTATTGTTTTCGCAGTCCTTTCAGATCAACCTAAGAGTCTGCCTTTAGCAGATCCTGAGATTCGGCAACCTGGAACCATTGACCTCACCTTAGGGGTTTAATAACTGGTTTATTTCATAGACCAGGACGGCTTTGTAATCACGGGTTTTCTTAAGGAAGAACCCTCATATGATACGCAATTCAATCGTATGTTGGAAGACGACGAAGACGATCTTGCAAGACATTAACCTACATGTAAGGTAACGAATGATGAATTTCTGGTTAATGATCACCAATCTTAAGAGAAAGAAAATAAGATCCCCCACAATGAAGTAAGGATTCATATAACTTTCTTAGCATTGATGGTTCATGAAATAACTGAAAAACGAAAAACTATAATATACCTACGCTTTTTTGCTTAAGGATCTCATACCCTTGTCGTGCCAAATGATCAATTTCTACGAGGTCACAATTTCTCTCCCCATCGCAAGGTAGTTCCTAGCATAAAAGGGAGCGTGAAGCATCATTAAGAAGATATTAAGGGCGTTAATCATACTCAAGAACCTCCGCAGTTTAAGGAAGGCTCGTTGACAATCAATAATTTGTTGGCCCTAAATAAGGGTACCCCTCTACGAGGGGAGAATGTTCGTACCCAAGATTGTTCAACATGACCAGCACCCAACAAATTATGTATTAGCCAAGTTAACACAGTACCAGGCGCTCAGTATCGCCCACTATTCTATTCATACCATCACCCCAACTCTAGAACGCCACTTGGGGATCCAATGGTAATTATTGGGACTGACCCATGAACATTTCGATTATTCGCTTGGGCAGCCACCACAGAAGAGGTTAATCTACTTTAGTCCCTTTATGAAGAATATAATGCCTTGCTTCAATAAAAAACGACCTTCCACTGAGCTTAAATCTTTCTTTACCACCAGTCAGTTGTAACGAATTGATTTTGTTTACTTTCTGGTGATTTGTGCAGCTAGCTCAGTAGATAATGTGTGTTCGTCCCACCAAATTTATATAAACGTGACCGCCCAGTAGTTCAGTGAATTCAGCACACATAATTCACGGGTTCGTAGTGGGTTTATTGCGGGTATAACTACAGTCGTCTTTATAATTTGCTTGTCCTCGGTGTCTGTCCGTGCCGTTCCTACGGGCTCGATCTTCCTTGCGTGGCTGTTGCGGTCTGGTGCCCTGCTTGCTGATGACGGTGTCCTGCGAACTGCTCCTGACTGGGTGGCTGTACGTAGCGTGACTTCTTGTGTTGGGTTTCGGTCGCGCCGCTCCGGGACTTCACAAATCGGAACCGTAGTCTCTCCTGGAAAATTCCACTCGAGACCGTACTGATCGACCGCTCTCCCTTCTGGCTGATCACGTCAGGACCTGCTAAATAGTGCTTGGGGCGAGGTACACTAGGGTTAGACAGGCTCACCCCCCGAGCTCACAATTTCTTGTCGCCGGCCTCCACTGCTCAAATTCTGGCAGACCCTCAAGACGTAACGCTGGGACTTCGTTGGTAGGAATAAGCAGATCGCCTTGACTTAGCCGTGTGATGCCCCTTGGACCTTAGCCACCTGTGCCTCAGTTCGGAGATTCCTTTTAATCCCCCTCCCGAACGTCTCGACGTAGCGAACTTGCTCCTTGTAGGCTCCCACGGCACTGCTTTCGACGACTTGCCTTGTTGTGGCACCCTTGTAGTTTACTTGTTTGGTTTTCTGTAAACTTGATATCTGATCGACTGCTTGTCTTAACTCTTCGACTCGACTCCTTGACTTCCTTTCGCACTCGGCACTCTCGCTCTGCCCACCAATTTTCTGCTCTCTCTTTCTCTATCCTTGGTATCCAAATTCTCTTGGCCTCCAAACCCTCTTGCTCTCCAAATTCTCTTGCTCTCCTAACTCCCACGTTCTCCAAACTCTCACGTTCTCCAACTCATACGTTCTCCATCCTTGATCTCCAATTTCTAACGTTCTCCAACCGCTCATCGCCGCGCCGTCGCTACGTTAGTTCGCCGCGTACCTGGTGAACGGCCGGCCATCTGCTGCTGGGATTTGTGTGGAGTTATTCAACTTCTCATACAGTATTTCCGAGTTTGATAGCAAATATCTAGATTGGCAACAGACCGTAAATTCAGCGGATGCACCAATAGAAATTCCAACGTTTGCGAGTGTACTGTCGTTTATCGAGCGGCGCGATTGCATGCTGAAAACGATAAGTGCACAACGCACCGCCATCGGCCAGTCCTCAGCGAAGACAGATGAAAGATTTTTCGCCTAGGACTACATCCTTTTAGTTCGTGTACCCGTTTTTAAGAAGTGGACCCCAAAACACGGCGCCAGGCTATTGTTAAGTAGGAGCAGGCACAAAGTGTTTTTCTACGGCTCAAAAGGTTGAAAACTGTAGGGTCATTGTGTCTTTGTCGAGATTGCCAACAACGGCATCATTAAATGTTACACAAAGAACTGACTAGCAATCCAGTGTCCGGAGCAGTATTCATCGCAGACTATGACAATCCCAGAGGACATGTTCTGCTCGCGACCAAGGTATCATTAAAAGGTCCTACCAGTCAACTTAAAACACGTCGCGCTGTAATAGATTCAAGGGCGTTCCAGATCTTCTATTTCTTAAGGAAGTGTCGTTACCGATTAAGCTATATAAACCGGAGGAAAAATAATAACAGCGAACAAGTTAATACTTAAGCTGTCGTCATGTACCATTGATTTTAAAAACACAAGTAGAGGTATTTATTATTTCTACAGTCATTTCAGAACAACCAGCATTGCCGAATGCAAAGGATTTAAAACACGGTGAATGATAGCCAATCTAAAAAAAAGGCAAACATCTGAAGAAAGGATTAATTTAACTAATTAAGCATTGATGGTTCATACGACAACTGATCTTGACCAACCACTTAAAAACGAAACTTTGTTGAAGAAGGATATCATACATAGCCGTGTCAAATGACCAATTGGTGCGAGGGCACAATTTCAGTCTCCATGGCAAGGCAGTTGGGAGCGTGAAATACCACCAACAAGAAAAGGAGGATGTTAATCATACGCAGAAACTTACGCAGTCTAAGGAGGGCTCATTGATGATAAAGAATTTGTTGAATGCATTAAGGCAATTCTGTCAAGGGCTGACAGACATCACGCCTTAATTGAGGGTTCCCCTAAATGGGGAACTGGTTATGAGAAATGCTGATCAGCATATAATATTTAATGTCAATAGATGACTTAATATTTCACTAGCTCGACGGTGCACTTACCCGCCAAAGCGGTCAGCAAATTGTGCAGTGTCAGCCGAGCGAATATAAACATAAGCGATTTTATCGCAGAGAGCGTCTTTTCGCGTTATGGTAGATTTATTCAACCAGTGACTGCATTTTTATGATATTATTGAATCATTTCCCCTGAGCACAATAAATACGCGTTTGTATGCGTCGACGGTTATAAGTATCCTGTATTGGTTTTATCAGCTTAGAAATTTGATTAAAATATTAAGAGGATACGTCATGTGCGCAAGATACAGACAATAGAAAAATAATGGCCAGTCTTCCTCAGTATAGAGTCACAATGAAATATCCATTTTTGAACATTGGAATAGATTATTCACGTACTCATTACGTCAACAATGATAAGACGGTGGTACGCCATGATTGAGTAAATAAAGATGGCATCGAAGGAGGAGCTGATGAAAATCACAAAAATTGATTTTTCAAACTGCTTCGAGGATTGGAAAATTGAATTGATTGTTGAAAAACACCGAAGCTTTGATTCATATTATTTTCCCACCCATTTTCCGATTTTTCCTATGATATCTATATGATATATAGTAGACCGAGTTTGATAAAATTTAATTCGAAACTCAAAACTAATTAAAACATGTTATTTCCAAGCGTGGGAGGCTATATGTTAAAAAACACCAAATATATAATTTGTATACCCTTGCAGAGGGTATAATGATTTCAGTCAGAAGTTTGCAACGCAGTGAAGGCAAGTTTCCGACCCCAAGAAGAACTTATATTCTTGATCAGCGTCACTGGACGAGTTGATCTATCCATGTCCGTCTGTCCGTCTGTGTGTCCGTTTCTACAAAAACTCGCTCTCTCTCTCTCTCTCAGTTCTGAAGCTATCGAGATGAAACTTTCCCAAAAGTCTTCTTTCTATTGCAGGTAGTATATAATTCGGAACCAGCCGGATCGGACAACTATATCTTATAACTCCCATAGGAACAATCGGGGAAAAAATTTAAGAAAAATTATATCATTGGGGTTTTAACTTATAACTTCCTACACTTGTAAATAACATTTTTTAATTAGTTCTGAATTTTGTATTACATTTTATCAAAATCTTATAACTATATCATATAGCTGCCATGCAAACGATCTGAAAAAATAAAGTGACAAGAAAGAACGCTAAAGTCGAGTGACTCTACTTTGCTAATTATTATTTAGAATTGGACTGCAATCTCCAACCAAAAAGGGAGCTTTTAGTGGACAAATGCATTGCGCCGCCTGCAAAGAATGCAACCATGTGGACGGGGTTGGAATCGGATCGGATGGTACGGTTTTGTTTAACGAGGTTTGGTTGGAAGACAATCAAACTTCCGTGGAATTTACGCGAATAAAAACCTAAAATGACCGATTTTCAATTTTTTGTCTATTTTTTGTTTGAAAAAAATAGTGCGTAAAGTTGCTTAAACAATAAGATTTAATAACATAACAGAAACAACAAGGAAGAACGCTATAGTCGAGTGCCTAGATTATCAGATACCCGTTACTCAGCTTAAGATGGCAAATGGGAAATGGAGATAAATAACCAGCAAAAAAATATTTTAGGGCGCCACGTACCGGCTATTTCAGTAGATGCTATGTGGGCGGCAGACAGTTTTAAACGGTAAGGCCGTTTGTGGGCGTAAGAGTGAGCGTGGCACATTGTTTTTTTTTTTGGGTCATTCGATAGGTACTGATGGGACAAACACAGTTCAGTTAAAATTTTGATCCTATCATAATAACTGTCGGCGCTACAGATTTCCGCGGATTGTGGGCGTTAGAGTGGGTGTGGCACACCGTTAAAACAAACTTGCGCTGCGCAGGAAGCGAGGTAAACCTAGCCAAAATGGTTGATGCAGGAGTTCGAAAAGTTCCAGCGCTGCCAAGAATGCTCAAGACCACGTAGTTTTCAAACTCAATTATCATTTTGGGAGTTATGTAGTCGCAGACCGGTGCTTTTGCCAGATTGAGTTGATTTTTGATAATGTTAACAATTGGGCGAAACTCAATTGTCTCGTGCTGAAACTGAGGCTTATAAGGTAAAGTCGGCAAGTAAAAGCACTAGAGCCATGATTTGATTGGAATACTCGTACATATTTAAAGTGGTTAACAACGTGTTGGCTCTGTCTGCATCGCTGCGCGTCCAGCCGCCAATAGGATTTCTAATAGGCATCACGGTTTCTTTCGGTGAGCGCATTGATAGTTGGCAATTGCTGTATGTAGTGGCGGTGGACATATGCTTCTACTTGCTGTAGAACTTTAGTAAGTTGGCGTGAGTCATGTCTTAAACTTTGCTTAGAGATAAGGACTTAGCTTAATTAACCCAATTGGATTTCTGTGAGGACAATTTTAATGATTGTTCCAATGTTCCTGGATGTCGGAGTAGAATAAACAGGACAGGCGAGTGATCAGATAAAAGATGTTTTTGGTAATCGCAAAGTCTATTAATCGGGTAATTTCTTTGAGTCTGCCGGTCAGTATGTTGGTGTGCCAGAAAAAATATAATAGAGCTTTATCTTGGTTTTAATAATTGTTTTTTAGAGCTGATTTCCTTTTGGAGTCATGAGACCACATACCCATTCCTTGGCATGGAAGTCTCCTGCTGCTATGCAGTGGTCTCCTAGTGAATTGAAAAACTTCATAAACTCAACTTCACTTATAGTAAAACGAGGTGGCCAGAATATCCTCGTAATTAAAAATTGTTTTTATTTGTAAGGTGAGTTTCTGAAGCAGCATTAGGTCCATTTGATTGGCAAGTAGGAATTTAGCTAACTTAAGTTTATTTTGCGAAGCGCCGTTAGCGTTAACGTTTGGCCTTAAATCTTGCATAGTTGTGCGCATAAACGATATCATAGCTTCAAAGTTACTTTTCGGATGCTCCGGCGATTGATGCTGCTAAGCAGTGACTTAGTATGCTGTCTAGCAGTGTGATTGCCACCGCAGTTGCCGCTCTTTTAATACCCGTTACTCGTAGAGAAAAAGGGTATACTAGATTCGTCGGAAAGTGTGTAACAGGTAGAATGAAGCGTTTTCGACCCCGTTAAGTATATTCTTAATCAGGATCACTAGCCGAGTCGATATAGCCCTGTCCGTCTGTCCGTATAAATGCTGAGATCTCGGAAACTATAAAAGCTATAACAATCAAACTTGGTATGCAGATTCCTCGGCTTCCTGCGCGGGGTGCCACGCCCACAATACGCGAAAATCTGTAGCGTCTACAGTTTTTATAATAGAAAAAAATTGTTAACTGATTTGTATTTGTCTCATCAATACATATCGACGACTGCCGCCCACATAGAATCTACTGAAATAGCCGGTAGGTGGCCAAAAATATCGCTTTGCTGCTTATATATCAGCATTCCCCTTTTGCTCCCCTAAGCTGAGTAACGCGTATCTGGTAGTCGAGGTACTCGACTATAGCGTTCTTCCTTGTTTGAGTTACAGACATCTTTGCTCGCTGAGCAGTGTGTGGAGTCTGAAAGCTCTCCACAAACTATACACACTGGGCGCAGTTTACAGTATGACCTTGTATGGCCATATTCTTGGTAGTTCGCACATTGTACCGGGCGGTTCCTCAACTTTAATTCGGCGGTGCAACAGGAGCTGAAGATTGTATAAAGGGTGCACTTCGTATTTCTTCAGGGGTTGATTTTCTGGTTCTTGCTCAACCTTAAAGATTGGCTTCGGCTTTCTTACTCTGTTAAGGATACAGCGCCTTTGTTATTTTTGCAGGCGTTACTTCAGAATCTTTGCCCTTAAGTACGACTTGCAGATCCCTGCTGCTTTTTAACTGATAAGTGTAAAAGTTCTTTTTATTCTCGGTAAGATATTTCGATAATACTGTGTAATTATTTCAGACTTCATTTGAAAATTTGTTTCCTGCATGGTGGAGGCTTTGGCTTTCTTTTCTCGACTTCAGTAAATTCGGCTGACTTAATCTCATAGGCGTCAGCCAAGATATAAAATCAGTTTGAGTTTATGGGCGTTTCTATTGCAGCTATGCTAGCATTGTCACGATTTATTTTGCGTTGAGAATTTAGGGTGCTCAGTTTCCTCTTGATTTGGATGCAAATATCCATGTTATTCTGCACAGCTGGCATAATATGTTCATTGTTATAATTTTTGGGTTGCTTTAAAAGAGAAGTACGCGTTGATTCTTTATACTGAGAGCAGTCTCTCGTCTTGCTCACTTTGACGTTGTGTTTCGCACACAACGTTTAGGCTTTGTAATCGAGGTTGATTTAGATATTTTTACATTTGATGTTTTAGCTAACCTCCGGTAGCTCAACTGCAGCGCAGTACTCGCATCGCCTCTCCGTCCATCATCGTGACGTGCCAGCGACAAGGCTCTCACTGTAACCCCCTTGTCTCGCGGCGTGAGTAGAAGGGCCTACTTTGGTTGGGCACAAACATTGGTGATCCTTTACCAACAAAGGTTCACACCCCAGAGACCAAAAGCTTAACCTCTAACTGGTGGAAAAAACCTTTAAGTTCACACTATATCTACTCGCCCTGGGAACCACAGCTGGATCCAACTCTATAGGATACGCAGCTTACTCTAGTTTTACAGGATACGCAGCTTAATCCAGCTTTACAGGATACTACTCTTTATCCAGCTTCACAGAATACGCAGTTTAATCCAGCTTCGCAGGATACCAAGCGTCGTACAGCTTTACAGTCTATTACATACACGAATGTTAACTTCATGCACGATGCCAAGTTCAGCCATTGAGGTAACAAGTCACACAAGACTCGATTTACACAATCAATTACTAGACAACCAAAATCAACTACAAGGATTCTGCCGGACGACGCAACCGAGACGGTTATTATTCTAGTAAACTAAATCAGTTGAGCGATCTCTGGCAGCAGTTCTGTGGCATAGATGAAGAAGTCCAGCAAGCAGCATTACCCTCTGGAAATGAGTACGCCTCAAGACTCACAGCATTAAAGGAACTGGTAAAGAAATATCAAGAAGAATTCTAGGACAATATGGCGTCCACAAGCGGACCTCAAAAGGTTCCTCGGCGGATTCTTCAGCTACAGAGACGGTGCATTAAATTCGCCAACCATTACCCCAGCTCTACAACGCCATCTGGGGGGTCCAATGGAACTTATTGAGATAGGCCCATGATGATCTTGATAATACACCTGGGGCAGTGGCAGACGCTAAAGAAAAGGGGTTAATCGATTTCAGACCTTATATGAAGAATATAATATGAACTTGCTTCGAGAAAACGACTCTCTGATAAGTTTACATCTCTACCAACTATCAGTATTCTCGAAATTGATGGCGATTATCTAGATTGGCCCAGTTTTCACGATTTATTTGTGTAATTAGTGCATAATAAACCATACTCAGCCAGCCAGAAGCTGCATATTCTGCAAGGCTCACTCCGCCATGAAGCACGAATCAAGCCTTCTCTCAAGTCGAATACGACAACACCTGGCAACGACTAAAAGCCAGATACCAAAACGGCAGTTCGGCGGATGCGCCAACAGAAATTTCAACGTCAGGAAATTTTCAAGACATGTATCCCAAAACGCGACGCCAGGCTATTATTCAAATAGGAGCAAGCACAAATTGTTTATCTACACCTCATAAGGTTGAAAGCTGTGGGTCAATGTCGACTTGTCGAAGCTGCCATCAAAGGCATCATTTAATGTTGCGCAAAGGACTGACTAGCAATCTAGTGACCAGCGCACTAACCATCGCAGGCTACTACAAGCACAGAGGACAAGTTCTACTCGCGACCACCAAGGTATCACATTAAGGTCCTAACGGTCAACTTAAAACATGACGTGCTGTAATATATTCCGGGTCACAAGTGAATATTATCTCAAGGATGATGGCAGATCTGCTATATCTTAAAGAAAAGTCGTTATCGATTGAAATATTTGAAATCGAAAGAAAAATAACAGCAGCGATCATGTCAGTACTAAAGCTATCGTGTACCACCGATTTTGAAAACCCCGTCGAGGTATTTATTGTTTTCGCAGTCCTTTCAGATCAACCTAAGAGTCTGCCTTTAGCAGATCCTGAGATTCGGCAACCTGGAACCATTGACCTCACCTTAGGGGTTTAATAACTGGTTTATTTCATAGACCAGGACGGCTTTGTAATCACGGGTTTTCTTAAGGAAGAACCCTCATATGATACGCAATTCAATCGTATGTTGGAAGACGACGAAGACGATCTTGCAAGACATTAACCTACATGTAAGGTAACGAATGATGAATTTCTGGTTAATGATCACCAATCTTAAGAGAAAGAAAATAAGATCCCCCACAATGAAGTAAGGATTCATATAACTTTCTTAGCATTGATGGTTCATGAAATAACTGAAAAACGAAAAACTATAATATACCTACGCTTTTTTGCTTAAGGATCTCATACCCTTGTCGTGCCAAATGATCAATTTCTACGAGGTCACAATTTCTCTCCCCATCGCAAGGTAGTTCCTAGCATAAAAGGGAGCGTGAAGCATCATTAAGAAGATATTAAGGGCGTTAATCATACTCAAGAACCTCCGCAGTTTAAGGAAGGCTCGTTGACAATCAATAATTTGTTGGCCCTAAATAAGGGTACCCCTCTACGAGGGGAGAATGTTCGTACCCAAGATTGTTCAACATGACCAGCACCCAACAAATTATGTATTAGCCAAGTTAACACAGTACCAGGCGCTCAGTATCGCCCACTATTCTATTCATACCATCACCCCAACTCTAGAACGCCACTTGGGGATCCAATGGTAATTATTGGGACTGACCCATGAACATTTCGATTATTCGCTTGGGCAGCCACCACAGAAGAGGTTAATCTACTTTAGTCCCTTTATGAAGAATATAATGCCTTGCTTCAATAAAAAACGACCTTCCACTGAGCTTAAATCTTTCTTTACCACCAGTCAGTTGTAACGAATTGATTTTGTTTACTTTCTGGTGATTTGTGCAGCTAGCTCAGTAGATAATGTGTGTTCGTCCCACCAAATTTATATAAACGTGACCGCCCAGTAGTTCAGTGAATTCAGCACACATAATTCACGGGTTCGTAGTGGGTTTATTGCGGGTATAACTACAGTCGTCTTTATAATTTGCTTGTCCTCGGTGTCTGTCCGTGCCGTTCCTACGGGCTCGATCTTCCTTGCGTGGCTGTTGCGGTCTGGTGCCCTGCTTGCTGATGACGGTGTCCTGCGAACTGCTCCTGACTGGGTGGCTGTACGTAGCGTGACTTCTTGTGTTGGGTTTCGGTCGCGCCGCTCCGGGACTTCACAAATCGGAACCGTAGTCTCTCCTGGAAAATTCCACTCGAGACCGTACTGATCGACCGCTCTCCCTTCTGGCTGATCACGTCAGGACCTGCTAAATAGTGCTTGGGGCGAGGTACACTAGGGTTAGACAGGCTCACCCCCCGAGCTCACAATTTCTTGTCGCCGGCCTCCACTGCTCAAATTCTGGCAGACCCTCAAGACGTAACGCTGGGACTTCGTTGGTAGGAATAAGCAGATCGCCTTGACTTAGCCGTGTGATGCCCCTTGGACCTTAGCCACCTGTGCCTCAGTTCGGAGATTCCTTTTAATCCCCCTCCCGAACGTCTCGACGTAGCGAACTTGCTCCTTGTAGGCTCCCACGGCACTGCTTTCGACGACTTGCCTTGTTGTGGCACCCTTGTAGTTTACTTGTTTGGTTTTCTGTAAACTTGATATCTGATCGACTGCTTGTCTTAACTCTTCGACTCGACTCCTTGACTTCCTTTCGCACTCGGCACTCTCGCTCTGCCCACCAATTTTCTGCTCTCTCTTTCTCTATCCTTGGTATCCAAATTCTCTTGGCCTCCAAACCCTCTTGCTCTCCAAATTCTCTTGCTCTCCTAACTCCCACGTTCTCCAAACTCTCACGTTCTCCAACTCATACGTTCTCCATCCTTGATCTCCAATTTCTAACGTTCTCCAACCGCTCATCGCCGCGCCGTCACTACGTTAGTTCGCCGCGTACCTGGTGAACGGCCGGCCATCTGCTGCTGGGATTTGTGTGGAGTTATTCAACTTCTCATACAGTATTTCCGAGTTTGATAGCAAATATCTAGATTGGCAACAGACCGTAAATTCAGCGGATGCACCAACAGAAATTCCAACGTTTGCGAGTGTACTGTCGTTTATCGAGCGGCGCGATTGCATGCTGAAAACGATAAGTGCACAACGCACCGCCATCGGCCAGTCCTCAGCGAAGACAGATGAAAGATTTTTCGCCTAGGACTACATCCTTTTAGTTCGTGTACCCGTTTTTAAGAAGTGGACCCCAAAACACGGCGCCAGGCTATTGTTAAGTAGGAGCAGGCACAAAGTGTTTTTCTACGGCTCAAAAGGTTGAAAACTGTAGGGTCATTGTGTCTTTGTCGAGATTGCCAACAACGGCATCATTAAATGTTACACAAAGAACTGACTAGCAATCCAGTGTCCGGAGCAGTATTCATCGCAGACTATGACAATCCCAGAGGACATGTTCTGCTCGCGACCAAGGTATCATTAAAAGGTCCTACCAGTCAACTTAAAACACGTCGCGCTGTAATAGATTCAAGGGCGTTCCAGATCTTCTATTTCTTAAGGAAGTGTCGTTACCGATTAAGCTATATAAACCGGAGGAAAAATAATAACAGCGAACAAGTTAATACTTAAGCTGTCGTCATGTACCATTGATTTTAAAAACACAAGTAGAGGTATTTATTATTCCTACAGTCATTTCAGAACAACCAGCATTGCCGAATGCAAAGGATTTAAAACACGGTGAATGATAGCCAATCTAAAAAAAAGGCAAACATCTGAAGAAAGGATTAATTTAACTAATTAACCATTGATGGTTCATACGACAACTGATCTTGACCAACCACTTAAAAACGAAACTTTGTTGAAGAAGGATATCATACATAGCCGTGTCAAATGACCAATTGGTGCGAGGGCACAATTTCAGTCTCCATGGCAAGGCAGTTGGGAGCGTGAAATACCACCAACAAGAAAAGGAGGATGTTAATCATACGCAGAAACTTACGCAGTCTAAGGAGGGCTCATTGATGATAAATAATTTGTTGAATGCATTAAGGCAATTCTGTCAAGGGCTGACAGACATCACGCCTTAATTGAGGGTTCCCCTAAATGGGGAACTGGTTATGAGAAATGCTGATCAGCATATAATATTTAATGTCAATAGATGACTTAATATTTCACTAGCTCGACGGTGCACTTACCCGCCAAAGCGGTCAGCAAATTGTGCAGTGTCAGCCGAGCGAATATAAACATAAGCGATTTTATCGCAGAGAGCGTCTTTTCGCGTTATGGTAGATTTATTCAACCAGTGACTGCATTTTTATGATATTATTGAATCATTTCCCCTGAGCACAATAAATACGCGTTTGTATGCGTCGACGGTTATAAGTATCCTGTATTGGTTTTATCAGCTTAGAAATTTGATTAAAATATTAAGAGGATACGTCATGTGCGCAAGATACAGACAATAGAAAAATAATGGCCAGTCTTCCTCAGTATAGAGTCACAATGAAATATCCATTTTTGAACATTGGAATAGATTATTCACGTACTCATTACGTCAACAATGATAAGACGGTGGTACGCCATGATTGAGTAAATAAAGATGGCATCGAAGGAGGAGCTGATGAAAATCACAAAAATTGATTTTTCAAACTGCTTCGAGGATTGGAAAATTGAATTGATTGTTGAAAAACACCGAAGCTTTGATTCATATTATTTTCCCACCCATTTTCCGATTTTTCCTATGATATCTATATGATATATAGTAGACCGAGTTTGATAAAATTTAATTCGAAACTCAAAACTAATTAAAACATGTTATTTCCAAGCGTGGGAGGCTATATGTTAAAAAACACCAAATATATAATTTGTATACCCTTGCAGAGGGTATAATGATTTCAGTCAGAAGTTTGCAACGCAGTGAAGGCAAGTTTCCGACCCCAAGAAGAACTTATATTCTTGATCAGCGTCACTGGACGAGTTGATCTATCCATGTCCGTCTGTCCGTCTGTGTGTCCGTTTCTACAAAAACTCGCTCTCTCTCTCTCTCTCAGTTCTGAAGCTATCGAGATGAAACTTTCCCAAAAGTCTTCTTTCTATTGCAGGTAGTATATAATTCGGAACCAGCCGGATCGGACAACTATATCTTATAACTCCCATAGGAACAATCGGGGAAAAAATTTAAGAAAAATTATATCATTGGGGTTTTAACTTATAACTTCCTACACTTGTAAATAACATTTTTTAATTAGTTCTGAATTTTGTATTACATTTTATCAAAATCTTATAACTATATCATATAGCTGCCATGCAAACGATCTGAAAATTAGTGGGAAAATAATATGAAAAGATTATATCTTCGGTGTTTTTTTTAACATATAGCCTTCTGGAAATAACATTTTTTATATAGTTCTGAATTTTAAATTCAATTTTATCTGAAATCATTATACCTCTAAATGTGTTTCTAACCCGTCAGCCCGCTGCTGGTCATGGCCAACGACATGTAAATTGAATGATTTTATAATAATGCAGTAGTGTCCCAGACAATCGGCAATTCATGCATAAAAAATAGATGACCCCCTTGCAAATCAAAACCAAAAGTATTAATGTTTATAATCACTAAAATTAGAAAAATTTGATAAAAAAGAAAATAATTCAAAATATAGTATGGCATAGTAGTGAAAAGTAAAAGTTGTAAATATATGATATTAAACAAAAACACCATTTAACGAAGTAAAAATATAGTGCCTTAAAAAAATAAAAGTGTTTATATCAACTTCTGCACTTCTATACTTTCTACATTTTTTACATTCGGCACGCTGCAATTCAATATGCCATTGCTTAGTTGTTTGATTTTAATGAGGCGTTCCGAATGTAAACAAGGAAGAACGCTATAGTTTTTTATGCCAAATCAGACTGCTCTTACGGGCGAACGGACAGACGGACACGGCTAGATCGACTCGGCTACTACCTAGAGTTACATGTCGTTGGACATGGCTGATAAGCAGCAGCGGGCAAACGAGTTGGGAACACCTTTTGGCTTTCAAGTCATTGGTTTTCATAGCCTTATAATATTAAAAAAATCACTACCACCTTTACGGACGGTATATTGGCTTTTTGTAGTTGTTGTTGAAGGGTTTTTTCCCCTCCTCACCGCACCGAAACTTATATAGCCACCGAACTGAGGAGGGAGCGCGTCGAAGAAAACTGAGCTTCTTGGAGCGGGAATCAAATATGCTATGCTCGCTGCTTCTGGCTCCGCGGCATAGGTAATCGGTGATTATGGGCATGCAAAAATGCCGTCAAGCTAGCTAGTTTTTCCATAAGTTGTAGAACTAGTTTTATATATTGAAATGTTTTACATCATCTTAAATTTCCAGGACCTTCGAATAGAGTTTGGAATCACACAAAAAAAGTTCAATGCTCAGGCAGTGTAGGATGAAGTACATATATATCCTTGATCACTAGCCGAGTCGGTCTAGCCATGTCCGTCTGTCCGTATGAACGCTGAGCTCGGAAACTATAAAAGCTAGAACTGTCAGACCTGGCTTGCAGATTCCTGGGGTTCCTGCGCAGCGCAATTTTGTTTCAGCGGGGTGCCACGCCCACGTTAAAGCCCACAATCCGCAAAAATCTGTAGCGCCTCAAGCTTTTATGACAAAACAAAAATTTTAACTGAAACGTATTTGTCTTAACAATATTATTATCGATTATTATCAATATATCTATCGATTAACCCAAAAAAATTGTGCAGGCCCCACTCTAACGCCCCCAAATAACTAAAACGTTAAAAATATTGCCGCCCGCGTAATAAATAGAATATTTCTGTGCTCAATTTTTATTTTTCTCCCCTAAGCTGAGTATCGGGTATCTGATAGTCGAAGCACTCGACTATAGCGTTCTTCCTTGTTTTTCCTAAAGTGATAGAATCAAAGTTTAGTCTATTAAGCTGAACTCGTAATTGCTTATTATTAACTGTGAAACGCGTATTAAAAAAAAATTCAACATTTAAAGGATCTTTAGGGCTATAGACTTTAAAATCAAGACTTAACACCAAGACTTTATGAAAAAGTGGTAAAAATGTAAAAGTTAAAATTTGCAAAATTGTACCTATTTGGTCCGCTAATAACGTAGTTGTTTCCTAACTGAAAATACGCGTCGAATAAACTCAACTAACAAAATCAGATGCTCACGCAAAACAAGATTTTTAATGCTGTCCTAGGATCCTGGAAATTGTAGACCATGTTATTATATTATAAGAAATAATCAACATTAGTAAACCATGTGAAATTTTTAAGGATTGTTGTAGTCTTCAGTGATATTAAAAAAAGTTATTTCATTATCATCATTCTTTGACAGGTATATGTTTAAGTCGTCAGATTTTTATAAATTTCAGTTCGAAATTCCTAATATAGTTTTCCGATCCGACTGGTTATCTCCGATATCTCCATTTCCCTTTAGCTCCCTTAAATTGAGTAACAGGTGTCTGGTAGTCGGGGTATTCGAGTATAGTGTTCTTCCTTTTTTTGAATCGCAACGATATTTAAAAAATTATAATCATGAATTTTGTTACATCTCAATATTGCCAGACCCATTTCAAGATTTATTTGGCTCCGTGTACGACAGGTGTCACTAAGTTTGTAACTCAATGGCTCAATTAAGAGCCATAAATTATGATTTACTACCCGTACTCAACAAAAGACCAGTACTTTAAATGCTGTAAGCGCAGGATAATTAAACCTGCCAAAATATAACCACGTTGCAATTTTAAAGTAGTCAATTATGCAAAGACTTTAAAAAATGAAGTTTACCTATAATACAGAACTCATTTGAAGAGGTTGATTATATTTATACTGACATCCCTAACACTATTAATAGCAATCAACAAATGTAATCGGCATCATCCGTTATTTTTGGTTTGTTGTGCGCAGTCGATGGTCCGTAAGGATTGTAGCCTCTGGATTTGGCAATGACTTCACGGTACCGCATCACTGGTATTACCGCATCACTCCATTAGATCCCACTCAGAGATATCACGGAAAACTGACTGAATCATGAGCATGCGCAGGAGTGTGCTGGCAGGTTGACCATCAGTCGATTACGAGGAGTCAATCCGTCGAGATCAGTCAAGATATGAAAGTGAACAAGTCAGTAATCCATGACAATTACAAGTAAGCCACATCAAGTCGCGTCGTCAGAAGCAGCGCCGTGGGAGCATACAAATACCAAAATCGCCACGTCGAGTCGTTTGCGATGGGGATACCAGGAATCTCCGAAATGAAACACAGGTAGCTGATGTTCAAAAGGCATCACATGGCTAGGTCAAGGCGATCTTCAAAGTCCGGTTACAACTTAACCCTCGCATTACGTCTAGAGAGTCGGTCAGCATCTGAGGCCTGTCTAAGCCCCTTGTACCTCGCCCTAACACTACTTGGCGTGTCCTGTCGTAAGCCCATTGCGTCATATTGAATAGTCCAGGATTGCCATACGGGTTTTAATCGTGAAGTCCCGAAACGGCTTGTGTCCGAACTCTGAGTATAACAAGCCAAAAGGTAGAGCGAGAAAGAGCACTACGGCTTCGACTCCTGAATTTCAGGATCGGCGAGTGACCGAAACTCCGAGTGCCAGAATACCCGCTACGTCCAGCAGCACAGCAAGCACATCCATGAGCACTCCTCAGGATATCATTATCAGCAAGGAAGACACCACATCGCGACAGTGGACTATCGGGGACAGAGCCAGGGACAGACAGTCGTGGGTCCAAAGGAGTAATCCTGGAGAGCGCAGCATGTGTTGTAACGAACTGATTTCTTTGGTTTCTGCTCGCTACGGTATTCGTGCGGCTAGCTCAGTAGATTGTGTGTTCGTCCCACCAAATTTATATAAACGTGACCGCCCCGTAGTTCTGTGAAAAAGCACAGAATTCTCGGGTTCGGAGTGGGTTTATTGCGGGTATAACTGCAGTCAGCTTTATAAGTTGCTTGTCTCGCTGTCTCCGACGGTGTGGGTTGTCTTGTCGCTCCTCGAAGATCCTTGACCGCTGCTTGCTCCTGACGTGGTTGGCTCGGTGACTGCTCGGCCACGATTCAGACTCGCTATGGGGTCAGCCGTGCGGGCTTAGGGCAGCGTCACCGTTCTCAGACTAGGGTGAACAGACTGACGAGCTCTCCAGAATCACTCCCCCGACCGCCTGTCCCTTGCTCTGTCCCGGATGGTCCCACGGGCTTCCGCTCAGATCGTGCGGACAGTCAAGGCGGAACGCCAGGAAGCTGCCTCGCTTTTCACTTCGCTTCTGTGCCTCGTGTAAACGAACGTTCCACCCTAGCCTCACCCTTTCGCGTATTGTCCGTGGCCGTTGCGGTGTGGTGTCCTGCGAATTGATCCTGACAGGTGGCTGTACGTCTTGACTTCTGTGCTGTGTTCGAGGGCATACGCCGATCCGGGACTTCTCTACCTTCTGGCTCGTTTCTCTCGGGGTTCTGTTGCGCCGCTCCGGGACTTCTCTCCCTTCTGGCTCGCTACTCTAGGGGTTCCGTTGCACCGCTCCGGGACTTCTCTCCCTTCTGGCTTGCTACTCTCGATTTCAAATTTAAGTCTAGTAGACCCTCCAGGCGTAACGCCAGGACTTCGTCGGCAGGACAGAACAGAACTTAGCCGTGTGGTGCCTCCTTAGACCTCAGCCACCTGTGTCTCAGTTCGGAGATTCCTAGTAATCCCAATCCCGAACGGCTCGACGTTACGATCTTGGTCTCGCCCTGGTGTGGCTCCCTCGTAGCTTGCTTGGTTGGATTTCATTCGACTGCTCGCTCTTGACTGACTGATCTCGACTGAATGCTCTCGACTGAATGAATTCGACCGAATGATCTCGCTGCCTGCGCCCTGCGGGTTTATATAGGGCCTCTGGGAACCGTTATTTCCTTTTTGCACAAGGCCCGCCAAAACTCTCTACATCGTGTCCAAAGTCCATGGTTCCTGATTGACCCTGTTGTCCTTGACGCACTGCTTCCCGCCGCCGTCCAGCCTGACGCTGCCGTCCCGCTGATCCCGGAGACGCATGCGGCATGTTTGTGTGCCGCACCGCTGCCGGGATGTGGCACCTTCTTTCTCGGTCCAAAGTTCACGTCCGCGTCCAAAGTCCGGCGGCGTCCCGTTACTCCTTTTTGCACACGGCACTCTTGCTCCGCCCGCTAAGTCTCCGCTCTCTCCTTCTCCATTGTTGGTCTCCAAACTCTCTTGGTCTCCGAACCCTCTTGCTCTTCAAACTCTCTCGCTCTCCAAATTCTCTTGTCTCCAAACTCTCTTCCTCTCCAAACTCTCACGTTCTCCAAACTCTCACGTTCTCCGTGCTCGATCTCCAAACTCTCTCGTTGTCCATCCTCGATCTCCAAACCCTCTCGTTCTCCGTCCTCGCTGTTCGCCGCGCCGCCACTAGCGAATTCGCCGCGTACCTGGTGAGCGGCCGGCCATCTGCTGCTGGGATTTGTGGGGAGTTATTCAACTCCTCACAGTGTTCAACCTAGTCTGTGAATGGTGCCACTTCCCTAAGCTAGCACAGCTCTCAACTGTAGGCGAGGGGCTCAGCCGTGCAAGCTTAGCGAAGATTGAATCTTATGCATGGGTCGCATCATCTCAAGTAGGCTCGGGCGTCTCTGCGTATGCTCGGCCAATAATACCGGGCTGCCAGACGTGCTATTGTTCTTCGGCTTCCTACATGGCCACCTGCCGGTGAGTCGTTGTTCTCCTTCAAAAACGTTTCCTGTAGAGCTTTCTGGACGCACATCTTCTATGTTGCAACATCCTCACTTCATGCTCTGTGAAGTAAATTCCTGTGCAGGGTGTAACCCTTTATCACGTAGTCCAGCTGCATGCTGCGGAAGCTTCCGTCGCTGATGCCGCCTTGATCCCTCGAAGCGTTTCTGGAGGTGGCTGCCTTGACAATGGGTGTGCCACCACGTTGAGTTGCCTATTTCTATACGCTATTTCAAGGTCATACTGCTGCAACTCCAGGGCCCATCGGGCGATCTTTCCAGAAGGGCTCTCAATGTTGTTGTGTCACGTCAGTGCCTTGTGGTCGGTTACTACTATGAAGTCTAAACGTTACAGATACGGCTTAAGTTTCGTGAAGTAGTTCCTCTCAGCGCCGTTGAGCGTTCAGCTTGAGAAGGAGATAACCTTTTCGCCTCGTTCAGTTTCCTGGGTCGAAATGGCCCCGATGCCGCAGTCGCTCGCGTCCGTTTGCAGGATAAATGGTTTATCGAAATCTGACCACGCTAGTATGGGGTTGCCACGAGTCTTGCCCTTACCTCTTCAAATGCCGACTGATTTTGCTGAGCCCACACCCACGCGGAGACATTTCGGGACCGATCACCCCGTCCAGCACACGCAGGAAGGTCGCAGACGCCGAATGGAGTCCGGGTGGCATTACTGGAATAAGCCTTTTCCGGGCACTGTAAGCGCAGTGTATTGCCTGCTGCTTTCTTTCAGTTGGTCGAGGATATAATTTATTCGAGGCATCGGCTAGGCATCCTTTATCAAATTTGCATTGATTTGCCTAAAGTCAACGCACAGTCTCCACTTGCCCGTATTCTTCTTAACCATCACGATGAGAGAGCTGTATATGCTTGTTGAGGGCTCTATGTATTCCATTGGAGAAGCTCGTTTACCTTTGCATTGATCTCCCCTTGATCGTGATTTGATGGTCTGCCATGTCCGACGTTCCCGCCATGGTTTTGAAACTGGAAAGCTCTGCCTCCAGGAAGTTCGCCGTGTAGTAATCTTCGGTTTCATGTTGCCTCTCCTCAAGCCAACCATTGTGTCGGCTCCTGGCTGGTATTATCACTTCGTGTCCAGCACACCTTATCTCGGTTCCGACCGATGTTAGAAAGTTCCATCTTAACACCAACGAATCCAGTACCCCTCGTAGTATCAGCAGGCACATGGTCAGTCACTTGTTCCCGAAGCTTTTCATCGATTCCGCCGTACCTTTCGCCTGTCAACCTTACTTTCCGTCGTGTGCTCGCAGCCAGATTGTCCGCTAGTTCCTTGCTTATAAAGCTTTCTGTTGCCAAGGTGTCGACTGTGATTCTGCGGCTGAGATCGCTGGGCATTTCTCGCCTGCTGGCAGCATTCGACGCTTACGCTTACGCCTAGTTTCCTGCACATTCAGCAGAACAAAAGGCATTGGGGCCGACATCCCCGCGCATCCTTTTCCATTTCTAGTTTTTCGAAAGCCCTTCCTTTAAGCAATTCTGTCATCGCTAGAGGGATTATGTCCAAATCCAAGCAATAATATATGGGTTGAAAGATTACTTGTTCCAAGAACTCGAACTGTTTTTCCGCCCCGTCGGACCTGTCTAGCTACCCTTGCATAATTTGACTGACTGGATCTCGAGGTCAGCGCTTTTTTTTCCTACCTTGGCTTGACTCTCTCCTATGGGCCCAGATGTCGACAAGTTGTGGGTCGTTCTCTGCCTCGGAGTAATACTCCGACAATGCCTTCCTCATGTCTTCTAATCTGCCGTCCGGGGGGCATTTAGCCTTTGTGCGACCTGGGAGAAGTCCACCTTCTTAAGGCGGTAGATCCACTTCTGCTGCGGCAAGCTCAGTAAATTGTGTGTGTTCGTCCCACTAAATTTATATAAACGTGACCGCCCAGTAGTTCAGTGAGAAAGGACAGAATACACGAGTTCGTAGTGGGTTTATTGCGGGTATAACTACAGACTGCTTGGTAATTTGCTTGTCCTTGGTGTCTCGGTTCTGGTTGACGGTTCTGGTTGTCTCGATGTCCTCTCGCCTCGATGTCGCGGTGTTCCAGTTTTGTAGCTTCCTAAAGATTTTTGTTCGCTGCGAGCTGATCTGGCTGATCACGCCAGGACCTGCTTAATTCTACTTGACGCACGGGGCTCACGAGAGGATACGCCAAAGTAGTACTTGCGGCGAGGTACACTTGGTTTAGTCAGCCTTACCCCCTAAGCTCACGATTTCTTGTCGCAGGCCTTCACTTTTCAAATTCTGACAGACCGTCCAGGCGTAAAGCCAGGACTTCGTTGGCAGTAATAAACAGATCGCCTTGACTTAGCCGTATGATGCCCCCTGGACCTCAGCTATCTGTGTCTCAGTTCGAAGATTCCTTGTAATCCCAATCCCGAACGTCTCGACGTTGCGATCTTGCTCCTTGAAGGCTCCAACGGCGCTGCTTTCGACGACTCGACTTGTGGTGGCTCCCTTGTAGTTTACTTGGTTGTTTGCCTGTTCCTTTGACATCTGATCGAACGCTTGTCTTCACTCTTCGATTTGACTCCTCGTGATCGACTGATCCTGCTGCCAGCGCCCTGCGTGTTTATATAGGGTCTCCGGGAATCGTTATTTTCCATTTGGCCCACCGAATCTCTCCACACCGTTTCCAAAGTCCATGGCTCCTGTTTGAGACACTCGTCTTGAATACGCACCAACATGCTGCCTAATGCTGCCGTCCCGCTGGTTCCCGTCATGCATGTGGCATGCTTGTGTCGGCTGCCGAGATGTGGAATCGTCTCTCTTGGTCCAAAGTTCACGGCAGAGTCCAAAGTCCGGCGGCCTTCCGTTACTCCATTTTGCACACGGCACTCTGCTCTGCTCGACAGGTCTCCATTCTTTCTTTCTCCATTCTTGGTCTCCAAACTCTCACGTTCCTCAATCCTTTATCTCCAAACTCTTATGTTCTCCAACCGCTCTTTGCCGTGTGTACCTGTTGAGCGGACGGCCATCTGCTGCTGGGATTTGTGTCGAGTTATTCAACTCCTCACACCTTGTTTGTGCTCATCCTCTCACTCTCTCTTCGCAGGTTGCTGTTGCTGTTGCTGACCATAAATGCCCTTGCAGACGCCTGAAGAAGAATTTCCTGGTTTGGACCCCGATCCGGACAGCGATCCTTTTCCGTCTGTCCGTCTGGACATTATGTTCTTCCCTGGGAGCTCGGTCTCTGTCGGTACAACTTTCTTAGCTGTGCCTACTTCCCCCTTCTTTCGGTAGACTGCTGATGCGTGATTCCTGTCAGTCCCAATCGAGTCTTTGGAGGCCTTGGTTGGTTCCCATCTGCGTTCTTGTTGTCAACATGTTATCGTTGACGTGTTCCTTGTATATGGTTGTATCGAAGTGCCTTGCATTTGCCATCGAGGATCCTTGAACCAGATTTTCCGTAGTACCCTTTGAGAATCCTTGGAGTTATTCTTGAAGTCTTTTCGTAGTACCCCTTGAGCATTCTTGGAGTTATCCTCAGTATCCTCTTACCCCAGTGTCTTTTTAAGCATCCTTGGATTCTTCTCGTACTACCCCTTGAGAATATTTGCAGATATCCTTGGATTCTTCCCGCCATATCCTTTGAGAATCCCTGGGGAACGAACACAAAATCTACTGAGTTAGCCACATGAATGTCGTAGCGAGCAGACCTCAAAATCGTTTCTTTCCAAAGTTACAATTATGAATACATTTAACTGCGGGGTGTCACTCCCTCTCTAACGCCCACAATCCACGGAAATCTGTAGCGTTTACAGTTTAATACTACAAAAAAAAAGGTAACTAAAATCTATTTGTCTCATCAATACCTATCGATTGAACAAAAAAAATGTACCACGCCCACGAACGGCCCACAACTGTAGGCTAGGGGCTCAGCCGTGCGGGCTTAGGGAAGCGTCGCCGTTCTCAGACTAGGGTAATCAGATTGCCGCGCTCTCCAGAAAGACTCATTTTGACAAACGACTGGCTGTCCCTTGCTCTGTCCCGGATGGTCCCACTGGGGCTCCTGCTCAGATCTCGCGGACAGTAAGAGAAAACGCCAGGCAGCTGCCTTGCGTGGCTGTCGGGATGTGGGGTCTTGCTTGCTGATGGCGATGTGCTGCGAACTGCTTCTGGCTGCATGGCTGCAAGTACTGTATCTTCTGGTGCTCGAGGTCTTGGGCATAAGCCTATCCGGAACGAGTCGGAAAACTCCACTCGAGACCGTACCGCTCCGGGAATTCATGGCGTTCCTGTTTTGAAACTGGATAGCTCTCCAGGAAGTCGTCATCTTTGGTTTCCCGTTATACGACTGCCACCGATAGCCTCTCCTCGAGCCACCCATTGTGTTGGTTCCTGGCCGGTATTATCACCTCGTATCCAGCACACTTTATCTCGGCTACGACCTGCGTTAAAAAGTTTAATCTTAACACCAACGAATCCACTACCCCTGGTAGTATCAGCAGGCACATTGTCAGCCACTTATACCCGAATTTTCACCTCCAGCTGTTCATCGATCCCGCCGCACCTTCCGTCTGCCAACCTAACTTGCCGTCGTGTCCTCGTAATCCTCCTGAGGCGGCCAGGTTCTCCGCCAGTTCCTTGCTTATAAAGCTCACTGTTTCCCCGGTGTCGATCGTGGCCGCTGCGAACAACTGCTGCTCCTCCTCGATATGCTCGCCCGTTAGTTTCGAGACCCCCGCTTGGCTCTCTGTAACTGAAATCGCTGGGCATTTACCGCCTGCTGGCAGCACTCGACGCTCCTGACACCTACTCTCCTGCACACCCAGCAGAACAATAGGCGTTGGAGTCGACATCCCCACGCCCAGTGTCCGTGGCCGCCGCACCTTCGGCAGGCCTCATAGGGGTCTGTGATGTGTGTCGTTCCCAGCAGCCTTTGTGTTGTGTTTGGCTGCTTCGCTGGTTGCATCTGTTGCTGCCGTGGTGGTGTCCAATGGCCTCCTCGTGGTGCTCCTTCTGCATTCTTTCGTGGGCCTCGTTGTGGCGGTGACCATTGGTCATTTCTCCGTGTCTCCTTGTTATCTGTCTCCTCGTACCTTCTGCACGTGCCCTGCATTGGTGGTGATGACTTGGTCTTCCGAACTCAATTTCTTGTGTAAACGCTTCCCGCTCCTTTTCCAATTCTTCGTACTAGGAAGATCCTTAAGCTTGGGGCGCAGTTATCCTTGATTATCTTTAAGGTGTCTCTCGCAGAATAGTTTAGTGGCCTCGCCATCGTCTGCATGTCAACCATATAGTCTTTAAACGACTCACTGGAAACCTGCCTCCGTTGTCTGATCTGATCCGACAGCCTTGTGAAGAAATCTCTCTGCAGAAACTGGAAGCTCTCAATAAACTCTGCCCAGGTTTTCCATTTCTTGTTGTTGGCGATAATCGACTTCAACGCCCTTCCTTTAAGCAACTTAGGCATCACTCGGGGGATCAGGTCTAGGTCTAAACCGTAGGTGTTGGCGGACCATTCAACTTGTTCCAGGAGCTCGAGCGGTTTCTCCGCAGGTGTTGGTGGACCATTCAACTTGTTTCAGGAACTCGAGCGGTTTCTCCGCCCCGTCGATCCTGAATGACTTCCCGCGGACTTGTTTAGCGACCCTTGCATAATCCGACTGGCTGGGCCTAGTGGTCAGCACTGTTGTCTTCCTGTCCTGGCTTGAGTCTGTCCTGCGGGCCTCCCTTTGCCAGTTGTCGACGCTCAGGCTTGCCACTAGGTCCCCTTCAGCGTTCGTTAGCGTGATGCTCGGGACGGCTCTGTCGTAGTACATAGCTTCCAGCTCGGCCCAGATATCGACAAGTTGTGGGTCGTCTCCGTCTTGGAGTAATACTCCGACAATGTCTTACACATGTCTTCTAATCTGCCTTCAAGGGCGACATTAAGTTTTTGTGCGACCTGGGTGAAGTCCTCCTTCTTAAGACGGTAGACCCACTTCTTTCCCATTCTCTTAACTTTCTTTCACTGCTGGAAAAATCATATTTTGGAATAAGTAACGAACTCATTTTTATGGTCTGCTCGCTACGAGATTTGTGAGGCTAGCTCAATAGATTGTAATCAAATTTATAAATGTGACTGCTCAGTAGTTCAGTGCGAAAGCACAGAAATCACGGGTTCGTAGTGGGTTTATTGCGGGTAAAATTACAGACGGCTTGGCAAATCGGATGTCCTTGATATCGCCACTTGTGGCCCTTGGTGTCTCCGACGGTTCTGGTTGTCTCAATATCCTCTCGCCTCGTTTACTTGGTGCTCCAGTCCTGTGGCTCTCTGAAGATCCTTGCTCGCTGCTTGTCCGTGACGCGTTGACTCGGTGACTACTTGGCAACAACTCAGACTCACGAGGGGTCCAGCCGTGCGAGCTTAGGGAAACGTCGCCGTTCCCAGACTAGGGTAATCAGATTGCCGCGCTCTCCAGGAAGACTCATTTTGACAAACGACCGCCTGTCCCTTGCTCAGTCCCGGATGGTCCCACTGCGGTTTCTGCTCAGATTACGCGGACAGTCAAGGCAAACGCCAGGAAGCTGCCTCGCGCTGCACTTCGCTTCTACGCCTAGCGACGTTACACCCTTGCTTTACCACTTCGCTTACTATCCGTGACGTTCCTGCAGGGCTCGATCTGCATTGCGTGGCTGTCGCGATGTGGTGTCTTGCTTGCTGATGGCGATGTGCTGCGAACTCCTCCTGCCTGCATGGCTCGACGTAGTGTGGCACACGGGCACACGCCGATCCGGCACTTTACGAGTCAGAGCCGTAGGCTCTTCTGGGGAAACTCCACTCGAGACCGTACTGATCGACTGCTCTCCCTTCTTGCTGATCGTGCCAGGACCTGCTCCTTTTCCACCGGACGTACAAGCATTACGCCGGCACACGTGTCTCAATTCGAAAATTCCTAGTATCCCAATCCCGAAAGTCTCAACATAGCTCCTTATAGGTTTCTAAGGCGCTCCTTCCGACGACTCTACTAGTTGTGGCTCCCTTGGTTAACTTGGTTGTCTGACTGTTCACTTTGAAATCTAATCTTGCTGGTTTGACTCCTCGTGATCGACTGATTCCCTGCTGCCAGCGCACTCCGGGCCTCCGGGAACCGTTATTTCTCTCTTACGCACGGCCCACCGAGAATAATTATTGAAATAATCCTTTTAAATCTTAAATTACAAAATACTGATACAAGCAAAATTTATTGCTCGGAATATTTTAAAACAAAAATGTACAAAAAATCATAGAAATCATCATCAAACAAGAAAGAAAGTTAACTTCAGCAAGACAAAGTTTGTATACCCTTGCAGATATAAGAAATAATCAACTTTAGTTGCCGAAGTTAACTTCCTTTCTTGTTTTATTTTGAACTTTGCTCAACTTTGTAGTTGTTTTAATTGTTGGTTGACGGTTAATATGTTTAAAATTGATTTCTATCGGTATATGCTCCTTGAAGGCTCCAACGGCGCTGCTTTCGACGACTCGACTTGTGGTGGCTCCCTTGTAGTTTACTTGGTTGTTTGCCTGTTCCTTTGACATCTGATCGAACGCTTGTCTTCACTCTTCGATTTGACTCCTCGTGATCGACTGATCCTGCTGCCAGCGCCCTGCGTGTTTATATAGGGTCTCCGGGAATCGTTATTTTCCATTTGGCCCACCGAATCTCTCCACACCGTTTCCAAAGTCCATGGCTCCTGTTTGAGACACTCGTCTTGAATACGCACCAACATGCTGCCTAATGCTGCCGTCCCGCTGGTTCCCGTCATGCATGTGGCATGCTTGTGTCGGCTGCCGAGATGTGGAATCGTCTCTCTTGGTCCAAAGTTCACGGCAGAGTCCAAAGTCCGGCGGCCTTCCGTTACTCCATTTTGCACACGGCACTCTGCTCTGCTCGACAGGTCTCCATTCTTTCTTTCTCCATTCTTGGTCTCCAAACTCTCACGTTCCTCAATCCTTTATCTCCAAACTCTTATGTTCTCCAACCGCTCTTTGCCGTGTGTACCTGTTGAGCGGACGGCCATCTGCTGCTGGGATTTGTGTCGAGTTATTCAACTCCTCACACCTTGTTTGTGCTCATCCTCTCACTCTCTCTTCGCAGGTTGCTGTTGCTGTTGCTGACCATAAATGCCCTTGCAGACGCCTGAAGAAGTATTTCCTGGTTTGGACCCCGATCCGGACAGCGATCCTTTTCCGTCTGTTCGTCTGGACATTATGTTCTTCCCTGGGAGCTCGGTCTCTGTCGGTACAACTTTCTTAGCTGTGCCTACTTCCCCCTTCTTTCGGTAGACTGCTGATGCGTGATTCCTGTCAGTCCCAATCGAGTCTTTGGAGGCCTTGGTTGGTTCCCATCTGCGTTCTTGTTGTCAACATGTTATCGTTGACGTGTTCCTTGTATATGGTTGTATCGAAGTGCCTTGCATTTGCCATCGAGGATCCTTGAACCAGATTTTCCGTAGTACCCTTTGAGAATCCTTGGAGTTATTCTTGAAGTCTTTTCGTAGTACCCCTTGAGCATTCTTGGAGTTATCCTCAGTATCCTCTTACCCCAGTGTCCTTTTAAGCATCCTTGGATTCTTCTCGTACTACCCCTTGAGAATATTTGCAGATATCCTTGGATTCTTCCCGCCATATCCTTTGAGAATCCCTGGGGAACGAACACAAAATCTACTGAGTTAGCCACATGAATGTCGTAGCGAGCAGACCTCAAAATCGTTTCTTTCCAAAGTTACAATTATGAATACATTTAACTGCGGGGTGCCACTCCCTCTCTAACGCCCACAATCCACGGAAATCTGTAGCGTTTACAGTTTAATACTACAAAAAAAAGGTAACTAAAATCTATTTGTCTCATCAATACCTATCGATTGACCAAAAAAAATGTACCACGCCCACGAACGGCCCACAACTGTAGGCTAGGGGCTCAGCCGTGCGGGCTTAGGGAAGCGTCGCCGTTCTCAGACTAGGGTAATCAGATTGCCGCGCTCTCCAGAAAGACTCATTTTGACAAACGACTGCCTGTCCCTTGCTCTGTCCCGGATGGTCCCACTGCGTTTTCTGCTCAGATTACGCGGACAGTCAAGGCAAACGCCAGGAAGCTGCCTCGCGCTGCACTTCGCTTCTACGCCTAGCGACGTTACACCCTTGCTTTACCACTTCGCTTACTATCCGTGACGTTCCTGCAGGGCTCGATCTGCATTGCGTGGCTGTCGCGATGTGGTGTCTTGCTTGCTGATGGCGATGTGCTGCGAACTACTCCTGCCTGCATGGCTCGACGTAGTGTGGCACACGGGCACACGTCGATCCGGCACTTTACGAGTCAGAGCCGTAGGCTCTTCTGGGGAAACTCCACTCGAGACCGTACTGATCGACTGCTCTCCCTTCTTGCTGATCGTGCCAGGACCTGCTCCTTTTCCACCGGACGTACAAGCATTACGCCGGCACACGTGTCTCAATTCGAAAATTCCTAGTATCCCAATCCCGAAAGTCTCAACATAGCTCCTTATAGGTTTCTAAGGCGCTCCTTCCGACGACTCTACTAGTTGTGGCTCCCTTGTAGTTAACTTGGTTGTCTGACTGTTCACTTTGAAATCTAATCTTGCTGGTTTGACTCCTCGTGATCGACTGATTCCCTGCTGCCAGCGCAATCCGGGCCTCCGGGAACCGTTATTTCCCTCTTACGCACGGCCCACCGAGAATAATTATTGAAATAATCCTTTTAAATCTTAAATTACAAAATACTGATACAAGCAAAATTTATTGCTCGGAATATTTTAAAACAAAAATGTACAAAAAATCATAGAAATCATCATCAAACAAGAAAGAAAGTTAACTTCAGCAAGACAAAGTTTGTATACCCTTGCAGATATAAGAAATAATACACTTTAGTTGCCGAAGTTAACTTCCTTTCTTGTTTTATTTTGAACTTTGCTCAACTTTGTAGTTGTTTTAATTGTTGGTTGACGGTTAATATGTTTAAAATTGATTTCTATCGGTATAGTGTTGATTTTTACCCTTATCGATTAACATCGCTTAAAAGTTCACACTTAACTTGGCTCGTGGAAGTTTTTTAGGCTGCCGTAAAACTTTTATACTTTGTAACAGATTGATGCCTTTTCTGTCGACAGTATACTAAAAATAAAAAAGAACAGCACCAATCCAATCCTAGAGTATTTTGGTACATTGACAAAATTAAGAGGCAGTATAATGAAATAACGCTGGTGCAATGGGAAAATTGGGAATGAGGTTCCAAAATACCGGGACTCTAGCGGAAACTTACGGTTTCATGAATTAGCATTAGTGTTGCTACAAATGCTTTCGCTGCCTTGGTCAAATGCCGAAGTCGAGCGAGTTTTTAGCCAAGTTAATTTGATTAAAACAAAACTTTGAAATAGCATGACCGTTGAAACATTAAATGCTATATTAAGTATAAGGTACATATATATTTTTTCATTTTTAAATGAAATAACTATTTACAATAAATTTTAGGTATGGCCTACGCAGACACAATAAGTGCTGCTTTAGCTACCAAATACCATCCAGCTGCCAAGATGCAATAGAACTATATTGAGTATTGAACAATTGAATATAATTTAATTCATGTAAAAATAACTACATAAGTGAATTTCGTTTTCTGTTAAATTTAAATATATGCTTTTGTTAATGAAAAACCAACAACTTAAAATTTTATTAAAATCAACCTTTTATTAAACTTATTTTTTAAGGATACAGCTATTTTAGCTTTTTTTGTTGATCCAGCTTTTTTTGCTCAGGAAAAAATGACACCACAGTTTCCCACCTCATAAGGTATATATTCTTGATTAATATCACTAGCCGAGTCGATCTAGCCATGTCCGTCAATCTGTCCGTATAAGCGCTGAGATTTCGAAAACTATAAGGGCTAGAAAAGGCAGACTTGGCATGCAGATTCCTCCGCAGCGTAAGTTTGTTTCAGCGGGGTGCCACGACCACTCTTACGCCAACAATGAAAATCTGTAGCGCCTACAATTATTATGACAGGATAAAAGTTTTAACTGAATTGTGTTTGTCTCATCAATACCTATCGACAGACACAAACCGCCCAAAACTGTGGCGGCCACAATGACGTCAGAATAAGGCAATGAAAAAGGCATTCATGTATGAGTGTGTAATTAGTTGCAGGCCGAGCTGCGCGGTAAAGAGAAAAGCGCTGCCGGCACTAAGAGAGGGCAGAGTTCGCGGCTAACTTAATAATTAAAACTTTAAATAAACAATTTGTCCTCTTTGTCTTCCCGTCTATTTCTTTAATGAACTCAATACCAATTTCAGTAATGTTTCGAATTCTCTTCTCTATTTTTCCACCAATTTTCCGATTTTACCTATGTCAGCTTTATGATATCCGATTTTGATCAAATTTAATTTGAAATTCAGAACTAAGTAAAAAATGTTATTTTCAAGCGTAGAAAATGTTATTTTCAAGAAAAAACAACACAGATATATATTATTTTTTCATATTTTGTTTTGATTATTTCTTTGGGAGCTATAAGATATAGTTGTCCGATCCGGCTGGATCCGACATATATTCTACCTTCAAAAGATAGAAGACTTTAGGGAAAGTTTCAGCCCGATAGCTTTAAAACTGGGAGACTAGTTTGCTTGGAAACGGAATGTTCAAGAAGAACACTAATTGTCATAAATTTAAGATTTTACGAGCTCTGTTAATGTCAATATGTAAATATTTCTAGAGCCATAAATAATGGTCTGTAACTTTAAACCTACAAGGGTGCAGTGCCGAACAATTGTAATCTTAAGTGCAGGCCACTTGAGCGTGACCATAAAAATAGTTCTCACACTGTACAAAAGGTCGACTTGCGGGAGGCCGTTAATAAGGCTCCCGCTCAGGCAAAAATATGTGTTCTCTGCGTAGACCATAGATAAGTATATCATAAGAATTTCAGGTTAGTTACGTAAGCGAAGACTTAGAAAAATTAAATCAGTTTTTAGACAGAACTTAAACGAGAAGGTTGTTTTCCTTATTAATGGAATCCCTTTCATTTTGGTCATTCAAGCCTTTGATTCCTTGCGGAACAATTGGTTTTTCCCCACCTGTGGTAAGAGACTCAGAAATATTCTGTACCTTAAAGATTCTGTCAAGTGCTAGGGACTTGCAGCTACAGGTTGCAAACAGATTCACACGATTGTTTTCCCCCACCAGTGGTAAGAGACAAAAGTGTTGAACAAAAAAAAGCATAAAGATATATAAAGAATCTTTTTTGTTTTTTTAAAGCACCTTAAAGATATTTTTTTAAACTGCTACAGGTCGCTGCCTTTTGAGCGTTTCCGAGGCCAAAACATCGGAAAAGTAAAACATAAAAGTGTGTGTTTTTTCAATAAATTAAAAATAAAATTTTTTATTTTTAAGTCGTGCTTCAGGCCAACATCAGACATTAAAAAAAAATTGGGAAAGTGCAAAAAAATTAACACTTGTTAAAATCAAGAATAAATACAAATGAAATAAAAAATTTCTAAAATATCCAATAAATTGGATTAATATAGAAAAAGTGCCTACAAATGCCAAAAGCCAAAGAACTAAGCAAAATAAAGTGCCTACGATGCTGAAAAAGCATTAAAAATAACAAAACCATGCTAACAAAACAAAAAATTACACCTCAAAGACAAATTGAAAAACAACACAAAGAAAAGGCCCACAACCCCAGAAATATGTCTTCAGCAGCAAGCATCGCCAGCAAAGACTTCAAGCGACTGAACGACTGGTTAGCGAATTGAAATTCGATGGTAAAAACATTATAGATGCTATAGATAAAAGACTTAGCAAGGAAACGAATCCTCTTATGGAATCTATAACTGTAATGGAAGAGGAATTACCTAAGCTGCCAAAAATAAAGATACCCACTTTCTTTGATGATTCCAAACAATTGGGATCTGTTTAATGACCTGTCCGAAGACGTGGATGCAGTTTTTGACCACATAATACTTCGGAAATTTAATAAGGATTCTCTACAGGGTTGCCCATATTCGACGGACCCATCTGACGACGCCATAACTTTTGACAGAGATGTCAGATCGCTTAATGACATACCGCGTTTGAAGCGTCAGTCCTAGTAGATTTTTACACGCCACGCGAGCGCTCTGAAATAATTGAAATTTACATTCAACAGAACAAGTCAATTGTGAAAACTCAACGTGCTTTTAAAAAATTAAAAAATGTGAAAAGTGCGCCTTCTAAGAACACCATTAAGCGTTTATACGAAAAATTTACGACTGGTGATGCTCTTTCTGATCCGAAGAGGCCAAATAAAAGTCGACCAAGGCGATCGGACGAGAATATCGCTGCCCTACGAGCCAGTGTTGAGATGTCCCCAAGAACATCCCAAAAACGCCGTTCTCAGCAGTTGGACATGGCTCGGTCCACTTTACAACGGATTATTCGCGTTGATTTGCATTTGTTCCCGTACAAAATTCAATTGACGCAAAGACTGTTGCTTACGGACAAGCCTCGTCGATTGGAATGGGCCCAATGAGTCATCGAAATGGCCGAAGATGACGATCAATTTTGGAACAAAATTATCATGTCCGATGAAGCCCATTTAACATTGAATGGGACCGTAAATAAGCAAAATTGCCGTATTTACGCCACTGAAAATCCTGAGAAGATTCAAGAAGTGCCTCTTCACGACGAAAAAGTCACAGTTTGGTGCGGCGTTAGTTCGAAAACGGTCATTGGGCCGTTTTTCTTCCAAAATGAAAATGGACATGCTGTTACCATCAACCAGGAGCGTTATCGCGACATGATGACCAATTTTGTGATGCCAATCGTCGAAAGCGAATGAGGCAGTTCTGGTTTCAACAAGACGGCGCTCCACCGCACACAAGCCGCATAACAATCGATTTTCTGAAGAAATTGTATCCGGGCCGTTTGATGTCGAAAAGTGGTGATTTGGACTGGCCACCGCGTTCGCCCGATTTGACGCCGCCTGACTTCTTCTTGTGGGGATATTTGAAGTCAAAGGTTTACGTTAACAAGTCAAGGACCCTTGAAGAGCTTAAGGACAACATTGTTGGCGAAAACGATGGAAAATGCTGCAAAAAGGGCACAATACACCATCAACGCCAGAGGCGGCCATTTGAAAGATATCATATTCAAAAATTTATGTAAACAAACCTACTTGGAATAAATTAAATGATTAAGATTGCCAACCGACAAATTTTTATTGTACATTTGTATGAGGGCCATGTGAAAAACACAACAAAATTCAGGAACTCTCTTATGTTATGGAGTTTTTAGAGCAAAGACTCAGCTCCATTTCGTCTTTTCCACAGGATAATAAACCTATAATAAAAGAGTTTCAAAACAAAATCAGCAAAGAAAATTGCTCTTATTGTAATCTACCAACCAATAATATAACACAGTGTTATACATTTAAAGGTATGGAACTAGCAAAAAGAAATGAATGGGTTAAAAAAGACACATTTGTTTAATGTGTCTGAAGCATTCAAGCAATAAAAAGTGCACTATAGAAATTCTTTGCTTGAACTGCAAAAAACCGCACCACACACTTCTTCACATTAATAATAATAAAGAACAAGAAAGGAAGTTAACTTCGGCTAGCCGAAGTTTGTATACCCTTGCAATTATAAAAAATAATCAATCATTTTATTAAATTGAATTCGAAATTCTTAAAAATATAAAAATTTATATTCCCAATCTTATAAGATAATATGTCAAAAAGCACCAAAGCTATAATTTGTTTCAAATTATTTCCGACCAATTATTCGATCGTTCCTATGACAGCTATATGATTATTATTATTATAAATAGTTCGACTATAATGTAAAATTTACAGGCGAACTTAAGTTAAGCTATAGCTACGTGGCCCTAAGCTTAAAAAATAGTTAACAAATTTCAATATAAATTTCATAACAACATTTATCTATAACCTCACAAGCTTATTAAATTTCATTAATTATATTATTATAGCTAAGGAATTTTATAATTTTTTTATTTGTGGCGCGCTGGGGATGAATATGGATTGTAAGGGGTTTGGAGTCGACCATAATTGTATATATCGTTTTGATCTGTATTGTTTGATTTGTAATATGTATTTGTTTGGTTAAAAAGAGATGTCTGTAGTTCTTTATAGTGTATTTTAATTTGTTTTAGGATATCTGATATGTTTAGGTTGTCGTAGAATGTCAGGGGCAATGCAAAGGCTTTTTGGCGGTTTCATCAGCAACTTCGTTGCCTTGTATGCCGCAGTGGCCAAGGATCCATTTAATGGTTATTTTGTTAACAATTTTTAACAGAATTGGTCTGATTGTGGATGAATAGAAGGAATTATTGGATGGATTTGGTATAGCATTTAACGCCGTCAGGGAGTCGGAACAGATTACTGAGGAGTTTGGTGAGTGTTGAGCTAAAACGACTGCATTGTAGATAGCAATGATTTCGGCAGAGAAGATGGGGCTATAGTATGGTAGTAAGTGCTGTTGGCTTATGTCGTCGTATACTACACTAAAGGATGTTGCGCCTGAAATTTTGGAACCATCGGTGTAGATGAATGTGCTGGTCGGGTATTTGTTTTTGAATTCGAGAAACTTTTGCTGGTAGACTAGTTGCGGAGTGGTGGCTTTCGGTAGTTTACGCAGAGTTGTATCTATTAAATTGGATACATCCGTCCAAGGTGGGTTAACGGGTTTTTTAGAAATGGGTGGTTTGGTTGGTAAACCAAGTTCTAAGGCGAAATTCAAGGCTCTGTGGACGACAGATGGAATCTTTGGGATTCGCTTCTATCTTTTTAATATTTTGGTAACTATCGATTTTAGCGGAGAGTTATGGGAGAGTAGGATGGGTTTTATAGTTTTGGAGATACAAAACTTGGTTCGGATATCTATTGGCATTATGTTAGACTCGAAGAGAATGTTATGGATAGGGGTGGTTTGAAAAGCACCTAGAGCTGATCTGATGGCAGAGTGGTAAATGCTTTTAATTGGCTATATTGTGGATGTTGTGCAATTACCGTAAAAGGGTATGCCGAAGTCGATTTTTGCCAAAATAAGCGCTTTTATAATGTTTAAGATGGTGAGGTGGTTGCAGTTGAACTTGTTGCTCGATATGCACTTTATGATATTGAGGCAATTTGAGAGGGAAGAGACGAGGCTAGCTACATGATCTGCCCAATAATATTTCTTATTGAATGTTATTCCTGGTATTTTTAACATACTCGTATTAGTGTTGTCTATTGGTGCAAGTGTAGTGTATATTCGAAGTTGGCAGGAGTATTTTTGTACAAAAATGAAGGTGTTTGCACTTGTTGAGTGAGAGGACAGCGCCGGAGTATTCACACCAAGTTTGGATTTGGGTCAATATTTATTTGAGTATCTTTGTTTATCTTTTTAAATATGTGATAATCGTCGGCGTAGGCGCAAAAGTTAAATTGTTTGTGATTAAGAATAACTAGATTTAGTTTGTTAAACGCGATGAGGAACAGAATTACTGAGAGTGGCGAACCTTGGGGAATGCCGTTGTGTTGTGGGCGGGTGAATGAAAAATGGTTATTGGCATAGACTTTGATTTTTCTGTTGGTCATAAAATTAATGCAATAATTTATAATCTTAGGGCCGATTTTCCATGACTGCAGTTCGTCGACAACAGTATGTATTTCAATTTTATCAAACGCTTTTGTAAAATCCAGTGAGATCACTGATAAGTGATTCTTCGTTGATAAGGAAGAGGATATCAGGTGATCTAGAACCAGTAGATTGTCTGATATTGACTTCCCTTTTCGAAATCCAGTTTGACGACTATCGATCGAGTTGTTGTAGGAAACAAACCACCATAGCCGATTTGCAATGATTTTGTCTAGCGTTTTAGCGAAGCATGAATTAAGGGATATGGGACGATAAGAGTTTAGGGATGTTTTGTCTGTATTAGGTTTGTGAATAGGTATACTTTTACTAAGTTTGTAATGTTGTGGGATGAAGCTGTTAAATATACTGTTAAAATGATCACGTAGTCTGAGTTTTACTGCTGGGTGGAGGTTCTTTAGCAATTGGTAGGAGACACGATCGAGACCTGGGGACTTTCCTTTTTGGTTTGACAGGGCTATTTTGAGTTCAAGGGAGGTGATAGGAGAATCTATTTTTAATGCGCTAGTGGTAGGCTAGTTATTCTAGTGGATGGGTAGAATGTAATTTTTGTGGTGGGTGAAGGTTGCTGAGAAGTTATCGTCGCTTGATTCGGAGGACCAAAAGGAACATAGTTCATTGGCTATCTCTAAGCCATTTGTTTTATTGGGTGAATTTGGTTGTGCGATGCAGTGGATACCGATTCTAGGTCGGAGTCTCCAGAACCTTCGAAGATTACTCCAAATTTTGGAGGTCGAAGAGTTTGGATTAATTTTGGAGGTGAACATTTCCAGTGAGTTACGTTTAGCTATTTTTATTCCGCGTTTGAGAAGGGCATTGGCTCTTCTATAGTTAATTATGTTCGTGTTGGAGATGTTTCGTCGAAGGATATTAGAGTAAGCGTTTTTTTATTTTTTAAGTGTTTCTAGGTGAGTGCCACCATCGTACTGTGCGTTTAGAATGGGATTAGATATGGATTGCGGGATAGAACAGATGGCGCTTTGGTGAACTATTCTTTTAAGGTTAGCGGCTACCTTATTAAGATTGTGGCTTATGGGCCGTTGAAGGTGGAAGTAGTTACTAGCTTCGACGTATTTGGGCCAGTTTGCATCGTATAATTTGAATTTAGGTAAGAAGGTAGGGGTAGAAGTAGTGTCAAATAGTGTTGTGATGATCGGAAAGTGGTCGCTTCCAAACGTACTTGACTCGATGAACCAAAAGGATTCGAGGGCAAGGGTCGCAGATGCGAGAGTGAGATCGACGTGTGTGAGAGTGTTGTGGGTGCTGAAATGTGTGGGAGAACCATCGTTTAGTAGGGTTAAGTGTATTTCCTTTTTTGTTATTCCTAGGTGAACCCCATAACGTATGCCAGCTATTGAAGTCCCCGGCAATGAGGGTGGGGGAAGATAAATCGCTGTATACATTTTCAAGGTTGTTGCATGTAAAATGTTGTCTTGGTGGGATGTAAGAGCAGATTATGTTAAAGGTATACTTGCATTGGATTTTAGAGCAGAGTGACTCAAAGTCTTGTGGAAGATGAATTTCAGTGTGTTGAATTAAATTGTGTACTAGGATAGCAACGCCTCCAGAGGCATTGCTTGCAAAGTTAAGAGTATATATAGTATAATTGATTGGAGTGGGAAAGTTTTTATAGGGTATTAGGTGAGTTTCTTGTAGGCATATAATTTGTGGAGTGTATTTTTTTATCAGGAGTTGGAGTTGTTTGTAGTGGTTTAAGTAGCCGTTCATATTCCATTGTAGTATTGAAATAATCATAATATTTAGTTGGTAATGTAATGACTTAAAGTGGTTGTTGGTGGGCTGGTTGACTGCAAGAAAGGCATAGTTCGGCGTTTTTGCAGTACTTGGATGGGTGTCCGATTCGCAGGCAGTTAAAGCATTACCGGTGGAATGTAAGTGCGTACCTTAACATGTTCGTAACCGACGTAAATAAATTCCGGGATGTTTTGTAGCGAAAAAGTTATTATTAATAATCCTGTGTCAGTTGGCTTGCGTTGCATAAGCTTGGTAATTTTTCTTATTTCTACTACTTTTTGGGATTTCAAGTTATCCAGGATTTCCTCGGTATCGATTCCATTTAAGTCTGGGCAGTATATAACTCCTTTGCAGGTGTTTAACGATCGATGTTCTGAGACTGTTACAGGCATGTCGCCGGGGATCATTTTTAGATTTAAAAGTTTGTCCGTTTGGGTCTGGTTTTTGGTTTTGATCAAAATATTTCCATCTCTGAGTTTCTTGCATTTTTCAACTACTCCTCCAACGGTTACGTCACTGATATTCTTCAGTGTAAACGGCGAGACCTTTGCTAGGAACCGTCGTTGTTGTTGTCGGATCGAGCGATAATTAGGTACTTCCCGTCAGGTGCGGGTGGTCGTTTCCAGGGGGGGCAAGCAATTTTTCGTCTTCAGTTGACTACGCGACGGTTTTTGGCGACGAAGACAGTAGTTGCATATATGAATTGCTGATAAGAAATCAATAGGTAGGCGCGGGGTCGCGGGGGGTGGTTCGATTCGGAATATTGAAGGTTTTTACTTGAGAGAAAACAAGAATGGCACAGCCGTTCGTATCGACTGCCGAAATTGAACTGGATAATGATATATGATAAGTCGTCCGATTTAAATAAAATTTTATTCGAAATTCAGAACTAATTAAACAATGTTATTTTCAAGCTTATAAGTTTATATGTTAAAAAACACCAAAGATATAATTTTTATTTCATGTTTTCCGACTAATTTTCCGATCGTTCCTATGGCAGCTATATGATATAGTCGTCCGATTTTAATAAAATTTAATTCAAAATTCAAAACCAAATAAAAAATGTTATTTCCAAGCGTAGGAGGGTATAAAATAAAAAACACCGAAGATATAATTTTTCAATATTATTTTACCACTAATTTTCGGATTGTTCCTATGAAGGCTATATGATATAGTCGTCCGATTTTGATAAAATTTATTTCGAAGTTCAGAACTAATTTAAAAATGTTATATGAAAGCTTAGAAATGTATATGTTAAAAAACATCAAAGATATAATTTTTTTAAATTTTTCCCCGAAAGTGCCTATGGAAGCTTTAAGATAAAGTTGTCCGATCCGGCTGGTTCCGACTTATATACTACCTGCAATAGAAAGAAGACTTTTGGGAAAGTTTCAGCCCGATAGTTTTAAAACTGAGACGGACAGACGGACGGACAAACGGACATGGCTAGATCGACTCGTCTAGTGACGCTGATTAAGAATATATATACTTTATGGGGTCGGAAACGTCTCCTTCACTGCGCTGCAAACTTCTGACTGAAATTATTATACCTTCTGCAAGGGTATAAAAAGTGAAAATGTGTAGGACGACGGAACAAGCCCTATTGGCCACAGCATTGATTTATGTGAAATCAACTAGTGAAAGCAATGAAAAACTCAGAGCGCTGATTGACAGTGGATCTCAGAGTACAATAATATCAGAGGAAGCTTCACAAATACTTAAGTTACCAAAAACAAAAAATTATACTGAAATTAATGGAGTTTCCTCGAAAAAAAATGCATAGCAAAGCATAAAATAAAACTAAACATTTAATCTTTAAAAGAAAGAAAAAATGAATTGGTAGTGGAGACAATTGTCTTTCCAAAATTAATGAAAGCGTTGCCAATGCGCTCATTAAATATTGATAAAGCGAGGTGCCAAAATTACCCGTTAGCCGATTCCGAATTCAACAAGCCAGGCCGAGTGGTCTTAATTATAGGAGCCGAATTATATACTAAAATTCTTCAAAAAGGAGTAATGAAAATAGACGGTCTTCTTGGATAAAGCACAGACTTTGGTTGGATAGTGTCAATCAAAAGGAAGTAACACGGTAGTTGCGACCACGATTGCAAGGACTTGGAAAGATTCTGGGAATTGGAAGAAGAAAGCAAGGAGGATTTAGAGTCCGAAATATGTGAAGAAAAATTCACGAAAACAACACACATCGACTCTTCAGGACGATATGTTGTGAACTTGGAGAAAATCTAAACCTAAAAGTACAGTACTGCAAGTTTATGGCAGAATACATGACTTTCGGGTTAAGCTTAAGGCAAACTCTGAAGGTAAATATTATTTACCACATCAAGCCGTAATCAGAGATGGCAGCAAAATAAGAGAATTTGCCAAGGAAGTTGGCCTTGGAATTCTTTCTTGAAATGACAATTCTTGTGAAGTACAAACACTTAAGCCAAATAGAGTTTGAAACTGTATATTCAAAACAGTAATAGATTCTTAATCTTATTGGACAGAGCTAGAAAAGAAAAGTTGTTGGCTGTTTAAGGTTCCCTTGAATTCCAAGATAAGAGTACAGTGTACGAATGCAGAAATTCAGTTACTTGATTTACCATCGCAAGGAATTCTAAGTATTGCTACAGATTGTACAGCTAGAACAGATTATAGGATTTTGATTGCCCATCATAATATTCAATCTGAAAGTGAAGAAGTACTATCATCATCGTATGTAGGAGATAATAGTTAAGTTCCAGAGGATGTTTGGGATCCATCAAAATTGAATACTGTTAATCATACTGTTGAGATTGCACGCCTAAATAAAGAAATTAAGTATTTAAAGGAGAATCATATTAAAATAAAAGATTTACATTTTCATCATATTTCCGGACATGCTTCTTTAGGGCTCGGATTAATAATAATAATAATAATTATAATATATGCCAGAAAAAAAATATCATACAAGGCAACGATTGCAAGCCATTACTTTCGGCGGACCGTTGCAAGGTGTCTCATAATAAGTTAAAAGCAAATAAATAAACATATGGAATTAAAAAAAATACAGTCCACTAATTTTATGTTTGCATTGTTAACAAAAGGAATTTACAAATTTTAATCCTGTACACCTCACCTCAACATTACTCAACATTAATCCACCTGAAGAACATACATACAAACCATCAGGCGGTAACAAACCGTACAATGTTAAATGTAAGAAATTTAATAAAACAAACTGTCAATTTTGAATTGAATCCATTAAGGGAGGAGATCGTAAACCTAAGATCGCAGCTTTCTCACAAAATAAATGCGATTGAGGACTATCAGATAGAGATATAAATCTAAATATTAAGTGGGACACATCTTATGTGATCATAAAATCTGTAAGGGAATGTAAAGGTGAAGAAGATAAATATATAAGCTGGAGGGAATCAGCTGAAATAACCATGGGGCAATATGTCAGTGGGAGTGAAAGATTTTATTCTTCCTTGTCTATATTAAGAAACAAACAGGAATGGCAAACGATCCCTTAATGGTACAGTGTAAAATTTCGATGGCATAATGGCCACACTTGACGATGTCTTTGGCGGCAAACGTCGAATTCATAATATCGAACAGGAATTAAGTGTATTGAGCCAGGGAACATTAATAGAAAATTAACTCTAAAAAAAAAAAACTATTATAAACTATGGTAAAAACAAACTATAGTTCAAATATACCAGAACCAATGAAGATAGACGAGTCTCTCCAGGTTCAGAACAGGGCTATTAACGGTGCTAATCAAGGCTATAATATCAAAGTAATAATTATAGCCAGATCGGAAATTAAAAATATTAATTGACACAAGGGCAACCCCTTCTTATATTAGAACAGGAATTTAAAAAAAGGAATTTTAAAAATATATAAAAGAGTATCTACAGTAAGTGGGTATTCAATAATTAAATATCACTTATGGTAACGGGAATATTTAACAGAAGAAAACACCATTCTTCCATTAAAACAATTTATATAAAAAACATCTTGGTGAAAAAAGTTTTAAAGGGGATGGAACTCTATAGCTCAGACTCGTAATTGATTATAAAAAAGTAATGAAAATGATATAACTGATAGGATACCTATCTACCTAATGCAGGACCTCTCAGTCATTTTGTCAAATTTAGAAAAAATCCAAATACTTTTTAACAATAGACTTGTAATCAGAATTTCATCAGATTCCTATATATGAACCAGACATTCAGAAAACCTAATTTTCATTAAACTATGGAAAATACGAATTCTTTAGAATGCCTTTAAATTTTACAAACTCTCAGACACAAAGAAAATAAAATATCAAAAATTGTCATAAAAAAATGGTATTTTTGCATATTAATTGTGATGCTTTAAGTTACCATATCATATTAATATTTTCGGACATGACAAATTGATATTTTCGAACATATCAACATGGTATTTTTCATGACAGTTTCATATGCGCATATGTCAAATTTGTGACCATTTTATGATATTTTAATACCAGTATGGTATACTTTAATATCCTTTTTAATCGAACTTAAATGCGTTCATTACCAACGGATATTCTTTCATAACTGCTATTTAGATGACAATTTTTCGAAAATCAATCATTTTCAGTTTTGTTTTTCTTTAAATTTAAAACCCTGTTCATTACATTTAAAAATTTTTTTTGATACATATTTTGGATTAAATTTAAAAATTATTAAAGGACTTGCAGCTTTGCATCAGCTTACAATTGAATATGTCATATTAACTATTTGCAAAACATAATAAGCAACACAAATGTTTTACTTTTTTATAAAAAACTTTTCGTCTAATGTCAAAGTGGCCGCGGCAATTCAAAAAATATATATATGTAAATTTAATAATATACTTAATACCATAATTACATAAAAACGTCAAGAGCACGGTAATACTTTTTTTCGGAAATTTTTCGAAGTTACGTTTGATATGAAAAATATGTCAAATTGATACGAGTTCATAACATTACGATACGGATCAACACTTGTAATTGATATGAATTCGTAGCATACTTGTAATATGATAAATGAGCTTACTGATATGTTTTTAAAAATTGAGGAGAATATATAAAATGGGTGTTGTACCGTTTTTTCTCTGCGATGAAAGATATTTTAAGAGAACAAGTGGATAAAGCTTGTCATATTTATATGGATGACTTTATTATTTTTTTAAAACTATTAAAAAGCATTACAAAGATTTAATTGTCACAATTAAAATTTTTTTGAACGCAATCATGAAAATTTCAATTAAAAAAAAAGTTATTTAAATTAAAAACTAACTTTCTTAGTTACGTTGTTTCCCAAAATGTGATCAAAGCCAAACCAGGAAAAAATTTCTATAATTGTAAAATATCCAATCCCGAAGAACATTCGAGAACTTAGAAGCTTTCTAGGTCCTACAGGATAATACACAAAATTCGTGCAAAATTACTCCAACATACCTGAATCCTTAATAAAATATTTAGAAGACCAAAATGGCAAAATATCTAAAAAAGCCTTAAGTAAAACTTTAATACAGATTGATGATTCAGCTGTATGAGCTTTTAACGAGCTTAAAGATAATTTAATTACCCAAGTAAAACTAGTATAACCATATTGTAATAAAAAATGTACATTAACAACTGATGCGTCTGACTTAGTTTTTGGTGCTCTTCTTTTTCAGAAAGGAAAACCAATTATATTAAACAGAACAATTATACGCAACAAATAAAAGGTTAATTTTGGCCATAGTATTGGCTTTTAATAATCTTCGAAATTACTTGATATGGGGTCAACGACATTGAGATCTATACCGTTTACCAACACCTTTCATTCTCTATTTTTAAAAATATCAAAGTATCCAAATGAAAAGATGGTATTTATCCAAAATATTTTTTAAGCCAAGAACAATAAATGTTGTGGCGGACGCTTTATCAAGGATCCAAAGAAATAACTAAACGGAAAGTAACGAATCGGTCTCAGAGTAAAATACTCAGCATTCAGCAAAGCATTCAGTCTCCAAAAGAAAAACGAACATTTTGGAAAAGTGGAGATTTATTTCTCAACATAATCTTTTTTTAGCTCGATACACTTGACCCAGCGATGCTCCAACTTCTTTAACCCGTCTGAAAAATGCGTTTACGTTTTCTCGAGATCTGCAAAATATACCTCTGTGGCGGCGACGACCTCCTCTTTCGACCCAAATATCTGTCAGAAATCACACGGCGCCAAATCTGAAGAATGGTGGATGGGGTACCAGTTCGTAGCCCAATTATAACTTTCTTTAAATCCCAGATAAATATTTTAAAAATGTACTTATTATTGCTGGTAGCCACAATCAAATCTGATATTATGAATACAACGGGCTATGATTACCTTTTTTACAAGGATACCAAAGATGTTTTTACTTATGAATCATTCCCAAAATTATTTCATAAAACTAACGATTTAATACAAAATGATACCGATCAATTCGTATCAATTCTAAATATTTAAAAATATAAAATCTTTACCTGAAGAATTTAAAACAGTCTTTAAAGATCAATAAATTACACTCAGAAAATATCGTCTGGGCTTGCTACGATCTTATGAATTTAATGGACACAATTGTGTGTGAAAAATGGATTCATTTTTGTAAATGGGCAAAATACAGTTGATGATACTCACTTAAATTGTACATAGTAACGTCTCGGCGAAGAGCGGTTGGCGAGAAAGAAAAATTGGAGACCAAGGATAGAGAACTTGAGAGTTTGGATACCAATTAAGGAGAAGGAGAGAGGTTGGAGAAAGAGAGAAAGGAGACGCGGCGGGAAGAGTTTGCCGTGTGCAAAAGGGAAAAGCGGGTATCCGCAGAACTTTGAACACTACCGGGAACTTTGGACCAGGAAGTGACAAATCTCAGCAGCGGAGAGGCACACAGGCATGCCACATGCATCACGGAAACCAGCGGGCGTAACGCCTTGTGAGCCTGTCAGAACTTGAGCAGTGAAGGCCGCCAAAAAGAAGTCGTGAGCTCGGGGGTAAGACCTTCTAAACCCAGTGTACCTCGCCCCAAGCACTACTTTGGCATATCCCGGCGTAAGCAAGTACGTCAAGTATAATTGAGCAGGTCCTGGCGCGATCAGTCAGAATGGAGAGCGGTCGGTCAATACGGTCTGGAGTGTAGTTTTTTAGGAGAGCCTACGGTTCCGACTAGTGAAGTCCCGGAGCAGCGTGTTCGAATCCCCAGTATAACGAGCCAGAAGGGAGAACGGTTGATCAGTACGGTCTCGAGTGGAGTTTTCCAAGAAAGACTACGGCTTCGAATAAGTAATCCCGGACAGCGTGGTATTCTGTTTACCCTAGTCTGAGAACGGTGACGCTTCTATAAGTCCGTATGTGGCGATATCGAGGCCATCCGAATTACCAAGCCGTCTGTAATTTTACCCGCAATAAACCCACTACATACGGACATTTAGAAATTAACCAGAAAGCAATATTTCCTATAATGAAACAGACAAATATTCCCGCCATTGAAAATATCCTAGAAGATAATATCATTGTCGCATTAACCAATCAATTACATTCAATATACCCATCAGTTCCAATGAATTGGAACGATTCAAATTAACTTGGGGGGAGTTATATTACACATTATTTAGGTGCTCTTACCCAATAAATAACTCGAACAGATCCGAGATAAATCCGTGGTCAGCTTATTCTGTGAACTGCACCTCCAAATTATTCCCACTCAGATCAGTCTTACTCAGTCCGCATCGAAGGGATGCTGCAAACATCCCCAAAGTCCGCTTATGTAAACACCCATTTCCGGCCGAATTTGAATTACAAATTTAATTGGCAAATTGCACCATCATACTTTTCGACTCTCTTGAGTCATTCTCTTTTACAATTTTAAAGATAAATCTCTTAAGCCGGATCTAATTAATGATCATTGAACTCGAGGCAGGGCAGTCCGTTTTTGAATACCGAATCGAGCAGTTAAATAAATCGAGTTAAAGTTAAAAAGCAGTGAATAAAATAAGTTCGACATATTAAAAATTTGTAGAAGTGAACAAGATTATAAGAATAAAAATAAATATCAAATTCACAAGAGATAAAACTAATTTGCGTGTGTTTTCTGTTTTTCGTTGCGTTGGTTGTTTCTCCGTTTTTGGGGGTACTTCGATAAAATTCCTTAGTGACCAGCGGAATTTGGGCATTGTCAAACTTCCATGAGGTTTAAACAAAATCAAATGCAGGCAGCTGGCAAAATGCCTATGAAAACAAGTGCCGGATGAAGCATGAACCCTTTCGGACCCCTACGACTATCTAAGCACGGCAACAATATGCTCCTGGTCCTGATATATAGATTCTCGAAACGAACGGAGCCTGTGCCATAGCCGAGTTGCTTAAAAAGGCGAAAGGTAGTCATAAGGGACTATGGAGTGCAGCTTGCGAGCCATATCTTTAATAGTTTCCTAGCTGAGATGGGTATCACACATCAATACGTGGCACCACAAGGAAATCGCACAGAACGAGCACAAAGATGGGTCAGTCTATGAATGCGCAGTTCACAGGGAAACCCAGAGAAACTGCGACGAAAAGTGACCAGATAATATGCTAGCAGTGAAAACGGGCAAAACCAAATGCACCAGCTATACGTTTCTTATCCAAGGTAGGGAGCAGAGAATCCCCAGCAGCCTATTTCTGAGACAACAGGAGTATGCGTCAGGCCTAAGCGCGAGCCATTCGAATGCCCCACAACAAGGGAAATCATCATAGGGATTCGGAACAACCAGACTGCAGGGAAACAGGATTCTGAAACGGCCATTTGACCAGGTCATTCATAATTACGCCAGGCAGAAAGCATTCGCCAAGGTAGGCAGCGCAGGGCCCCCAAAAACGAGGCAACAGTTTCTGCGTCGAGCATGAGCGAGAGTCAACCAACGCCAAGTAAAAAAGCGTATGCGCGGAGGAAGGAAAGCAACAAAAGGCGTGCAGGCCATACATAGCGAAGCATCCAGAAATACTCGTATGCCCTGGAAGGCCTGGTCTACTAGTTACTCGAGAAACCGAACACCGTATCCAGCTGGTTAAAAAAGAGACAGAAAACACGCATAGCACCAACAAGCAACTGGAAGAAAAGATGGGAAAAAAATCCCTGGAATGAGGACTATGTTACTATCTTAACCTGCCACTCATCACAGGCGGAAGAGCCCTGATGCAGACTACAGCCAAACGGGATCGAAATGTGCTGAAATCATTGTCCCTTAACCTAAGCACAGCCAATGACACAGTTTGGTTAAGGCTCGTGGGATAAGAAATAAATACAAAAACAAGTGAACTGAAAGCTGTACGGCCAGAAGCGAATTCAATTCACCATTGCCATAGGAAGAGGGCGCCTCAATATGAAGACGGACGATTGTCACTGGATAGTAGTGGCGAAAAAAGGCACAAGATAGTGTGACCGAAGGAGTGAAATAGTAAAACCGCGAATACCGAGGAAATATACGGAAACGTGGAAGTTTTTAAATATACCAGGAAGACGGCGTGGGTCAGAGAATAAGGCGGAGGATCACCGTAGTGAAAGGGCGTACCGCGGATTTTGCACTCTTGTGTGGTGCTGAGCTCAGAGATCGAAAAAGAAGAAGCTGAGGATTACCGGTACCAGAAGTCCTATATAGGCGGGTCCAGCGCTGGAAGCTGGATCAGACGATCACTAGAAATCAATCCGTCAAGATGAGGCGTATCGCCCAACGAATCTGTCAGAGACAAACAATTTAGTCCTGCGACAAAGAACCGTGAGCTCGGGGGAAAGTTGTCTAAGACCCAGTGTACCTTGCCCGACAAAGCAGAGCCTGTCGCGAAGGACGAGCTGTCGATGTGGTCTTCAGAGCCGTTGTCGTGGAGAGACATGCAATTACCGACGAAGTCCCGGTGAGGCAACTTTCCAAAAGCCCGGGTGCCAAAGGACCCGTTACCAACCAAGAAGGCGTGGTCCTGAAGAAGCCCAGCTGTTCAGCAAGTCCAGAAACGGAAGTTGTTCAAGAACACTCAAGACAAGAAGCAGCGCATCGGCAGCAATGCCAGCAGCCACGTCACTATTGCCAATTGACTTGAAGCGTGTAAAAGTTCGTCTGTGCTAGGCGTAAAGCAAAGAGAACTACTAGAAAAACCGTCCGGCACATACCAAGGGTCAGGCTTTTATTGTCTCAAAAAGCGTTCAAAGAGCGCGGCAACGCGTCGGAGCACGGGCAGAAGCCGGTCGAAAGTGACCGGCATAGGTCAAAAGCTGGGCAAGAGTCATAAACCCGTTATAGATCATTTGAAGAAAAAAAAACCTTCAACAAAAATACCGCAGGCCTGTTTTGATAAAAATAAAAAAAATTACATATGAATGTGTAGCTTTTTTTTACTTTTTTAATCTTCTTAGTTTATTTATCTAAATTAAAGTAAATACATCAACATTGCATAAAACGAACATATACATTTTGGGCCTACTCCACCACATTAATCTCAATATTATCATCGTCATCGGGTTCTTCACTTAAATCCACGCTAGAACAACTATCAGAACTGTAATCGATAGCTACATGGTGAGTACTACCTTCCGATTGCGTAAAAGCTTTCACGGAACTTTCGGGTGCTGGTACGGTACTTTGCTTTTCCTGCCCGCTTTTTAGATTCTCCCGCGTGTGCCGCCACTTCATGCGACGGTTTTGGAAACACACCTTAAACTAATAGGCGGAGTAATATATTAGGTTGATAGAAAAAGTATGTTATATAAATATGAAAGATAGAAAGTTGAAAAATTAAAAGAAATGACAAATTTTTATGATGATTTTGAAAATTATAAAAGCTAGAAAATTTGAATTTGACATGCAGATTCTTTAGGTTCTGGGCAGCGCAAACAGACAGCAGGCTTTAATTTAAATAATAAACCTTATTTTCAACTCACCTGAGCGTCGCTGATGTTCAGTCGAGTCGCTAGCTTTCGGCAATCAGGCTTTTGCTGCTGGAACTGGATCTGCAAACCCTTGCACTGCAAATTCGTAAAGACGGCGCGCGACCAGGAGCGTTTGCGCTTCCCATTGTTGCCTCCAAAAGTGTTGCTGTTTCGTCGTTTTTGCTACTGCGTCTTGCCCCGAAATCGCCGCTCTGCAAGCAAAAAGGCGATAATTCTATCGCCTATCGTCCAGAAGTCACTTCTGGAAGATAGAAAGACGATACTACACATTTTACAAAAACAAAATATTTATATATCGCGTAGAAGTAACGTCTGGGACACTTCTGGACGATAGATAAACGATAGCACACATTTTACAAAAACAAAAAGGGTCGCGATCGCGAAGAAGTAACTTTTGTTACACTTCTGGACGATAGTTAGATGATAGCACACATTTTACAAAAACAAAAAGGGTCGCGATCTTGAAGAAATATATTCTGAGACACTTCTGGACGATAGATAATTGATACAAAAACCAAAGTTACTGGGAAAAGGAGGAAACGATAAGTGCCGTTACCCTTTATTTCTGAAAATTCCTCTCCCTTTTAACCTACGCTGCTGTTTTTCGACCGAGCGTTAGTTTATTTCGCACTTTGCTTGTAATCAGTTCAGTTTTGTATAAAATTTGTGTGTTGCTTTTTTTTCGGAATTTTTAAAATTGTATAACACATTGAAATGTCCAACTCAGCGAAGAGTGCGATTTACGTGAAGCTGTACTTCAAGATATTTTTACATTACCTGGACCGATTGCAGTGAAATAAGCATTCAAAGATTCTTTACCTAATTATAAAAAGTAATTCCTCCAAATTTATTTTTATTTTAAATATAAAAAAATTTTGCTTTTGTTTATTTTAGAAATGGTTATTTTTAAATTGCTCATGTGAACGAGCTGAGCATAAATAATATTATTAAGCAGCATTTCCGATATGCCAAGGACCGTGTCTACAAGCGCTCAAAGGCCTTATGGAAAAAATAAATGCAAAATATTGCCTAACATGTAAAAACAAGTTTTTTATTCAAGATTTCCAATGGGGAAAGGCCCTTCTGGTATCTTCTACAAGCGTCTGTTAAGTCACTTCTAAGTAACCTCCAGAAGTGACTTCGGCGATATCGCATTCGGATTGCGGAAATCTCTCCCGTCGAGAAGACATGTGCCACTTCGGCGGCACTTCTCGGAGTCACTTCGGCGACCTCCCTTTGCGCTGCCACCCTCGTCGTGCCGGAATGGGCCGAGTTGTGCCTTGCGATCCAAGATGAACGGAATGGCGCAGGGCATCTTTAGTTTCGAACTGCCGTATACTTCGTGTCGTTTACGAGTTGAATATGCGACTTCTGGGGGGAACTCACTGAGATGGGCCTTAATTACAAAAACCAGGCGGGGCTCAGTGATCACGACAGGGACGCCGGAGAGCCTCACCATGTCGCAGGGCTGATTTACAACCGAGCTCTTACGGATCCATTCTACCATTACTATCTACCATAATCCTTGACCGGATATTTCTTCTCGATGCTCTTCAGAACGCAAGTTACAAACCAGAGCGCAGCCTCTGCTTGCAAAAAAAAATCTCCGAATATTTGTTGTTTAGAATGACTTAAATAAGTGTCAAAAACATAATTTAATATTTGAAAACATCACTTATTTATGTTGTATGTTAGGACGTATACTGTGTTTACTTCGCGCAAATAAATATTATTGGGTTCGGTATGGTGCACAAGGGGCTCTATAAGTAAATATATTGTTACCCTTGCAGTTATAAGAAATAATAATCTTTAGTAACACCATGCGAAATTTTTAAGGATTGTTACTGACTTCAGTGATATAAAAAAAAAATTATTTCATTCTTTTTTTCAGACCATTTTTTTGACATCTATATGTCAGAGTAGTCCGATTTTTATTATAAGATAATATGTCAAAAAGTCGTCGATATGGTCGTCGGATTTTGATAAAATTGACTTCGAAACTCAAAACCAATTAAAAAATGCTATTTGCAAGCGTAGGAGGTTATATGTTAAAAAACACTATAATATAATACCCTTTGCAAGGTTGGTTTTATCAACTTTTTTGTTCTGATCAGTCGTTGAGCAGCTATCTCTAAACTCAAACAAACTTAGTTTGTACCCGTTGCAATAGATTTGTTTGTCTGCTCTTTTAAAAGAAATTATGAGTATTTTTATACCTGCCTCTTTTACACTAGATTTTTTTGTGTTTAAAATTTTAAAGCGTTTTCCCACAACTTACGTTTTTCAAGTCAGTGCCACTCATAACTTCAAAACTCCTGCACCGATCCATTCGAAATTTTTAAACACTATTTCTAAACACATTTTAAAAGGTACGTTATCGAGTTCTTTTTCATAATTTTAATTATGCTTTTTGTGGCTAAAACCCTTAGTCAATACATCTGCTGACATAAGTTCGCTGCTTCTCTTGGATGACGCACGTCGATGTTTTTGGTGCACGGGTTTTAACCATATTTCAGTGTTCTCCGTTATAATACGCGCTGAACTGGCTCAGAAAACTAACAGCAAACGCAGTGTCAGGACTGGGGGGAAATGAAAACGCAAACATTAAAGCATTATTATTGGTAAACATATACGAATATGTCGACGACAATACTGTCGACGACAGTACATATACGGTTACCAATAATATCTTCTATGTACTGTCGTCAGTATTGTCGAAATCGCGAAATCCCTTGGGAATTTTTAAAAAGATTTTCTCCTCGAGCTCTCCATTTATATAAGATGACGTAACAACTATCTGTTGAACTTCCATACATGCTTCCACGAATAATGCCTTGAAGAGTCGGAGTGTTCTGAACGAACTAGGGGTGAGTGTTCTTTGAAAATCTTTTCCTGGTCTCTGTGCGTAACCTTTAGCCACCAAACGCACCTTCTTCTTGTATCCTTTGTTTCCAGTATCCTCTGTGCGGAATACTATTCTGTCGCCGATCGTCTTACGATCATATGGTTGCTCCAAGATATCCCACGTCTTATTTTTTATAAATTTGTCTTCGACCGCCTTTATCCAGTTATCCTGCCAATTCGACAGAAATGAATTCAACTGACTTGGCATCAAATTTTCCCTTATTGATGCCCTTTACGAGTGCAAAGGCCTTGATGGCGAATGCTCTCAAGTGTACCATTTTTGTAATTTTCTTTGTCCAGTAAGTATAGGGAATATCTCCTGACAAGCCTGCTGCTGGACATTAGTTACGAAAGTAGCATGCTATGTAAACAGAAACAACATTTTTCCCCCATTTAAATAAAATAAATAAATTTAAAGGAATTACCTTTTATAATTCGCACGCCAGCTAATGTGTAAATATCTTAAAGTAGTCGTACAGTTTTACGTTAGAGGTTTGCATATATATTCTTTTATCAGCGTCATGTCGATCTAGCCATGTCTATATTTTATGGCTCCCATAAGAACTATCGGGGAAAAAATTGAAAAAAATTGGATCTTTGGTGTTTTTAACATATAACCTCTTACGCTTGGAAATAGCATTTTTTAATTGGTTTTGAATTTCGAATTTTTTCTATCAAAATCGAACGACTATATCATATAGCTGCCATAGGAACGCTCGGAAAATTAGTCGGAAAATATGAAAAAAAAAGAAAGGCAGTTAGCTTCGGCAAGCCGAAGTTTGTATACACCATGTGCAATTTTTGTTGCAGTGTTCAATGATATTACCAAAATTATTTCATTATTTTTTTGTTAATTTCTTTGACAGCTATATGTTAAAATCGTCCGATTTGTTAATTTTAATTCGAAATTCTTAAAAATATAAAGAATTATATTCCCAATATTTAGAGTAATATTTTATAAACACCGAAGCTATAATTTGTTTTATATTATTTTCCCACCCATTTTCGGATATAGCTTCAGATTTGGCAAAATTAATATAGTTTTCCGATCCGACTGGTTCCGACTTTTACACTACCTGCAACAGACTTTTGCGTAAGGTTCAGCCCGATAGCTTTAAAACTGGCAGACTAGTTTGCGTAGAAACGGACGGACAGACGGACATGGCTAGATCGACTCGTGTAGTGACGCTGGGGTCGGAAATGTCTCCTTCACTGCGATGCAAACTTCTGACTGAAATCATTATACCCTCTGCAAGGGTATAAAACCACCCACAAATAGCCAAAACGCTTAGATCTCTCTGCCGCCCATATTACCATATATTGAAATAGCGAATAGGTGGCGCTTTACAATATCGCTTACCTGCTTATATATCTCCATTTCCCTTCAGCTCTCTTAAACTGAGTAACAGGTGTCTGGTAGTAGGGGCATTCGACTATAGTGTTCTTCCTTTTTTTGAATCGCATCGATATTTAAAAAATTATAATCATGAATTTTGTTACATCTCAATATTGCCATTTCAAGTATTCAGACGAACATTATTAAAGTAGAATATTTATTGGGCTCCCTTTACGACAGGTGTCACTAAGAGCCATAAATTATGATTTACTACTCATACTCAACAAGAGAGCAGCACTTGAAATGCTTTAAGTGCAAGATAATTTAACCTACCAAAATATAACCACGCTGCAAATTTAAAGTAGTCAATTAAGCAAGGACTTAAAAAAATGAAGTTTACCTATAATACAGAACTTATTTGAAGAGGTTGATTATATTTATACTGACATCCCTCACACAATTAATAGCAATCAACAAATGTAATCGGCATCATCCGTTATTTTGGGTTCGTTGTGCGCAGTCGATGGTCCGTAAGGATTGAAGTCCCTGGATTTGGCAATGACTTCACGGTACCGCATCACTGGTATCCTGTACATGTGCAACTCCATTAGATCCCACTCAGAGATATCACGGAAAACTGACTGAATCATGAGCATTGTAACGAACTGATTTCTTTGGTTTCTGCTCGCTACATTATTTGTGCTGCTGCTGCGGTCTCGATCCTCCTTGCGTGGCCGTTGCGGTGTGGTGTCCTGCTTGTTGGTGGCGATGTCCTGCGAACTGCTCCTGACAGGGTGGCTGTACGTCTTGACTTCTGTGCTGGGTTCGTGGGCATACGCCGTTCCGGGACTTCTCTCCCTTCTGGCTCGTGACTCTCGGGGTTCTATTGCGCCGCTCCGGGACTTCTCCCCCTTCTGGCTCGCTACTCTCGGGGTTCTGTTGCGCCGCTCCGGGACTTCTCTCCCTTCTGGCTCGCTATTCTCGGGGTTCTGTTGCGCCGCTCCGGGACTTCTCTCCCTTCTGGCTCGCTATTCTCGGGGTTCTGTTGCGCCGCTCCTGGACTTCTCTCCCTTCTGGCTCGCTACTCTCGGGGTTCTTTCGCGCTGCTCCGGGACTTCTCTCCCTTTTGGCTGATCGCGCCAGGACCTGCTCAACCTGCTTGGCAGGAAAGAACAGAACTTAGCCGTGTGGGGGCTCCTTAGACCTCAGCCACCTGTGTCTCAGTTCAGAGATTCCTAGTAATCCCAAGTCTCGACGTGACAATCTTGCTCCTTGTAGGCTCCCACGGCGCTGCTTCCGACGACTCGCCCTGGTATGTCTCCCTCGTAGTTTGCTTCGTTGCTGCTCGTTCGATTGCTTGTCTTAACTCTTGATGATCGTACTCGACTGATGCTCTCGATTGACTGCACGCTCTTCACTGATTGCTCTCGACTGAATGATCTCGACTGAATGCCCTGCGGGTTTATATAGGGCCTCTTGGAACCGTTATTTCCCTTTTGCACACGGCCCGCCAAAACTCTCCACACAGGGTCCAAAGTCCATGGTTCCTGTTTGAACCTCTTGTCCTTGACGCACTACTTCCCGCTGCCGTCCATCCTGATGCTGCCGACCCGCTGATCCCGGAGACGCATGTGGTATGTTTTGTGTGCCGCACCGCTGCCGAGATGTGGCACCTTCTTTCTCGGTCCAAAGTTCACGGCCGCGTCCAAAGACCGGCGGCGTCCCGTTACTCCTTTTTGCACACGGCACTCTTGCTCCGCCCGCCAAGTCTCCGCTCTCTCCTTCTCCATTGTTGGTCTCCAAACTCTCTTGGTCTCCGAACCCTCTTGCTCTCCAAACTCTCTCGCTCTCCAAATACCCTTGTCTCCAAACTCTCTTCCTCTCCAAACTCTCACGTTCTCCAAACTCTCACTTCTCCATCCTCGATCTCCAAACTCTCTCGTTCTCCGATCGCTCTTCGCCGCGCCGCCACTACGCAAATTCGCCGCGTACCTGGTGAGCGGACGGCCATCCGCTGCTGGGATTTGTGTGGAGTTATTCAACTCCTCACAGCATGCGCAGGAGTGTGCTGGCAGGATGATCATCAGCCGATTAGGAGGAGTCAATCCGTCAAGCTCAGTCAAGATATAAAAGTCAACAAGTCAGTAAACAATGACAACTACAAGTAAGCCACAACAAGTCGCGTCGTCAGAAGCAGCGCCGTGGGAGCATACAAATACCAAAATCGCCACGACGAGACGTTTGGGATGGGGATACCAGGAATCTCCGAAATGAAACACAGGTAGCTGACGTTCAAAAGGCATCACATGGCTAGGTCAAGGCGATCTGTTAAGTCCGGTTACAACTTAACCCTCGCATTACGCCTAGAGAGTCGGTCAGCATCTGAGCAGTAAAGGCCAGTCTAAGCCCTTTGTACCTCGCCTTAACACTACTTGGCGTGTCATGTCATAAGCCCATTGCGTCAAGTTGAATAATTCAGGATTGCCATACGGGTTTTAATCGTGAAGTCCCGGAACGGCGTGTGTCCGAACTCTGAGTATAACAAGCCAAAATGCTCGTGAATTTCGGGATCGGCGTATGACCGAAACTCCGAGTGCCAGAAGCCCCGCTACGTCCAGCAGCACAGCAAGCACATCCATGAGCACTCCTCAGGACATCATTATCAGCAAGGAAGACACCACATCGCGACAGTGGACCATGCGGGACAGAGCAAGGGAGAGACGGTCGCGAGTCCAAAGGAGTAATCCTGGAGAGCGCAGCATGTGTTCGCCCTAGTCTGTGAACGGTGCAGCTTCCCTAAGGTAGCACAGCTAAACCCCTCGCGAGTCCGAGTCGTAAGACCACTACGAACCCGCGAATTTTGTGTGTCCTTATAAGATACTGGACGGCCACGTTTGTATAAATTTGGTGGAACGAACACAAAATCTACTGAGTTACGTTTTTCAAGTCAGTGCCACTCATAACTTCAAAACTCCTGCACCGATCCATTCGAAATTTTTAAACACTATTTCTAAACACATTTTAAAGGGTAAGTTATCGAGTTTTTTTTCATAATTTTAATTATGCTTTTTGTGGCTAAAACCCTTAGTCAATACATCTGCTGACATAAGTTCGCTGCTTCTCTTGGATGACGCACGTCGATGTTTTTGGTGCACGGGTTTTAACCATATTTCAGTGTTCTCCGTTATAATACGCGCTGAACTGGCTCAGAAAACTAACAGCAAACGCAGTGTCAGGACTGGGGGGAAATGAAAACGCAAACATTAAAGCATTATTATTGGTAAACATATACGAATATATCGACGACAATACTGTCGACGACAGTACATATACCAATAATATCTTCTATGTACTGTCGTCAACAGTATTGTCGAAATCGCGAAATCCCTTGGGAATTTTTAAAAAGATTTTCTCCTCGAGCTCTCCATTTATATAAGATGACGTAACAACTATCTGTTGAACTTCCACATGCTTCCACGAATAATGCCTTGAAGAGTCGGAGTGTTCTGAACGAACTAGGGGTGAGTGTTCTTTGAAAATCTTTTCCTGGTCTCTGTGCGTAACCTTTAGCCACCAAACGCACCTTCTTCTTGTATTCTTTGTTTCCAGTATCCTCTGTGCGGAATACTATTCTGTCGCCGATCGTCTTACGATCATATGGTTGCTCCAAGATATCCCACGTCTTAATTTTTATAAATTTGTCTTCGACCGCCTTTATCCAGTTATCCTGCCAATTCGACAGAAATGAATTCAACTGACTTGGCATCAAATTTTCCCTTATTGATGCCCTTTACGAGTGCAAAGGCCTTGATGGCGAATGCTCTCAAGTGTACCATTTTTGTAATTTTCTTTGTCCAGTAAGTATAGGGAATATCTTCTGACAAGCCTGTTGCTGGACATTAGTTACGAAAGTAGCATGCTATGTAAACAGAAACAACATTTTTCCCCCATTTAAATAAAATAAATAAATTTAAAGGAATTACCTTTTATAATTCGCACGCCAGCTAATGTGTAAATATCTTAAAGTAGTCGTACAGTTTTACGTTAGAGGTTTGCATATATATTCTTTTATCAGCGTCATGTCGATCTAGCCATGTCTATATTTTATGGCTCCCATAAGAACTATCGGGGAAAAAATTGAAAAAAATTGGATCTTTGGTGTTTTTAACATATAACCTCTTACGCTTGGAAATAGCATTTTTTAATTGGTTTTGAATTTCGAATTTTTTCTATCAAAATCGAACGACTATATCATATAGCTGCCATAGGAACGCTCGGAAAATTAGTCGGAAAATATGAAAAAAAAAGAAAGGCAGTTAGCTTCGGCAAGCCGAAGTTTGTATACACCATGTGCAATTTTTGTTGCAGTGTTCAATGATATTACCAAAATTATTTCATTATTTTTTTGTTAATTTCTTTGACAGCTATATGTTAAAATCGTCCGATTTGTTAATTTTAATTCGAAATTCTTAAAAATATAAAGAAATATATTCCCAATATTTAGAGTAATATTTTATAAACACCGAAGCTATAATTTGTTTTATATTATTTTCCCACCCATTTTCGGATATAGCTTCAGATTTGGCAAAATTAATATAGTTTTCCGATCCGACTGGTTCCGACTTTTACACTACCTGCAACAGACTTTTGCGTAAGGTTCAGCCCGATAGCTTTAAAACTGGCAGACTAGTTTGCGTAGAAACGGACGGACAGACGGACATGGCTAGATCGACTCGTGTAGTGACGCTGGGGTCGGAAATGTCTCCTTCACTGCGATGCAAACTTCTGACTGAAATCATTATACCCTCTGCAAGGGTATAAAACCACCCACAAATAGCCAAAACGCTTAGATCTCTCTGCCGCCCATATTACCATATATTGAAATAGCGAATAGGTGGCGCTTTACAATATCGCTTACCTGCTTATATATCTCCATTTCCCTTCAGCTCTCTTAAACTGAGTAACAGGTGTCTGGTAGTAGGGGCATTCGACTATAGTGTTCTTCCTTTTTTTGAATCGCATCGATATTTAAAAAATTATAATCATGAATTTTGTTACATCTCAATATTGCCATTTCAAGTATTCAGACGAACATTATTAAAGTAGAATATTTATTGGGCTCCCTTTACGACAGGTGTCACTAAGAGCCATAAATTATGATTTACTACTCATACTCAACAAGAGAGCAGCACTTGAAATGCTTTAAGTGCAAGATAATTTAACCTACCAAAATATAACCACGCTGCAAATTTAAAGTAGTCAATTAAGCAAGGACTTAAAAAAATGAAGTTTACCTATAATACAGAACTCATTTGAAGAGGTTGATTATATTTATACTGACATCCCTCACACAATTAATAGCAATCAACAAATGTAATCGGCATCATCCGTTATTTTGGGTTCGTTGTGCGCAGTCGATGGTCCGTAAGGATTGAAGTCCCTGGATTTGGCAATGACTTCACGGTACCGCATCACTGGTATCCTGTACATGTGCAACTCCATTAGATCCCACTCAGAGATATCACGGAAAACTGACTGAATCATGAGCATTGTAACGAACTGATTTCTTTGGTTTCTGCTCGATACGTTATTTGTGCTGCTAGCTCCCACCAAATTTATATAAACGTGACCGCCCAGAAGTTCAGTGAAAAAGCGCAGAATTCTCGGGTTCGGAGTGGGTTTATTGCGGGTATAACTGCAGTCGGCTTTATAACTTGCTTGTCTCGCTGTCTCCGACGGTGTGGGTTATCATGTCGCTCCTTGAAGATCCTTGACCGCTGCTTGCTCCTGACGTGGTTGGCTCGGTGACTGCTCGGCCACGATTCATGGGGTCAGCCGTGCGGGCTTAGGGAAGCGTCACCGTTCTCAGACTAGGGTGAACAGACTGACGAGCTCTCCAGAATCACTCACCCGACCGCCTGTCCCTTGCTCCGTCTCGTATGGTCCCACGGGCTTCCGCTCAGATCGTGCGGACAGTCAAGAAGGAATGCCAGGAAGCTGCCTCGCTCTTCACTTCGCTTCTGTGCCTCGTGTAAACGAACGTTTCACCCTAGCCTCACCCTTTCGCGTACTGTCCGTACCGTTCCTGCGGGCTCGATGTCCTGCTTGTTGGTGGCGATGTCCTGCGAACTGCTCCTGACAGGGTGGCTGTACGTCTTGACTTCTGTGCTGGGTTCGTGGGCATACGCCGTTCCGGGACTTCTCTCCCTTCTGGCTCGTGACTCTCGGGGTTCTATTGCGCCGCTCCGGGACTTCTCCCCCTTCTGGCTCGCTACTCTCGGGGTTCTGTTGCGCCGCTCCGGGACTTCTCTCCCTTCTGGCTCGCTATTCTCGGGGTTCTGTTGCGCCGCTCCGGGACTTCTCTCCCTTCTGGCTCGCTATTCTCGGGGTTCTGTTGCGCCGCTCCTGGACTTCTCTACCTTCTGGCTCGCTACTCTCGGGGTTCTTTCGCGCTGCTCCGGGACTTCTCTCCCTTTTGGCTGATCGCGCCAGGACCTGCTCAACCTGCTTGGCAGGAAAGAACAGAACTTAGCCGTGTGGTGGCTCCTTAGACCTCAGCCACCTGTGTCTCAGTTCAGAGATTCCTAGTAATCCCAAGTCTCGACGTGACAATCTTGCTCCTTGTAGGCTCCCACGGCGCTGCTTCCGACGACTCGCCCTGGTATGTCTCCCTCGTAGTTTGCTTCGTTGCTGCTCGTTCGATTGCTTGTCTTAACTCTTGATGATCGTACTCGACTGATGCTCTCGATTGACTGCACGCTCTTCACTGATTGCTCTCGACTGAATGATCTCGACTGAATGCCCTGCGGGTTTATATAGGGCCTCTGGGAACCGTTATTTCCCTTTTGCACACGGCCCGCCAAAACTCTCCACACAGGGTCCAAAGTCCATGGTTCCTGTTTGAACCTCTTGTCCTTGACGCACTACTTCCCGCTGCCGTCCATCCTGATGCTGCCGTCCCGCTGATCCCGGAGACGCATGTGGTATGTTTTGTGTGCCGCACCGCTGCCGAGATGTGGCACCTTCTTTCTCGGTCCAAAGTTCACGGCCGCGTCCAAAGACCGGCGGCGTCCCGTTACTCCTTTTTGCACACGGCACTCTTGCTCCGCCCGCCAAGTCTCCGCTCTCTCCTTCTCCATTGTTGGTCTCCAAACTCTCTTGGTCTCCGAACCCTCTTGCTCTCCAAACTCTCTCGCTCTCCAAATACCCTTGTCTCCAAACTCTCTTCCTCTCCAAACTCTCACGTTCTCCAAACTCTCACTTCTCCATCCTCGATCTCCAAACTCTCTCGTTCTCCGATCGCTCTTCGCCGCGCCGCCACTACGCAAATTCGCCGCGTACCTGGTGAGCGGACGGCCATCCGCTGCTGGGATTTGTGTGGAGTTATTCAACTCCTCACAGCATGCGCAGGAGTGTGCTGGCAGGTGGATCATCAGTCGATTACGAGGAGTCAATCCGTCAAGATCAGTCAAGATATGAAAGTGAACAAGTCAGTAAACAATGACTACTACAAGTAAGCCACAACAAGTCGCGTCGTCAGAAGCAGCGCCGTGGGAGCATACAAATACCAAAATCGCCACGACGAGACGTTTGGGATGGGGATACCAGGAATCTCCGAAATGAAACACAGGTAGCTGACGTTCAAAAGGCATCACATGGCTAGGTCAAGGCGATCTGTTAAGTCCGGTTACAACTTAACCCTCGCATTACGCCTAGAGAGTCGGTCAGCATCTGAGCAGTAAAGGCCAGTCTAAGCCCTTTGTACCTCGCCCTAACACTACTTGGCGTGTCATGTCGTAAGCCCATTGCGTCAAGTTGAATAATTCAGGATTGCCATACGGGTTTTAATCGTGAAGTCCCGGAACGGCGTGTGTCCGAACTCTGAGTATAACAAGCCAAAATGCTCGTGAATTTCAGGATCGGCGTATGACCGAAACTCCGAGTGCCAGAAGCCCCGCTACGTCTAGCAGCACAGCAAGCACATCCATGAGCACTCCTCAGGACATCATTATCAGCAAGGAAGACACCACAGACACCACAGTGGACCATGCGGGACAGAGCAAGGGAGAGACGGTCGCGAGTCCAAAGGAGTAATCCTGGAGAGCGCAGCATGTGTTCGCCCTAGTCTGTGAACGGTGCAGCTTCCCTAAGCTAGCACAGCTAAACCCCTCGCGAGTCCGAGTCGTAAGACCACTAAGAACCCGCGAATTTTGTGTGTCCTTATAAGATACTGGACGGCCAGTTTTGTATAAATTTGGTGGAACGAACACAAAATCTACTGAGTTAGCCACATGAATGTCGAAGCGATCAAACCTCAAAATCGTTTCTTTACAAAGCTACAATTATGATTACATTTAACTGCGGGGTGCCACGCCCATTCAACGCCCACAATCCGCGGAAATCTAAAAGGTCTACAACTTAATACAAAAAATAATGTAACTAAAATCTATTTGTCTCAATAATACCAATCGATTGACCAAAAAAAATATACCACGCCCACTCTAACGCCCACCAACCGCCCACAACTGTAGGCGACGGGCTCAGCCGTGCGGGCTTAGGGAACCGTCACCGTTCTCAGACTAGGGTGACCAGAATTCCGCGCTCTCCAGGATTACACCTTTTGACAAACGACCGCCTTTCCCTTGCTCTGTTCTGGATGGTCCCACTGGGGCTCCTGCTCAGATCTCGCGGACACTAAGAGAAAACGCCAGGAAGCTGCCTCGTCCTTAACTTCGCTTCTACGCTTAGTGTAAAGGAACGTTCAACACTTTTGCGTGGCTGTCGCGATGTGGGGTCTTGCTTGCTGATGGCGAACTGCTTCTGGCTGCGTGGCTGCAAGTAGTGTATCTTCTGGTGCTCGAGGTCTTGGGCATAAGCCTATCCTGATCGAGTCGGAAAACTCCACTCGAGACCGTACTGATCGACCGCTCTGCCCTCTGTCTCGTTAAACTCGGGGGTCAGACACGCCGCTCCGGGAATTCACGACGTTCCTGTTTTGAAACTGGATAGCTCTACCTTCAGGATGTTGTCATCTTTGGTTTCCTGTTATACGACTGCCATCGAAAGCCTCCCCTCGAGCCACCCATTGTGTCGGTTCCTGGCCGGTATTATCACCTCGTGTCCAGTACACCTTATCTCGGTTCCGACCTGCGTTAGAAAGTTTCATCCTAACACCAACGAATCCACTACCCCTGGTAGCACCTTCGGTCTGCCAACCTAACTTGCCACCGTGTCCTCGTAATCCTCCTGAGGCAGCCAGGTTGTCCGCCAGTTCCTTGCTTATAAAGCTCCCTGTTTCCCCGGTGTCGATCCTGGCCGCTGCGAACAACTGCTGCTCCTCCCCGATTTGCTCGCCCGTTAGTTTCGAGACCACCGCTCGGCTCTCTGCGATTGAAATTTCAGGGCATTTCCCGCCTGCTGGCAGCACTTGACGCTCCTGACACCTACTCTCCCGCACACCCAGCAGAATAATAGGTGTTGGTGTCGACATCCCCACGCCCAGTGTCCGTGGCCGCCGCACCTTCGGCAGGCCTCATAGAGGTCTGTGATGTGTGTCGTTCCCCGCGGCCTTTGTGTTGAGTTTGGCTGCTTCCACACAGTGTTCGCTGGTTGTCGTGGGCCTCGTTGTGGCGGTGACCATTGGTCATTTCTCCGTGTCTCCTTGTTATCTGTCTCCTCGTATGTTCTGCATGTACCGATTTCTTGTGTAAACGCTTCCCGCTCCTTTTCTATTTCTTCGTACTAGGAAGATCATTAAGCTTGGGGCGCAGTTATCCTTGATAATCTTTAATGTGTCTCTCGCAGAATAGTTTAGTGGCCTCGCCATCGTCTGCATGTCAATCATGTAGTCTTTAAACGACTCACTGGAAACCTGCTTGCGTTGTCTGATCTGATCCGACAGCCTTGTGAAGAAATCTCTCGGCAGAAAGTGCAGATGGAAGCTCTCAATGAACTCTGCCCAGGATTTTCATTGCTTGTTGTTGGCGATAATCGACTTCAACGCCCTTCCTTTAAGCAACTTAGGCATCGCTCGGGGGATCAGGTCTAGGTCTAAACCGTAGGTGTTGGCGGACCATTCAACTTGTTCCAAGGGCTCGAGCGGTTTCTCCGCAGGTGTTGGTGGACCATTCAACTTGTTTCAGGAACTCGAGCGGTTTCTCCGCCCCGTCGATCCTGAATGACTACCCGCGGACTTGTTTAGCGACCCTTGCATAATCCTAGTGGCCTAGTGGTCAGCACTGTTGTCTTCCTGTCCTGGCTTGAGTCTGTCCTGCGGGCCTCCCTTTGCCAGTTGTCGACGCTCAGGCTTGCCACTAGGTCCCCTTCAGCGTTCGTTAGCGTGATGCTCGGGACGGCTCTGTCGTGGTACATAGCTTTCAGCTCGGCCCAGATGTCGACAAGTTGTGGGTCGTTCTCTGCCTCGGAGTAATACTCCGACAATGTCTTCCTCATGTCTTCTAATCTGCCGTCCGGGGGGCATTTAACCTTTGTGCGATCTGGGAGAAGTCCACCTTCTTAGGGCGGTAAATCCACTTCTGCTGCGGCTAGCTCAGTAGATTGTGTGTGTTCGTCCCACCAAATTTATATAAACGTGACCGCCCAGTAGTTCAGTGAAAGAGCACAGAATTCACGGGCTCGTAGTGCATTTATTGCGGAAATAACTACAGACTGCTTGGTAATTTGCTTGTCCTTGGTGTCTCGGTTCTGGTTGTCTCGACGGTTCTCGGTTCTGTTAAACGGTACTGGTTGTCTCGATGTCCTCTCGCCTCGTTGACGCGGTGTTGCAGCTTTGTAGCTTCCTGAAGAGTTTTGTTCGCTGCTTTTCCTTGACGCGTTGACTATGCGACTGCTTGGCAACGAATCAGCCTCGCAATGAAGTCAGCCGAGCGGGCTTAGGAAAGCGTCACCGTTCTCAGACAGATGAACTGACTGACGTGCTCTCCTCTTGACACTCGACCGCCTTTCCCGGATGGGCCCACTCGGTTTTCCGCTTAGATCGCGCGCACATTCAAGGCGAAACGCCAGGAGGCTGCCTCGCGCTTCACTTTGCTTCTACGTCTATTGTAAACGAACGTTCCACCCTAGTCTCACCCTTTTGCTTATTGTTCGTGCCCTTCCTGCGGGCTCGATTTTCTTTGCGTGGCTGTTGCGGCGTGGTATAGTGCTTGCTAATGGCGGTGACTTAGCCGTTTGATGCCCCCTGGACCTCAGCTACCTGTGTATCAGTTCGAAGATTCCTTGTAATCCCAATCCCAAACGTCTCGATGTTGCGATCTTGCTCCTTGTAGGCTCCCACGGCGCTGCTTTCGACGACTCGAATTGTGGTGGCTCCCTTGTAGTTTACTCGGTTGATTGTCTGTTGCTTTGATATCTGATCGACCGCTTGTCTCGACTCCTTGTGATCGACTGATCCTGCTGCCAGCGCCCTGCGGGTTTATATAGGGTCTCCGGGAACCGTTATTTTCCTTTTGGCCCACCGAAACTTTCTACACCGTTTCCAAAGTCCATGGCTCTCTTTGAGCCACTTGTCTTGAATACGCAGCTTCCCACTAACGTCCTTCCTAATGCTGCCATCCCGCTGGTTCCCGTCATGCATGTGGCATGCTTGTGTGCCGCTTCGCTGCCGAGATGTGGAATCTACTCTCTTGGTCCAAAGTTCACAGCAGAGTCCAAAGTCCAGCGGCCTTCCGTTACTCCATTTTGCACACGGCACTCTGCTCTGCTCGCCAGGTCTCCATTATCTCTTTCTCCGTTCTTGGTCTCCTAACTCTCACGTTCCTCCATCCTTTATCTCCAAACTCTTATGTTCTTCAACCGCTCTTTGCCGTGCCGTTACTACGCGAATTCGCCACGTACCTGGTGAGCGGCCGGCCATCTGCTGCTGGGATTTGTGTCGAGTTATTCAACTCCTTGTTTGTGCCCATCCTCTCATTCTCTCTTCGCAGGTTGCTGTTGCTGTTGCTGACCATAAATGCCCTTGCAGACTCCTGAAGAAGTATTTCCTGGTTTGGACCCCGATCCGGACAGCGATCCTTTTCCATCTGTTCGTCTGGACATTATGTTCTTCCCTGGGAGCGCGGTCTCTTTCGGTACAACTTTCTTATCTGTGCCGACTTCCCCCTTCTTTCGGTAGACTGCTGATGCGTGATTCCTGTCAGTCCCAATCGAGTCTTTGGAGGCCTTGGTTCGTTCCCATCTGTGTTCTTGTTGTCCACATGTTATCCTTGACTTGTTCCTTGTATACATATGGTTGTATCGAAGTGCCTTGCATTAGCCATCGAGGATCCTTACAGATTTTCCGTAGTACCCTTTGAGAATCCTTGAAGTTATCCTTGGAGTCTTTTCGTAGTACCCCTTGAGAATTCTTGGAGTTATCCTCAGTGTCCTCTTACCCTAGTGTCCTTTTAAGCATCCTTGGATTCTTCTCGTACTATCCCTTGAGAATCTTTGCAGATATCCTTGGATTCTTTCCGCCATGTCCTTTGAGAATCCCTGGTGTTTTAATGTTTTTATGCGTCTGTTGTATCCTCTTGTTATAGCTGTTCGCTTGTGTTTTGTGTTTGTTGCTGATTCAGCTCGCTTACATGGATAGTTCTCTCTTTCATTGTGTTTGTATGTATGTGGACAAGAAATAATTCATAGACTAGCACAGTAATAAGTAGTTACCAACTCAACTGATACAGTACAGATACAGTACAGATACAGTACAGATACAGTACAGATACAGTACAGATACAGTACAGATACAGTACAGATACAGTACAGATACAGTACAGATACAGTACAGATACAGTACAGATACAGCACAGATACAGCACAGATACAGTACAGATATAATACAGATACAGTACACATACAGTACACATACAGTACACATACAGTACACATACAGTACACATACAGTACACATACAGTACAGATACAGTACAGATACAGATCAAGAGTGTACAGCTAATTACGGTCCAAACTCAAGACTTAACCATCAATGTAACAACGGGTAACAACTGTTCCAAGTCCAAAAAGCTCAATCAGCATCATGAACCAGAAAAACCAGATGAATATTGCAATCAAAGAGTTCAATAAATTTAATAAAAAGACGCTGATATCGAAGACAAGGATGCCTGAAAATGTAATATTCTCCATCCTCAAGGCGGACCGCAAAACAACAAAGGTTGGAGATTCTGTTCCTCTCGAGTTGGAGGTAGACATCCACTAATTGCCGGAAAAATTCACCTCTCTTCAGGATGATATCATCAATCAGATGTTTGATGGAAAATTTAGTATTCGTAAAAGTAATGTCAATTAGTATTAAATTAATTTTAAGAATAAAATGATTTGTATAAGATTTTATTTTAGAAATAACACAGTAAATACACTTTATATAATATAATGCAAAAAAAAATATATTGAATTGTTTTAATGGGAAATGGTATATATATACATTACATTACATTAAATTCTTTCCCTATAAATTTTGTAAAAACTACTACGATTAATATTTGGTCTCAGTTAACCATGGCTAGGTTCGCATTGAATCCTAAAATTCAATGATCTCAAACAAGTAAAAAATCAGACGAAAAAAGAAAAAAAGAGAAAGAAAAAGGAGACGAAAAAGAGTGAAGAAGAAGGGGCGTAGGAATTAAAGTCAAAAAGTGCTAATGATGTTTCCCAAGCCATGGAAAGAATAAATAAAAATGTTTGTACTGAATTCTTTAATTCAAAATTTAAACTATTAATGAAAATTTATTGAATAAATCAATATTCAAGCTTCAGTACTGTAAAGGCATGTAAACGATCATGTATAAGGAGACAATAAGATTGGGTATTTTCTGAGTTCTATTGAAATTCTCACATCAATAGGGCAATAGGACCAGTTTTCACTGATTCGTTTTGATATGAAAGATCAATCACAATAATGGGGCTTTAACTGAAATTAATTTGGGGTCAAAACTGATTATGTTTCAAGATTATAGTAACTGGAGTGAAATCTTGTACACATGTTACGTTGGCATATTTAAATTCATTTAGGGTCAAAAATGGTTGTGATTATCGATTACAGTAACAAAATTGAAATCTTGCATACATTTCATAAAGACGGGCATTCTGATTCTTACTAAAATCGACATTCAGATTGTCAAATGGATATGAGTCAGAATTAAAGTAAACTTTAAAGTTTTATAAATTATTTCAAATAACTTCCCTATTTAGTGTAAATCCTATTATGGCAAATCATGGTTTTTCGCGGTTAGCCGACATTTTTACATTCCAGTTGTGTTGGCTGCCATTTTCCAATTTAGGGATAACATATGAATTCCAACTCCGGAATGCGATTGGAAGGCTTACATTACTTTAAAAAATATTGACATCTTAATTTTTGCAAAATCACTTGGAGTTAATTGGGCGTTTTTCCAGTTTAAAAGTTAGTTCATTTCTAGTTTGCTTAAACACATCGCCAAGTTTCTTAGTTAGCATCAACACTAGTTCATGTTTACCATTGACCAAAACTATTTTATAATCATCGGCAAATCCCAACAAATTTTTAATGGTACAGAAAAGTTAAAGTGGTGTCCCGTAAAAATTTCGTCTCCACCGCTCCATTCAGAATTTAATAGATTTTAACTTTAAAGGTTATGTACAGATATACATTTTTAGGGTGGTAGTTATACCGAAATATCGTGTTCTGTTCAATCCAAATCAATTTTTTTCGTACTTTATTTCATTAAAAAAGTAAGCCAAGCAATAATTAAATAAAAAAAATTGTAACATTCATTTGTAGGTGCACTCGGTGAATCTTTTCTAATAATTCCTAAAAATTAAGGTAACTTTCGTGAAGAAGCACGTAAAAGTCTCTATTTTGGATAGTAAATCGAATTTCATTGTTTGGTTTAAATGTTTGATTGTACAACAAAAAAGTATGAAACTTCGAAATAGTAAACCATTTCTCAAATATTTAAAATTGCAGTCTTTGTTTTCCTTTTAAAAAAAAGGAAAAAAATCATTAGACATTTTGAATGCAATTAAAGTTGCACGAAAAATGTTTAAATGTAATGAATGTACCCAAAATTGGATGTTTTCTACACATCGTGCAGCTTAATAGTTTAGTAAGTAGTCGTGCAGCAATTGCAAAGACAATTAATAATGCAAGAATAGCTGATAAAGATAGGGAGGAGAAAAAACGTCACAGCAGGAAAATTAAATTGAATTCTTGAAGAAGAATAAGATTTCAAAACCTAGAGAGAGGCCTAAGGTTTCTTTCTAAATTCCTATAGTAAGGGGAAAGGAATTAACAAGCAAAAATTATATTTTCTCTGCTACCCAATAGACCACTATCAAATATCGACATTATATGTTTGGCTAAGAAACATATCCCTCATTATATAATAATGATTTCAGTCAGAAGTTTGAAACGCAGTGAAGGAGACGTTTCCGACCCCATAAATTATATATATTCTTGATCAGAGTCACAAGACGAGTCGATCTAGCCATGTCCGTCTGTCCGTCCGTTTCTACGCAAACTAGTCTCTCAGTTTTAAAGTAACCGGGCTGAAACTTTCCCAAAAGTATTCTTCTTTCTATTGCAGGTATTATATATGTCGGAACCAACCGGATTGGAGAACTATATCTTATAGCTCCCATAGGAACTATCGGGGAAAAAATTTTAAATAAATTATATGTTTGTTGTTTTTTATTATATACCTTTCTAAGCTTGGATATAACATTTTTAAATTAGTTCTGAATTTCGAATTAAATTTGATCAAAATCTGACGATATAAAGCTCCTATAGGAACAATCGGAAAATTAGTGGTAAAATAATATTGAAAAATTATATCTCTGGTGTTTTTTAACATACGCCTACGCATGGAAATAACATTTTTTATTTGATTTTGAATTTCGAATTAAATTTTATCAAAATCGGACGACTATATCACATAGCTGCCATAGGAACGATCGGAAAATTAGTAGGAAAACATGAAATAAAAATTATATATTTCGTGTTTTTTTCTAACATATACTTTTCTAAGCTTGAACATATTATTTAATTTTGACATATTATCTTATACTATTGGGAATATACATTTTTATATTTTTAAGAATTTCGAATTCAATTTAATAAAATTATTGATTATATTTTACAACAGTAGGGGTATACAAACTTCGGCTTGCCGAAGCTAACTTCCTTTCTTGTTTTAGAGGTGTATTTATTAGAGATATATTCCCAGAAACACCAAAAAGTCGCGAGTGTGGTAGAGTAAGCCTAGATAAATCGCAATCAAGTGGTACACATTGGGTTGCATATAATAAAAATTATAATAACATACTTTACTCGTATATAAAACTCCCGCTCCTCAAGGCAAAGCGCAAAGCAATAATGGTTGCAGAATATATTGCTCTCAAATTGGAGGATGTTTACATGCCGAAAAGGTATACCTCTCTTCAGGATGATATCATCAAACAGATGTCTGATTAAAAATTTAATATTTGTAAAAGTTATAACAATATATAAATAAGCCAATTATCTTTTCAAATTTGAGATTTTTGGGGTAATACAATAAATACACATTTTTAAATATATTGAAAAAATATATCGAATCTTTCTTTATTGGGAAATGGTATACAAATATTCCAGATAATGGCGTTCCTTAAACAGTTTTTGTTTAGTTACTTAGGAATGTCTATATGAATTTCAAAAAATTTAAATACTTTCCTTACAAAGTTTGTAATAATAAGAGAAGTACTTTTTAGTTTTTTTTAGTAAACCTGAAATCTTTAATGATCAAAATTTAAAAATGTATACAAAAATTATATTAGAAACGAATATGGATAATGTAGGCTTTAATCGTTATAGCCAAATTGAGAGTACACGAGCATACAAATATATCCATATTACTTAGAAGTTGATAGACAATACTTTCAATCTTAAAATGCCTACTCCCCTTTGCTCAAAAACAGGCATTAAAGTCAAAAAATGCTAATTATGTTTCTCAAGCCGAAGAAAGAATAAATCGGGTCATAGAAATCCAAAAAACATGCAAACTCATGATGGTACTGAATTCTTTAACTCAAAATTTAAAGTATTAATGAAAAGTTATAAGATAAATCAATATTCAACAGTACTCTAAAGGCATCTATGTTGAACGCATATATCAATAAAATGAGTCCAAGTTATGTCAATTTTATCAATGAAAAATAAAAAATTGCAAAAGTTTTATAATCACTTGAAAATATTTGTTCCAAGTAAATTCCGTAAAAGGGGCCATATTCGTATTAGTAAATATAAACATGTTTTTGAGAAAGGGTATACACCAAACTATACAACTGAAATCCTTAAAATTAGAAAGGTGAAAAATACCTTTTACGAAAACATACTTACTTAAAGATTTAGATGGTAGCCCGATTGAGGGCTACATGATTGCCCCACACATACATAGTTGAAAAACTTGTAAGGCGAAATGGAAATAAAGTTTTAGTTAAGTGGCTGGAGTTTTGAAGACTAGAAGGATAAATAAGGATAATATTTCGTAGAATTAAAAATGAGTTATTCAATTACTTTTTTTACATGTTTACCTTATACAAACTCAAAATAATTTATATTTGTATTTTCCACATCAAGTGATTTATAAAGTAGTTCCCTTTCAATGAGTTCTTTTTGCAATTTAGGGTTAACTAATGATTCCCTATCGTTTACATAATTGTTATGTATCATATCACCTTAGCAAAATGAAATAGATTCTAACCATTTAACATTTTCTAAAATATCTCTAAAAGTTGTGTGCATTAACGAAAATGAAAATCATACAATTTCCTCTTCGATAAGTCTAATACTACAAATACTAAATACATGGGCTTAATAAATAGAACGGACATTCTTTTCATTTGAATTGCTTAGAAATTATCATTAATTTTAGTTGCACTATGTAAATTGGATTTTGAAATTAAAGCTTTGGCACAATGTGCTTTTCGTCATTATAAAATTTTACCTTTTTTTAATGTTCATATAGTGTCCATTTTCACCGTCTTCCAAAGACAACATATTTATATGAGGAGGTTTTTCCATTCCTATTGAAAAAGTGGTTCAAAAATTTCCCTTATATCTTCATTATATCCGAAACGTTTAAGCTCATTTGAGTATTCTTTTTTAGAAAATGTTTTATACATTTTATTTCAAGGGGGAATGTCAACCGTGTAAAGTCTAATTTTATTTCATCGCTTAAACGAATTATTTCCAGCGATATGTCAATATAATACGCCGGACATTTTTGTGGATTTCTTACAATTTTAAAGGCAGAAATCAAGGCCCATTTAAAACAATATTGATCACTTTCGTTACATACGTTGACTATCACCCTGGTTTTTTCATTCTAAATCAGAATCATTATTCATGATCGACATTTTACTTTAAATGCTCTTATTTAAATCTGTTCAAATTCATCTTCCAAAAGAATGTACTCTGCAAACAGTTCAAAGTTTACTTTTGCTGAACTATAGCTTTCTTAAAAAAATGAAATTTTCAAGTAAGATCAAAACCGATCCATTGTTTACATAAATATAATGCAATATTCTTCCCCTGAATCCTTCAGAAATTTTCAGGATTGGCAAAAATGATATTGGCAATTTATTTTAGATTTTATTTAATTATTTTTCACGATCACTTTTTCACTTTTACTTTAGTTGTTCTTGATGTAACAGACTAACCCACTTGAATACTATTTTTGGAAGGCTAACTTCACATCACACACATCATTTATAGTGTTTGAAGCGGGCGTGTACGATAATATTGAAAATGAGAGGTACATGTTGAAGATTTTGTAAATTTAAAAGCAACATAGGTAATTCTAGCAGGGGACATAGACCATTAATTGGTTCATTGGAGAAAGAGAAACATAGAAGGTTCGTTTAAGATTTTATAAATTATATAATTAAATTATAAAAAGCAGTACAGGTAGTTCTAACAGGTTACATTGAATTTATTGGCTAGAATTGGATTACAAAAATGAAGCACTCAATATTATGAAAATATATTAGAATCTAGAAAAAAGAATGAAAAATAACAAAAAACAAACAAATTATGTTCACAATACCAAAATATTTGAGTAAATGTATTAATATGGGGTTTTGGTTAAAGTTTATATAATATTTAATTAAGGCTTAGATAATTGGTTACAGCGTCTTCAAATTACAATGTCTAGAGGTTTTTGATAAGTTTTATAAATCGCGAATGTCTTTGCTCCCGTCTTGATGCGTCGTCTTTCGTTTCATCTTTTTTGGTCTTATCGTCGTTTTTCAATCGCACTCGTCGTTTTCGCAATCCTTCTTAACTTTTCTCCTTGCTGCTAATACGTTCGTTCCTTTTCAAATTAAATTATATGTACGTTACTTTTTAAATTACAAGTGTTCAGCAAACACCCAATTCCCACATTAATATGCTACAAAGAAAACATTATTCCCGACCTTTCTCAAGTGCATAGCAACATCTGGGATAATAAGGCAAAAGGGTACGTGATAACGACCTTCGGATACTTTGGGTGTGCGACCTTTTCCACGTGAACATTTTGTACGTGACTATTAATTGCTCATAATGAAGAGGAGGATAATATGGTCACATGGGGATGAAAAGCAATCAAGTAAACTCTTTATGGACATAAATACATTTTTATGACCTTGAAACCCATTAGAATCAGACAACTTATCGATTATGTTAATTGGGCCAGAAACCGCATATGCAAATGTGGGCGGGGGGAACGGTGGCTATTAATATGCTAATTGTGAATCCGCGTTTCATACTACTTCCGTACGCATCAGCAGAATACTTTCACAGACAAGATCGGACTTAACGGCAATAACAACACCGCCGCAAAAGCGAATATAAATAGCACGTTTCAGTAAAAGCAATGATATTGGCATCAAAGGAGACTTTGTTGAAGTGCAGTTTACTAAGTTTGCAACCATTTTGGCAGTGTAAGGAAAAATTATTTTTAAATAAGGAACCTGAAGCCTGTGAACCCAAGGATTAAGCTTTTTAGCGTACCCGTGCCTAGAACTCAGATCGGCCAAGACTTTCACTAGTTGGAAAATCGTATTCTTTGCAAAGTGGCCGAAGATTTCTAGGTTCATCGGCAGTACAAGTAGCATGGTCTTAGGGTCAAGCCGCGAAAAGTTGGAGCTATTTAAAAAAGCAAATCTGCTGACGCAAACAAGGAAGAGCGCTGTATTCAAGTGCCTCGACTATCAGAGCCGAAAAGAACAAAAAAGAAATGGAGTAAATGGTCAATATGTGGTAATGTGGGCTCAGGATCACTAGTTGCGTCGATCTAGCCATGTCCGTCTGTCCGTATGAACGCCGAGACCTCGGTAGCTATAAGAACTAAAACAGTCAGTCAAGACTTGCAGATTCCTGAGCTATTGCGCTGCGCAAATTTGTTTCAGCGGGGTGCCACGCCCTCTCTAACGCCCACAATCCGCGAAAATTTGTAGCCCCTACAGTTTTTATGGTAGCAGAAGAAGATATGCAACTTCGCGAACCCACTGGTTTTATTCAAAACCTGGCTTAGTCATCAACTGTGTAAAAGGTGCGTTTATTCCAAGAGTTTTTCTATTCAAGAATGTTACCAACTTTCTCTCTTGAAATCTTCTTCCATATAAAGTGCTACAGGCCTTTAATAAATGCGTAAAGTTGACGGGACATAGAGTAAATGAACTAGACGCTTTAGCAGTTCTAAGTGAGCCCTTTGATGAATAATGTGCGTGCTGTGCGTCATACATTTTTAGAGCTGCCTGCCAAGCACTCCTGGCGACTCTCGGATTAGTAGTGCGTAGTCCTGTGTAGCAATAAGCGTAGTAATAGTATTCGATGTATGTCTCATCCAAACAATTTCCTTTGAGCATTAATATTGTGAATTTTATACTTGGTTTTTTAACCGCGTGCGCTAGTCGACCGCTCACTCTCACCTAGGGTAATGTGTGAGTTTCAAAAGCTTTAATGCTGACTAATGGGCTGGGCCTTTGGTGTGGGCAAATTGTTATTAAGAGAGTTACATTCGACTTCAAACGGCTCTTACTGAACAGCCTGCGCGAAAATAAAAATGGCAAGCCCGAGTTCGGCAGCTGATGAAACATGATCGTTTCACGTCCTGGCGTAATGAAATGTATGAGTTGTTATTCTCTCGACCTTAACGTAGGAAGGAAACATTTTGAATAATTGTAAGAAGATATGATTTAATTTTGAGTTGACTTTTGACACATTATTGTACTAGACCGAGAACTAAATATTCCTTTATAAACGGAATATACAATGAATGGGAGTACTTTCCTACGCCTTCGAGTTGTTTTATACAAGGAACAGAGTTGATTTAGGAGGCGTATTTACTATATATTTGCTAATAAAGTCCTGTGAGACGTTATCGGCAAATGATTCCTCCCTCATTATTTGGTCAGAGGTGCACAACTGTGATTTGGTTAAATCGATACCTGATTTCACTAACTATCACTAGTATAATAGTATATGATGTTGACTATGCAGCCAGATTTTTTTATATATTTTCTCGACGCTACCCAGCGAAAGAGCGCTTGTTTTTATCCTTCCCTAAGCAAGTCGAAAAACAACTCAGCGCCGATCAGCATATCGGCACGTTTAGGATTGAAAAAGTTAGGTTCTGCTAGGAAGATGGCACTTGGAATCCAATCAAGAGTGATTGCAGTTGCTTTTGGGAGATACCCTGAGATTGAAAGTGGAACTATGCACTCAACTACCTCTTCCAAGAAGTTCAGTCGAGGCCCATTAGTAGTCTGTCCTCCGAAATGAACTGTACACACGGAATTCCCAATGCCAGAAAATTTATATCGTGTTATTTGCAAATTATTTGCCAACTCCTCCGCAAATAAATTGACTTATGATTCCGAGTCTATCAAAATTCTAGCGCACAATATGTCTCCTGCCTAACTTCGAACCTCGACAAGGGCCGTTGCAAGTAAGAAATGATCGATTCTTTGAGAAAAAGTTTGACTAAACGAAGCACTAAGTGCCTCTTGGGTTATCTGATTGTAAGGTGACGACGATAAATTGCTAAGGGATGCTTAGGAGGTCGAAGTTTAGCGATGTATGATGGGGTTTTGTACAAACTCTACTGCGAGATAATTGACATGTTGGGACTCCATGTCCCCTGCGTTGACAATTAATGCAAACACCTATGCATTTTGCGAATTTGAACCGAGCCTCTACCGAGATATTTGCGAAGGAAATAAAATGTTCATCTGACTTGCAGAAGTGACATGTAGACTTAAGTTTTTCGACAGGTCCGGAAACTTCTATTGCCGTTTTACTATAACTAGGCTTGTTCCCTTGCTGTTTTGGAGCTCTTCTGGCTGTCGTGAATTCCTTAGCCGCTAAGCGTTGATATCGTTTCTTAAGCGCCTCTGAGTTATCTTTTCACAAAGGAATAAAATCGTAACTAAGGTGTTCTTTCTATCGCAACTGCGTTTTGGGTTCTACTCTAGACATGACGATGTTAATTATCATTACGTTGACGAGAATTTTCTTATATATCAGTTACAGTGTCGATAAGGAACCGTAAAGCCGCGGCGGATAGTGCTTGCATTTTTGGGATTTTAAACAATCGAGAGATAGTTTAAGAATATATTAGGCACGGATTGTTCCGCTCAAGCTGTTCCAGCAATTCTTGTGTATCTACCAATGCGTTTCCGACTTCCACCCATTGTGTCCACCAACTTTCCTTTTCTTTGGGTTTTCTAACAAGTAAATGCCAATGCAATGCTGCTGGTTGCGATGGGATGTCTGCACTGTTCCGACGTACTGAAAATATCTGCTAGGCTACGCGCAATTGAAACAAGGAAGGCGAAAATACCGACACAACCAAAAAGCGTGCGAATAACAAGGAAAGGCAGCTTAAGCCTTTATGTGGCTGATAACAAAAAACCAAGTGAATTATGATATTTGTTTTTGCAAGTGATGGAAATAAAATTTGCATACATTTAGGTAGGCTACTTTACCATTGCACCTCCGATGAGATGACGATTTGGAATGAACTTTTCGGTGTTCCCGTGAAGAGGTTAGGTTAAAGCCCGCTGATGATCTCCTGTGTCGAAATGGTGGTTAGGGACGCAGCCGATGTGAGCTCCGTATACGATGTGATGTACGGGGCTCACCACTCTCCGGGTGCTCCAGCGATGATGTTTGAAATTGCACAGCTCTATGGGTGGCGATGACATTGTGGCGAGTAGATGGACGCAGGCACTACGCCGAGATGTAAGGGTGGTCCAATTGGCGCGTAATTGCCCACCGTACGGCGTCTCTTGGGAGGCGATTTATCAATAAGAGTTAACGTGGTGCGAAAACGTTCCATGGTTAATCGAATTAACTGCTCTCATGGACGATTTTGTCGACGATAAAATGGACGTAGTGCGCGATATGTATTCCGCACCATTACTTTCGAAATAAAATTGCACTATTTGCAAGCGTTGTTCAGGCGTGAGTCTATTCATGATGAATTGTCAAATCAAACTGAGAATAAATCATTTGACAGCTGTTTAATCGGTCGCCATCTTGAACAGTGATGCCAACTTAAAGTTCTATACCTCTAAAAAAACACCCGATGTATAGTAAAATAACCAAACAATAATATTGTGAAAAAAATAGTGGAAAAACGGGTGGCATTGAATGTAATAACTAATAATTTGCTAGTTTCTGATTAGCTACGTGATCCTAAGGTGTCAAAGATAGTATCTAAGCTTAATAATAACAAATTGACGTAAAACTGAGAAAGGGAATTTTATATACGGGGGTGACACAGAAATCTTATCAAAGCAAAATCTGTTATGTTTCTTACGTACAATCGTGCTTAGTTGGAAGAGATTTCTGTGGTACCTCCGATAGAGAATAATGACAAACGTTTGCATGTAGACTATAAAGCATTTAAATGCGTAGTCCACAAACAAATAACGCATGTAGGTTGAAATAAATGTTTAATTAAGTCTATAGGTTCAGAGCTACACTCAGAAAAAATCAATCTTATTTTAGAAAATGACCAGTGATTTTAAAACGGCATTAAATAAGGAAATATTTTCTTGATAATAGCCTAAATTCCTCAAATAAGAGAACGAATTGGAAATTTGTTCTTCAACATATACTGATTATTTCTTGATTTATTTTTTTTTTTTGAAATAATAGTAAATTCTTACTTAATTAGAAAATTCTTACTTATTCCTAAAATTATGGTCTCGCTGGTATCGACGTTCGGTGAATAACAAATCGTAGTCATTTCCTGATAAGTAGCACGAGTGACCGAAAGGTTAAGACGTCCGGCTATGGTGTGAACAGTCGTGGGTTCGATTTCATGTCGCGATTGTCTGAGGTAAGAATTTTTGCATTTTTTTTATATGTTTATGAAAAGTATTTATATAAAACAAATCATTAATAAATTGTGGTATATATTAAATAAATAATAAATTAGAAACGGTTTTAATGTCCATACCCATACGCAACCAAATTCCTCAAATGTTAAAAAAAAAAATATTTTCAAACTAGAAAATATTTTATTTATTATTATTATTTATCAGTTGTTCGTAAACGACATAAAATATAAGTAAATTATCTGTTCTTTCCGGGTTTTATCATCGTTCAAGAGTTTTTGGTCAAAATCCTGAAAATTAGGCAGGGTTTCGAAAGGCAGCATATGCAGGTTTTTTGGTACAGGCTCCGATACCGCTAAGGACTTCAGTTGCCTAACTTTGTCACGCAGCATATATACCTCCTCCGTTAGCGTTTTTAAAAGCTTCTGGGTTCCTTCTTCCCTGCACCTATTTTCCTCCAATGGCTTTAGAATTTGCTCTCTCCTATGAAGACTCATGTCTAACTCCTTTAACATACTTTCAAAGAGATAATCTAAAAATTTTTCAATAATATTGATACTGGAAAAAATATTTTCTTTAATATGAACTTACTTTGGGGCGAAATTGCGTCAAATTGAGACGGAAATTAATTGCCTAGAAAATACAAATTATTATTGTATACTATGTTTAAGCTCAAAAAGTTATTTGCACAAAAATTTAGAAAACAAATCAAGTTAAATTTAGTCCAAATAGTTTAATTAGGCCATGATTTTTATTTTATTTCCAGGTAAGATATATTTATATTTTAAATATTTTATGACACAGTTAATTTTATAATATAAATAAACATTGATACAATTAATACTTACCTGCACCGGTGCTGAAATCCATTTTTTTGCTATACAAAAGGAAAGATAGCGAAAGTGTTTTGTGTGTTATTTATTTTATTACTTTTTTTATTTCGCTAAGGCTGAAGCTAATAATGAATTCCTCATCAGAAAGCTGTCGACTAAATATTATTTCAAAACATGCTTGCTTTCTTTTGATGGTATAACTTTTTTCAAAACATGTTTGCTTTCTTTTGATGGTATAACTTTTTTCAAGATGACTCTTATAAATTAGCTGCATTATTTGATTTTTTAACCTGTTTTTTTTTTTTAATTTGTATGAAATTTTCAAACTAAAAAGCGTCAAACTAAAAGAGTCCTTACTACTCTAAGGCAAAGAACATGCATATGTATAGTCCAACCCAACTTGTTTAACAATATCTACAGAAAGTTTTTCTAAAATTGTTAACTATTTCCTGTTATGATCAGGAAGACTTCCGCTTTTAAACGACCCGTTATTGCGAAAAGGGTCTATTCCAACTTTAAAAAAACAATTAGATTTTTTTACCATTTTCCCCTTCTGAAGGCACCTTGTGCAAGAATAATATCCCGAATGTCTTTTTATTCCCAAAACAAATGATCGGGCGGGAGCATCCATAATAAAGCATCTGACGCCTACGCTATATAACTTATTATACACGTTACTCGTAGAGTAAAAGGGTTGACTAGATTCGTTAGAAAGTATGTAACAGGTAGAAGGAAGCGTTTCCGACCCCATAAAGTATATATATATTCTTGATCAGGATCACTAGACGAGTCGATCTTGCCATGTCCGTCTGTCCGTATGATCGCTGAGATCTCGGAAACTATAAGAGGTAGAATATTCATACTTGGCATGCAGATTCCTGGGCTTCCTACGCAGCACACGTTTGTTTCAGGGGTGCCACGCTCACTCTAACGCCCACAAATGGCCAAAACGCTTAAATTTGTCTGCCGTCCTAAAATATCGCTTTGCTGCATATATATCTTCATTATCCTTTTGCTCCCTTAAACTAAGTATCTGATAATCGTGGCACTCGACTATAGCGTTTTTCCTTGTTTTTGTACTGGAGCCCAATTTCTGCAAGTTCCTTTACCTAAATTATAAATTCACTCAGGTATTCGTCAGCGTTTTTCGGCTTCGCAAACAAAACTTCTGGATACCCAGGAATATTACTTAATATGGGCCAAACGTTTTTAGAAGAACTTTTACATAAAGGCAAGCCATCTACATTTACATCGACTGACCATTTTGACTATTTTTTTTAACTGCAAATGTATACAAACTTCGACTTGCCGAAGTTAACTTCCTTTCTTGTTAAAATATTTTATTTATAAAAAAAATGTATTAAATAAAAATGTATATCAACAAAAATAACTTAATGAGCAATGATTGCTTTTTAACGTAATACACGTCCCGGAACATGTAGATTAGGAACCGGAAACAAAACTGTGCTTCTCTGTGAGGCGGTTCGCATGTGTCTAGAATATACATAGTACTAACATTTAGCAGCGTTGGAATCAAATCAAACGATTCCATTTAAGTAAATTGTAATCTATAAGAAGTTGCCCCGCAACGTTTTGTTGCTGTTTTTCCTTCAAGAATTTATGGTGTTCGTGTCTGTTTACATAATATGAATAAGTTTCTTTTGTTTTCTCTTCATTTATTGTAGACCCTTATTTTCACGAAATAGTTTAGTTTGTCCGGTATTGTAGCCCCTTTGATTTTCATGCATAAGTATGGTGTGTCAGTAGTAACTTGACCATGATTAAACATCTTTGTAGTTATTTAAAAAAAAATCCTAGTAAATAGTAAATTTTTCATAAAATACTTGATCCTTAATTAAATAATATGCAAGACATGACTCTCAAGAGTTTTATCCATTCGTAGAGAATAAAAAAAGTCACCAGAAACTAGTTTATATTCCGAAATTTTTTCTTGTAGCAGCATTTGTTTATTTGATTTTATGAGTCAATTTCTAGGGATGTGTTTCTAGATTGTTTTTGTTATTGTTATGATGCTTATTTGTTACTGTAAAGTACGTTATTAAAAGACAGTGATTCAAAGATTTCTACACAGAAAATGATTTCTACACAGAAAAAAAATCGTCTGATATGAGTTCGTATTATCCTTATATGACTACTTGACAAAAGAAATTGCTTTTTTTATATCAAATGTAACATTTAAGAGTATCTAAAAAAAAGTATGACTTTATTCTGCCCGGAAGAAAAGTATAAAAACAGATTGTATCGCATTGCGCCGAAACAAAAATTTTAGAAATTGTATTTATTTAGCCATTTGTTAAAAGTTTATAAATCTCATGGGCTAGACTCTTTTTAGATTAAACACAAATTATTTGGGCGGTTTTTCAAAAAGACATAAAAAGGAGAAAGAAAGTTAACTTCAAACGTTTGTATACCCTTGCACTTATAAAAAATAGTCAACGTTAGTAACACCATGATTAATTTTACAGGATTGTTGCTAGGTTTAGTGATATTTAATATCAATATCATATCAAAAAAATATTTCATTATAGAAATAATGATAATTAATAATAATTATGGCCAGAGAACTGGCCATAAGATAATATGTATGTAAAAAAAAAATTCCTGGGCTTCCTGCGCAGCGCCTGCAGTTTTTGTGTAGACAATATGTTTGTCTCATCAACACCTATCGACTGACCTAAAAGAAATGCCCCACTCTAACGCCCACAAACGGTTAAAACGCTTACATCTGTCTGCCGCCCACATAACATTTACTAAAATAGTCGGTAGGTGGCGCCCTAAAATATAGCTTTGCTGCTTATAAAAATGTGCCACGCCCACTCTTACGTCCGCAAATGGTTTAAGCTCTTAAATCTGTCTGCCACCCACATAACATCTTTTGAAATAGCCGGCAGGTGGCGCCGTAATATATAGCTTTGCTGCTTCTATATCTCCATTTTTGAGCCCTTAAGCTGAGTAACGGGTATCTGATAGTCGAGGCCCACGCCTATAGCGTTCTTCCTTGTTTGATATTATTTTCTTACCCATTTTTCGATCGGCACCTATATATCTATGGCACCTATATGATATAGTCGTCCGATTTTGAAATTCAGAACTAAGTAAAATATTTTATTTCCAAGCCTATGAGGTTATATGTTGAAAAACACAAAAGATATAAATTAAAAAAAATTTTCCCGATTATTCCTATGGGAGCTTTAAGATGTAGTTGTTTGATCCGGCTGGTTCCGACTAAGACTTTTGGGAAAGTTTCAGCCCGATATCTTTAAAACAAGTTTTGGTAGAAACGGGCGGACAGACGGACATGGCTAGATGGACTCGCCTAGTGTTGCTGATCAATAATATATACTTTATGGGCTCGGAGAAGTCTCATTCACTGCGTTGCAAACTTCTGACTGAAAACATTATACCCTCTGCAAGGGTATAAAAAGAGTACAAAAAGTTTACCCATAATATAAAAACTATTATATTATTTATTTGAGGAATTTATTTAATATGAGGAATTGAAGTAATCTGAATGGATATTTAGCTTAACATTTTGACAGCACAAAATGTACTAATCTGACAGACGGACATGGCTAGATCGACTAGGATAGTGATCCTGATCAAGAATATATATAAACTTTATGGGGTCGGAAACGCTACCTGTTGCATACTTTCTGACGAAACTAGGATACCCTTTTACTCAACGAGTAACAGATATAAAAATACCAGAAATAATATTCCCAATAGTGTTAGATAAAATGTCGAAAAACACCGAAGCCATAATTTATTTCATATTATTTTCCCAACAATTTTCCTATTGTTCCTACGACAGCTATGTGATACAATCGTCCAATTTTGATAAAATAAAATTCAAATTCAGAAGGAGGAGGACATATGTTAAAAAACACCAAAGATTTAGTATAGAACCCTAAATGCATTTAAAAATATCATTATAATATGGCAAAATAAGGGAAGAAAATTAATATGAAAAAATAACCGATTGCTCTCCAGTTGTGGTATTTATTTTCTTTGTTTAGTTTTAACTTAAACTTTTCTTGGTTGGTAATGCGGTTTTACACTGTTACCCACTTTATCGACAAACACACAAGCCCCACAGGAGGGCAGGTAAAGTTCTCAGAGATCGCTCAACTCCAAACCAATTGGAACCGCAATTCATTGAGTGGAAAAGAGAAATGTCGAATCAACGCTACGAGCATCTTGACTTTGACTCCTCCCACTACAACGGACCGTTCGCATTGGTCACACGCCATGGGCATATACGCAAGGAAACCGGAATTCGCTAAGTTGTATATGTCTGTGTGGGAGTACGGGAACATATGGAGAAATTTGTAAACAAATCTCTGCAGCGGTTGAAGGAACATTCTCTGCCTGCACTAATGACACAGCGGCATACATGTATGTAAACAACTAAACTTTATATCCATCCATTTTCGATAACAGTGGGAACAAGTCGTTCTAATTTAATATGGGAAATTTTTTAAGACTTTTTATAGTTGAAGGGAAAATTGCACATATATATTCTACAAGGGAATAGTGGAGCGAAACTGATATCAAAGTAAGAACGGTTGATATCAAAGTGACACTATTTATTATTAAACAAATAAATAATAATATAATAAATTAAAATTCACACAGAAAAAACTAAAATATGCGTGCGGCACAAACTGGCGATTGGGCGTTCGAGTGGGCGTTGCTCTTGGCTGATTGTAAGCATGGGCTTTAAGTCACCAGTTAAATATGAATGCACAATTTTAACGTCATATGTTTCGGGGCCAGTCATATGTTTGTGAACTTTAGACCGGCCGCGCCATATTGGGAAGACACGACGTGGGCTGAATAAAAAGCTAAGAAATAAAAATCTGAAATACTATTTGAGATCACGGCGCTCACACAGACTTAGAAAAAGTCGGTCATGGATGGATTAACTCGGTTAGTTCTAACACGGACTGACTTGACTCAGACAAAGATATTTAAACTCGGCTAGTGTTAATAATCAAGAATAGATTAGAAATATTTACAAAATATTTACATTTTATATGGGATAAAAAAAACACCTTGCGTAGTATTTACTTACTCTTAATATCTTCCGTTCTTTGCTCCACTGTAACTTTGGGAACACACAATCTCTCCCTAACCGTTCAGTGTCGTAGCCAAGATTTAGTTAAGGGGGTTTTCAAAAACAATAAAAAAGTTTTCCATAGGAATTAGGCTGACAGGAGGGGGAAAAGGTGATACTTCCATTCCCCCTTGAATACGCCCATGTAACAGACATTGTTTGCGTTGAGTGTGCGAACGGCAATCGATCGCTGATTGAGCGGGACCCTAGTATGTTTCGATCAGTTCTGAGTGGCATGTCTTGCACTGCGGTTTAGTCGGAGGTGCTCAAATCTTAAATACAATTTAGCGTTCGATAAAAATAAGCGGCGGTGTTTAGGAACATGATTGTTCCTCATGATAACGTACCAGTTTCGTTGCGTAAACCTCCATATACCAGAGAATTGTTATTACACGAGAGCGCCTCCACAATGGAACAGAGTATTCCCAAGAACCTCAACCCTCACATGTTCCGCGAGTGTGAAGAAGATTCAGCTCTAACGAATGGTCCTGATCCGGTGGAAAGTGATCCGTCGACCAAAGAGGCCTTTGGCTCCACTGCCGTAGCTATTTCGTCGTCACCCTCCACCACTAGCACCACCAAAGTGACGCTGAGTTTTAGTGTTGACCGTCTTTTGGCCTCCGAACCTGTTAGGTACCACTGGAAGAACTCTTCATCTGCTTCAACAGGGTCATGCTGCGATGGTGGTATCTTTTGTTTTTGCTCGTCCCCACATTGTTTTAGCCAAGAGAAACTCGTAACTCTAAAAAGGGAACACACTCAGGTCCCCGCAAGTACGGTACCGGCGCCAACGCACGCATACCGCTATATGGGACCTGATCAAGTATATCCTACCCTGTATACTGGTTACAAATCAGTGATAAGACCGACGCCATTAAGGGCAGCAAGTCACGGTTAGTATATTATAAATGTTTTGTAATATCAATGTAAACATATATGTTTGTTATGATTTTTTGGGCCGTTGTGTTACAAACCAAACGGACTTCGCAAAAAAAATTTTTCACATTTTTAATTTTCTTGAAACGTATTTTGAGGTATATTACTCCGTAAATCAGTAATCACGTGAATCAGGACTACATCCAAAATATGTTATCTTTGTTACAATTTTTTTAAATTTGCAACAAAACTCAAAATTTTAAAATTGCGCTGTTTGAAAAATGATATCTCCACGCAGAGAGAAAAAATCACGAACATTGGTCTTAAATTCAGAACATTCGTTCTTAAAAACCGTGTAAACACAAATGTTCTTATTTTGAGTTGATTTTGGATTTAATATAAGAACATATTTGAATAAATAAGCTAACGTTTTTGTATTGATTTGATCTGAATTTCGGATCAAAACAAAATCAAGCATTTATTAAAGTAAAGAAGCTTTGTTATTGCAATTATAAGGAAATTTAAGATATGATTTCTAAATACTTAAGCCGTACTCTGGTTCGATGCGCACTTGAACCCGGGACCTTTAGAAACAGAGACAGACACCTTACCAGATGGTCTATCGAACAATGTTTTCCGCGGGCGTTAAGTTCTAATGCCATAAAAACCAAGAGGTCTTAAAAAATCCACAACACACCACTTCAAGTCTAAATGAAACTCACTTTTGTCCTATTTTTAGTCCGTTTATTATGATATTATTGTGTTTCTGAGAACGAATAAAATTTGATTTAAGAATCACGTTCTTGTTTTGAGAACAGTTTCGATAACCAAATTTTATGTACAAACTCAAGTTTGTTCAATCAAAATGAGAACATTTCGATATCAAAAAATGCCGTTTTCATTTTAGGAACATTTTCAACACAAATGAGAACTGTGCAGCTGTTGTTATCCACATTTCTGAACGAGGTAAAAATCTAGTGACGATCCGAACCACAGCAAATAAAAGTTCCGATATCAACTTTTGTAACGAAAATGTATTATACGACCAACTAAATAAATACTTCTTTCAAATTTTTTTTACATTTGGGAAGTTTTTTTTTTTTAATTTAATAGCTAAACACAAGCATATTGAAGAGTAGTGTGCTCCATGTGTTAAAATTAAGAATAGGATATCTAAACTTTTGTTTTCTGTAGGTGCGATAGTCACAATACTTTTACCTCGTTCATAGGTCAACCTATATCATTTTTTCAAAAAGTACCCAATTTTTAAGGGCATATATGTCCTAAAATATTTAGTGTTGTAATAAACGGCTCAATTAATTTTTCTAAAAATAAAATCTCATAATAAAAACAAGAAAGGAATTTAACTTCGGCAAGCCGAAGTTTGTGTAGTCTTGTAGCTATAAGAAATAATCAACATTGGGCTCACCATGTTACATTTTTAAGAATTGTTGCTAGCTTCAGTAATATTAAAAAAATTACTTTATTAATTCACTGGTCATTTCTTTGACAGCTTCCGATCGCTATATGATACAATGTGATAAATAGTTTTTTTTTAATAAGTTCAAAATTCAGTTCTAATTAAAAAATGTTATTTCCAAGAGTAGGAGGTTATATTTTAAAAACCACCAAAGATATATTTGTATACCCTTGCAAAGGTTATAATGATTTCAGTCAGAAGTTTGCAACGCAGTGAAGGAGACGTTTCCGACCCCATAATGTATATATATTCTTGATCAGCGTCACAAAACGAGTCGATCTAGCCATGTCCGTCCGTCTGTCCTTTTGTCCGTCCGTCTGTCCTTCTGTCCGTCCGTCTGTCTGTCCGTTTCTACGCAAACTTGTCTCTCAGTTTTAAAGCTATCGGGCTGAAACTTTACCAAAAGTAGTATTGAATATAAGTCGGACCGAGCCTGATCGCACAACTATATCTTATAGCTCCTATAAGAACTACCGGGGAAAACAATTAAAACAAAATGATATTTTTCGTGTTTTTCAACATGTAACCTCCTACGCTTGGAAATAACATTTTTTACTTGGTTTTGAATTTCGAATTAAATTTTATCAAAATCGGACGACTGCCATAGGAACAATCGGAAAATTAGTGGTAAAATAATATGAAAAATTATATCTTCGGCGTTTGTAAGCTGGAAATAACATTTTTTTTTTTGGTTTTGAATTTCGAATTAAATTGTATCAAAATCGGACGACTATATCATATAGCTGCCATAGGAACGATCGAAAAATTAGTAGGAAAACATGAAACAAAAATTATATCTTTGATGTTTTTTTAAGCTTGGAAATAACATTTTTGAATTAGTTGTGAATTTTGAATTAAATTTTATTAAAATCGGACTATGTAGCTGTAGTAGAAACGATCGGAATATTGGTGGGAAAATAAAATATAAAACAAATTAGAGCTTTGGGCTTTTTGACATATTATCTTATACTATTGGGAATATAATTTTTTATGTTTTAAGAATTCTGAATTCAATTTAATAAAAATCTCTAACTCTAACAACATATTGATGTAAAAAAAAATGGTATAAAAAAGAAAAGTAAGATAATTGTTTTTTAATTCAACTGAAGTCAGCTATAATCCTTAAAAATTTTACCGAAGTTAACTTTCTTTCTTTGCTTCATATTATTTTCCCACTAAAATGTTCGTATGGCTGCTTTTTTGATAAAATTTAATTAAAAATTCAGAACTTATTAAAAAACTTTTGTTTACATTAATAAAACGCTTATTTGTTGTTACATGTGGCCTAGATTTTCGGTAATTGGCTGCCTAAACTAGTATATATAGTATCAAAGAAATTTTATTGAACTTACATAAGCATTTTGCCGCAATATAAAATCATATGGATTGGGCTCAGGGTAAGAATGGGTACGTCCCAGTACTATTCTGTTCTCGGCGTTCGAAGTTTAAGTTCTTCCTAATTAAAAGTATGTAATATGTAGAAGAAAGTGTTTCCCATCCTAAAAAGTATATATTATATTCCTGATCAGGATCACGATCCGTCTGTCTGCATATCTATCTGTTTGTCCGTATGAGGTCGCGGAAACTTTAAGCGCTAAAACAGTCAGACTTGGAATGCAAATTTTTGGGCTTCCTGCTTGGCGCGCCAGTTTGTTTCAGCGAGTTGCAACCCGCACAATTCGCAAAAATCTGCAGCGCCTACGGTTTTTATGATAAAAACAAAATTTTAACTTAAATGTGTCACGCCCACAAACGACATAAACGCTTTAATATGTCTGCCGCTCATATAACATCTACTGAAATAGCCGGTAAGTGGCGCCCTAAAATATCGCTTTGCTGCTTATATATCGACTCGACTATAGCGTTCCTTCTTGTTTTAAATATTTGTTAGCCTGTATGTATGTCAAGTGACCAAATGATTTTGCTTTTGTTCTTTAAAATAATTTGTTTTTATAAACTACACAAAAATAGTCTAAAATAGTTCGGATATTTCCGTTACTTCCTGCTGTTTTTGTATATTGGGGGACAGATACTTTCATTGGGTGCAGGGTGGCAGCGCAATTTTATCTTGTTTATTTAAGAATAGTTTGAAGCAGTCTCTGTGTATGTTGAATAGAAACAGTTCATTGTAAAACATGCTGTTTAAACCCTACACATACCTATCGTTAGACCAGTTCTGCGTACTTCACTCTTTTATAAAATTCTTATCAAGTGGGTGCTAACATGCTAGAATTAATAGTTTACATAGAAATCGATTCTTTGCGCATCGCGAGAGGAATAAAGATGCTTCCAGGTAATGACTAGCTTAGCACCAACTAGCACCAATTAATCATATCATGCAAGACAACTATTATACGAGTATACTTATAGCCGCCGAACTGAAAATCTGCTAGGATTATAAAAACTAAAAAGATTGCATACCAAAGAAATATGAATTTGTTTTAGATAAAAAAACGGTGAAAGTGTTAAAGTGAAAATTGGATCTGCTGGATACGTTGGGAATAAATTCCCCATGCTGTTAACCTAGTTTTACGTGTACTGAAAATGCGCGTCGCCTTGACTCTTCATTTGTTTAAACACGATGTACTGTTGAAATGTAACTCCAAAAACAAGAAAGGAAGTTAACTTCGGCAAGCCGAAGGTTTTATACCCTTGCAGTTATAGGAAATAAGCAACTTTAGTAAAACCATGTGAAAGATTTAAGGATTGTTGCTGACTTCCGTATTATTAAAAAAAATTATGTCATTTTTTTTTCAGACCATTTTTTTGTTCAAAAAGTAAGGTGACTTTTCAAATTTCACGGGCAACATATTTTCGATTATCGATTTTTTTGTTTTGTTATGTTGGTACACTCTTCCCTAACATCTGTACCAAGTTTCAATTGAATCCCCTTTTCTATTTAGTTGTGAGGGCCGTAAAGGTAACAAGTTGTTTTGCGCGCTCAGCGATTTTTTGCTATCGAAAAATATAGATGAAAGGATTTGCATAAAATTTTGTGTAAAAAATAATATTAAGTTCTCCGAAACACTTGAAATGTTGACAGTGGCATACGGTGAAACTGTTCTGAGTAAAAAAAATGTTTACAAGTGGTACAAACTCTTCCAAGAAGGCCGGGAAGATGCCAATGACGAGCCTCGCTCTGGACGCCCAACAACAACTGATGAAAACGTTCAAGCAGTGAGGAAAATTGTTTTGAAAAATCGTCGAATCACTATCAGAGAAGTTGCTGAAGATGTCGGTATATCGCTTGGCTCGTGCCATGAAATTTTTTTTAAACGTTTTGGGCATGAGTCGTTTTTCAGCGAAGTTTGTTCCAAAATTTCTGAATTTTGACCAAAAGAACCGTCGCATGAGCATCGCTCAAGAGCTGTTGGATGACGTCAACGACAACCCAGATTTACTCAAAAGGGTCATAACTGGTGACGAATCATGGGTATATGGTTATGATATCGAAACCAAAGCCCAATCGTCACAATGGAAGAGCCCAGGTGAGCCAAGACCGAAAAAAGCACGATCAAATGTTCGATCAAATGTCAAAGTTTTGATCAATGTATTCTTCGATTACCATGGCGTGGTGCATCAGGAGTTCTTACCACATGGTTGTACGGTCAATAAACAGTATTATCTGGAAGTTATTCGCCGTTTGCGAAAAGCAATACGAAAGAAACGTCCAGAATTGTGGAAATACAATTTATGGCTTTTGCATCACGATAATGCTCCTGCTCACTCATCTTTGCTTGTGAGAGATTTTTTGGTCAAAAACAACACCACAATAATGCCTCAGCCACCATATTCACCGGATTTGGCCCCATGTGTCTTTTTCTTGTTCCCAAAACTAAAGAGACCTATGAAAGGACGGACTGCATCGCTGGAAGAGCTCAAGGGTATACCGAAAAGTGCTTATGGGAAGTGCTTTGAGGATTGGAAGAACCGTTTTCATAACTGTATTGTATCTGAGGGGGATTACTTTGAAGGGGACAACATTAATATTGATAAATAAATTAATAGTTTTTCTTGAAAATACAAAGTCACCTTACTTTTTGAACACAGCTCGTATGTTAGAGTAGTCAAATTTTTATTAAATTGACTTCAAAATTTTTAAAAATATAAAAAATTGTATTCCCGATATTATAAGATAATATGTCAAAAAGCCCCAAAGTTATAATTTGTTTTATATTATTATCCCACCAATTTTCCGATCTTTCCTATGACAGCTACATATATGATATAGTCGTCCGATTTTAATAAAATTGAATTCAAAATTCATAACTAATGAAAAATTGTTATTTCCAAGCTTAGAAGGTTATTTGTCAAAAAGCATCAAGGCTAAAATTTGTTTCATATTATTTTCCCACCAATTTTCCCATCGTTCCTATGACATCTATATGATATAGTCATCCGACTTTGATAAAATTTTAGTCGAAATTGGAAACTAATTAACAATGTTTTTTCCAAGAATAGTAGGTTATATGTCAAAAAACACCGAAGCTATAATTTGTTTCATATTATTTTCCCAAAAATTTTGCGATCGTTCCTATGGCAGCTATATGATATAGTCACCCGATTTTGATAAAATTTAATTTAATTCGAAATTTAAAACCAATTTAAAAATGTTATTTCCAATTGTAGGAGGTTATATGTTCAAAGACAACAAATTTATATATTTTTTTTCATTTTTTCCCCGATAGTTCCTATGGGAGCTATAAGACGTAGTTGTCCGATCCGGCTGATTCCGACTTATATACAATCTGCAATAGAAAGAAGACTTTTAGGAAAGTTTCAACCTAATAGCTTTAAAACTGAGAGAATAGTTGCGTAGAAACGGCCAGACGGACGGACAGACGGACATGGCTAGATCGACTCAGCAGAAAAAGAAACTTAACGTATTTGTATTATTTTGACATTAATTATCCGATCCTTCCTGCTGCAGCAGTAGGATATAGTCTTCAGATTTTTTTAATTTTTATTTCAAAGTTCTGAAATAATAAAAGTATGATATTCCCAATATTATTTAAAAAAAAAAAACCAAAATAAATTTTTTTTAGTTTTTAAAAAAATAAATACGACTTTTGAGAAGGTTTTATCCTGAAAGCTTACAAACTGAGAGACCAGTTTGCGTAGAAACGGACAGACGAATTTGGCTAGATCGACTCGTATTATGATGCTGATCAAGAATATATATACATACCTAATGGGTTCAAAATGTCTTCTTTACTGCGTTTCAAACTTCTTAATGAAGTTCTTATTTGCCAATGGTATTGCCAATGGTATAAAAAAATACCTATAAACGAAGTAAGGGTAGTGTGATCGCGCATAAACAACGTACAAAAGTTCTGAAATCGATTTTTGTGACAATTAATGCTTGTTAATTCGACTAAATAAATACACTTTCTAAAATGTTGTCACTCGGCACGTCTTAATAAAATATTCCTTTAATTCCCGAAGTATTTGGCTGAAGCGGGCGGAGTACAAACATTTTAGAAAGGTAATTTATTTGATCAATAATATGTATATTTTAAGGGGTCGGAAACCATAAGAATATAAAATACCCTTTGTTCTTCGAGTAAGGTGTCTAATTATCACGGTTTTCACACAGATTTCCGTTTCCGAAAATATATTAAATTAAGACTAAAATCAGGAAAAAAAAGTAAGTAAAAAAAAGAAAAATACTAAATTCAAGCTTTGCCAATTGGGCCGTCAATTAACGGCAGATGAACCTATGAGACTGCGATAATAAACTGATTAATGACGTGAAATAACTGCCCTGTGGGATAAGAGTTCGAATAGAACCTTGGGTTACTTTTGTATTATTATATACATTGTATACAACCACCCATTGTGGTAGATTTGCAGGAGGAGGCTACTCTGGGGTTGCCTGCCATGTCCAACCATCGGCCTCTGCAGAATTATTTCGTGATGTATTGATTGCATCTCATGGCCCATTTTGAAGGCATGGGTAAAGCAGAATCTCTTCGACTATTTGTGGCTGTTTGCCTGTTCCGCCTGGTGATAAATTGTTTGTTGGTTTTTCGTTGCGAATCAATCGACGAGTCGATGGATGTCTGATATGCTGTGTAAAGCACAATCCGGCGCCGTGCGGCTAATTAATTACCAACTTATATGTTCATCAAATTGTTAGGTGCACTTTCAAACCAGTCCAAAATCGTTGATTAATTGTAGACTTAAGATGATTCCTCTTGAAACTTTGATGATTATTTCCCAAATTCTTTACAGCAGTCGAGAACCGCCGAAGAACTAATAATTGCAATGCTCTGAATCAAAATTAAAACTTATAATAATACTTACAGGTCAAAAATAGTTTTTGGAAAAGCTTCAAAAATACTGAATTGGAATAGTCGATTGTTAAACTTATTACCGCTCTGAAAATAATGAAAATCGTCATAAAAACAAAATAAGGGACACATTTTCTTAGGGGCGAGCCTGCTTAATAAGCTTCTAAAAATCGATTTATCGGTAATTTATTGCTAAGTAAAAAAATATTTTTTGAAATTAAACTTTTATGTTTTATAGTTATTTATTTCGATAGTCCTATCATACATATTATGCCTGGTACAAGCATTTTGACGATTCGATTGTGCATATGTCGAGAAAGATGCAGGTTGCAATTTCTATCTGATTGGTGCATTCACACTTAGTGTCAACAAAATATAAAACTTTTTCTGATAGAATTGAACTTTTCAATGTTTAAAAAAGTTTTTTGTAACACAGAGAAGTAGACACGGAAAAACTAAACCGAGCACTTAAGTATCAAGAATAAATACATAAAAAGCCAGTGGCTTTCAATTTCTTATGAAGTGTCAACTTCATATTTCTTTGGTGTTTTAGTTAGTTTGCTAAGCAAGCTTTTTGTAATCTAATAAGAAACCGTTTTTAGTTTTATGAAGGCAATACTGGGAGGGTCTTGATTCAACTGATATTTTTCTAATACTTGAAATCCTATTCCTAGTTTCAAATGCTTATAATTTTTGTTATAAGAGTATTTCTAGACCGAAAAAAAAGTTATATATTTAAAGCAATGTTATGGAGTTGCTTTAAATATGTACGTTTTAAAATAGGCTTTTGGTATACATTAAGTTTAATTACTTTATTGCTTATTGCTTACTGTATTTATTAATTTGTATACTCGTTAATAGTAGATTAAAAAGCCAAATAACTTTGGTTGGAAAGTATCAGGATCACTAACCAAGTTGATCAAGCGTCCCTACAGGTTACATTCTACAATAACTATTTCATCATAAATGTATACCCTTCAGTTCCAAAATAAAAGATTACCAGAGGAATCCCCGGGAATTTCGAGGGGACATATCCTCCCGAACGGGGGAATTCCCCGGGACGCTCTATAAGAAAATTGTATGGGATGTCGGTTTTTTCCGAGGGTAAAATGCAAAGGAAATTTTTTCGAAGTCCCCTCGCAATACTCATTTGTTGTATGGCCCGTCCCCTGCAAGGGACACGTCCCAGGGAAATCTCTTCGGAAGTTCTCGATTTTTCCACGGAGATTTCACCATTCCAAATATTGAATTTAAAATACATACATATTATTTTTTTTCACTATATATTATTTAAATTGCATCATTTAAATCTATGTTTTTTTTTAGATAATTTGTTTTTAATGTTTTTCTTAAACATTTGCCCGGTTCGTCAGAAGCCCTGGCCAAGCTCCTGAAACAAATAATGTGTGTTTAAAAAAATGTGTTTTGCTTTTTTACTTGTATATTTACTTTTTCAAACTGTGTAACTGTTTTTTTTAACATAACGGAGAGACGCAAAAAAGGAGCGGCCAAAGGTTGCTCGCTGACAGCCGCGGGCAGGCAGATTATAAGACACAGAAAGAAAGGGTAATATCCGAAGACCTGCCTCTCTTTTTTGCCAAACAGCTTTCGTCGGAAGTCTTTTACGCTGCTCCGAATTCTCTGCTGATGTCGACTGCAGCATACAGTTTTAGGCTGAAAAAAAAAACAAAAAAGTTTTATGTGCTCGGACATGTCCCCGCGACCGGACTTCGGAACTGAATGGTTTAAATAAATAACACAGTGCACACCAAAAATAAAACTCAGTTCAGATTTTAAAAAACTGAATATACTCAGCGAATATCTTAAGGACGTTCGAATTTCAGGTAAAGGTCGCCATTGACAGTTTACCCAAATACAGAGAAGTAGGAAATATAAAAATTTTGTTTTAGAACAATGAATAAATTGAATCAAACTAAAGCGGAAAATAAAAATTCACGTTTCATTTAAAAGTTCTTTTGAGATAGAGAAATGAGAATTTAGCAGCCAAATAATTTAAAATTAAAAGTATTTCGAAAACGGCAAAAATTAATTTCGCGCTGTGAGAAAACCGAAGTTAGTCCACCAGACTTTAGAGTTAGTTAGAGTGGTTGTGTCTCTTAGCTAAAAGAATGCCTAGATCTTTGCGGTAATATGAACAGATGGGCAGTTTTTACTTTCAAAATACTTGCACGGATTCCGATCGATTATAATCTTTAGAGTAATTAGTTATCGAGGGTTATAATGGTATGCATAAAAATAAGAATTTTGTTGATCTGATTACTCACCATTTTAAACATTTAGTTATTTGATAAAATCATTATTAATATAATATTATTAATATATGAGCCGTTATTTTACAATCAGAACGTATTTGAAAACAATAATAATTCATAATTTGCCAGTGAGAAATGAAAGCTTAATTTAAGTTTTACAATTTTTTTTGTAAAACTAATATTTTTCGTTAAAACGCTAAATAAGATTATATTTTCACAAAGTTTAAAAATAAAAAACAGTTGGAGCACAATTGCGTTATTTTGCACGATATCCCTGCAAGGGCGATAATTCTATCGCCTATCGTCCAGAAGTCACTTCTCAAGTCACTTCTGAAAGATAGAAAGACGATAGAACACATTTTACAAAATATACATATATATACATAGATGATACAAAAACAAAGTTATTGGGAAAAAGGATAATATGATAATTGCCGTTACCCTTTTATTCTGAAAATGCCTCTCCCTTTTTGCCTACGCTGTTGTTTTTCGACCGAGCGTCACTTTAGTTCGCAATTTACTTGTGATCAGTCCAGTTTTGTAGAAAATTTGTGTGTTGCTTTGTTTTTCGCAATTTTTTAAATAGTATAACATATTAAAATGTCAAATTCGACGAAGAGTGCGAATTTACGTGAAGCTGTACGATTACTTCAAGATATTTTCACATTACCTGGCTCGATTGCAGTGAAATAAGCATTCAAAGATTCTCCACCTAATTATAAAAGGTAATTCCTCAAAATCTATTTTTATTTTAAATATAAAAAAAAATGTATTCTGTTTATTTTAGAAATGGTTATTATTAAATTTCTCATGTGAACGGAGCTGGACAAAAATTAAATTATTAAGCAGCATTTCCGATATGGCAAGGACCGTGTCTACAAGCTCTCAAAGAAAAAATAAGTGCAAAATATTGCCTAAAATGTAAAAACAAGTTTTTTATTCAAGATTTCCAATGGGGAAAGGCCCGTCTGGTATCTTTTACAAGCGTCTGTTAAGTCATTTCTAAGTAACTTCCAGAAGTCACTTCGCCAAAGTGACTCCGATAAGTGCCGCCGAAGTGGCACATTTCTTCCCGACGGAAGTGACCTCCGCGACCCGAATGCGATATCGCGGAGGATAGTTTTTATCTTCTAGAAGTCACTTAGAAGTGTCTTCCGCAATAGAAAATGCTTGCAGGGATATCGCACGTAAGCTTTTTGTTAGATCGGTGTGTCGATATTGATATTGACGATTTAGTAATGGTACGACCAAATAACGAGAACGCCATTGAAATTTTTAGAACAGAAATTAAAATAATAAAGTCGTTCATAAAAGTATAAGAAAACAAGAAAAGAAGTTAACTTCGGCAAGCTAAAGTTTGTATACCCTTGCAGTTATAAGGCATAAAGTTAGTACCACCGTGATAAATTTTTCAGTATTGTTGCTAGCTTCAGTGATAAAAAAAACAAGGAAGAACGCTATAGTCTAGTGCCTCGACTATCAAATAACCGTTACTTTGCTTATAGGATCAAAAAGGGAAATGAAGATATACATATAGCAGCAAAACGATATTGTAAAGCGCCACCTACCCGCTATTTTAGTATATGTTATGTGGGTGTCAAGGCGCTTAGACCGTTTGTGGGCGTTATATTGTTAAATTGTTCTAGCTTGAAAACTGTGGCCACCATAGTTTTGGACGTAAAAGTGGGCGTGGAACATATTTTTAGGTCAGTCGATGGGTATAGATGAGAAAAATTCATTTCAGTAAAAAACGCTTCCTTTTACTTGATACATACTTTCCGATGAATACTTATTTACTCTACGCGTAACGAAAGAAAATGAAAGAAATGATATTGCCAATATTATTAGATAATATGTCAAAAAACTCCGAGGCTATTATGTGTTTCATAATATTTTCTCATCATTTTTCCGATCGTTCACTTAACAGCTTTATGACACAGTAGTCCAATTTTAAGAAAATTAAATTCGAAAATCAGAACTCATTAAAAAATGTTATACCCAAGCGTAGGAGGTTATATATTAAAACAAGAAGAACTTCGGCAAGCCGAGCCAAGGGTATACCTTGAAATTAAAAGAAATAATCAACTTTAGTAACACCATAAGCAATTTTTTGGGATTGTTGCTAACTTCAGTGATATTAAAAAAATTATCAAATTGAATTCGAAATTCTAAAAAATATAAAAAACTAGAAAGGAAGTTAACTTCTGCAAGCCGAAGTTTGTATACCCTTGCAGTTATAAAAAATAATAAATAATTTTATTAAATTGAATTCGAAATTCTTAAAAATATAAAAATGTATATTCCCAATATTATAAGATAATATGTCAAAAAGCCCCAAAGATATAATTTGCTTCACATTATTTCCCACCAATTATCCGTTCGTTCCTATGACAGCTATATGATATAGTCGTCCGATTTAAATAAAATTTTATTCGAAATTCAGAACTAATTTAAAAATGTTATATCCAAGCTTAGAAAAGTATATGTTAGAAAAGAACACGAAAGATATAATTTTTATTTCATGTTTTCCTACTAATTTTCCGATCATTCCTATGGCAGCTATTTGATAAAGTCGTCCGATTTTGATAAAATTTAATTCGAAATTCAAAACCGAAAAATAATTTATTTTCAAGCGTAGAAAGTTAAAAGTTAAAAAACACCGAAGATTTAATTTTTCAATATTATTTTACCACTAATTTTTTGATTATTCCTATGGGAGCTATATGATATAGCCGTCCGACTTTGATAAAATCTAATTCGAAATTCAGAACTAATTTAAAAATATTATTTTCAAGCTTAGAAGGTTATATGTTAAAAAACACAAAGGATATAATTTTTATTTCATGTTTTCCTACTAATTTTCCGATCGTTCCTATGGCAGCTATTTAATACAGTCGCCCGATTTTGATAAAATTTAATTCGAAATTCAAAGCCAAATAAAAATATTATTTCCAAGCCTAGAAGGTTAAAAGTTAAAAAACACCACAGATATAATTTTTCAATATTATTTTACCACTAATTTTTTGATTATTCCTATGGGAGCTATATGATATAGTCGTCCGATTTTGATAAAATTTAATTCGAAATTCAGAACTAATTTAAAAATGTTTTATCCAAGCTTAGAAAAGTATATGTTAAAAAACACGAAAGATATAATTTTTTTTTTAAATTTGTTCCCCGATTGTTCCTATGAGAGCTATAAGATTAGTTGTCTGATCCGGCTGGTTTCGACTTATATACTATAGAAAGAAGACTTTTGGAAAAGTTTCAGCGCGATAGCTTTACAACTGAGAGACTAGTTTGCGTAGAAACGGACGGACAGACGGACGGACATGGCTAGATCGACTCGTCTTGTGACTCTGATCAAGAATATATATACTTAATGGGGTCGGAAACGTCTAATTCACTGCGTTACAAACTTCTGACTAAAATCATTATACCCTCTGCAAGGGTATAATTATATTCCCCAAAGCTATAATTTGTTTCACATTATTCTCCCTCCAATTTTCCGATCGTTCCTATGACAGCTATATGATATAGTCGTGCGATTTCGATCAAATTTAATTCGAAATTCAAAACCAATTAAAAAATGTTATTTTCAAGCTACATGTTCAAAAACATCGAAAATATAATTTTTTCATATTATTTTACCACTAATTTTCCGATCGTTTCTATTGCAGCTATATGATATTGCTGTTCGATTTTGATAAAATTTAATTCAAAATTCAAACCAATTAAAAAATTTTATTTCCAAGCAGGTGAGGTTATATGTTAAAAAACACCAAAAATATATTATTTTAATTTTTTCCCCGATAATTCCTGAGGGAGCTATAAGATATAGTTGTCCGATCCGGCTGGTTCCGACTTATATACTGCAATAGAAAGAAGACTTTTGGTAAAGTTTCAGCCCGATAGCTTTAAAATTGGGAGACTAGTTTGCGTAGAAACGGACGGACAGACGGACAGACGGATATGGCTGGTTCGTCATGTTTAGTGACGCTGATCAAGAATATACATACTTTATGGGGTCGGAAACGTCTCCTTCACTGCGTTGCAAACTTCTGACTGAAATCATTATATCCTCTGCAAGGGTATTAACATGAAAGGAAGTTAACTTCGGCAAGCCGAAGTTTGTATACCCTTGCAGTTATAAGGAATAATCAACGTTAGTAAGACCATGTGAAATTTTTAAGTATTGTTGCTGGCTTCAGTAATATTAAAAAAAGAACAAGAGATAATGCAATAGTCGAGTGTCTCGACTATTAGATACCCGTTACTCAAATAACAAACTATTAAAAAAGATGCCATCATGTATGTTTAGCTCCCGATTGTTATATTAATATCGGTAGTCAGGGAACACCTCGGGGCCGTTGCCTTGCAACTGGGTCTTTCAAACCAAAATACAATTTGGGAACCTACGAGTCCACTTGAGATAACAAATTTTAAAAAAGTTTGAAAACTCCATGTTCCTTAATAATTGTGTTTATCCGTACCATACGGAAGGCATAATTATTTACATTACGAAGTAAATTAAAATATATATTACATATTTTACTTACTACAGCATACTATATCATACTCTAAGCTCCGGCAGCGGTCTTGCTCTCATTTTTCGACAGATCAAAAGATAAAAAAGACTAACAACACTTATATATATGTATATTAGTTAACTGACGTTTGACTGAACACGGCTAGGTTGTTCTTTGGGGCAGTCTATAGGTATAAAATACACTAATACATAATAGTTAAAAGAGATAAATAAATATTTACGATTCGTCTGAGAGATATGAATGCACTGCAAGAGAAGAGAGAAAATCGTAATTCGAAACATTACTAAAATTGGTATTGAGTTTATTAAAGAAACAGCCGGGAAGACAAAAAGGATAAATTGCCTATTTAAAGTTTTAATTATTAAGTTAGCCGCGCACTCTGCCCTCTCTCAATGCCTGCAGCGCTATTCACTTTGCCGCGCGGCTCGGCCTGAAACTAATTACACACATACTCGTACATGAATGTCTTTTTAATTGCCTGACTCTGATGTCATTGTGGCCGCCACAGTTTTGGGCGCTCTGTGCATGCCCAGGAATTTGAATGCCAAGTCAGCCTGTTCTAGCTCTTATAGTTTCCGAAATCTCAGCGTTCATACTGACAGACGGACAGACGGACATGGCTAGATCGACTCGGCTAGTGATGCTGAATCCTATCCTATCGGAATCGCTTCCTTCTACCTGTTACATACATTCCGACGAATCTAGACTTTTGGTAAAGTTTCAGCCCGATAGAAAAGTAGGACAGATGGACATGATATCATTATCACAACCCTCTGCAAAGGTGTTGGATAATCAATTATTATTGATATTCCCGCATTACACTTAGAGAAAAACCCGTTTTCAGCGTTCTTGTTTTCATTTCTTTCGATCAAAAGTGAGCTAAGATTGATTCACACTAAAAGTAAAATCGTAAACGAAGTCTTCTCGTTTTGCGAGCGAGCACTTAAGAGTGGTCGATCTCGAATTCGAGAAGAACCGTTCTCGGTTTAAATATTGAATCGATCTAGATTTTAAGAAGAACCATTTTTCGTTTCAGCAACGCATCGATCTTGATTGATCTCGATCCCAGTATCCATCCTCAATAAAAATGCTGAATTATTTATATTTACATATATTTATTTATTACCTCCATCAACCTGTACCTGAAAAGAACCCTTTAATTTCATCATTATTTATATACGGAAGGCACTTGTAGGCAACGCCGGAAGCTAAAACAACCCAGTCATAAATGACAGCATTCCAGCATGCGTTCTTTCAATATGAAATAGCTATAGCTATTTTGTTTACTTTTTATTGATGACTTTTTATACCCTTGAAGAAGGTATAATGATTTCCGTCAACTTTTGGGAAAGTTTCAGCGCGATAGCTTTACAACTGAGAGACTAGTTTGCGTAGAAAGGGACGGACAGACGGACGGACAGACGGATATGGCTAGATCGACTCGTCTTGTGACTCTGATCAAGAATATATATACTTTATGGGGTCCAAGCTTAGAAAGTTATATGTTAAAAAACACCGAAGATATAATTTTTATACCTCTGCAGACGGTATAATGATTTCAGTCAGAAGTTTGCAACGCAGTGAAGGAGACGTTTCCGACCCCATAAAGTATATATATTATTGATCAGCATCACTAGACGAGTCGATATAGCCATGTCCGTCTGTCCGCCTGTCCGCCTGTCTGTTCGTCCGTATGCCCATCTGTCTGTCCGTCCTTCCTTTTCTGCGCAAACTAGTCTCTCAGCTTTAAAGCTTTCTCAAAATTTTTTTTTTTTTTTTGCAGTAAGTATATAAGTTGGAATCAGCCGGATCGAAATAAGAATGATCGCTTGGATATATCGTTTTTTAATTTTTTCTGAATTAAGAATTAAATTTTATCAAAATTGGACGACTATATCATATAGCTGCCATATAAACGATCGAAAAACTGTTGAGAAAATAATATGAAACAAGAAAGAACTTTATAGTCGAGTGTCTCAACTATCAGATACCCGTTACTCAGCTTAAGGAAGCAAAAGGGAAATGGTGATTAAATGTTTAAACCGTTTGTGGGCATGGCTAAATTGTTTTAAGTTAATCGCTGAGACAAATACATTTTAACAAAAACAATTTCCTAGCATGAAAACTAGTCTCAGTTTTAATGATGTCGGGCTGAAACTTTGCCAAAAGTCTTCTTTCTCTTGCAGTTACTACCTAAAAGTCTTTAATTACAATGTTCATCTGTTTATCTTCATTCATGATGGTGGTTGAGCTTTTTGGAATTGCTACAGTTAATACACGTTTTATTTAGATGTTACCTTGTTGGTAACTATCTGTTAAGTCTTAGTTTTGGATGCTTACTATCTGTAAAATATCTGTAAAGTTGTTCGTTTGAGATGGTAACTAACTGTTATAAAATGAAATGTAATAGTCTTTTGTTAGAAATACGTTCGATGTGAAGTAAAAACATAGACAGTGAATTTCAAAGAGTGCGGGTCCACTTTTTTAAACTCTTACACAAATGTACCCATAGATTTGAAATGAACCAATTCTTTATGACTCCAAAAGAAAGTAGAAAACCGAGGCACAGTATCCACAGTTGTATGTATCAAACTGCTGGATCTACTGCTGCTCTATCTTAGTTTTATTGTATTCTATATCACAAGTACTTAACAATTTCTCTAGGTGGCTGTAGATTTCTAAAACTATCGAAAAAGTGTATATTATTTCTATTTTTATTATATGCAACTCAATGTGTATCATTGGAGCAAGTTTGCAAAAATTAAGATGAACGATATAAATTAAAAAACCTATTAACGAGGTAAGTGATCTTGGCGAGGACGCATCTTCATTATAAAAAAGTTCTAAATGAAAAAAAGTAATTGTCCTTTAAGAGACATATAGCACGTCTCTGTAGCAACAACTAATTTTCACTTTTACACTTTCACCGCTAAAGTCTCGGTATGCAATCTTCTTAGTTTTTCTGATTCCTTTCGATTGGCATATCACTGCGGCTACATAAATCAATGTTCGAATAATGCTTGTTTATTTGACCAAATAAATACACTTTCAAAATGTTCTTATTTTGTCCGTTTTAGACAAATATTTCAGGCATTGAAGGAATATTTTATTAATTTAATTTGTCAAATACTGATCATATGGTAAAATTGTCGGAATATAATAGATTAGAGTTATGACAAAAAGTTTTTTTTAACCACTTTTAAATATTTTCTTGAAGTTGAATCGAACGATTTCTTTTTAAATTAATCATTTAATCATATAGCCCTTGAGATTACTCAATTACGGTTTGAAAAATATTAAGCGATAAAAAGCAACCCTTTTTTATACCCTTGCAGATGGTATAAAGCTTTCAGTCAGAAGTTTGCAACGCAGTGAAAAAGATGTTTTCCCATAAAGTATACGAGTATATATTCTTGATCAGCGTCACTAGACGAGTCGATTTACCCATGACCTTCTGCCTGTCTGGCCGTTTGTCGTCTGTCCGTCCGTTTTTACGCAAACTAGTCTGCCAGTTGTATAGCTATCGGACTGAAACATTACCAAAAGTCTTCTTTCTATTGCAGGTAGTACTTAAGTCGGAACCAGTCGGATCGCACAACTATTTTCTATAGCTCCAACAGGAACAATCGGGGCAAAAATAAAAAAAATTTTTAACGTATAACCTTTGGCTTTGGCGCTTCTTGACATATTATCTTATAATATTGGGAATATAATTTTTTATATTTTTAAGAATTAAGAATTCAATTTAAGATTTCTTTAATATCACTGAAGTAAGCAACAATCCTTAAAAACTGCACATGGTTTTACTAAGGTTGATTATTTCTTATAATTGCAAGGGTATACAAACTTCGGCTTGCCAAAGTAAGCTTGTTCTTCAGTATAATAAGCAATGAAATTGCTTACTTGCATGCTCAAAACTGTGCAACAGTAATTTGATGATTGAATTAAATTTTATTAACTTTTCAGAGACTATGGCACGTCTCCGTAGTTGTTTAAAAGTTAAAGAAAGTAGCGGAAAGTTTTGGCTACTTTATACACCCATAGGATTTCCAAAACCCTAAAACTAAGATGGGATGCATACAAACCCACAAACAAGGGACAACCATTTTCATTCTGGGAAGAAGAAGAAAATCTTGTTTTCGGACATCGGATTTTAACAAATGAAGTGTCAAGTCGACGAGTATTTTCTGTAGAATATTAGGTGAAAAGCCGGTGGCACTTATCCCCGATTTCACTTTTCCACTTTCACCGCTTTTTCTCCAAAACAAATTCATATTGCTAAAGTTTATGCAATCTTCTTTGATTTTCCAATACGTTTCGATCTGTATCACTTGTTACGATCGGACCATCATAGCAGATTTTCTATTCTGCGGCTATATACGAGTATATTAGTTGTCTTTACACGCTCTCATGCGCGCCTCGCCGTCCATAGTGATAGTTGTTTTTGCACACTCTGGAGCGCTTCGTCACCACGTGTGCTGTCTACAGTGATTTTATTTATCCTCACGATACGTCCAATGAGGTCTTCCTTTAGGTTCAGGGTATGTTCTTCCTTCATGTATTTTTGCTCTTATTGTTTTGTATTGTTTGTCGGTACTTTAATTTTTCCACTGACAATGTTGAGATCTTAACCGCGCACATTTCATTTTTAAATTAATTTTTTTTATTAATTTGTTATTTATAGGAATTTTTGAGAGCTTTGGCTTCGAACTGAACATTTTGTTTACTTTCACTGACAATCGTGACATTTTTCCCACTTTTTTTCTTAAGAAAGAATATTCCGTGTGCGTTTGTTAACCCAAACGGCTTTCGTAAAACTTGACATTTTCCTTTTTTTTTAATAGAAACTGTTGTTTTTTTTAATATATGAATCTTTCATTAAAATTTGGGGGAGAACTGGCTTTTTATCAAATGTTTAGATATATGTACCCCTTCCTAGATTAGCTTTTATTACAGTTGGGTCTTGCATATGGTAGACATTCTATTCTTTTTGTTGTCTAATCCATACGAGTCTTTTTTATTGACGGATAAATCGACGTCGGGTTTTTAGATTCAAATAATCTATTTTTTTTGTTGACGGAAGTTTAGGATTTTTTGCTCAAAAATTTTTTTTTATTTTTTTTGGTGACGAATATTTATACATGGGCCTGATAATTCAACGTTTGCGTATACAGGATTTTGTAATTTAAAACTGTTATTGCTGTTTTCCACAAACATCAAATCTGTTTTTTCGCCACTTTTCTTATTAACATATTTTTCACCCTTGCAGAGGGTATAATGATTTCAGTGTGAAGTTTGTAACGCAGTGAAGGAGAGGGTCGCAAAGTAAAGTATTCATATAATTGATTAGCATTCGACCTACCTATGTCCCTCTCTCCTTTTACCAGTTTCACACAATCTAGTCTTTCAATTTTAAACCTTTCCGGAAAAAAACATTCCAAAAGTGTTATTTCTATGGAAGGTAGTATACAAATAAAAACGAGCCTGATAGAACAACGATATCGTAAAAAAATGTAAAGAAACTTTGTCTTTTTTTTTATTTACTGTTACTCTTGGGAATATTATTATTTTAATCGGAAAACTTATCATATAGTTGCCATAGGAATTAAAGTCATAATAATACTGACCATTATATTCTACTTTATCTTAATCTTTCTTATTAGTTTTTAGTTTTTTAAAAATCATAAAGGTCACGATCCTTTTAGAATCTGCACTATTAATCCCAGTTTGCAGTTTTGATGGTATAAATACCAATTTAACTGAAATGTATTGGTCTCGTCAATACGTAACCTGACTCAAAAATTTGTTTGCTACCCTATATTAAAAGAGCGGGTAGGTAGTGCTTTTCAATCCCTCTTTAGCTAAGTAACCGATGTCTGATAGTCGAGTCATTCAACTACAGCATTCTCCCTTGTTTTAATCTTAGTGTGGGCACTGTTGCCGATTAAATCTGCACCCTAGGCTATAGGGTACCCTCTTATGTTACACCTTTCATTGCGAACTCCAAGTTTTGAATTGAAGCGACCGAAATAACTCAAAACTTTTTGTACCTGTATAGTAAATAAATGAATCGATAAAACATTTCGATACACGGAAAGAAGTCTTAGTACTGCAACTTCTCTCTTAGAAGACATATCCCCCCGCAGAATTCAATTTCCCAATCCAATTGCCACAATCTTCAAAGGCTCAGAACCTGGGGTTGATTTTGCGCACGCGACTTACATAGAGGCAGCACATAACGAAATTAACAGCGAAACCTAAATTGGATGCTAAACGGAACACGTAAAATCAGCCCGTATACGTCGATTGTTGTTTCTTCAATTGCATCCACATATGGGGTACCGCTTCAGAATCAAATCTAATGAGTCAATTTTACAAAAATCGAGCGACTGTCTCATCTCATATAAGCCATAGGATCAATGTGATAGTTAATGCCTAAACAATACAAAGACCACATTTTGTTTTCATCAAATGTAGTAAACTAAAATAGGACATTATCTCAATATCCTGCGATATAATTATCTGTAATAAGTTTTTAAATTTCAAAAATATAAAGAACTGCTAGGGTGTATCTTCCTTTCTTTCTAAATTTAAAACGCGTGCATTTTAAGTAAATAATCACAAGAAAATAATTTAATTTTATTACATTATTTTTTAAATATATATACATAATATAATTATGTATATTTTGTAAAATAATTTAATTTTATTACATTATTTTTTATACATATACATTTTTTAAAAGTAGGGAGATAAAGCATTCGTTGTAGCGAGTAACCACTGTACCTATGCCAACATTGTTCTAAAATGTATTTACAAAAACAATATGTACAACTTAATTGGTCAAACGAAATATGATTACCCAAACAGCCATAAAGCCCGACATATAGGAAGTGCAAGTGTCAGAAATTCTCATGGCTTGACAACCCAGACACGTGATGCATTAAAAAGTAAACTCGTTCGCGCTTTGGCTTATGTTTGAGCCTTTTGTATACACAAAGGATTTTTCTGATAAAAAAAAGGCGTTTTACGGTCTGCGAATTGGTTTAAAAATCTATAATTCATTCGAACTGTTCCCTTTGATAAAATAGCAGTTTCTTATATGGGTGGACTTACTTTTGTCACCTTTCTGAACTACTTTCACAAAACATTTCGGAATAATCAATCATTTTGTACTAATATTGACAAAATGCTATTGGTTTTGCTACTGGTAGTGCCCATCTAAGTAATTCAATGATAGTAAGCATATGATTATTTTCTTTAATAGCCACAAGTAATCCAATATTGTCCTTCAAGCAAGAGCATATACGGTTTTTATCGTTGCATAGGAGAACTTGCTACTATCATGATCCAATGCTTGGTCACTTCTTGGAACATCCCTAAGGAAGTTTGGATGGCTCACTTTGATCGGTTGGTACTTTTAGAAAGCGGTTTAAGCTTAGTGCATAAATTCCAGGGCTGTGATGTTCATTGTGCCATGCTATGGATGTTGGTAATATTCGATTAACTTGATAAAAAAAACGGATTTTATCAGTCGCGTGTAAACCATCGTTGACCAAAAATATTTAAAAAGAAAAATTTATTAAATCGCTCATTTACGGGTTATTTGGTTTGTTGTCTATTAACTATGGCTAAAAAACATTTCCATCTTTATCTAGAACTTTGAGGTTCAGGACGAAAGGAGTTTTGTGCCCGTGAAGGGAATCCCTGCACCTGTCCTCCGATTTCGAGAATCTTTACGATGACCTGGCGGTGAAAAAAGCAAAACGGTCTTCCATTTCTCTGGACATAGATTCAGATGAGACCCAGAGTCTATTACTGTGCGACAGTTTTCCCGTTGCATGTTTTTTTTCCATTTAATGCCATAGTGGTTGTAACTAGTAATAAGTACTTTTCCCAACTAAAAACTAAAATGGCTTAACCAAAGAGAATACCGGACCGCTGAGCCACTTGTCAGCGTGTTTGAGGCTTGTGGATTTTAAAGTGGGTAGACACCCAAAATCATAAGTTCACGATGGAATTTTCCAGCACTTCACCAACTCTATGCATAACACACTACAGAAATCTCCGGAGATCCATACGCAACCAGCATTCTCCTGGAATCGACTCCTGTTAAGGAGGGGCAATCTTCGCTCTCGATGCCAAAAAACTTTAGTAAATTAATTAGCCTTGGAATATGGGCAAATAGCAAACCTCCGCGTAGGCCATTTCGCTGGCGTCGACCAATGTGCGAAAAAATAGCATTCACGGGCAGTTACTTTGGAGCGGCTCGCAATAGGCGTCGCGAATATAGGCCCGTCCATACTCGGCATCGGTATGCATATTGTCTTTGGTATAATGATTTCCTGATGCCCCTAACGTTAATTTTTCTCTAAGATTTTCCTGACGATTAGAGTAATAAAAATGTCCTTTTCTAGGACGGCCAATGTATGTAACGATTCTTTATTATAATGAATATTGGTTGAAACAATTCGGAAATATGTATTTCCAAGATGACAGAGATTTCGATGAAGGTCAGTAATAATGGTGAGGATCTTTATCGGTGATTTCATACATTATAGCGGGCAGAGATCCGACTATTTGCAGCCCACTTCTAATGATCGACTGATCGCCGCATGCGTCTCAGTAAAAACGCAACTTTGCATGATAAGAGGGCAATATACTTCCCGTGTCCCAGCTTAAACCTTTCAAAGCTAATACAAGGATTTTTTTTAAGTGACTCTAGAATATTTGAAGTGACCATACACACGAGCTATATTCCATAGACGGACGAACAAGAGAAACATACAAAAGCTTTGTTGTGTATGGATCATCAAACTACCTTGACCAACGCTTCAAATTGCCGGAAGACTTCTGGCTTTGTTAGCTATAGTTGATATATGGTCTTTAAAACTAAGTTTATGATAAAATAAAACGCCAGAATCCTAAACTGAAAAAAATACGTTCCAGAATAGTTCCAATTTAACATGTTAATCATCCACCATAAAATAAAAAAAATTTTTAACGTATAACCTTTGGCTTTGGCGCTTCTTGACATATTATCTTATAATATTGGGAATATAATTTTTTATATTTTTAAGATTTTGGGTGTCTACCCACTTTAAAATCCACAAGCCTCAAACACGCTGACAAGTGGCTCAGCGGTCCGGTATTCTCTTTGGTTAAGCCATTTTAGTTTTTAGTTGGGAAAAGTACTTATTACTAGTTACAACCACTATGGCATTAAATGGAAAAAAAACATGCAACGGGAAAACTGTCGCACAGTAATAGACTCTGGGTCTCATCTGAATCTATGTCCAGAGAAATGGAAGACCGTTTTGCTTTTTTCACCGCCAGGTCATCGTAAAGATTCTCGAAATCGGAGGACAGGTGCAGGGATTCCCTTCACGGGCACAAAACTCCTTTCGTCCTGAACCTCAAAGTTCTAGATAAAGATGGAAATGTTTTTTAGCCATAGTTAATAGACAACAAACCAAATAACCCGTAAATGAGCGATTTAATAAATTTTTCTTTTTAAATATTTTTGGTCAACGATGGTTTACACGCGACTGATAAAATCCGTTTTTTTTATCAAGTTAATCGAATATTACCAACATCCATAGCATGGCACAATGAACATCACAGCCCTGGAATTTATGCACTAAGCTTAAACCGCTTTCTAAAAGTACCAACCGATCAAAGTGAGCCATCCAAACTTCCTTAGGGATGTTCCAAGAAGTGACCAAGCATTGGATCATGATAGTAGCAAGTTCTCCTATGCAACGATAAAAACCGTATATGCTCTTGCTTGAAGGACAATATTGGATTACTTGTGGCTATTAAAGAAAATAATCATATGCTTACTATCATTGAATTACTTAGATGGGCACTACCAGTAGCAAAACCAATAGCATTTTGTCAATATTAGTACAAAATGATTGATTATTCCGAAATGTTTTGTGAAAGTAGTTCAGAAAGGTGACAAAAGTAAGTCCACCCATATAAGAAACTGCTATTTTATCAAAGGGAACAGTTCGAATGAATTATAGATTTTTAAACCAATTCGCAGACCGTAAAACGCCTTTTTTTTATCAGAAAAATCCTTTGTGTATACAAAAGGCTCAAACATAAGCCAAAGCGCGAACGAGTTTACTTTTTAATGCATCACGTGTCTGGGTTGTCAAGCCATGAGAATTTCTGACACTTGCACTTCCTATATGTCGGGCTTTATGGCTGTTTGGGTAATCATATTTCGTTTGACCAATTAAGTTGTACATATTGTTTTTGTAAATACATTTTAGAACAATGTTGGCATAGGTACAGTGGTTACTCGCTACAACGAATGCTTTATCTCCCTACTTTTAAAAAATGTATATGTATAAAAAATAATGTAATAAAATTAAATTATTTTACAAAATATACATAATTATATTATGTATATATATTTAAAAAATAATGTAATAAAATTAAATTATTTTCTTGTGATTATTTACTTAAAATGCACGCGTTTTAAATTTAGAAAGAAAGGAAGATACACCCTAGCAGTTCTTTATATTTTTGAAATTTAAAAACTTATTACAGATAATTATATCGCAGGATATTGAGATAATGTCCTATTTTAGTTTACTACATTTGATGAAAACAAAATGTGGTCTTTGTATTGTTTAGGCATTAACTATCACATTGATCCTATGGCTTATATGAGATGAGACAGTCGCTCGATTTTTGTAAAATTGACTCATTAGATTTGATTCTGAAGCGGTACCCCATATGTGGATGCAATTGAAGAAACAACAATCGACGTATACGGGCTGATTTTACGTGTTCCGTTTAGCATCCAATTTAGGTTTCGCTGTTAATTTCGTTATGTGCTGCCTCTATGTAAGTCGCGTGCGCAAAATCAACCCCAGGTTCTGAGCCTTTGAAGATTGTGGCAATTGGATTGGGAAATTGAATTCTGCGGGGGGATATGTCTTCTAAGAGAGAAGTTGCAGTACTAAGACTTCTTTCCGTGTATCGAAATGTTTTATCGATTCATTTATTTACTATACAGGTACAAAAAGTTTTGAGTTATTTCGGTCGCTTCAATTCAAAACTTGGAGTTCGCAATGAAAGGTGTAACATAAGAGGGTACCCTATAGCCTAGGGTGCAGATTTAATCGGCAACAGTGCCCACACTAAGATTAAAACAAGGGAGAATGCTGTAGTTGAATGACTCGACTATCAGACATCGGTTACTTAGCTAAAGAGGGATTGAAAAGCACTACCTACCCGCTCTTTTAATATAGGGTAGCAAACAAATTTTTGAGTCAGGTTACGTATTAACGAGACCAATACATTTCAGTTAAATTGGTATTTATACCATCAAAACTGCAAACTGGGATTAATAGTGCAGATTCTAAAAGGATCGTGACCTTTATGATTTTTAAAAAACTAAAAACTAATAAGAAAGATTAAGATAAAGTAGAATATAATGGTCAGTATTATTATGACTTTAATTCCTATGGCAACTATATGATAAGTTTTCCGATTAAAATAATAATATTCCCAAGAGTAACAGTAAATAAAAAAAAAGACAAAGTTTCTTTACATTTTTTTACGATATCGTTGTTCTATCAGGCTCGTTTTTATTTGTATACTACCTTCCATAGAAATAACACTTTTGGAATGTTTTTTTCCGGAAAGGTTTAAAATTGAAAGACTAGATTGTGTGAAACTGGTAAAAGGAGAGAGGGACATAGGTAGGTCGAATGCTAATCAATTATATGAATACTTTACTTTGCGACCCTCTCCTTCACTGCGTTACAAACTTCACACTGAAATCATTATACCCTCTGCAAGGGTGAAAAATATGTTAATAAGAAAAGTGGCGAAAAAACAGATTTGATGTTTGTGGAAAACAGCAATAACAGTTTTAAATTACAAAATCCTGTATACGCAAACGTTGAATTATCAGGCCCATGTATAAATATTCGTCACCAAAAAAAATAAAAAAAAATTTTTGAGCAAAAAATCCTAAACTTCCGTCAACAAAAAAAATAGATTATTTGAATCTAAAAACCCGACGTCGATTTATCCGTCAATAAAAAAGACTCGTATGGATTAGACAACAAAAAGAATAGAATGTCTACCATATGCAAGACCCAACTGTAATAAAAGCTAATCTAGGAAGGGGTACATATATCTAAACATTTGATAAAAAGCCAGTTCTCCCCCAAATTTTAATGAAAGATTCATATATTAAAAAAAACAACAGTTTCTATTAAAAAAAAAGGAAAATGTCAAGTTTTACGAAAGCCGTTTGGGTTAACAAACGCACACGGAATATTCTTTCTTAAGAAAAAAAGTGGGAAAAATGTCACGATTGTCAGTGAAAGTAAACAAAATGTTCAGTTCGAAGCCAAAGCTCTCAAAAATTCCTATAAATAACAAATTAATAAAAAAAATTAATTTAAAAATGAAATGTGCGCGGTTAAGATCTCAACATTGTCAGTGGAAAAATTAAAGTACCGACAAACAATACAAAACAATAAGAGCAAAAATACATGAAGGAAGAACATACCCTGAACCTAAAGGAAGACCTCATTGGACGTATCGTGAGGATAAATAAAATCACTGTAGACAGCACACGTGGTGACGAAGCGCTCCAGAGTGTGCAAAAACAACTATCACTATGGACGGCGAGGCGCGCATGAGAGCGTGTAAAGACAACTAATATACTCGTATATAGCCGCAGAATAGAAAATCTGCTATGATGGTCCGATCGTAACAAGTGATACAGATCGAAACGTATTGGAAAATCAAAGAAGATTGCATAAACTTTAGCAATATGAATTTGTTTTGGAGAAAAAGCGGTGAAAGTGGAAAAGTGAAATCGGGGATAAGTGCCACCGGCTTTTCACCTAATATTCTACAGAAAATACTCGTCGACTTGACACTTCATTTGTTAAAATCCGATGTCCGAAAACAAGATTTTCTTCTTCTTCCCAGAATGAAAATGGTTGTCCCTTGTTTGTGGGTTTGTATGCATCCCATCTTAGTTTTAGGGTTTTGGAAATCCTATGGGTGTATAAAGTAGCCAAAACTTTCCGCTACTTTCTTTAACTTTTAAACAACTACGGAGACGTGCCATAGTCTCTGAAAAGTTAATAAAATTTAATTCAATCATCAAATTACTGTTGCACAGTTTTGAGCATGCAAGTAAGCAATTTCATTGCTTATTATACTGAAGAACAAGCTTACTTTGGCAAGCCGAAGTTTGTATACCCTTGCAATTATAAGAAATAATCAACCTTAGTAAAACCATGTGCAGTTTTTAAGGATTGTTGCTGGCTTCAGTAATATTAAAAAAAGAACAAGAGATAATGCAATAGTCGAGTGTCTCGACTATTAGATACCCGTTACTCAAATAACAAACTATTAAAAAAGATGCCATCATGTATGTTTAGCTCCCGATTGTTATATTAATATCGGTAGTCAGGGAACACCTCGGGGCCGTTGCCTTGCAACTGGGTCTTTCAAACCAAAATACAATTTGGGAACCTACGAGTCCACTTGAGATAACAAATTTTAAAAAAGTTTGAAAACTCCATGTTCCTTAATAATTGTGTTTATCCGTACCATACGGAAGGCATAATTATTTACATTACGAAGTAAATTAAAATATATATTACATATTTTACTTACTACAGCATACTATATCATACTCTAAGCTCCGGCAGCGGTCTTGCTCTCATTTTTCGACAGATCAAAAGATAAAAAAGACTAACAACACTTATATATATGTATATTAGTTAACTGACGTTTGACTGAACACGGCTAGGTTGTTCTTTGGGGCAGTCTATAGGTATAAAATACACTAATACATAATAGTTAAAAGAGATAAATAAATATTTACGATTCGTCTGAGAGATATGAATGCACTGCAAGAGAAGAGAGAAAATCGTAATTCGAAACATTACTAAAATTGGTATTGAGTTTATTAAAGAAACAGCCGGGAAGACAAAAAGGATAAATTGCCTATTTAAAGTTTTAATTATTAAGTTAGCCGCGCACTCTGCCCTCTCTCAATGCCTGCAGCGCTATTCACTTTGCCGCGCGGCTCGGCCTGAAACTAATTACACACATACTCGTACATGAATGTCTTTTTAATTGCCTGACTCTGATGTCATTGTGGCCGCCACAGTTTTGGGCGCTCTGTGCATGCCCAGGAATTTGAATGCCAAGTCAGCCTGTTCTAGCTCTTATAGTTTCCGAAATCTCAGCGTTCATACTGACAGACGGACAGACGGACATGGCTAGATCGACTCGGCTAGTGATGCTGAATCCTATCCTATCGGAATCGCTTCCTTCTACCTGTTACATACATTCCGACGAATCTAGACTTTTGGTAAAGTTTCAGCCCGATAGAAAAGTAGGACAGATGGACATGATATCATTATCACAACCCTCTGCAAAGGTGTTGGATAATCAATTATTATTGATATTCCCGCATTACACTTAGAGAAAAACCCGTTTTCAGCGTTCTTGTTTTCATTTCTTTCGATCAAAAGTGAGCTAAGATTGATTCACACTAAAAGTAAAATCGTAAACGAAGTCTTCTCGTTTTGCGAGCGAGCACTTAAGAGTGGTCGATCTCGAATTCGAGAAGAACCGTTCTCGGTTTAAATATTGAATCGATCTAGATTTTAAGAAGAACCATTTTTCGTTTCAGCAACGCATCGATCTTGATTGATCTCGATCCCAGTATCCATCCTCAATAAAAATGCTGAATTATTTATATTTACATATATTTATTTATTACCTCCATCAACCTGTACCTGAAAAGAACCCTTTAATTTCATCATTATTTATATACGGAAGGCACTTGTAGGCAACGCCGGAAGCTAAAACAACCCAGTCATAAATGACAGCATTCCAGCATGCGTTCTTTCAATATGAAATAGCTATAGCTATTTTGTTTACTTTTTATTGATGACTTTTTATACCCTTGAAGAAGGTATAATGATTTCCGTCAACTTTTGGGAAAGTTTCAGCGCGATAGCTTTACAACTGAGAGACTAGTTTGCGTAGAAAGGGACGGACAGACGGACGGACAGACGGATATGGCTAGATCGACTCGTCTTGTGACTCTGATCAAGAATATATATACTTTATGGGGTCCAAGCTTAGAAAGTTATATGTTAAAAAACACCGAAGATATAATTTTTATACCTCTGCAGACGGTATAATGATTTCAGTCAGAAGTTTGCAACGCAGTGAAGGAGACGTTTCCGACCCCATAAAGTATATATATTATTGATCAGCATCACTAGACGAGTCGATATAGCCATGTCCGTCTGTCCGCCTGTCCGCCTGTCTGTTCGTCCGTATGCCCATCTGTCTGTCCGTCCGTCCTTTTCTGCGCAAACTAGTCTCTCAGCTTTAAAGCTTTCTCAAAATTTTTTTTTTTTTTTTGCAGTAAGTATATAAGTTGGAATCAGCCGGATCGAAATAAGAATGATCGCTTGGATATATCGTTTTTTAATTTTTTCTGAATTAAGAATTAAATTTTATCAAAATTGGACGACTATATCATATAGCTGCCATAAAAACGATCGAAAAACTGTTGAGAAAATAATATGAAACAAGAAAGAACTTTATAGTCGAGTGTCTCAACTATCAGATACCCGTTACTCAGCTTAAGGAAGCAAAAGGGAAATGGTGATTAAATGTTTAAACCGTTTGTGGGCATGGCTAAATTGTTTTAAGTTAATCGCTGAGACAAATACATTTTAACAAAAACAATTTCCTAGCATGAAAACTAGTCTCAGTTTTAATGATGTCGGGCTGAAACTTTGCCAAAAGTCTTCTTTCTCTTGCAGTTACTACCTAAAAGTCTTTAATTACAATGTTCATCTGTTTATCTTCATTCATGATGGTGGTTGAGCTTTTTGGAATTGCTACAGTTAATACACGTTTTATTTAGATGTTACCTTGTTGGTAACTATCTGTTAAGTCTTAGTTTTGGATGCTTACTATCTGTAAAATATCTGTAAAGTTGTTCGTTTGAGATGGTAACTAACTGTTATAAAATGAAATGTAATAGTCTTTTGTTAGAAATACGTTCGATGTGAAGTAAAAACATAGACAGTGAATTTCAAAGAGTGCGGGTCCACTTTTTTAAACTCTTACACAAATGTACCCATAGATTTGAAATGAACCAATTCTTTATGACTCCAAAAGAAAGTAGAAAACCGAGGCACAGTATCCACAGTTGTATGTATCAAACTGCTGGATCTACTGCTGCTCTATCTTAGTTTTATTGTATTCTATATCACAAGTACTTAACAATTTCTCTAGGTGGCTGTAGATTTCTAAAACTATCGAAAAAGTGTATATTATTTCTATTTTTATTATATGCAACTCAATGTGTATCATTGGAGCAAGTTTGCAAAAATTAAGATGAACGATATAAATTAAAAAACCTATTAACGAGGTAAGTGATCTTGGCGAGGACGCATCTTCATTATAAAAAAGTTCTAAATGAAAAAAAGTAATTGTCCTTTAAGAGACATATAGCACGTCTCTGTAGCAACAACTAATTTTCACTTTTACACTTTCACCGCTAAAGTCTCGGTATGCAATCTTCTTAGTTTTTCTGATTCCTTTCGATTGGCATATCACTGCGGCTACATAAATCAATGTTCGAATAATGCTTGTTTATTTGACCAAATAAATACACTTTCAAAATGTTCTTATTTTGTCGGTTTTAGACAAATATTTCAGGCATTGAAGGAATATTTTATTAATTTAATTTGTCAAATACTGATCATATGGTAAAATTGTCGGAATATAATAGATTAGAGTTATGACAAAAAGTTTTTTTTAACCACTTTTAAATATTTTCTTGAAGTTGAATCGAACGATTTCTTTTTAAATTAATCATTTAATCATATAGCCCTTGAGATTACTCAATTACGGTTTGAAAAATATTAAGCGATAAAAAGCAACCCTTTTTTATACCCTTGCAGATGGTATAAAGCTTTCAGTCAGAAGTTTGCAACGCAGTGAAAAAGATGTTTTCCCATAAAGTATACGAGTATATATTCTTGATCAGCGTCACTAGACGAGTCGATTTACCCATGACCGTCTGCCTGTCTGGCCGTTTGTCGTCTGTCCGTCCGTTTTTACGCAAACTAGTCTGCCAGTTGTATAGCTATCGGACTGAAACATTACCAAAAGTCTTCTTTCTATTGCAGGTAGTACTTAAGTCGGAACCAGTCGGATCGCACAACTATTTTCTATAGCTCCAACAGGAACAATCGGGGCAAAAATAAAAAAAATTTTTAACGTATAACCTTTGGCTTTGGCGCTTCTTGACATATTATCTTATAATATTGGGAATATAATTTTTTATATTTTTAAGAATTAAGAATTCAATTTAAGATTTCTTTAATATCACTGAAGTAAGCAACAATCCTTAAAAACTGCACATGGTTTTACTAAGGTTGATTATTTCTTATAATTGCAAGGGTATACAAACTTCGGCTTGCCAAAGTAAGCTTGTTCTTCAGTATAATAAGCAATGAAATTGCTTACTTGCATGCTCAAAACTGTGCAACAGTAATTTGATGATTGAATTAAATTTTATTAACTTTTCAGAGACTATGGCACGTCTCCGTAGTTGTTTAAAAGTTAAAGAAAGTAGCGGAAAGTTTTGGCTACTTTATACACCCATAGGATTTCCAAAACCCTAAAACTAAGATGGGATGCATACAAACCCACAAACAAGGGACAACCATTTTCATTCTGGGAAGAAGAAGAAAATCTTGTTTTCGGACATCGGATTTTAACAAATGAAGTGTCAAGTCGACGAGTATTTTCTGTAGAATATTAGGTGAAAAGCCGGTGGCACTTATCCCCGATTTCACTTTTCCACTTTCACCGCTTTTTCTCCAAAACAAATTCATATTGCTAAAGTTTATGCAATCTTCTTTGATTTTCCAATACGTTTCGATCTGTATCACTTGTTACGATCGGACCATCATAGCAGATTTTCTATTCTGCGGCTATATACGAGTATATTAGTTGTCTTTACACGCTCTCATGCGCGCCTCGCCGTCCATAGTGATAGTTGTTTTTGCACACTCTGGAGCGCTTCGTCACCACGTGTGCTGTCTACAGTGATTTTATTTATCCTCACGATACGTCCAATGAGGTCTTCCTTTAGGTTCAGGGTATGTTCTTCCTTCATGTATTTTTGCTCTTATTGTTTTGTATTGTTTGTCGGTACTTTAATTTTTCCACTGACAATGTTGAGATCTTAACCGCGCACATTTCATTTTTAAATTAATTTTTTTTATTAATTTGTTATTTATAGGAATTTTTGAGAGCTTTGGCTTCGAACTGAACATTTTGTTTACTTTCACTGACAATCGTGACATTTTTCCCACTTTTTTTCTTAAGAAAGAATATTCCGTGTGCGTTTGTTAACCCAAACGGCTTTCGTAAAACTTGACATTTTCCTTTTTTTTTAATAGAAACTGTTGTTTTTTTTAATATATGAATCTTTCATTAAAATTTGGGGGAGAACTGGCTTTTTATCAAATGTTTAGATATATGTACCCCTTCCTAGATTAGCTTTTATTACAGTTGGGTCTTGCATATGGTAGACATTCTATTCTTTTTGTTGTCTAGTCCATACGAGTCTTTTTTATTGACGGATAAATCGACGTCGGGTTTTTAGATTCAAATAATCTATTTTTTTTGTTGACGGAAGTTTAGGATTTTTTGCTCAAAAATTTTTTTTTATTTTTTTTGGTGACGAATATTTATACATGGGCCTGATAATTCAACGTTTGCGTATACAGGATTTTGTAATTTAAAACTGTTATTGCTGTTTTCCACAAACATCAAATCTGTTTTTTCGCCACTTTTCTTATTAACATATTTTTCACCCTTGCAGAGGGTATAATGATTTCAGTGTGAAGTTTGTAACGCAGTGAAGGAGAGGGTCGCAAAGTAAAGTATTCATATAATTGATTAGCATTCGACCTACCTATGTCCCTCTCTCCTTTTACCAGTTTCACACAATCTAGTCTTTCAATTTTAAACCTTTCCGGAAAAAAACATTCCAAAAGTGTTATTTCTATGGAAGGTAGTATACAAATAAAAACGAGCCTGATAGAACAACGATATCGTAAAAAAATGTAAAGAAACTTTGTCTTTTTTTTTATTTACTGTTACTCTTGGGAATATTATTATTTTAATCGGAAAACTTATCATATAGTTGCCATAGGAATTAAAGTCATAATAATACTGACCATTATATTCTACTTTATCTTAATCTTTCTTATTAGTTTTTAGTTTTTTAAAAATCATAAAGGTCACGATCCTTTTAGAATCTGCACTATTAATCCCAGTTTGCAGTTTTGATGGTATAAATACCAATTTAACTGAAATGTATTGGTCTCGTCAATACGTAACCTGACTCAAAAATTTGTTTGCTACCCTATATTAAAAGAGCGGGTAGGTAGTGCTTTTCAATCCCTCTTTAGCTAAGTAACCGATGTCTGATAGTCGAGTCATTCAACTACAGCATTCTCCCTTGTTTTAATCTTAGTGTGGGCACTGTTGCCGATTAAATCTGCACCCTAGGCTATAGGGTACCCTCTTATGTTACACCTTTCATTGCGAACTCCAAGTTTTGAATTGAAGCGACCGAAATAACTCAAAACTTTTTGTACCTGTATAGTAAATAAATGAATCGATAAAACATTTCGATACACGGAAAGAAGTCTTAGTACTGCAACTTCTCTCTTAGAAGACATATCCCCCCGCAGAATTCAATTTCCCAATCCAATTGCCACAATCTTCAAAGGCTCAGAACCTGGGGTTGATTTTGCGCACGCGACTTACATAGAGGCAGCACATAACGAAATTAACAGCGAAACCTAAATTGGATGCTAAACGGAACACGTAAAATCAGCCCGTATACGTCGATTGTTGTTTCTTCAATTGCATCCACATATGGGGTACCGCTTCAGAATCAAATCTAATGAGTCAATTTTACAAAAATCGAGCGACTGTCTCATCTCATATAAGCCATAGGATCAATGTGATAGTTAATGCCTAAACAATACAAAGACCACATTTTGTTTTCATCAAATGTAGTAAACTAAAATAGGACATTATCTCAATATCCTGCGATATAATTATCTGTAATAAGTTTTTAAATTTCAAAAATATAAAGAACTGCTAGGGTGTATCTTCCTTTCTTTCTAAATTTAAAACGCGTGCATTTTAAGTAAATAATCACAAGAAAATAATTTAATTTTATTACATTATTTTTTAAATATATATACATAATATAATTATGTATATTTTGTAAAATAATTTAATTTTATTACATTATTTTTTATACATATACATTTTTTAAAAGTAGGGAGATAAAGCATTCGTTGTAGCGAGTAACCACTGTACCTATGCCAACATTGTTCTAAAATGTATTTACAAAAACAATATGTACAACTTAATTGGTCAAACGAAATATGATTACCCAAACAGCCATAAAGCCCGACATATAGGAAGTGCAAGTGTCAGAAATTCTCATGGCTTGACAACCCAGACACGTGATGCATTAAAAAGTAAACTCGTTCGCGCTTTGGCTTATGTTTGAGCCTTTTGTATACACAAAGGATTTTTCTGATAAAAAAAAAGGCGTTTTACGGTCTGCGAATTGGTTTAAAAATCTATAATTCATTCGAACTGTTCCCTTTGATAAAATAGCAGTTTCTTATATGGGTGGACTTACTTTTGTCACCTTTCTGAACTACTTTCACAAAACATTTCGGAATAATCAATCATTTTGTACTAATATTGACAAAATGCTATTGGTTTTGCTACTGGTAGTGCCCATCTAAGTAATTCAATGATAGTAAGCATATGATTATTTTCTTTAATAGCCACAAGTAATCCAATATTGTCCTTCAAGCAAGAGCATATACGGTTTTTATCGTTGCATAGGAGAACTTGCTACTATCATGATCCAATGCTTGGTCACTTCTTGGAACATCCCTAAGGAAGTTTGGATGGCTCACTTTGATCGGTTGGTACTTTTAGAAAGCGGTTTAAGCTTAGTGCATAAATTCCAGGGCTGTGATGTTCATTGTGCCATGCTATGGATGTTGGTAATATTCGATTAACATGATAAAAAAAACGGATTTTATCAGTCGCGTGTAAACCATCGTTGACCAAAAATATTTAAAAAGAAAAATTTATTAAATCGCTCATTTACGGGTTATTTGGTTTGTTGTCTATTAACTATGGCTAAAAAACATTTCCATCTTTATCTAGAACTTTGAGGTTCAGGACGAAAGGAGTTTTGTGCCCGTGAAGGGAATCCCTGCACCTGTCCTCCGATTTCGAGAATCTTTACGATGACCTGGCGGTGAAAAAAGCAAAACGGTCTTCCATTTCTCTGGACATAGATTCAGATGAGACCCAGAGTCTATTACTGTGCGACAGTTTTCCCGTTGCATGTTTTTTTTCCATTTAATGCCATAGTGGTTGTAACTAGTAATAAGTACTTTTCCCAACTAAAAACTAAAATGGCTTAACCAAAGAGAATACCGGACCGCTGAGCCACTTGTCAGCGTGTTTGAGGCTTGTGGATTTTAAAGTGGGTAGACACCCAAAATCATAAGTTCACGATGGAATTTTCCAGCACTTCACCAACTCTATGCATAACACACTACAGAAATCTCCGGAGATCCATACGCAACCAGCATTCTCCTGGAATCGACTCCTGTTAAGGAGGGGCAATCTTCGCTCTCGATGCCAAAAAACTTTAGTAAATTAATTAGCCTTGGAATATGGGCAAATAGCAAACCTCCGCGTAGGCCATTTCGCTGGCGTCGACCAATGTGCGAAGAAATAGCATTCACGGGCAGTTACTTTGGAGCGGCTCGCAATAGGCGTCGCGAATATAGGCCCGTCCATACTCGGCATCGGTATGCATATTGTCTTTGGTATAATGATTTCCTGATGCCCCTAACGTTAATTTTTCTCTAAGATTTTCCTGACGATTAGAGTAATAAAAATGTCCTTTTCTAGGACGGCCAATGTATGTAACGATTCTTTATTATAATGAATATTGGTTGAACAATTCGGAAATATGTATTTCCAAGATGACAGAGATTTCGATGAAGGTCAGTAATAATGGTGAGGATCTTTATCGGTGATTTCATACATTATAGCGGGCAGAGATCCGACTATTTGCAGCCCACTTCTAATGATCGACTGATCGCCGCATGCGTCTCAGTAAAAACGCAACTTTGCATGATAAGAGGGCAATATACTTCCCGTGTCTTAAACCTTTCAAAGCTAATACAAGGATTTTTTTTAAGTGACTCTAGAATATTTTGGCAAGAGCTAATTTGAAGTGACCATACACACGAGCTATATTCCATAGACGGACGAACAAGAGAAACATACAAAAGCTTTGTTGTGTATGGATCATCAAACTACCTTGACCAACGCTTCAAATTGCCGGAAGACTTCTGGCTTTGTTAGCTATAGTTGATATATGGTCTTTAAAACTAAGTTTATGATAAAATAAAACGCCAGAATCCTAAACTGAAAAAAATACGTTCCAGAATAGTTCCAATTTAACATGTTAATCATCCACCACGTATTCAAACAATCAACATCTAACTGAAAATTACTACATTAAATAGGTAAACACATGGACAAACATAGCTTGACATCGTCTGCATACATTTTAACAATTCATGATTTTATGACATAAGATGGATAATTTATCATTAAGACAAAAAGTAAAGGTCTTAGGTGGCTACCCTTTGGGAATTCTATTATTAAAACCATTTGAGTTCTATTTGAATGTTAGGAATATATCCCTTCTAGAAGGTTGGGAGGAAAACCTAAATGGGACAATTTATAAATAAGAAGCCTATGGTTCCCTAAATCAAACGCTTTGGAGAAATCGGTAGATGTCACATTAGTTTGGTGATGTGTCAAAAAACCTCTAGAAATTAAAGATAAAAATTAAGTAGGTGAAGGTAAAATTTGACAGGTAATAATTTTTTTGAAAAGTTTAGGAATAGAAATGAGTTTAGCAATAGCACGATAATTAGAGATATTGCACTTGTCCCCTATTTTAAACAATGAGATAATAAAAGATTCCTTCCATATGGATGGAAACCTAGAAGTCTTCTTTCTATTGCAGGTAGTATATAAGTCGGAACCAGCCGGATCGGGGAAAAAATTAAAAAAAATTATATCTTTAGTGTTTTTTAACATATACTTTTCTAAGCTTGGATATAACATTTTTAAATTAGCTCTGAATTTCGAATTAAATTTTATCAAAATCGGACGACTATATCATATAGGAACAATTGGAAAATTAGTAGAAAAACATAAAATACAAATTTTCTTGGATATAACATTTTTAAATTAGTTCTGAATTTCGAATAAAATTTTATTAAAATCAGACGACTATTTCATATAGCTGTCATAGGAACGATCGGATAATTGGTGGGAAATAATAGGAAGCAAATTATAGCTTTGGGGCACAAGGACTAGGACACAAGGGTAGGGGGTGATACTCGAGTTCGTGGGTATGCATGTGCACTTTCTCATGGAAATTCTCAGAAGATAGCGAGGAGTCACACAATTTTGAAATGCAATAAAACGATAGGATTCCCTCGGATAGCAAACACACTTATTATGATTTTAAACAAAACCGTCGATAAAACCGCTGATCCCCCTTATTATAGCTACTGCTATCAAAGAGTATGACGTGGCACAGTGCATTATAATTCTCACAAAGAGCACGAGAGGGATCATGACGGGAATAGTTGGATCTACAAATTGATAGGGACAACGGACGAAAACGACGAACTGTTTTACACGGTAAATTCCAGCTCAGGGAACTAAGAAGTAAGGGAGAATTGACATCACCATTTATTAATTTACGCAAAAACATAATCCATGACACTTTCTACAATTGTTCAGGGTTGGTAAGTCCAGCAAGCGCCACCTTGCATGTGAAGAGGGCAATAGACTTCTTCTATCCCAGCTTAAGCCTCTTAACGCAAATAAAAGAAATTGTTTTAAACTGACCTTAGCAAATTTTGGTAACAGGTAATCTGAGGTGACCATATACACGATCAATATTCCATACGCGGACGAACAAAATGTGTATGTGTATTCATAATGCCGGAAGACTTCTGGCTTTGTTATCTATAGTAGATATATGGTCTTTAAACCAAGTTTATGATAAAATAAAATGCCAGAATCCTAAACTGAAAAAAATACCTTCCAGAATAGTTCCAATTTAACATGTTAATCACCACGTATTCAAACAATCAACATCTAATTGAAAGTAACTACATTAAATAGGTAAACACATGGACAAACATAGCTTGACATCGTCTGCATACATTTTAACAATTCATGATTTTATGACATAAGATGGATAATTTATCATTAAGACAAAAAGTAAAGGTCTTAGGTAGCTAACCTGTGGGAATTATATTATTAAAACCATTTGAGTTCTATTTGAATGTTAGGAATAGAGGAAAACTTAAATGGGACAATTTATAAATAAGAGCCTATGGTTCCCTAAATCAAACGCTTTATAGAAATCGGTAGATGTCACATCAGTTTGGTGATGTGTCAAAAAACCTCTAGAAATTAAAGATGTAAATTAAGTAGGTGAAGGTAAAACTTGATAGGTAATAATTTTTTTGAAAAGCAATAGCACGTTAATTTGAGATATTGCACTTGTTCCCTTTTTTAAACAACGAGATAATAAAGTATTCCTTCCATATGGATGGAAACCTACATTGACTTACTGACAGATTAAACATTAATGTTAAGGGAAGAGCAAGATAGGATAAACAATTCCTGAGTAAAAAACTTGGTATTCCGTCAGGTCCCAGTGAAAATGAGAGCTTGAAAGTATAAAGACTCTCAAGAACATCAGATACATTAATCACTGATTTGAAGAGAGAGTTCAATGAGCTGGTGGGTATAGATAATCTTTACTAATGACATTATTGAATTTTGTATAGGTCTATTGAAAAAGGTATGCATATCATTAAATGCTACATTATTATTGAGAAAAAGAGAAGGAGGAAAGCAGTTAGATTTTCGTTTGGAATTGATAAAAGGAAAAAAAGCTTAGGATTACTTTTAAAATCACGCTTACAATGAGACAGATAATTTTTGTCACAGTCGAAATTCCACCTTAGCTGAACTTTATTTGGTAAAGTCTGTCTGTATTTTGACTGTTTAAATAGTCTTGTTTTTTTAGTCATTGGGTAAGATAGTTGACGGGTAGGAGATTATAAAGCAATTACTCCTCAGTTTAAATTGGAACAACTCGACATTTTACGTAACAACGATCCGGGACTTAATCATAAAACACGCCCTAAAAATCAAATTGCTATGGGTCCCGAGTCACATCGGAATCAAGGGAAAAGAATACGCCGACACAAACTTTTAAAAACTCATATACTGCAAAATAATACTAACCTTCAACAAGAAGCATCCTCTTGGCATTTATAAGCATGAACGAGTACGTCAAAAACACACAAGTTTGCAACTTTTTAAGAGAGAATTAATCAAATTCTCCTAGGACACACAAAACTGACCCACGAGTACCGATTCTCCCAGCCAATAATCAGCCAATGCCGATTATGCACGACAGATGCCATACCGATCTCATTCATTAAGAAATTTTTAACTTATTATTTAGTCCGGCCGAAGTCTGTGTGTTTGCTATCCGAGGAAATCCTATCGTTTTATTGCATTTCAAAATATTGTGACCCCTCGCTATCTTATGAGAATGTCCATGAGAAAGTGCACGTGCATACCCACAAACTCGAGTATCACCCCCTACCCTTGTGTATCCGAGTCCTTGTGTGTGTGGGTCTGCTTGTGCGTAAGGTGTAAAATTCAAAGTTTTAATTTTTTTTCAAAAGGTGCAATTTTAATTTTAGAATCGTGAAAATTATACCATTGGAAAGGGCTATAAAAATCCTTTCCAATTACACCAATTTTTATACCCTTGCAGAGGGTATAATGATTTCAGTGAGAAGTTTGCAACACAGTGAAGGAGACGTTTCCGACCCCATAAAGTATATATATTCTTGATCAGCGTCACAAGACGAGTCGATCTAGCCATGTCCGTCTGTCCGTCCGTCCGTTTCTACGCAAACTAGTCTTTCAGTTGTAAAGCTATCGGTCTGAAACTTTCCCAAAAGTCTTCTTTCTATTGCAGGTAGTATATAAGTCGGAACCAGCCGGATCGGAGCTCCCACAGGAACTATCGTGTTAAAAAAAAAAAAAAAAAATTATATCTTTAGTGTTTTTTAACATATACTTTTCTAAGCTTGGATATAACATTTTTAAATTAGTTCTGAATTTCGAATTAAATTTTATCAAAATCGGACGACTATATCATATAGCTCCCATAGGAACAATCGGAAAATTAGTAGAAAAACATGAAATAAAAATTATATCTTTTGTGTTTTTTAACATATAACCTGATAAGCTTGAAAATATCATTTTTAATTAGTTCTGAATTTCGAATACAATTTTATTAAAATCGGACGACTATATCATATAGCTGTCATAGGAACGATTTGATAATTGGTGGGAAATAATAGGAAACAAATTATAGCTTTGGGGCTTTTTGACTTATTATCTTATAATATTGGGAATATACATTTTTATATTTTTAAGAATTTCGAATTCAGTTTAATAAAATTATTGATTATTTTTTAGAACTGCAAGGGTATACAAACCTCGGCTTGCCAAAGTTAACTTCCTTTCTTGTTTTTTTTTTTGTGACGGTTGAAATATATTTGGGTCACCGACGGTCGTCGGCATTTTTCACCTGTTCTTGGGTGTCATTGGAAAGGATTTTTCAAGCCCTTTCCAATGCAATAATTTTTACGATTCTAAAATAAAAATTGCAAAATTAAAAAAAAAAAAATAAAAATTTGAATCTTACACCTTACGCACAAGCAGACCCACACACACAAGGACTCGGACTCACAAGGGTAGGGGTGATACTCGAGTTCGTGGGTATGCATGTGCACTTTCTCATGGAAATTCTCAGAAGATAGCGAGGGGTCACACTATTTTGAAATGCAATAAAACGATAGGAATATCCCGAAGTCCTGTTTACTTTGAAACTTTGAAAATTTGTGTAAAAGTACTGAAAATCCATGCACGTAAATTTGACGCAAAAAATTTGACAGTGCTGTAAATCTTCTGTTATGCCTTTAGTCTACGACAAACCATCTTTTTTTTTATATATTAAGTTACTTCCTTCCGTGAAGAGGGAAGAAAACAAACCATCTTAAGCGAAACATATGCCAGTATGTCGAATGGAATTTCGGCAAATTTTCCAATTTTAAAGCGATCATCTTAACATAAATAAACCTTTGCAAGCAATTTAACGTAAACTCAATAAATTCATTATTGTTAGATTAGAAAACACTGTAATATGGTATTTTTGCTTTGCTGAGACGTAACCTAAAAATAACCTTTTTTATACCCTTGTAGAGGGTATAATGATTTCAGTCAGAATTTTGCAACGCAGTGAAGGAGACGTTTCCGACCCCATAAAGTTTATATATCTCTGTCTGTCCGTCTGTCCGTCCGTTTCTACGCAAAGTAGTCTCTCAGTTTTAAAGCTATCGGGCTGAAACTTTCCCAAAAATCTTCTTTCATTTGCAGATAATATTACTGTCTTAGGAAAGATCGAAAAATTGGTGGGAAAATAATATGAAACAAATTATAGCTTCAGTGTTTTTTGACATGTTATCATATAATATTAGGAATATCACTTTTTTATTTTCAAATTAAATTTAAAAAAAAAATCGGACGATTCTAAAATAATTTTTTTGAATATCACTGAAGCTAGCAACAATCCTTACAAATTTAACATGGTTAATTAGGGTATACAAACTTCGGCTTGCCGAAGTTAACTTTCTTTCTTGTTTAGTTGTTATTTTAAACATCATTATTCATTAGAAAGCTTCTTCATTCCCATCTGATATGTTTCATGGGAATTTACCTTCGCATTTAAAAACCGAAACTTAAAATTTGTTTACGTCTTTAAAGATAATTTTGAGCCAGCGGCATCCTGAAATGATTCTCAAACCTTAAATGCGATCACTCCCCTATTGAATTCAGGTAGTTTAACCGTGCTAGATAATAATATTTATTTGTATGTTAATTCTTATATAGAGGTGCTATGCGACCATTCCTTTATAGAATTCAGGTAGTTTAACCGTGCTAGATGAAAATATTCATATGTATGTAAATTCTATATAGAGGTGCTATGCGTTCCTCTAAAAATTCTCTTTCTCAGAAGTTCGCATCCGCAACTCCAATTTCAAAATCAGGGCTAAGAAAAAACATTGCCAATTACAGGCCTATAGCAAAGATTAATAATATCGCGAAATTTTTCGAACGCATTGTTATCATTTCTCGATAACCGACCTAGTTCTTCACCGCATGGTTTTGTAGCAGGTCGGTGAACCACGACTAACCTGCCGTTTTCGTTTTTTCCGTATTGCATTCATACCTTTGATATGCTATCTCAGGTCGATGCTATACTCTGATTTTGCTAAAGCCTTTGACATAGATACCCACAGTGCCCTACTGACAAAACTGGCCCGCCTGGATTCATATTTGTCAATTTCTGGCGTTCCTAAGGGAAGTTCTATGGGAATTCTGGCTTTCATTATTTTCATTACCACACATCATGGTTCTGTTTATCTTCAGAGTATTTACTGTATGCAGGTGATTTAACAGGACTTAGATGCGTATCCAAAACTCGCTTTCTTAACATAAACAAGGGCTTCTATATTGCGTACAGTAAATCTGTATAGATGTGATTTTTGACTCAAAATTTAAGTATACAGCACACTTGGATTACATCATGCCCAGAGCGTATGCCTTGTTCAGATTTGAGAAACGCATCGCATCACTATTCATTAGTCCCTACACCAGACTTGCGCATTATTTTGCATTTGCCCGACCTAAACTAGAGTATGCAGCTCCTATTTGGAATCACTTCAAAACAACTTGAAATGAAATAGAACGACTACAGAGACTATTTCTGAAATTCGCTTTGTTGCATTTAAGGTTTTATGGCCTGATCCCTTCATATCACCAGCAATGTAGACTTGTTCACCTGCCATCCCTTGCGCATCAAAAAAGAATTCTCGCCATTTGCTTTATGTCCGATTTGGTAAACGGTAAAAACGACTGTTTGGAGCTACTCTCGAAAGTTGGACGACTTCGGAATTTTGAAGCGGACAAATTATTCCCAAAACTAGCACCTCTATAGGGCTTTATAAGAGTCTAACACACATCCAATTGATAGGTTAGTCAATTATTTTGTAAATTTTAGAATTGTTTTTTGAATTGGTTAAGGTAACGGGATTCCGTTGGCGAAATAAGTCAATAAACATAAAAGAGCAAAGAACGAAATTCTGAAACGTTAAAACTTTTAACTTACTTTTAACTTAAAAGTATACGTTAATAATAAGACGAGCCGGATGGGAAAACTACATCGTCTAGCTCGCATAGGAATGATTTTTATACCATTGCTGAGGGTATAATGATTTCAGTCAGAAGTTTGGAGTGAAGGAGACTTTTCCGACCCCATAACGTACGAGTATATATATTCTTGATCAGCATCACTAGACGAGTCAATCTAGTCATGTCCGTCTGTCCGTCCGTTTCTACGAAAACTAGTCCCTCAGTTTTAAAGCTGTAACTTTCCCAAAACTCTTCTTTCTATTGCAGGTAGTATATAATTCGGAACCATCCGGATCAGACAACTCTATCTTATAGCTCCCATAGGAACTATAGGGGAAATATTAAAAGAAATCTTTGGTGTTTTTAACATATAACCTCCTACGCTTGGAAATAACATTTTTTAATTGGTTTTAAATTTTTCGAATTCGGACTACTATGTCATATAGCTGCCATAGAAAAAAATAAATTTGATAAAATTTAACTCGAAAACCAATTAAAAAATGTTATTTTCGAGCGTAGGACGCTATATTTTCAAAAACACCGAAGATATAATTTACATAAGAGGTATCATTTAATTACATATTATTTTACCACTAATTTTGCTAACATTGAATTCGAAATTCCAAACCAATTAATATATGTTTTTTCCAAGCGAGGGAGGTTTAATGTTAAATTCAATTTAATAAAAACCGGACTACTCTAACATAGAGATGTCAAAAAATGGTCTGAAAAAAAGAATGAAACAATTTTTTTTTTTAATATCACAGAAGTCAGCAACAATCCTCAAAAATTTAACTTGGTGTTACTAAAGTTGATTATTTCTTATAATTGCAAGGGTATACAAACTTGAGCTTGCCGAATGCTACATGTTAGTTTCCTTTCTTGTTAGATAAGGGACCGATCATATACACTTATACTCCATTAAATTTTTTTAGGGTGTTTGTAGTGGATCATGATTTAGTGTAGATAGTATATCTTACTTGTAGAGTTAAAGAGTATACTAAATTAATCTGAAAGAATGTAACAAGGGCAAGGTAGCGTTTTTGACCCCAGTGCTTAAATAGGCATTAAGAAAGAGATTTTTTTATACAGTTTTGATTTTTTTTAGTTGTTTTGGGCAACTTCGTAATTTTCGGACCTCTTTTTTCTTGTTGTGCCTATTATCATTATGTTTACAACCATTTTTTTTTTTAAACCCATTGGCTTCTATACCATGAATATTACCTCATTAGCTATTACCGCGATAGTGTTGTCCTCTTTGGATTTTTAGCCATTGTGTTCGAATTTTTTCTTCTCATCTTTTTCTTTTTGTTTAGTATAAATAAATATCATTTATTGCTTTTGGTACCGCGGTTTCTTAAAAGTGCCTTCAGTATATTAACGATGAAGAAATTAAAGAATTTATCACCCCCATCCAACGCTACGACCCTGCAAGCATTTTTTATCGCTGCCCTGCAAGCAAAAGGGCGATAATTCTATCGCCTATCGTCGCCTTTCTATCGCTCAGAAGTGCCTTAGAAGTTACTTCTACGCGATATATGTTGCTTTGTCCCGGATGGTCCCACGGGGCTTCCGTTCAGATCGTGCGGACAGTCAAGGCGGAACGCCTTCACTTCGCTTCTGTGCCTCGTGTTAACGAACGTTTCACCCTAGCCTCACCCTTTCGCGTATTGTCCGTGCCGTTCCTGCGGGCTCGATTCTCCTTGCGTGGCTGTTGCGGTGTGGTGACCTGCTTGCTGGTGGCGGTGTCCTGCGAACTGCTCCTGACAGGGTGGCTGTACGTCTTGACTTCTGTGCTGGGTTCGTGGGCATACGCCGATCCGGGAATTCTTTCTTATGGCTGGTGACTCTCGGGGCTCTGTCGCGCCGCTCCGGGACTTCTCTTCCTTCTGGCTCGATACTCTCGGGGTTCTGTTGCGCCGCTCCGGGACTTCTCTCCCTTCTGGCTCGCTACTCTCGGGGATCTGTTGCGCCGCTCCGGGACTTCTCTCCCTTCTGGCTCGCTACTCTCGGGGTTCTGTTGCGCCGCTCCGGGACTTCTCTCCCTTCTGGCTCGCTGCTCTCGGGGTTCTTTCGAGCCGCTCCGGGACTTCTCTCCCTTCTGGCTGATCGCGCCAGGACCTGCTCAACTCCACTTGGCGCACTGGGCATACGCCGGGATACTTCCGCGTAGTGCTTGGGCGAGGTACACTGAGGCTCGATAGGCTTACCCCTGAGCTCACGATTTCAAGTCACCGGCTTTCAATGCTGTAAGTCTAGTAGACCCTCCAGGCGTAACGCCAGGACTTCGTTGGCAGGAAAGAACAGATGCCTTGATTTAGCCGTGTGGTGCCTCCTTAGACCTCAGCCACCCGTGTCTCAGTTCGGAGATTCCTAGTAATCCCAATCACGAACGTCTCGACGTGACAATCTTACTCCTTGAAGGCTCCCACGGCGCTGCTTCCGACGACTCGCCCTGGTGTGGCTCCCTCGTAGTTTGCTTGGTTGGTGTTCGTTCGACTGTTTGTCTTAACTCTTGATGATCGTACTCGACTGATGCTCTCGACTGACTGCTCGCTCTTCACTGACTGATCCTGCTGCTTGCACCCTGCGGGCTTATATAGGGCCTCAGCGAACCGTTATTTCCCTTTTGCACACGGCCGCCGAAACTCTCCACACCGGGTCCAAAGTCCATGGTTCCTGTTTGACCCTCTTGTCCTTCACGCACTGCTTCCCGCCGACGTTCAGCCTGATGCTGCCGTCCTGCTGAATCCGGTGACGCATGTGGCATGTTTGTGTGCCGCACCGCTGCCGAGATGTGGCACCTTCTTTCTCGGTCCAAAGTTCACGTCCGCGTCCAAAGTCCGGCGGCGTCCCGTTACTCCTTCTCGCACTCGGCACTCTCGCTTCGCCCGCCAACTCTCCGCTCTCTCTTTCTCCATTCTTGGTCTCCAAACTCTCCTGGTCTCCGAAGCCTCTTGCTCTCGAAACTCTCTCGCTCTCCAGACTCCCTTGTCTTCAAACTCTCTTGCTCTCCAAACTCTCACGTTCATCAAACTCCCATGTTCTCCAAACTCTCACGTTCTCCGTCCTCGATCTCCAAACTGTCTCGTTCTCCGTCCTCGATCTCCAAACTCTCTCGTTCTCCCATTGCTCTTCGCCGCGCCGCCACTACGCATTTTTAAAATAGTTCTGAATTTCGAATTAAATTTTATCAAAATCGGAAGACTATATCATATAGCTGTCATAGGAACGATAGGAAAATTGGTGGGAAAATAATATATAACAACATATAGCTTTGGTGCTTTTTGACATATAAAATTTTAGCTTGGAAAGAACATTTTTTTATTAGTTCTGAATTTCGAATTCATTTTTATAAAAATCGGACGACTATATCATATAGCGGTCATAGGAACAATCGGGAAATTAGTGGGAAAATAATATGAAAAAATTATTTACTAAAGTTGATTATTATATAACTGCAAGGGTATACAAACTTCGGCTTGCCGAAGTTAACTTCCTTTCCGGAGTAGACGGAAGTTCGAAACTAAAGATGCCCTGCGCCATTCCATTCATCTTGGATCGCAAGGCACAACTCGGCTCTTTCCGGCACGACGAGAGTGGCAGCGCAACCCTCGGCCGCTCCGGAGCGCCGACAAAGTACTCAGCTTAGCAGTTTCGCACCGCCGACACAACGAAACTCGGTCCTTTCGCAGCAGAGGCGATCTGTTACCATTATCTATTATACCCAGCTCTATCCAATCGTAGAAAATGTAAGCATATTTCATAGCGTTTTCTCTCTGTATCATTACTGGGCAAAGGGAGGTATACCGATCTATAGAGGAAATAAATTTCTTTCCCAAACCCTGGCCACGACGAGCTATACCGCCTTCCGAAACAGGGTAGTTACAGTGTGTTCAGGAGAACATTCGCACAAAAAGAAAACAAAGTTTTGCAATTATTTTAATTAACTCTATCAGCAGCGGAAACCAATTATCCCGATCTGGCCGCAAGAGCTCTACTGCGCCTTCATCAACATCAAAAAGAACAGCATCAACATCACAACCCACACATCCACAAGATTTCGAGTGTGCAGTTTACGCAGCACCAGCGATTTCTGGGCAAGACGCAGCAGCAAAACGGCGATATCACTCCTAAGTCGCCCAAATCCGCCATTGTGAAACAAAATGTAAGCCCCCCACAACAGGGAAACAGCAACACTTTTGGAGGCAACAATGGGAAGCGCAAACGCTCCTGGTCGCGAGCCGTCTTTACGAATTTGCAGCGCAAGGGTTTGGAGATCCAGTTTCAGCAGCAAAAATACATCACCAAGCCTGATCGCCGAAAGCTAGCGACTCGACTGAACCTCACCGACGCTCAGGTGAGTTAAAAATAAGGTTTATTTTTTAAATTAAAGCCTGCCTGTCTGTTTGCGCTGCCCAGAACCTAAAGAATCTGCATGTCAAATTCAAACTTTCAAGCTTTTATAATTTTCAAAATCACCATAAAAATTTGTCATTTCTTTTAATTTTTTGACATATTATCTTTCATATTTATATTACATACTTTTTCTATCAACCTAATATATTACTCCGCCTATTAGGTTAAGGTGTGGTTCCAAAACCGTCGCATGAAGTGGCGGCACACGCGGGAGAATCTAAAAAGCGGGCAGGAAAAGCAAAGTACCGTACCAGCACCCGAAAGTTCCGTGAAAGCTTTTACGCAATCGGAAGGTAGTACTCACCATGTAGCTATCGATTACAGTTCTGATAGTTGTTCTAGCGTGGATCTAAGTGAAGAGCCCGATGACGATGATAATATTGAGATTAATGTGGTGGAGTAGGCCCAAATGTATATGTTCGTTTTATGCAATGTAGATGTATTTACTTTAATCGTTAATAGCCGTAATTTAGATAAATAAACTAAAAAGATTTAATTTATTTAATTTACTTTATTATTTGTAATTTTCTTTATTGTTGTCAAAAAAGGCCTGCGGTAATTTTGTTAAAGATTTTTTTCCTTCAAATGGTTTATAACGGTTTTATGACTCATGCCCAGCTTTTGACCTATGCTACGGCTGCTACTATGCCGGTCACTTTCGACCAATTCAGCGATTTTATCGCAATTTTCGACGGAGCGTGGCGCGTCTTCAAGCACCTCTACACCAAAACGAAAACGTTGAAACGTGACAACTACAAACAAAAACAAAACTTTTACGCGGCTTCTTATTAGTGTGCAAGCACGGCAACAACAGAAAATTATTAAAACGATAACGAAAATTATTTAAACGATTAACGCTGCGATTAACATAACATGAAACTGGCAAAAAAGGGGAGACCTTCTCTTATCAAGACAGCGATAAAATGTACTGAATTAGGACCACGACTGAAAAAAAAGTAAATAGAAAAAAGTGAGACTAACTTGTTGTTGTACGACATTAAAATATAGCTTTGGTATTGTTCTTGTCGGCCGCTTCCGAAAAAATAGTTCATGGATCGTTTGAAATGCTCTAGAAATCGATTTAACAACAAGAAAAAACACTATTATTGATGATATTGACTATAAGTACGATTTCTGTATTTTCTTATAAAATTTTAGTGGATATTCCTATTTTAACCTTTTTTGGAATATATATATTGATAATCAAAACAAAGTGGCACTTATCCCAATGAATCAATCCAAACTTCTTGTTTTTATACGCGTTACTCGTAGAGTAAAAGGGTAAACTAGATTCGTCGGAAAATATGTAATAGATAGAAGGAAGCTTTTCCGAACCCATGAAGTATATATATTCTTCATCAGGATCACAAGCCGAGTAGATCTAGCCATGTTCGCCCGTCCTTCTGACTGTCTGTCAGGCTGTGGTAATTTTTGTTAAAAAGTACGAAGTCAAAACTAGAAAATACGTTCAAAGGAAGTTGGAAATATATCACAGCACTCTCCACTTTTTCTTCTATCCCAAAAAACTAGATCAGATTAATTGTTCACTGATGGTGTGTTCTTGACTTCCCACGTCATTGTATATAAAGAAACCTGTATAAATCCGGATATTCTTAGTTCCGAAGTTTGTCCAAGTAAGTAAGTAAAAGACTTGATCGTCCGAGGTGAAGGTAGAGTTTTGAGTGCCGTTAAATCAGAATGAACATATGAAATTCTAATTCTCGAGGAAAGGAAAACTTAAAAATTTTGTGTATAAAATGATCTCTTTTCGGAAATTTTATATACACAACATGTTTCTATGTTCAGCCATAATAGTAGAAAAATATGAATTCTGGGAAAATTTAGATATTAAAAAGGATAATCCTTATATTATCAAATTTAATGGGTTTGCATTTGACAATACAGATCTTGACACCTTTCCCCTCATTATGAGTACCTAATAGTTAAAAGGTGTTTCTGTGCACGTCCGAAAGGTCGCACACCAAAAATATCTAAAGTTGATTATCTTGGAAGGAAAATAACGATCATGTTTGAGGAAGATGTGTTCTAGGATTGTAAAACTTATTTAGAATCAAAAGATCCCCAATAACATAAATCTCACAAAATAATGACTGCGTGCAAAAAATCGTGATATCTGCAAAATTCGAGCGTCATGATTATTAAAAAAGAATCTTAAAAATAGTACGCAATCTCTTTCTCATACTGTATGCATTGCAGCTTTCATGTATCGACGAGAGAAATATTGCTTAAAATTAAAAGAATTATAATTAAAATATTATGAAGTAAGAGAAATCTTACTCTTAGACTTTTTGATTTTTACGTGCCAAAGATTGCAGTGCGTTTATAAACGACATTTTACTAAAAGAACGTCTTCTTTCTTTACTAAATTATTGTCAAAAACATACGCTTAGACATTGGAATATTCAAATGTTTTACTTTTTCGATGTTGATAGCTATTATAAGCGCGGCTAATGACAATGTTTAGCTGGTAAATTTTTTAAGATTTTTCTATATGTTAGAGTAGTCCGATCTTTATTAAATTTAATTCGAAATTCTTAAAAATTTAAAAAGTTTTATTTCGAAGCTTGGAAGCTTATATGTAAAAAAGCACCAAATACATAATTTTTTCATATTTTTCAACTACTTTTCCAATCGTTTTTATGGCAGCTATATGATATAGTTGTCCGATTTTGATAAAATTTAATTCAAAATTCAAAACTAATAAAAAAAAAATGTAATTTCCTAGCGTAGGAGGTTATATGCTAAAAAACACCGAAGATATAATTTTTTCATAATATTTTACCATTAATTTTCCGATTGTTCCAATGGCAGCTATATGATATAGTCTTCCGATTTTGATAAAATTTAGTTCAAAATTCAGACATAATTAAAAAATGTTCTTTCCAAGCCTAAAAATGTTATATGTTAAAAAACAGCGAAATTATAATTTTTTTTTAATTTTTTCCCGGATAGTTCCTATGGGGGCTATAAGATATAGTTGTCCGATCCAGCTGGTTCCGACTTATATACTACTAAGTCTGACATTGCAGATCCGACTTAAGAGATTTGTCCCTAAAATTGAAAAAGAGAATGACTATATTTTCAATGGCGGGAATATTTGTCTGTTTCATTATAGGAAATATTGCATTCCGGTTAATTTCTAAATGTCCGTATGTAGTGGGTTTATTGCGCGTAAAATTACAGTCGGCTTGGTAACTCGGATGGCCTCGATGTCGCCACATACGGGCATATGTAAGCGTCACCGTTCTCAGACTAGGGTAAACAGAATACCACTCTGTCCATGATTACTTCTTTTCACATACGACCGCCTATCCCTTGCTCTGTCTCGGATGGTCTTACTAAGGTTTCGGCTCAGGTCGCGCGGACAGTCAAAGTAAACGCCAGGAAGATGCTTCGGGCTTCACTTCGCTTCTACACCTAGTGTAAACGAACGTTCCACCCTAACCTCACTCATTCGCTAACTGTCCATAAGGTTTCCGCGGGGCTCGATCTGTTTTGCGTGGCTGTCGTGATGTGGTCTTTCTTCCCGATGGCGATTTCCTGATTGCGTGGCAGTTCACGAGTCAAAGCCGTAGGCTTTCCTGGAAAACTCCACTCGAGACCGTACTGATCAACCGCTCTCCCTTCTCACGGGAGAGTACTTTGCCTTACTGCACAATGTCGTCACTATCGCAATTTACTATCGTGTCGTACATTCTCGTAGACGGCTACTGTCGAAATTTCAGACGAGTCGGACTCGTAGTTTTGCTTTGACTGCGTATGGAATAGGGTGCGTCCGCGGAGTTTAAAAAAAATGGAGAAAGAACAATATCGGTCTGTGACTTCGGGTTTTGGAAGGGAAATCGCGAAGCGAAATAAAAGAGCGCTTGGATGCTGTGTACGGTGACTCTTCTCTGCCGTTGGCGACCGTCAAAAATTAGTTTAACGAGTCCCACTTCGGTTTTTGAGGGGCCACGAAAACGGCTAACACAGAAGACAACGTTACAAAAATTAACGATCAGGTATTGGCAGATCTGCTCCCAAGAAGGCGAAGACTGTCCGATCGGCCGGAAAGATGATGACCACCGTTTTTTGGGATTCACAAGGTGCGATCTACATCGACTACCTGGAGAAGGGCCAAACGATCATAGGGCTGTACTATGCCGGCCCCATTTGGCGAAGAAAAAATGACTTCCATCATGACAACCCACCAGCTCACACTTCCGCCCTCACTGAAGCCAAATTGGTCGAATTGGGCTACGAACTGCTACACCATCCATCATATTCTCCAGATTTGGCCCCGTGAGACTTTTTTCAAGCTTGAAAAAGTCACTCGCTGGACAGAAATTTACGTCGAATGAGGAGGTCGTCGCCGCCACTGAGACCTATTTTGCAGACCTCGACAAAACGTAAACGTATTTTTCAGACGGGTTAAAGAAGTGTGAGCATCGCTGGGTCAAGTGTATCGAGCTAAAAAAAGATAATGTTTCTTTTGGAGGCTAAGTACTTATCCGACCACGTATGTCTAGTATTTCCGAACAAATTAATTGACTCATGTATTGTATACCTCCCTGTTAATATTAGCAATTGTTGCTCAAACTGGTTTAATGATTTTCGGGTTTCTTGTAACATTCTCAAAACTACTCTCTGCTGAATGCTGAGTATTTTGTTCTTAGACCTATTCGGTACTTTCCGTTAAGTTATTTATTTGGATCCTAGATGAAGCGTCCGCCGCAACATTTGTTGTTCTTGGATTACAAAATATTTTGGATAAATACCATCTTTTCATTTCGATATTTTGATTTTTAAAAAAATAGAGAACGAAAGGTGTTGGTAACCAGTATCTCATTGTCGTTAACCGCATATCAAGTAATTTCGAAGATTTTTAAAAGCCAATACTATGGCTAAAAGTTCCCTTTTATTTGTTACGTATAATTTTTCTGTTTAATGTAATTAGTGTTACATGGGCATATTAATGCCTGAAAAAGACTTGGGACGGGGGAGATGTTCAGGCACCATTTTTGCCGGCATAAGCTACGGCGTATTCGGGTCGTGGGATCTTGGTAAGCCTCTCTCCTCTCCAATATAACAAGAATAAATATTTTAAGTGCCTTTCAGTCGTCAGTCCACACTGCCCCACAAGCTTAGCTGTCGCTTGATCGCAATACGATCGGGCTGTGTTTCTGCCATATTCCGTGCCCTTCATACATTCGTGTGCGAATAGATCGTCGCATGCCGCGCAATACGATCCCCTATTGTCAAGGTTGTCCGTCGAAAGTTATGTCATTGTTCTTGACCTACCCCACTTCTTACATTAGCACACCCACCATGTTAAAATTCTAGTTCACCATGGTTCCAAATTCATTTTCACATTATAAGTTTATTGTTTAATATATGCATGTCGGCATATGCCGTCGATAACCAATATAAAGTTGGCTAAAGAATAGGAAATAATTCTACTTGACAATTATTTTTATTAGCGAAGAGTATCGAATTTACCACCGGTGAGGTGCACATCAGCAAAACGCTGACAATTCACGACTGCAAACGTCGCTCAGAGGGCTCTTGGAATTGTACATACAACTACAAAGCTGATACTCGGCGCTGAAATATTAATGAAATGTTTAAAACATAAAATACATAAAACTTATAAAAAGGAATATAGAGCTAAGGGCATATATTAAAATAGCTATTTGGAACAGGATTAATTCTTGGTCTTAACTAGGAATATATTGACATTGTCCAAAAATATGTTCTTGCCTAGGCGAGAGAAAACAATGACTGTGGGAACTGTTGATATTATGATAGCCTTTTGAGTCCTATTACAATAAATGAGTGGTGAAAATTCTAGAAGGAAGGTCTCAATACATAATTTCTCTAAATCATCTACAGCTATGGGTAGGTATGTTTTTGATAACAAATATTGGACTCTTACGTTGAACTGTGGATCATTTTCTAAGGTTCGTTCTAATGCTTGAGTAGTGATCATAAAACGAAAACTTCCTTTCTACACACTTACCCCCTTTTATTTAATCCTGGGCGATGAGATGAGATAACACGAAAATTACGTTGCACAAAAAAAATAGTCCCATAACTGTATAAATATGTATATATGCATGCATCGTTCGGGAGATCCACAGTGGCACACGTCGGTTTGAATGGTTGAGCTGGTCAGTGCAGCTCCAATTTCTTGCACTTGTTGTCGGTCTTGCTTCACTTGTATTGAAAAAAAATGCATGCACTTGCTTTTTGTTGTCTATTGTTGTTGGCGAATTACTGTTATTCGCTATTAATTGGCACTTATTTCGCCCTTTATCGGTTTATCGGTTTTTTGTTTTTTTTTTTTTTCTTTATAAAAACTTTTGCTTCGACTGCTTTTTCCTTCTTAGGCTCCGATGTGGATCACTACTTTCTCCAGGGCGTGGGGCTGGTCGCGGAGTCGCTAAATGGAACGTCTGTACATCTTGACGACCTTAAGGAGCACTATTTTTTTTGGAGTAGACCAACTATGAGCTTCATGGACTAGTTTAGATCCTGGATATCATCCTTGTGGTCAACGATCTGGGATGATTGGGATGTGATCTTCCTTAGGGGGGTGTTACTTCTAGACCGGAGCCTAAGGAGATCAGAACAAATTCTGTTTGATTCCTACATTTGGCTGGCGTCTTTTATACCGCGCTAGAGCTTACGCTAGCCCACCCATATTGGATGAATTAACTAGGTGTTCCCACCTAGGGATAATGTTGTACTATTTCCCTTATCTGAGAAGTTATTGGCTGGTTGTTGTATTTTGCCAACTGCCGGAGTACGGTTACCAATAGGTCGATCGTGGTTGTTGTTCTGGTCACGTGTCACTCGCAATTTGCCGAATTGCCACTTCTTCTGCCTTTACTAGCCTGAGTCAGGCTAGTCACATGCACCCCTCCCTCTGGCTCAAGATTCATTGTTTTTTTTCCCATATGTGAATCTTCGTTACACGGAAGGCGTACGTAACATTGGTTTTCCTTTCTAAAGAAGAACAGCACCAAAAGCTATGTCAGACGCGTCAGTTGTTAGTGTTAATTTTTATTATAGTCTGGTTATACTAGTTTTACTTGTGCAATTAAATTATCTTTAAGCTCGTTGATAGCTGTTACAGCTGAATTATCAATCTGAATTACCTAGACCTAGAATTGGATATTTTACAATTATAGAAATGTTTTCCTGGATTGGCTTTGATCACATTTTGAGAAAGAACGCAACCAAGAAAATTAGTTTTTAATTTTAAGAACTTTTATTTTTGAATTGAAATTTTCATGTTTGCGTTCAACAAAATTTTAATTTTGACAATTAAATCTTTGTAATGCTTTTCAATATTTACAAAAATAATAATAATGTCATCCATATAAACATGACACGCTTTATCCACTTTTTCTCTTAAAATATCATTTATCGCAGAAAAAAGCGGAACAATACCCATTTGAAATTGTCTCCTCAATTTTCAAAAACATATCAGTATGATAAGCTCATATATCATATTACAAGTATGATAAGAATTCATATCAATTACAAGTGTTGATCCGTATCGTATTGTTATGAACTCGTATCAATTTGACATATTTTTCAAATCAACTTCCAAAATTTTCCGAAAAAAAAGTATTATTGTGCTCTCGTCGTTCTTATGTAATTATGGTATTAAGTATAGTATTAATTAATGTTGGAATACCCCTATTCCTATACAGAAATACCATTTAGTATAAATCCTTTTTGGATTTAATGAAGACATAGCCTTTGGTCATACTCAATTTGGAAATTTAGAATTAGGGCTCTTTTGAACTGGATGTACTTAGGTCATTGATGAAGATATACCTTCAAAAGTGGACAAAAGCAGAGCGTTGTGCGAAAAGTACGTTAGTACAGTACTTTAGCGATTCGTTTTGAACCTTGCCTCAAGTGATCTAAGTGCGCGCAAAATTCTTTAGAATTTGAACGCTGTTTATAAGCGAAAAAGTCTGGCGTCGCAGTTGGCAGATCGTTTTAAAATTAAAAATTATCACATTGACACTAGCAGGAAAGCTTTAAACACGATCGTTCAGATCAAAAACTACAATACCAATAACAAGCCATTTAAAAATCGTGTAACTAAACAAAAGAAAATATTTAAGGGAAATTTTAATAATAGGGTTAGATCTCACCACTGTGACAAAGAAGGACACATTGCATTCATGGTTAAAGAAGTGCAAGAAAACCCCGTGGTAGACAAATGTGTTTTCATACTTGATTCCGGTGCAAGTGATCTTCTGATAAATGATGACAAAGAAGGACACTGTACCATCGACAATTTTAAATTGGTGCCGCCGCTGAAGATCGCTGTGGCCAAGCAAGGCGAATATATTTACGCATCTAAGAGTGGCATTGTGCGTTTGCGCAATGTCCACGAAATAACGCCAGAGGATGTGCTGTATTCCGAGCAGGCTGCTGGAAATTTGATATCAGCGAAGCTCCTACAGGAGGCAGGAATGTCAATCAAATTTGACAAGAATGGAGTAACCATTTTCAAGAATGGATTTACGGTGATCAAGAATTCAGGTATGTTTTATAATATACCTATTGTTCAGCTTCACGCATATAATATAGATGCGATATATAACAAGAAAGGAAATTAACTTCGGCAAGCCGAAGTTTGTATACCCTTGCAGTTATACGAAATAATCAACTTTAGTAACACCATGTACAATTTTTAAGGATTGTTGCCGACTTCAGTGATATTAAAACAAAATATTATTTCATTCATATTTTTAAATTGAATTCGAAATTCTTGAAATGTTATTTCCAAGCTAAGAAGGTTTTATGTAAAACAAGAAAGGAAGTTAAGTTCGGCACGCTGAAGTTTGTATACCCTTGCAGTTCTAAAAAATAATCAATAATTTTATTAAATTGAATTCGAAATTCTTAAAAATATTAAAATTTATATTCCCAATAATATAAGATAATATGTCAAAAAGCTCCAAAGCTATAAATTGTTTCACATCATTCCCCACCAATTATCCGTTCGTTCCTATGACAGCTATAAGATATAGTCGTCCGATTTAAATAAAATTTTATTCGAAATTCAGAACTAATTAAAAATGTTATTTTCAAGCTTATCAGGATATATGTTAAAAAACACAAAAGATTTATTATTATTATTATTATTATTTATTTCATGTTTTTCTACTAATTTTCCGATAGTTCCTATGGGAGCTATATGATATAGTCGTCCGATTTTGATAAAATTTAATTCGAAATTCAGAACTAATTTAAAAATGTTATATCCAATGTCCGATTTTGATAAAATTTAATTCGAAATTCAAAACCAAAAAAAAATTTTAATTTCAAGCGTAGAAAGTTAAAAGTTAAAAAACACCGAAGATTTAATTTTTCAATATTATTTTGCCACTAATTTTTTGATTATTCCTATGGGAGCTATATGATATAGTCGTCCGACTTTGATAAAATTTAATTCGAAATTCAGAACTAATTTAAAAATGTTATTTTCAAGCTTAGAAGGTTATATGTTAAAAAACACAAAGGATATAATTTTTATTTCATGTTTTCCTACTAATTTTCCGATCGTTCCTATGGCAGCTATTTGATATAGTCGCCCGATTTTGATAAAATTTAATTCGAAATTCAAAACCAAATAAAAATGTTATTTCCAAGCGTAGAAGGTTAAAAGTTAAAAAACACCGAAGATATAATTTTTCAATAATTTTTTACCACTAATTTTCCGATTGTTTCTATGGGAGCTATATGATATAGTCGTCCGATTTTGATAAACGGACAGACGGACGGACAGACATACATGGCTAGATCGAATCGTCTTGTGACGCTGTTTTTCATATATTTTTTCATATTCTTTGACTATTTATTTTCCGATCGTTCCTATGACAGCTATATGATATATTCGTCCGATTTTGATAAAATTTAATTCGAAATTCAAACATAATTAAAAAATGTTAGTTCCAAGATTAGAAGGTTAAATGTTAAAAAACAGAGAAGATATAATTTTTTTTAATTGATTCCCCAATAGTTCCTGTTGTAGCTGTAGGAAATAGTTGTCCGATCCGACTGGTTCCGACTTATATACTACCTGCAATAGAAAAAAGACTTTTGGGAAAGTTTCAGCCCGATAGCTTTAAAACTGAGAGACTAGTTTGCGTAGAAACGGACAGAAAGACGGACTGAGGGCCAGACGGACAGACGGACATGGCTAGATCGACTCATCTAGTGACGCTGATCAAGAATATATATATATTTTATGGGGTCAGAAACGTCTCCTTCTCTGGGTTGCTTACTTCTGACTGAAATCATTATACACTCTGCAAGGGTTTAAAATAATTTTCGATTATGGCATGAGAGGTTTGGTTATATAAGCAATGGCAAGTTATTAGAAATAAAATGAAATAATATGTCTAGTAATAACAGTCTGTTAAATAATTTAGAACTATCGAACGAAATTTGCGAAGGTGAGAAAGGGAAGTGATTAGAATCATCACAGAGAAAGCTCGTGCCATGGTAAGTTGTGCACAACTTGACAAAAGTTTTTGGGGTATTAACTGCAACTTACTTAATTAATCGAATTTCTAGTAAAGTAATAGTTAATAGCGTGATGACCCCATACGAGATGTGGCATAATAAAAAGCCCGATTTAAAACATTTGAGAGTGTTTGGTGTAACTGTATATGTGCACAATAAAATTAAAAAGGAAAAGTTTGATGATAAATCATACAAAGCTATTTTAATGGGCAACGAAGCAAATGTCTTAAAATTGTGGGATGAAAAATTTCTCATTGCAAGAGATGTGGTTGTCGATGAAATATGGTTAATTCTAGGGCTGTTAAATTTGAAACAATATTCCTGAAATATAGTAAGGAAAGTACAAATAAAAATTTCACGAATGGAAGTAGGGAAATTATAGAAACTCAATTCCCAAATGAAAGTAAGGAATGAGACAACCCACAAATCCTGAATGATAGTAAGGAAACGGATGAACATTTTCAGAATGAGAATAAGAAAAGAAAACGAGATGATCTCCTGAGTGAAAATAAGGGATCAGACAAGCAGAATAAGATGAAACTGGATCTGTTAAGCATCCAACTGGAACTGATGGTATTGAAATATCGAGTAGAAGAAGTGAGTGATTAAAAGCAATGCCGCAAATATCATATTATGAAGATGATAAAAGTTTAAATAAATTTGTATTAAAAGCTCACACTATCTTCACTGAAGTTTTATTCAGTATAGGAATGATAAGTTGTTTTGGGAGGAAGCCATAGAAACAGAGTTATATTCCCATGAACTAAACAATACCTGGAAAATCGTAGAAAGTCCTACACATAAAAAACATAGTAGATAGCAAATGGGTATTTTCCGTTAAATATAACGAATTAGGAACTCTTACCATATATAAAGCTAGATTAGTTGCACGAGGACTTATTCAAAAATACCAAGTCGACTATGAAGACACTTTGGCTTCTGTAACTAGAGTTTTCAGTTTTCGATTTATATTATCGTTGGCAGTACAATATAACTTCAAAGTCCATTAAATAGATGTAAATACTGCATTCTTAAATAGCACGTTAAAAGAGGAAATATATATGACACTTCCTGAAGGTGTACAGGGCAAAAGTGACAGTGTATGTAAAATGAATAAGGCAATTTACGGACCTAAACAAGCAGCTATATGCTGGTTTGAAGTATTTGAGCAAGCATTGCACCGGTATACTGGTGGCCATACCGGGCAACGAGCTAAAACACTCGTTCGACATGCTTTTGAACCGTGAAAACGCTGTATGAAAGTAGAGGAGATTATTTTGAATAAAATAAATTGATTTTGCCGAAAAAACTATATGTTCTGTCTTTTTTTTAAAGTCCTGTTTACTTTGGAACTTACCTTGTATTACAAAAAAGGCTCGTGCCATGGTCAGTGGTGAAAAATTAGATAAAAGCTTCTGGGGTAAAGCCGTGTTAGCTGCAACATATTTAGTTAACAAAATACCAAGTCGAGCACTTGAAAATACGAGATATGGCATAACCAAAAACCAAGTCTAAAACATTTAAGGGTGTTTGGTTGAACTGTATATGTATACAGCAAAATTAAAAAAGATAAATTCGATGATAAATCATACAAACGTATTTTAGTTGGTTATGAACCAAACAATTCTAAATTAAAAGATGCTGGTAATGAAAAATGTATTATAGCAAGAGACGTTGTGGTTGATGAATCCAATATGGTTAAATATTGAGTTGTCAAAAATAAAACCATGTTCCGGAATGAAATTAAAGAACCAAAACAATCGAAATTCCTGAATGAGAGTAAGGAACATAACAACACAATACTACTGAAAGATAGTAAGAAATGTAATGAAAATTTTTTAAATGAAAGTAAGAAAAGAAAGCGATTGAAATTCCTGAACGAGAGTAAGGAACTCGAAAATATAGAGCTTCTAAATGAAAGTGAGGAATATAACAACCGGAATGAAAGTACGGAAGGGACAGCTGAGCAATGAGGTGCAATTGCAACTGATAAAAAGCCTATTATAAATAATAGTAATGACATTAAAAATAAAATAAATGTAAGGAATAAGAGAAGAGAAAGATTAAATTTTAAGCTTCAGTTATTCTATAATGAAATCGATGATACCTTGAAAATCCCACTAGATATAAAGCAAGACTAGTGCATTGAGGGTTTACTCAAAAATATCAAGTCGATTTCGAGGAAACTTTTGCTCCTGTAGCTAGAATCGCAAGTTTAGATTTATACTATCATTGGCAGTTTAATATAATTTGAAAGACCATCAAATGGATGTAAATACAGCTTTCTTAAAAGGTACATTAAAAGAGGAGATATATATGCAACTACTTTAAGGTGTATCAGAAAATTCTGAAAAGGTACGTAAATTGAATAAGGTAATTTACGGACTCAAACAAGCAGCTAGATGAATGTCGAAAGAATGTCAGTTTGAAAACTCTTCCGTAGATAGCGTTATGTATATCCTTGATAAAGGTGATATCAAGGAAAATATTTATGTGCTGTTATATGTTGATAATGTGACAATAATGAATAAATTCAAAAATTATTTAACGAAAAAGTTTAGAATAACCGACCTCAAAAAAATTGGTATTAGAATAGAAATGTATGGAGATAAAAATTTCCTGAGCCAAGCTGCATACGTTAAAAGAATCTTAACTAAATGTAATATGGAAAATTGCAATGCAGTTAGTACTCCCTTGCCAAACAAACTTAATTATGAGTTAATTAATTCAAATGAAAACTGCACGCTCCATGTCGTAATCTCATAGGATGTTTAATGTACATTGTGCTATGTACACGTCCAGACTTAACTACTGCAGTAAATATTTAAAGTAGATATAGTAGCAAAAATAATTTTGAGCTATGTCAGTGCTTAAAAAGGGTCATTAGGTATTTAAGGGGAACTATTCAAATTAAACTTATTTTTAAAAGAAATGCTTAGTTTAAAATTACATTAATTGGTTATGTAGATTCTGATTGGGGAGAAAACGAGATTGATAGAAAGAGTACGACAGGGTATTTATTCAAAATGTTCGATTCAAATTTAATTTGTTGAAACACAAAGAGACAGAACTCAGTAGCAGCCTCATTAACTGAAGCTGAGTACTTAGCATTATTTGAAGCTGTGAGGGAAGCGTTGTGGCTAAAATCCCCTCTTAGTAGTGTTAACATCAATCTCGAAAATCCAATTAAAATTTACGAGGATAACCAAGGCTGTATCAGTATAGCAAATAATCCCTCATGTCATAAACGAGCCAAACATATTGATATGAAATATCAACAAGTAGAAAGTAACACCATTTGTCTTGAGTATATTTCCACAGAGAATCAACTTGTTGATATCTTCACATATCCATTGCCTGCCGCTAAGTTCTTTGAAATACTACACGAGTTGGGATTACTACAAGATGCCTGATTCACTGTTTGGTGATGGTGAAGTTTTTTTTTATATTTTACTTTAATCGATTTCATGAAATACTTTTGTTCCTTTTTTTTATATAAGCATTAAGTTATTGAAATTCAAAATTCTTTGTAAACATATGTATATGTAAGATTGATCTGAGCGGGTTTTTCTGGGTTTTCCCCGTATCCTTGTAGCATATGCTGGATCATATAACTATTCCCAGAATGCACACCACCCACACTAAGTACATAACAATTACGAATGATTATATTATGTTAAGTTTATAATTTTAGAGATGTTATTTCGGAGGCGTCGTGTTGGAATATCCCTATTCCTATACAAAAATACCATTGAAATACCATTTGGTATATATCCTTTTAGGCTTTAATAAAGACATAGTGCGCGTGTTGGGTCACCTAATCCTTAGGAGCTCCTGAGGAAAAGAAGGGTCAGGCCAAAAAGTACGTAACTGCACTGCACATTAAACTAACACTCGCGATCTTTCTTATTCTAGGCAAACGACGAGGACAAAAAGGGCTCTCGAGTCTAAATCCGGGTAAATGAACAATTACACAGGCAAGTAAATGCTAGGTATACAATCAAGGTACATGTGTTTAATTTAAATTTTACATTTTTAGCCACTGCTGGTCGGCACGGAGGGCGATTGTCGGCGACCTGAGGCCAGCTGCCTTTTTAAGATAATTAGCCGGCGCACTCGGCCGCCCCAAATCCGGAATGGACTCACCGGGAAATACTGGATGTCGTTGGCGAGGATGGCGAAGGCGTTCTCGGCTGGTCTTTCTTGCGTGACGCCGGTGACTGGCGGCCAAACCGTGGGTAATATAAAGAATAGTCTAGTAGAATTCCCAAGAATGTAGTATACTTCCACCGTATGTTTTCGAACTCCCAATTATGTAGTCGAACTGGCAAGTAAATTGTCAAACTCCCAAGTAGATCTGCCAAGTATGTATGTAGTCGAACTCCCAGGTAAACCTGCCAAGTATGTAGTCGAATTCCCAAGTAAATCTGATTTGCTGAAATCACTCAGTACAAAGTTGCGGCGGAAGACTTCTTGGCCTGGCTTGGCGAGCAGCATACGGTCTCGCTTATCATAGCGTTGACGGCACTTTGGCGTGGATTACTCGCAGCTTGCCTTGGTCTGCATACCGGCCATTTCATGGTCGACCAGTTACCTGTGTCGTCTGACTAAATTTTAGGTGGAACAGTTGAGGAACATGTTATGGCTGAATACGGTGAAGAACGGCTCTTCTCCTGTGGCCGAGTAGTATCCTCTCCGCAGCATTGCTCAGTGGTGAGTATACTGGAGTCTTCAGGTGCTGAATACCGAAGCCGTCCATCAAACGCCTTGGATTCAAACTGCTTGCCGTTGTCCGAATGTATCGTTTCAGGCACTCCGAACTTGTAAAATACCTAGTTTACCAAGAAATTTACTACGATCGTTGCCGTCGGCTCCTTGGACCTCGGATATTTTCCTAGAAAATCGATGCAGAGTTTCTGGAATGGCCTCTCCGTCTCTGACCTTCTTCCGATTCCGACCTGCATCCTGAAGTTTGGCGTTTTGGACACACACTTCGCAACCCCGGACTTATTGCCGCTCATGGATAGTCATCCCTGGCCAATAGAACTGGCGTCGCAAGATCTCCAAGGTCATTCCACCATGGCCAGCCCTGGGGTCCGAATGAGACCGCTCTATCAGGCAGTGCGTCAGGCTTTGCGGGATCCACAGCTTCCATTCAGATCCTTCCAATTCCTCTTCCATTTTCGGATTGCTCATGCGCTTGAAGATTAGTCCGTCCTCCACCTTGAGGTCTGGTAAGTGTTCCTTGTTAGACTCCACGTCTTGCACTCATTCCGTGTAATCATCCGCAACAAATTAAGTCGTCTCGAATATCAGTAATTCCGACAGATCTATCCGGATCTCCTCGATGATGCGAGATAGCGTGTCGGCGCCTACGTTTTCGCTGCCTTCGCGATGTTCAATGCTGAAATCGTAGCCCTGCAGCTGGAGAGACCACCTTCCGAGTCGTCCGGAAAGATCCTTCATCGTCTTCAATCACTTAAGGCTGGAGTGATCAGTGATACAAGTGAACGGCATCCCTTTCACATACGGTCTGAACATTCGGATGACTAGAATGGCCGCCAGACACTCCTTTTCCGTGTCCGATTAATTCATCTGGTGTTTTTTCATCTTGGCCGAGAAGAACGCGATAGGTGGCTCGTCTCCATCTTGGTTCCGCTGAAACAATACCGCGCCAACACCAAAGTGGGATGCGTCGCACTGGATGTAGAAATGTTTTTTTGAAATCCGCATGAACCAGGACCGTCGCGCTCATCAAGGCCAGCTTCGGACTGATTTCAGACTGTTGGCTACTCGACGCAAGTACTTTAGGTGCATCTGAAAATCTGGAGCCAGGATTAGCAAGTCGTCCAAATACACGAAAACGTTGGTTCTGAGATCCGCTTGTATCACTCTATCCATAAGCTGCACCAAGCGTTGTGCCGCGTTGCACTGCCCGAATGGCATCATTCGAAACTGGTTCAACGGTCTGCCTGGAACCGTGAATGCAATGTACTCCATGCTTCGGTCGTCCAGTTCGATCTGCCAAAACGCAAACTTGAGGTCTACGCATGAGATGTAGTGCGTCTGATCTATCCTGGAGAGGATCCCTTCAATGCTGGGCAGAGGATATGCATCCTTAAAGGTAAATGCGTTCAACTCCCGGGCATCCAGACAGAACCTGTCTTTTCCCGGCTTTGACCCCACTATTGTCCGATTGCTTCATGGGCTTTTGCTCTCCTCGATGACACGCAGCTTCAGCATCTTGTGTATTTCCTCCTCACCACCTTTTGCTTCGCCGGCGACATCGGATACGCACGATCTTTGAAGACCCGAGTTCCTTCCATCAACTCAATAGAGTGAGTGACTCCGAGGCCATCCCTTTCAAAGGTAAGGAACTCCTCATTGACCTTATCTAATGCCAGTTTTTTCTCCGCAGAAAGGCTCCAAGATTCGGGTTCCTCCTTTACCTCGTCCTCATTTTCCTGATCGGCGTAGTGCTCCATCTAACTGGCATGGATTTCTTCAGCTCTCTTGTGCGTTTCCGTGCCTCCATATAGCGACGAAGCCTTTCTTCCTCCAGTATTGTTTCTTTTTCTTCTTTTAGACCTACTTGGCGGGATTCCATCCTGGGCGAGACCCTCCCGCTTTCGGACTGCCCAGTCGACAATCGGGACATATCAGCGTAATTACGACAAGTCTGCCGCACCGGAAGCAAAAAAAAAAAGAAAAAAAATCCTCAGCACCGCAATTCCAGCAACCTGGACGGAATGGGTTCCGAGCACGCCCAAGGAGCTCGTCCACTTCGATGTTCTCCTGCTCGTCGACCTCGCCCGGAATGGCAGCCTCGCTGACCCGTAACTTGCTCTGCTGCAAATAAGCAGCACGCCCTCGACGACCAAAACTCCTTTCTACTTCCACGCACTCGGCGGTAATTTCGGCGGTCTTCGGCAGCAACTCTCCCTCTCCTGCCGCTGACGAGTTCCCGCTGGGTCATTAGCGCCTCCTTCGGGATCCGACGGAGTGGGCACCATCGCTTGGCTACTCGCGCCCTCTTGCTCTCGGCTGGTCTAAGGACGTCGTTGAGCAACTTCTTCATTTCTATGAAGCCGTTCTTGATCTCGTCCCTCAACGCCTGGCTGACTCCCAACTCCTGAGAGGCGCGATAAGTTTCGGCCGCTGACGCCGAAGCTGTATTCATCGCCGACTCCGCCGCTGTATCCCGTTTGAGGTTCAGCTTTTGAGAGCTCTCCAGCTCCGGATCCCGAAGTTGGTCCTGCGCCTGGACGATCCCCTTGAAATCGTCGACCCTGGGTAACTGCTGGTGTACCAGATCCGACGGTTGATCCCTATTTCGATCCACCACACTACCGACTACTGGCGTTCTGCGAAAACCCCCAGCCAGTGATATTCGCGGCAACTCCGCAGCACCCTCTACGTCCGTGGACCAGATCTCGTCCTTTTCATCGCCGGGAGGAGCCATCGACCGTAGCTGGTGGCCGTGCCTATCTTTTCCGTTTTTACCCTCGGACATTATTATTATTTTCAAATAAAAACTTTACTAAAATTAACAAAATAAATAAATAAATACGACAATCAATAATAGCAAAAATATATAACACTGAAACAAATCTTCCTCACTACCTAATTCAAATTCTCTTTTTCTTCTTTCACAGCTCTGGACCTGGAGAGATGGAACTGGCCCTCGCCGGTGGGCTTCCGATCATCCTGCAGCGCGTGGGGTTTCCATTAATTATATATATATACCGATATAAAATTAGAAGTCCAGGACGGGGAGACAAACCCAGGATCCAACATACTAACAAACATCATTCTACATAAAAAAAAAACAAAGAAAAATGCAAGCTTTAAAACTACAATATCACAGAATTTATCACAAATTTTCTTCAGTGTATCCCGTGATACAAATCCTGGTTTTGGCCAAGATGCCATGAACGTTCCACTGGTAAACCCGTGGCTAGGAGCAATGCCTTGGCAATGTTGCAAGCCACAGTTCGGTGTGACGGGAGTGCCAGGGTCATAAATGGGCGAGACGTCGTCGCCTCGAAAATTTATTTAGTTTTCATCGGGCTCCATTATGTTACGAACTGCTTTTTTTCGGTGGCAGTGCCGCTAGCTCAGTATGCCTCAGGCAGAATACCCCTAATGCCACTGCTCGAAACATAAAAAAAAACATCGACAACTCCGCTGTCACTGAAACTATCGGACATCACTAAGAACAAAACGTAAATAAAGTTAAATATCTACAAACATCGACAGAAATTCGGGTTTTCTTTGGTGGCTTTTGGTGTTTCAGCTAAGCGCTCCCTCCCTACCATGGGTACCCTTTGGGTACCCACCCAAACTCGGCCGGACGACGCCCCTCCTCGCGACTGGGACCATTTACTCACACATGGTGGATTTTACAAACATTTAATGAATATGGTTAGTACAATAATTTATTATCCTCCTAACCGATCTATCCTTCCTTGCCGTCAAGACCAAGACTTGTTATGCTCTACCAGGCATGTATTGGTAGAGCTCGCATAGAAACGCGGCCCTCAAAAAGTACACACGCAGGGTGCGCGTGTTGGGTCACCTAACCCTGAGGAGCTCTCTGGTCTAAATGATCTGCCAAGTATGTAAATTAATGACTGTGAGGGGAGAGGAAACGATCGATGTGGAGTCCCTCGCCGCTGTCTCCAATGTTTGGTAGCCGGTTGGCTGTACTGCTCCTATGCTGAGATAGGATGATTAGGGTGGAAGGGAACTGTCCTTCGATACCGCTGGCCTAGAGTCTCAACCAGTATATTGGTAAACAAAAGTTTTAACGACTAAGTGGTGGAGATTCATTAGCAAGAACTGGTGCTCTTAATTTATTGAATATAAAACATGAACTGGACTTAAGAACAAACAAAAGCTCATGCAAGTTATATGACACATTATTTAGGGGCTCTTACCCAATTTATAAACAACTTTGAGCCGAGAGCCAATTTCCAAACAACTCTGACAGACCCGAGATAAATCCGTGGTCAGCTATTTCTTTCAACCAGGCGTCCGAATCATTCCCACCCAGATCAATTTCACGCAGCACAAATCAAACGGATGCTGTAAACATCCAGTCCGCTAACGTAAACAAAAGATCCCCAAAGCGAGCCCCGAGTCCGTTAACGTAAAAAAAAGATCCCCAAAGCGGTCCCTAAAACTCCGCTAATGTAAACACCAATTTCCGGCCAAGATTGGACTTCAAATTTAATTGGCAAATTGCATCATCCTATTTTCCGACTCTCTTGAGCCATTATCTTTATCAATTTTTGGGAATAAATTCTCTTAAGCCGAGGTTTGATTATTGATCATTGAACTAGAGATCAGTCAGTCCGGTTTTGAGATCCGAATCGAGCAGTAGTGCAAATCGAGGAAAAGTAAACGAGCAGTGAATTAACTAAGTTCGACCTATTAAAAAATTGTAGTAGAGATTAAGTGATTAATAAATAAAAATAAATTTTTTTAATTAAATCACAAGTGAGAAACTTAATTTGCATGACGGAATACCTTTGGCAGACCACTGACCGTGCACATTTTGCAGTATTCATACGATCGCTGTCAGCCTATGAGATAAAGCCACGACCCATAATTACACAATATGTTGGCTCAGCTCTCGGGTCCATTAGGGTGGAACTAAATTAAGGTGGACCACACATGAGTGGTATAGGAAGTGTAATAATAGTAAGAACAAAAAATGATTAATATAAATACAGCGAATAAGAATTGGCCTGCTCAGGCTAAGCTGGGAGTTGGTTGTTAACTACTCCCCCCTTAAATTGGACCCCGTCCTCGGTGACAGCCAATTCGTCGATGGACTTTCGTAATTGGGATGCCTCTCGTTTGCGGCTGTAGTGTTGTTGGAGCAGGACCAAGCCGCATTGCGTTAGGCCGACGGCGACTCCCGCGGCTTGGTGCACTCCCCGCCTGCATATAACTGCCTGGCACAAGTGTCGTGAGACGCCATTTTGCAAAATGTGGCTAAGTTGATTGAATCGCAATCGGAAACTGCTAGGATTCCTTCATCGCATTCCGCCGGGATGTTGTCTTCTATTTGTAACTATAGTACGGTATGGATAGATTGTTGTGATTGAATATAACCGGATTTATAATGTTGTTCTTGGCGAGTGTGATTTTGAGCATGCAATTTTGTATTTCTTAAATAAGGATTCTATTCTTGGCTAGAAGTGTTTCGAAAAGGTGGCCTGAGTCAACTTCCAAAAGTTTCCTCATGTGGGACTGTGGGAACAGTTCGAGTATTCTGACCGTAGAGTCAATTATGCTAGAAACCTCGGGCAGATTTGTCGAGTGCCTAACCGGCCTATACTGTACCCACACTAAAACATTGCCGTCTAACACCGGGATGTATTTTGCTTGCGAGAAGTCGGTGATTCGCGCGCTTGCGGTGGTCAGTAGTATGCCTGTGGAAATTATAGCAAATGTTGAAGGTTTAGTATAAGGGCGAATGTGGCAGCTGAAATGCCTATCTGATGTTGTCCTTATGGGCCACCCTCCCCCTAATGAGAACAGATGTTCCCAGATCTGCTTCCACAAGCTCTTTTGAATAAAGCGGTGTCAATTTGTTCTCTAATCTTTTGTTGTTACGTAGGTGTACTTTTTCATCAACTTAGAAGATTCGGTTTCTCTAGACGGGTTAATCTTGTCTAGGTAAGACTGTTATGCCTTGTCAATTTTATCTTTGATTGCCAACTTGATCTCGTCATTGCCGGCGTGGATGACTTCCACTATCCTTAACCTTGTGACCGAATGTAGCGACATATTGTATCTATCGTAGACCGCAATATCAGTTCCACAGGGTCCTCAATTTTTTTTTTATCAATTTCGAGGCATCTTGCGATTTCTGCCAGGGTACTGTGAAATCTTTCAACTCGGCCATTGGAGCTACTGTGTAGCGGTAGTGCATTGACAACATCGATGCCGTATTGGTTTTTAAGCAACGACGTGATTGTTTCAGAGTTGAGAGAGGCCTCGTTGTCGCAGTATATGGTTTTGACATTTGGGTAGATGTTTACCAAATGGAGAATGAGAACATCTATTATTGCCCTAGAAACTAAGGGTTGTAGGATGGCGAATTTGGACAATTTGTCAATACATATTAAAAAGATCTTTTTGTCACTTGAAAAGATATCGATATGCAACATTTCTCCAACGTCTGAAGGGATAGGGGTATTTCCTAATTCCTGCTTCTTAGGATGACGGTCGTATTTGCGACCACTTCGCTAGCTAGTTTAGACATATTCGGGAAGTAATAATCCCATAAGATTTGTTTTGCGTTCTCCTGTGCAGCCCGGTTGGCAAGATTGTGCTCGCAGTTAGTGATTTCAAGCTGTTCATTGGCTTTGGCAATGTCATGGACGAAGGTTTCACAATGCCAAAACTTTGTCGCAGGGAACTCCTGCCTCAAGGCATGTTGAATACGCGCCAGAAGAGGGACATCACAGTGAACTGCGTTCACGACGTTGGCGTTGATAATCTCTTTAACGGCTTTCACAAGCGAGTCTTTGTCATTAAATGATATGGCGAGTTCTATTTCCGAAAACTATGAAGTCTCGCCGAAGTGGTTGGCCTGCTTATTCCAAAATGACTTGGTTTCTGAAGCAGTTCAGAGGTTTGTCTGTGGTTGCCCACACTATCGCTTCGTTGGTGGCGTAGTTCAGTTCAGCGTAATGGGCCTCTTGTTCTGAGACAATACTGCGCCTATTCCGTTGCCTGAAGCGTTGGTGGTTAGGTCGAACGGTAATTTAAAATCGGGGTACGTCAAAATAACATCCTCTGATGCTAGGATATTACGCAGGTGGTCAAACGCATTGCGCTGAGTTTCATCAAACGTAATAGGAACTTTTTTCGACTAGTTTTTACTGACCGTTACGTTTTTCCCTTTGAGAATATGAGTGAGAGGCCATGCAATAGAGGCAAAATTCTTCACAAAGCTTCTGTAATAGCTCGCCAGGCCGAGGAAAGACCTAAGGCTAAACAGATTTTTGGGTTCGGGGAACTCTTGTATTGCCCTGACTTTTTCAGGGTCTGTTTTTGCTCCCCCTCTAGTGACTATGAAGCCTACAAATTCTACGCTTTCTTTAAAGAATTTAGTCTTTTCTTTTCATGTTTGCCTCGAGCAGTCGCTTAAGCGCTATATCGATGTGCTTAACATGATCGGTTTCGTTTTCGGAAACCCAAGTTCGCCAGAGTCATGCGAATGCTTGGCATAGGGGAGCGATCGGCAATTGCTTGCCAATCTTCTTCCTGATGCCGTTATCGTCAGTCCCGTTTTTGTCAACTACCCAAGCAGGGCTGTTGTACAAGGATCTGGAAGGCCAGATTATACCATTGAGCCCAAAAATGCGCATCACGTATTTGTGCTTGACGCTACTGGAGCCGTGAATAGAGCTCACAATGAAGGGGTTTTTCGATCGGCATCGCGTTTTTTAGTTTCTTTATGGGTTTAACGTAATTTTTTGCCGCTTCCGTGTCGACAAGTATTTTTAATGTTCTATCAGCCAACTGTAGTTCGATGAACGGCAATGCTGGCGACTTCCGCTTCAGCTTCAGGAGTACCCAGCCTCTTCCTGCTCATGGGCTTGGGTTTTGTTATTGACGCGCTGGCGTCTTTGTCCCGAACAACGCTGAGATGAGTTCTGTTTTTTGTGATTGTTATTGTTCTGAGGATTTCCCCAATTTGTTTCCTGCCTAAATTTGGCTGTCGAAGGGTCGATCTCCATAGGCTGTACTTTGTTATGTTCTACGACTTAGGGGTCCCCGCGCTTCTGCCAGGGGCTGTCTTCTTGGGGCTTGCTTTGGTATTGCTTAGGAATGAAGTGTGGATTGTTATCCTGTCCTTTCCATTGCTTTCCCTGAAATTTATTGTTACGCCTGTTGCCATTGTGCACAAGTGACTTGTCTTTGATGGCTTTCGGGTAAGATGCTGCGAATACACTTCTTTCAGAATTCCGGTTGGGAAACAGGCGAAGCAAGAGGCTTAGCAATCACAGAGGTACATTGCACACAAAATTTATGTGTTTTTTTTTTTTAAATTTAAAATTAAACACATGCAAATCAAGTAAATTCACAGAATAATCAAGAGGAAAGGTGAGGGGCAAATGAAATTTTTAATGGTTGGGTGTGAAGAATTCGTAGACACTTTATTTATTACAATATCACGTATTGACCTGGCTGCTATCTTAGGCGCACAGTCATTTACATTTTATGTTCCTTAGGGTGAGATTCGAAGAGTGAATAATATATAATATTATCCAGTTGTTGGGCGTCAATTATTGAGTGTGAGGGGAGGGGAAACGGACGATGTGTAGTCCCTTGCCGCTGTCTCCAATGTTTGGTAGCCGGTTGGCTGTACTGCTCCTATGCTGAGATAGGATGATTAGGGTGGAAGGGAACTGTCCTTCGATACCGCTGGCCTAGAGACTCAGTCAGTATATTGGTAAATAAAAGATTTAACGGCTAAGTTCCGGAGATTCATGACATGAAGTGAACTTAAGAACAAACAAAAGCTCATGCATAACCGGATGCCAGTGGCAGACCGCTCAGCCAAAGCTGTGAATTGGTTGCTAACTTTTAGTCGAACTCCCAAGTAAACTTTCCAAGTAAGTAGTCGAACTCCCAAGTAAATCTGCCGGGGCACTTTGTGTCGGGACCCCGGTTGCCCTATAAATGATTAATAATAGATACCAGACTCTATTTTCATTAACAAACTACCACTCACTTTTATTTTATTTTTGGCACAAAACTTAACATAGGCTTCGATGTCGATCGCCTCCAATTGCAACGAAACAGAAGTTTTTTATGAAAGAATATCCGTAGGTAATGAAAGCATTAAGAAAGGATATCAGTTTTGTACTGAAATATACCATACTGGTATTAAAATATCATAAATTGGTCACAAAATTGACATATGCGCATATGAATCTGTCATGAAAAATACCATGTTGATGTGTTCGAAAATATCAATTCGTCATGTTCGAAAATATGAATATGACATGGTAACATAAAGGATCACAATTTATATGCAAAAATACAATTTTTGTATGACCATTTTTAATATTTTATTTTCTTTGTGTAGGAGTGCTTGTAAAACCGAAAGGCATTCTAAAGAATTCGTATAGTTTAATGAAAATTGGATTATCTGAATGTCTGGTTCATTTATAAGAATCTTATAAAATCCAGATTACAAGTCTATTGTTGAAAAATATTTGTATTTTTTCTGGATTTCACAAAATGACTGAAGGGTCCTGCATTAGGTAGATAAATATCCTATCAGGTATATTATTTTCATTAAGTTTTTTATAATCAATTACGAGTCTGAGCTTCACTAAGATGTTTTTTATATAAATTGTATGGAATAATGGTATTTTCTTCTGTTAAAAACAGTTGGTTTAAAATATTCCCGTTACCATAGTTTGATTTTTACTTTTTATACCCTTGCAGAGGGTATAATGATTTCAGTCAGAAGTTTGCAACGCAGTGAAGGAGACGCTTCCGACCCCATAAAGTATATATATTCTTGATCAGCGTCATTAGACAAGTCGATTTAGTCAGGTCCGTCTGTCCGTCCGTTTCTACGCAAGCTAGTCTCTCAGCTTTAAAGCTAACTGAAACTTTCCCAAACTTTGCAGATAGTATATAAGTCGGAACCAGCCGGATCGGACAACTATATCTTATAGCTCCCATAGGAACTATCGGAGAAAAAATTGTAAAAAAATTATATCTTCGGTGTTTTTTAGCATATGTTTAACATATGTTCTAGGCTTGGAAAGAACATTTTGTAATTATGTTTGAATTCCGAAATAAATTTATAAAGTCGGACGACTACGAGTATATCATAAGGCTACCACAGAAACAATCAGAAAATTAATGGTAAAATAATATGGAAAAATTATATCTTTGCTGTTTTTTAGCATATAACCTCCTTCGCTTGGAAATAACATTTTCTATTTGGTTTTGAATTTTTAATTAAATTTTATCAAAATCAGACGACTATATCATAAAGCTGCCAGAGAAACAATCGGAAAACCAGTTGGAATATATGAAAAAATTATTTGGTGCTTCCTAACATACAACCTTTTAGGCTTGGAAATAACTTTTTCAAAATTTTTAAGAATTTCGTATTTAATTTAATACAAATCGGACTACGTTAGCATATAGATGTCAAAAAAATGGTCTAAAAACAAGAATAAAATAATTTATTTTTAATATCACTGAAGTCAGCAACAATCCTTAAAAATTTCACATGGTGTTACTAAAGTTGATTCTTTCTTGTAACGGCAAGGGTATACAAACTTCGGCTTGCCGAAGTTAACTTCCTTTCTTGTTACAATTGTATTTAATTACTCCCTCAGCTGTTTCAATCACAGTTCCTATTTTTTAAATAGCCGATCAGTAAATCTGAGTCTAGCCCTTATCATGTGATAATATTAAATTATTGAATACCCATTTACTGTAGATACTCTTTTATGTATAAGAAAATTATTCTTATTTTTTTTAAAATTTCTGTCCTAATATAACAAGAGGTTGCCAGTGTCAATTAATATTTTAAATTTTCATTTTTTTCTTTTTTTGATCCCACTTGTTCTGGCTATAATTATTACTTTGATATTTTTTATAGTCTTGATTAGCCCCGTTATTAGCCCTGTTCTGAACCTGGATAGACTCGTCTATCTCCATCGGTTCTGGCATTTTTGAAATTAGTTTGTTTCTACCATAGTTCATAACAGTTTTTTTAAATCAATTTTCTATTGATTCCTGTTTATACTTATCTTCTTAATTCCTGTTCGATATTATGAATTCGACGTTTGTCGCCAAAGAAAACGTCAAGTGTGGCCATTATGGCATCGAAATTTAACACTGTACCATTAAGGGATCTTTTGCCATTCTTGTTATTTCGTTTCTTAATATAGATAAGGCAGAATAAAATCTTTCACTCCCTCTGTCATATTATCCCATGGTTATTTTAGCTGATTCCCTCCAGCTTATATATTTATCTTCTTCACCCTTACATTCACTTACAGATTTTATGACCTCATAAGATGTGTCGCAATTTATATTTAGATTTATATCTGTCTGGTAGTTCTCAACCGCATTTACTTTGTGCGAAAGCTGCGATCTTAGATTTACGATCTCCTCCTTTAACAGATTCAATTCAAAATTGACAATTTGTTTTATTAAATCTCTTACATTTAACATTGCATTGTTTGTTACAGCCTGATAATTTGTATGTTCTTCATCTTGAGTATTTTTCTTGCTCCACCTTTGCTAGTTGAAGGTTCTGCCACTTTGTTTTTAAATTTTATTTTTTCTGGTATAGCTTACGAATCGTTACAGATTTTTCACTTGGGGTCTTCCTTCTTTTTTAATGTTTATCCTGGCGAGGAATGGCCATTCAGCCTGTTTTCTTTGAATTTTTTTTTATACCCTTGCAGACGTTTCCGACCCCATCACTTGATGAGTCAATCTAGCCATGTCCGTCGGTCCGTCCGTTTCTACGCAAACTAGTCTCCCAGTTTTAAAGCTATCGGGCTGAATCTTTCCCAAAAGTCTTCTATCTTTTGAGGGTAAGTCGGATCCAGCCGGATCGGACAACTATATCTTATAATTCCCAAAGAAATAATCAAAACAAAATATGAAAAAACAATATATATCTGCGTTGTTTTTTAACATATAACCTTCTGCGCTTGGAAATTCTGAATTTCGAATTAAATTTTATCAAAATCGGACTACTATATCATATAGCTGCCATAGGTAAAATTGGAAAATTGGTGGAAAAATAGAGAAGAGAATTCGAAACATTACTGAAATTGGTATTGAGTTCATTAAAGAAGTAGACGGGAAGACAAAGAGGACAAATTGTTTATTTAATGTTTTAATTATTAAGTTAGCCGCGAATTCCGCCCTCTCTTAGTGCCGGCAGCGCTTTTTCCTTTACAGCGCATCTCGGCCTGCAACTAATTACACACATATATACATAAATGCTTTTTTCATTGCCTGACTTTGACGTCATTGTGGCCGCCACAGTTTTGGGCGGTTTGTGGGCATTAGAGTGGACGTGGCACATTTTTTTTAGGTCAGTCGATAGGTGTTGATGAGACAAACACAATTCAGTTAAAATTTTGATTCTATCTATCATTACATCTGCTACAGGTTATCGCGGATTGTAGGCGTTAGAGTGGCGCTGAAACAAACTTGTGATGCGCAGGAAGACCAGGTATCTGCATGTCAAATCTGCCTGTTCTACCTCTTATAGTTTTCGAGATCTCAGCGCTCATACGGACAGATAGACAGAAAGATGGACAGGCGGACAGACGGACATGGATAGATCGACTTGGCTAGTGATCTTGATCAAGAATATATATACATTATGGCTAGTGATCTTGATCAAGAATATATATATTCCTTATGGGGTCGAAAACAGTGGTGTCATTTTTTCCTGAGCAAAAAATAACTAAATCAAAAAAAAAAACATAAAAAAATGAGACCTTGAAAAAAAAGTTTAAAAAAAGGATGGTTTTAATAAAATTTTATGTTGTTGGTTTTTCATTAACAAAAGCATATATTTAAATTTAACAGAAAACAATCACTTATGTAGTTATTTTGTTTGTTTTGTATTTTGTGCTTAATCGCTCGGATAATAGTCTCTATGTTATAATGCATCTAGGTGTTTGGTAGTTAAAGCAGCACTTATTGTGTCTGCATAGGCCATACCTAATGTTTATATTAAATAATTATTTTATTTAAAAATAAAAAAAATATATATGTACTTTATACTTAAAATAGAATTTATTGTTTCAAGGGTCATGCTATTTCGAAATTCGGTTTTAATCAAATTAACTTGTCTAAAAACTCGCTCGACTTTGGCATTTGACCAAGGCAGCGAAAGCATTTGTAGCGAAACTAATACCAATTCGTGCACCCGGCAGTTTCCGCCAGAATCCCGGTATTTTAGAAAGTCATTCCAAAATTTTTCAGTAATAATTAAGTTGTATTATCGGTATTTTCCCATTGCACCAGCGTAATTTCATTATACTGCCGCTCAATTTTGTCAGAGTTCGGTGTACCAAAATACTCTAGGATTGGAGTAATGCTGTACTTTTTTATATTTAATGTACTGTCGACAGAAAAGGCATAAATCTATTTCAAAATATTAAAGTTTTACGGCAGCCTAAAAGATTTCACAAGTGGTGGAAGTCGAGCCAAGTTAGTTGCGAACTTTTAAGTGATGTTAATCGATAAGGGTAAATATCAATACTTACCGATAGAAATACATTTATAACATTATAACCTTCAACCTTCAATTTAAAATGCAAGGTTGAGTAAAGGTCAAAATGAAAAAAAGCTTCTCAAATTTGAAAAAAATCCATCACTTCAAAAAATTCAAATCTGACGAGAAAAAAGCGTAAATGACATCACTGGTCGGAAACGCTTCCTTTTAACTGTTAATTAGTTTCCGACGAATCTAGTATACCGTTTTACTCTACGAGTAACGAGTATAAAAACGGTCAGAGAAATTGTAATTTGATTTGTTTTTTATATCACTCAAGCTTGAAACAATCCTTAAATATTTAAGATAGAATATTTCAAGTATATTTCATAGAATATTGCAAGGGTATACATACTTTGGCTTGCCGAAGTTAACTTTATTTCTTGTTTCATGATGACTTCGACGATTTTTTGTACATTTTTGTTTTAAAATATTCCCAGCAATACATTTTGTTAGTATCAGTATTTTGTATTTTAAGATTTAAGAGGATTATTTTAATAATTATTCTCGGCGGGCCGTGAGCAAAAGGGAAATAATGGTTCCCGGAGGCCCTATATAAAGCCACTGTGCGCTGGGAGCAGGGAATCAGTCGATCACGAGGAGTTAGACAACCAAGTTAACTACAAGGGAGCCACAACTAGTAGAGTCGTCGGAAGGAGCGCCGTATGAGCCTACAAGGATCTTCAACTTGAGACACGTTTGCCGGCGTAATCCCAGTACGTCAGTTGGATCAGTCGATCAGTACGGTCTCGAGTGGAGTTTTCCAGGAGCGCCGACGGTTCCGACCCGTGAATTCCGGTAGCGGCGTGTCTGAACCCCAAGTATAAAGAGCCAGAAGGGAGAACGGTCGATCAGTACGCTTTCGAGGGGAGTTTCTCCAGAAGAGCCTACGGTTCTCACTCGTGAAGTGCCAGATCGGCGTGTGGCCTTGTGCGTCGAGCCACGCAGCCAGGAGCAGTTCACAGTACATCGCCATCAGCAAGCAAGACACCACATCGTGACAGCCCCGCAAGACAGATCGAGCCTCGCAGAAACCTCACGGACAGTAAAAAGGGCGAGAAACCTCATTGGAAAAATCCGGGACAGAGCGAGACACAGGCGGTCTTGTGTCTTAAGGAGTGATCCTAGAGAGCGCATCATTCTGTTTACTCTAGTCTGAAAACGGTGAAGCTTCCCTAAGCCCGCACGGCTGACCCCCTAGCTAGTCTGAGTCGTTGCCAACCGGTCGCCAAGCTAACGCGTCAGGGGCAAGCAGTGTGCAAGGATCTGTAGGGAGCTACAGTACTAGAGCACCAAGTCAACAAGGCGAGGGAACATCGAAGCAACCATATCCGTCGAAGACACCTACTGCCGCAAGTGAAGATATTAAGGCCATCCGAGTTACCAAGCCGCCTATAATATTAAACCCGAAAAAACCCCACTACGAACCCGTGAATTCTGTGCTTTTTTACTGAACTACTGGGCGATCACCTTTATATAAACTTGGTGGGACGAACACACACAATCTACTGAGCTAGCCGCCCAAATATCGTAGCGAGCAGACCGTACAAAATAAGTTCGTTACAGTTTGTATCGGGTTTTTAGTTGCGCTAAATTCCTTTTCACATTACAAATTGTTTAGAATTTATTTTAAGCTTTCTTTTTTTAGAATTTTTTAATCCTACGATCCCACGTTGGGCGCCAATTAATTTTCTCACTTGTGAATTAGATAACAAAATTTAATTCAATTTTTATAATCACTTATTTACCTTTACATATTTTCAAGAGGTCAAACTGTTTATTCACTGCTCTTTAACTTTAACTCGATTTATTCAACTGATCGTTTGGTATTCAAAAACGAACTGCCCTGCCTCGAGTTTAATGGTCAATAATCAAACCTCGGCTAAAGAGATTTATCCCTAAAAGAAAATCGGAAAATAGGATGATGCAATTGGCCAACTAAATTTGAAATCTAAATACGGTCGAAAATTGGTGTGAACTTTAGGGTTCGCTTTGTAGATCATTCGTTTATGTTAGCGGGCTTCAGGGCACGTTGTTGGGATCTTTTTGTTTGCGTTAGCGGACTTCAGGGCTCGCTTTGGGTTGCGATGTTTACAATATCATCTTGGATGTTTGGAGGCGTAGTTGACAAATTGGCTCGTAGCTGACGGATTTATCTCGGGTCTGTGTGAATTATTTGAAAATTAGCTCTAGGCTGAAAGATTTTTATAAACTGGGTAACAGCCCCTAAATAATGTTTCGTATAACGTGCACACGATTTGGCATAAGAATTTTTACGATGTTTTTGTATTGTCAACGAGAAAAAAGAGGTTTTAATAAAAACGAAAAACTTCCACCTGTTGTGCAGGTGATCACCACGTTGACGCCTTAAAACAATCGTCATTACTGGCCGACGAATAAATGTCTCTTTTAGAGAGATGTCAAGGCAAACTTAGGTTCATCCACTCGATCCATGGCTAGAGCCAAATTGTAGCCAATGTGAAGTGATTCATTTCATTCAAACCCATCATGCGACAAGGCCTGAGCAGATATTTCATTTTACGAGATTAAGAATGGAAAAATTAATTGAAGCAAACTCACTCAAGGCTTTTTCCAAAAGGACTTCAGCTACTCCTTGCTAAGAAACCTTTAAAGAACGTTAAGATCGCAGCTGGCCAAATATGCGCCAAAGATAGACAAAAAAGATTTTTTGAGGGTAGGCTGCAACAATCGCCAGTGACAAGAGTGGCAAAACACCCACGTAATGTCATTTGCAGAACAACACTCGAGTGTTTATCTTGCTTTCGTCAACGCTATAACACATCCTGGGGCAGACAAGAGCACCATCTCGACCTCAACAACATAACGACATCGTCCCTTCCACCCTGGCGGTTGAGTTCAATGGGTGTCCATTCCTCCGAAAGCTCCTCATTGGAGAGAAAATTTAAAGTCTGCAGTTTGCTGTGCTCTATGCAGAATCACCTACAATTCAACGCTCACCTTCGAACAGATGCGCTTCCTGCTGGCTAAACTCAGCGTTGTGATAAATACCCACCCTTTATGTTTCGCAACTACTTATCACCCGCATACTTCTTAATTGGACAACCGTTAACCACCGTGCCAGATCCCGACTAAAGCTACATTTCAGTGAGCCGATAAGTCGAATTTGCAGAGCATCCAGTCTAGGCTGCAAGGATTTTGGAAGAATTGACATCAGGAGTAAATGACTTCACTGGAACAACGTCCGAGATGGACCGTTTCAATAACCAATTTCTCAAATCACTCGACATATACATCTCTTTGCTTCTAATAATACGACGGCGTCCTTTTTAAAATTGAACTTATTATCAAATAGGCTTCGAAACTGGCAAAAATATATTTATATATTTTTAAACCAATTTTTTTTTTATATTTTTAACCAATGACGAAATCTTATTTTAAATAAATTCGTCTGTTTTACTATTCCAGATTACGTGCTTTCTCGTTCCTGCTCTTGCTTGAAGAATCAAATTTAATGTAATAATAATAAAAATAATAACAAATTTCTCATCTCATTTAAGTAAGAGTCAACATTAAAGTGTATCTATTTTTTTACCATTGTGAATGATATGAAGTAAATAATAGCGAAAAGTCGTTACTTGCATAATGCATCAATTTTGGTTTATTTTTTATAAAGAGTTAGTGAAAAAAAATATGTATGTTGAAAAACCTACTTTTGAGTACATTAAGTGTACAAATAAAGTAAAAGTCACTTCGTAATTCAAAGCCAATTAAAAAATGTTATGTCCAAGCGTAGGAGGTTATATGCTAAAAAACACCGAAGATACAATTTTTTCATATTATTTTATTTCTCATTTTCCGATAGCTCTTATGGGAGCTATAAGATATAGTTGTCCGATACGGCAGGTTCCGACTTATATACTTCATGCAATTGAAAGAAGACTTTTGGGAAAGTTTTTGGCCGATATCTTTAAAATTGACGGACGGACAGACGGACAGACGGCCAGATGGACAGACAGACCGACATGGCTAGGTAGACTAGTGACGCTGATCAAGAATACATATACCTTATGGGGTCGAAAACGTCTCCTTTACCCTCTGCAAAGGTTTAAAAAAGTTATGTTAAATGTGTGCCAAACTCCTTTGGAGAATGCCACTAAAGCCATAAAATTAAGTTGTTTTCGGTTTATACAATGTGCTAGAACCTGGCTACACTGCATTAATTTCTAGCGAAGTTCCTGTGAAATTCGTAAAAAATTCCTGTAAAGTTCGTATGAATTAAAGTTTTAGCAAAATGGTCGCACTATTAAGCCAATTGGAGGTTCAGGAGTTTGTCAAACTATTTATTAACTATTACATTCCCTGTTAGAATATTGTAATAGTACTTAGTAATGCAAAAATTTTATTTCATCAGATTTGTCTTCTTCTTCTGTTAAAGAAATGGAAATGGTATGTATGTGTGTAAGAAAAGTACAATATATCGATTTTTTGTATTTTAGCATGATTTTTTCATTGTGTAAAAAGAAGGATATATCCCAGGTAAGAAAAAAGATGACTATACGTTTATTTTAATAATTTTAATGTAAATATTTTTTATGCAGAATTAGATTAGTCTTAGTACATCTTAGCTGAATGACAAAAATCGAAAGTGGTTTTTGGCTTTAACGAGAAAAATAAAGCAATAAACCATAAATATAGCAGCATTTTTTATTGTCCCAAATGGAATTTCTCCCTAACAGAACTTTTTGCCAGATTTTGCAGAGGAACTAGTTTGACTTTTCGACAAGGAAATTAAGGTGAGAAAGTACTAAACGGTATACACGGTTCATGAAAATCCGTGAAAGGACTGCTACGTTGCAGTTATTACAATTTCCAGTCAAAACTTAATGAGGAAATATTAAAAAAAAAAGGGAACACCGGGAAAATTGGAAGTCTACAACAGGCTGATACAATAAAAAGACAACGCTTCAGCTCATAATATGCGCAATTGGTAAAAACATTTTTAATTTAAAAGATTTTTATATCTTCTTATATTATTATATAATTATTTATAATTTAAAGAAGTTTTATATCTTCTTGTCAGGAGTTTGTTACAAGTTGCCATCTGTACTTCAGTCCATTGAAATCTGTTTTTAAAATTTATATGGTTCTGAACTAAAAGTACTTAAACAGAGCGATTTAAGAATTACTAAACGGCTTACAATGATTTTCCACTTTTAGTTATAATATAGCTTTTATAAAATAATCCTTACATACCTAATGTGTTCAGTGAACACTGCACGCACTTTTTGATTTTAAAAATGGTTTCCTGTAAAATATGTGATTAAACTTTTGAAAATAGAAACGACTTCCTAAAACATATGCTTCTTTACATTTAATTGAAACGTACTCAAAATTATGATGTAGGTAAAGTTAGTGTGCTCAAATTTTTTTTTACAATTTTCAATTATTTTCTAAACATGTACGTAACCACACAATATTTTCATTTACTATAACCGTAGAAAGCTATACCTCAGCAATAAGTTATGATAATGATGTAGATTTAGAAGAAGTCACGATACAACCGAATACAACTTATAATCTTAAACAAATTAGCTTCATAACCATTTATTAAAATTAACTTTAAATGTCAGCTCATACTTATCCATTTCTCGTAAAAATGCATTTAAAATTTAAAAACATTTTAAGAATAATATTCGGATGCGCTTAAATAAAAGTTGCAAGGGTTACGCGATGAACTGAAATTAGGACCCCATTGAGTTTTATGATAATCTGTTTCAAAGTATTGACAATAAGTATAAATTATTGACAATAAGCCTACAAGGATCTTCAAATTCAGACACGTTTGCCGGCGTAATCCCAGCTATCAGTTGGATCAGTCGATCAGTACGGTCTCGAGTGGAGTTTTCCAGGAGCGCCGACAGTTCCGACCCGTGAATTCCGGTAGCGGCGTGTCTGAACCCCAAGTATAAAGAGCCAGAAGGGAGAACGGTCGATCAGTACGCTTTCGAGGGGAGTTTCTCCAGAAGAGCCTACGGTTCTCACTCGTGAAGTGCCAGATCGGCGTGTGGCCTTGTGCGTCGAGCCACGCAGCCAGGAGCAGTTCACAGTACATCGCCATCAGCAAGCAAGACACCACATCGCGACAGCCCCGCAAGACAGATCGAGCCTCGCAGAAACCTCACGGACAGTAAAAAGGGCGAGAAACCTCATTGGGAAAATCCGGGACAGAGCGAGACACAGGCGGTCTTGTGTCTTAAGGAGTGATCCTAGAGAGCGCATCATTCTGTTTACTCTAGTCTGAAAACGGTGAAGCTTCCCTAAGCCCGCACGGCTGCCCCTAGCTAGTCTGAGTCGTTGCCAACCGGTCGCCAAGCTAACGCGTCAGGGGCAAGCAGTGTGCAAGGATCTGTAGGGAGCTACAGTACTAGAGCACCAAGTCAACAAGGCGAGGGAACATCGAAGCAACCATATCCGTCGAAGACACCTACTGCCGCAAGTGAAGATATTAAGGCCATCCGAGTTACCAAGCCGCCTGTAATATTAAACCCGAAAAAACCCCACTACGAACCCGTGAATTCTGTGCTTTTTTACTGAACTACTGGGCGATCACCTTTATATAAACTTGGTGGGACGAACACACACAATCTACTGAGCTAGCCGCCCAAATATCGTAGCGAGCAGACCGTACAAAATAAGTTCGTTACAGTTTGTATCGGGTTTTTAGTTGCGCTAAATTCCTTTTCACATTACAAATTGTTTAGAATTTATTTTAAGCTTTCTTTTTTTAGAATTTTTTAATCCTACGATCCCACGTTGGGCGCCAATTAATTTTCTCACTTGTGAATTAGATAACAAAATTTAATTCAATTTTTATAATCACTTATTTACCTTTACATATTTTCAAGAGGTCAAACTGTTTATTCACTGCTCTTTAACTTTAACTCGATTTATTCAACTGATCGTTTGGTATTCAAAAACGGACTGCCCTGCCTCGAGTTTAATGGTCAATAATCAAACCTCGGCTAAAGAGATTTATCCCTAAAAGAAAATCGGAAAATAGGATGATGCAATTGGCCAACTAAATTTGAAATCTAAATACGGTCGAAAATTGGTGTGAACTTTAGGGTTCGCTTTGTAGATCATTCGTTTATGTTAGCGGGCTTCAGGGCACGTTGTTGGGATCTTTTTGTTTGCGTTAGCGGACTTCAGGGCTCGCTTTGGGTTGCGATGTTTACAATATCATCTTGGATGTTTGGAGGCGTAGTTGACAAATTGGCTCGTAGCTGACGGATTTATCTCGGGTCTGTGTGAATTATTTGAAAATTAGCTCTAGGCTGAAAGATTTTTATAAACTGGGTAACAGCCCCTAAATAATGTTTCGTATAACGTGCACACGATTTGGCATAAGAATTTTTACGATGTTTTTGTATTGTCAACGAGAAAAAAGAGGTTTTAATAAAAACGAAAAACTTCCACCTGTTGTGCAGGTGATCACCACGTTGACGCCTTAAAACAATCGTCATTACTGGCCGACGAATAAATGTCTCTTTTAGAGAGATGTCAAGGCAAACTTAGGTTCATCCACTCGATCCATGGCTAGAGCCAAATTGTAGCCAATGTGAAGCGATTCATTTCATTCAAACCCATCATGCGACAAGGCCTGAGCAGATATTTCATTTTACGAGATTAAGAATGGAAAAATTAATTGAAGCAAACTCACTCAAGGCTTTTTCCAAAAGGACTTCAGCTACTCCTTGCTAAGAAACCTCTAAAGAACGTGAAGATCGCAGCTGGCCAAATATGCGCCAAAGATAGACAAAAAAGATTTTTTGAAGGTAGGCTGCAACAATCGCCATTGACAAGAGTGGCAAAACACCCACGTAATGTCATTTGCAGAACAACACTCGAGTGTTTATCTTGCTTTCGTCAACGCTATAACACATCCTGGGGCAGACAAGAGCACCATCTCGACCTCAACAACATAACGACATCGTCCCTTCCACCCTGGCGGTTGAGTTCAATGGGTGTCCATTCCTCCGAAAGCTCCTCATTGGAGAGAAAATTTAAAGTCTGCAGTTTGCTGTGCTCTATGCAGAATCACCTACAATTCAACGCTCACCTTCGAACAGATGCGCTTCCTGCTGGCTAAACTCAGCGTTGTGATAAATACCCACCCTTTATGTTTCGCAACTACTTATCACCCGCATACTTCTTAATTGGACAACCGTTAACCACCGTGCCAGATCCCGACTAAAGCTACATTTCAGTGAGCCGATAAGTCGAATTTGCAGAGCATCCAGTCTAGGCTGCAAGGATTTTGGAAGAATTGACATCAGGAGTAAATGACTTCACTGGAACAACGTCCGAGATGGACCGTTTCAATAACCAATTTCTCAAATCACTCGACATATACATCTCTTTTTGCTTCTAATAATGCTGCTACGACGGCGTCCTTTTTAAAATTGAACTTATTATCAAATAGGCTTCGAAACTGGCAAAAATATATTTATATATTTTTAAACCAATTTTTTTTTTATATTTTTAACCAATGACGAAATCTTATTTTAAATAAATTCGTCTGTTTTACTATTCCAGATTACGTGCTTTCTCGTTCCTGCTCTTGCTTGAAGAATCAAATTTAATGTAATAATAATAAAAATAATAACAAATTTCTCATCTCATTTAAGTAAGAGTCAACATTAAAGTGTATCTATTTTTTTAGCATTGTGAATGATATGAAGTAAATAATAGCGAAAAGTCGTTACTTGCATAATGCATCAATTTTGGTTTATTTTTTATAAAGAGTTAATGAAAAAAAATATGTATGTTGAAAAACCTACTTTTGAGTACATTAAGTGTACAAATAAAGTAAAAGTCACTTCGTAATTCAAAGCCAATTAAAAAATGTTATGTCCAAGCGTAGGAGGTTATATGCTAAAAAACACCGAAGATACAATTTTTTCATATTATTTTATTTCTCATTTTCCGATAGTTCCTATGGGAGCTATAAGATATAGTTGTCCGATACGGCAGGTTCCGACTTATATACTTCATGCAATTGAAAGAAGACTTTTGGGAAAGTTTTTGGCCGATATCTTTAAAATTGACGGACGGACAGACGGACAGACGGACAGACGGCCAGATGGACAGACAGACCGACATGGCTAGGTAGACTAGTGACGCTGATCAAGAATACATATACCTTATGGGGTCGAAAACGTCTCCTTTACCCTCTGCAAAGGTTTAAAAAAGTTATGTTAAATGTGTGCCAAACTCCTTTGGAGAATGCCACTAAAGCCATAAAATTAAGTTGTTTTCGGTTTATACAATGTGCTAGAAAATTGGAAGTCTACAACAGGCTGATACAATAAAAAGACAACGCTTCAGCTCATAATATGCGCAATTGGTAAAAACATTTTTAATTTAAAAGATTTTTATATCTTCTTATATTATTATATAATTATTTATAATTTAAAGAAGTTTTATATCTTCTTGTCAGGAGTTTGTTACAAGTTGCCATCTGTACTTCAGTCCATTGAAATCTGTTTTTAAAATTTATATGGTTCTGAACTAAAAGTACTTAAACAGAGCGATTTATGAATTACTAAACGGCTTACAATGATTTTCCACTTTTAGTTATAATACAGCTTTTATAAAAAAATCCTTACATACCTAATGTGTTCATTGGTTTCCTGTAAAATATGTGATTAAACTTTTGAAAATAGAAACGACTTCCTAAAACATATGCTTCTTTACATTTAATTGAAACCTACTCAAAATTATGATGTAGGTAAAGTTAGTGTGCTCAAATTTTTTTTTACAATTTTCAATTATTTTCTAAACATGTACGTAACCACACAATATTTTCATTTACTATCACCGTAGAAAGCTATACCTCAGCAATAAGTTATGATAATGATGTTGATTTAGAAGAAGTCAAGATACAACCGAATACAACTTATAATCTTAAACAAATTAGCTTCATAACCATTTATTAAAATTAACTTTAAATGTCAGCTCATACTTATCCATTTCTCGTAAAAATGCATTTAAAATTTAAAAACATTTTAAGAATAATATTCGGATGCGCTTAAATAAAAGTTGCAAGGGTTACGCGATGAACTGAAATTAGGACCCCATTGAGTTTTATGATAATCTGTTTCAAAGTATTGACAATAAGTATAAATTATTGACAATAAGCCTACAAGGATCTTCAAATTGAGACACGTTTGCCGGCGTAATCCCAGCTGTCAGTTGGATCAGTCGATCAGTACGGTCTCGAGTGGAGTTTTCCAGGAGCGCCGACGGTTCCGACCCGTGAATTCCGGTAGCGGCGTGTCTGAACCCCAAGTATAAAGAGCCAGAAGGGAGAACGGTCGATCAGTACGCTTTCGAGGGGAGTTTCTCCAGAAGAGCCTACGGTTCTCACTCGTGAAGTGCCAGATCGGCGTGTGGCCTTGTGCGTCGAGCCACGCAGCCAGGAGCAGTTCACAGTACATCGCCATCAGCAAGCAAGACACCACATCGCGACAGCCCCGCAAGACAGATCGAGCCTCGCAGAAACCTCACGGACAGTAAAAAGGGCGAGAAACCTCATTGGGAAAATCCGGGACAGAGCGAGACACAGGCGGTCTTGTGTCTTAAGGAGTGATCCTAGAGAGCGCATCATTCTGTTTACTCTAGTCTGAAAACGGTGAAGCTTCCCTAAGCCCGCACGGCTGCCCCTAGCTAGTCTGAGTCGTTGCCAACCGGTCGCCAAGCTAACGCGTCAGGGGCAAGCAGTGTGCAAGGATCTGTAGGGAGCTACAGTACTAGAGCACCAAGTCAACAAGGCGAGGGAACATCGAAGCAACCATATCCGTCGAAGACACCTACTGCCGCAAGTGAAGATATTAAGGCCATCCGAGTTACCAAGCCGCCTGTAATATTAAACCCGAAAAAACCCCACTACGAACCCGTGAATTCTGTGCTTTTTTACTGAACTACTGGGCGATCACCTTTATATAAACTTGGTGGGACGAACACACACAATCTACTGAGCTAGCCGCCCAAATATCGTAGCGAGCAGACCGTACAAAATAAGTTCGTTACAGTTTGTATCGGGTTTTTAGTTGCGCTAAATTCCTTTTCACATTACAAATTGTTTAGAATTTATTTTAAGCTTTCTTTTTTTAGAATTTTTTAATCCTACGATCCCACGTTGGGCGCCAATTAATTTTCTCACTTGTGAATTAGATAACAAAATTTAATTCAATTTTTATAATCACTTATTTACCTTTACATATTTTCAAGAGGTCAAACTGTTTATTCACTGCTCTTTAACTTTAACTCGATTTATTCAACTGATCGTTTGGTATTCAAAAACGGACTGCCCTGCCTCGAGTTTAATGGTCAATAATCAAACCTCGGCTAAAGAGATTTATCCCTAAAAGAAAATCGGAAAATAGGATGATGCAATTGGCCAACTAAATTTGAAATCTAAATACGGTCGAAAATTGGTGTGAACTTTAGGGTTCGCTTTGTAGATCATTCGTTTATGTTAGCGGGCTTCAGGGCACGTTGTTGGGATCTTTTTGTTTGCGTTAGCGGACTTCAGGGCTCGCTTTGGGTTGCGATGTTTACAATATCATCTTGGATGTTTGGAGGCGTAGTTGACAAATTGGCTCGTAGCTGACGGATTTATCTCGGGTCTGTGTGAATTATTTGAAAATTAGCTCTAGGCTGAAAGATTTTTATAAACTGGGTAACAGCCCCTAAATAATGTTTCGTATAACGTGCACACGATTTGGCATAAGAATTTTTACGATGTTTTTGTATTGTCAACGAGAAAAAAGAGGTTTTAATAAAAACGAAAAACTTCCACCTGTTGTGCAGGTGATCACCACGTTGACGCCTTAAAACAATCGTCATTACTGGCCGACGAATAAATGTCTCTTTTAGAGAGATGTCAAGGCAAACTTAGGTTCATCCACTCGATCCATGGCTAGAGCCAAATTGTAGCCAATGTGAAGCGATTCATTTCATTCAAACCCATCATGCGACAAGGCCTGAGCAGATATTTCATTTTACGAGATTAAGAATGGAAAAATTAATTGAAGCAAACTCACTCAAGGCTTTTTCCAAAAGGACTTCAGCTACTCCTTGCTAAGAAACCTCTAAAGAACGTGAAGATCGCAGCTGGCCAAATATGCGCCAAAGATAGACAAAAAAGATTTTTTGAAGGTAGGCTGCAACAATCGCCATTGACAAGAGTGGCAAAACACCCACGTAATGTCATTTGCAGAACAACACTCGAGTGTTTATCTTGCTTTCGTCAACGCTATAACACATCCTGGGGCAGACAAGAGCACCATCTCGACCTCAACAACATAACGACATCGTCCCTTCCACCCTGGCGGTTGAGTTCAATGGGTGTCCATTCCTCCGAAAGCTCCTCATTGGAGAGAAAATTTAAAGTCTGCAGTTTGCTGTGCTCTATGCAGAATCACCTACAATTCAACGCTCACCTTCGAACAGATGCGCTTCCTGCTGGCTAAACTCAGCGTTGTGATAAATACCCACCCTTTATGTTTCGCAACTACTTATCACCCGCATACTTCTTAATTGGACAACCGTTAACCACCGTGCCAGATCCCGACTAAAGCTACATTTCAGTGAGCCGATAAGTCGAATTTGCAGAGCATCCAGTCTAGGCTGCAAGGATTTTGGAAGAATTGACATCAGGAGTAAATGACTTCACTGGAACAACGTCCGAGATGGACCGTTTCAATAACCAATTTCTCAAATCACTCGACATATACATCTCTTTTTGCTTCTAATAATGCTGCTACGACGGCGTCCTTTTTAAAATTGAACTTATTATCAAATAGGCTTCGAAACTGGCAAAAATATATTTATATATTTTTAAACCAATTTTTTTTTTATATTTTTAACCAATGACGAAATCTTATTTTAAATAAATTCGTCTGTTTTACTATTCCAGATTACGTGCTTTCTCGTTCCTGCTCTTGCTTGAAGAATCAAATTTAATGTAATAATAATAAAAATAATAACAAATTTCTCATCTCATTTAAGTAAGAGTCAACATTAAAGTGTATCTATTTTTTTACCATTGTGAATGATATGAAGTAAATAATAGCGAAAAGTCGTTACTTGCATAATGCATCAATTTTGGTTTATTTTTTATAAAGAGTTAATGAAAAAAAATATGTATGTTGAAAAACCTACTTTTGAGTACATTAAGTGTACAAATAAAGTAAAAGTCACTTCGTAATTCAAAGCCAATTAAAAAATGTTATGTCCAAGCGTAGGAGGTTATATGCTAAAAAACACCGAAGATACAATTTTTTCATATTATTTTATTTCTCATTTTCCGATAGTTCCTATGGGAGCTATAAGATATAGTTGTCCGATACGGCAGGTTCCGACTTATATACTTCATGCAATTGAAAGAAGACTTTTGGGAAAGTTTTTGGCCGATATCTTTAAAATTGACGGACGGACAGACGGACAGACGGCCAGATGGACAGACAGACCGACATGGCTAGGTAGACTAGTGACGCTGATCAAGAATACATATACCTTATGGGGTCGAAAACGTCTCCTTTACCCTCTGCAAAGGTTTAAAAAAGTTATGTTAAATGTGTGCCAAACTCCTTTGGAGAATGCCACTAAAGCCATAAAATTAAGTTGTTTTCGGTTTATACAATGTGCTAGAAAATTGGAAGTCTACAACAGGCTGATACAATAAAAAGACAACGCTTCAGCTCATAATATGCGCAATTGGTAAAAACATTTTTAATTTAAAAGATTTTTATATCTTCTTATATTATTATATAATTATTTATAATTTAAAGAAGTTTTATATCTTCTTGTCAGGAGTTTATTACAAGTTGCCATCTGTACTTCAGTCCATTGAAATCTGTTTTTAAAATTTATATGGTTCTGAACTAAAAGTACTTAAACAGAGCGATTTATGAATTACTAAACGGCTTACAATGATTTTCCACTTTTAGTTATAATATACCTTTTATAAAAAAATCCTTACATACCTAATGTGTTCAGTGGTTTCCTGTAAAATATGTGATTAAACTTTTGAAAATAGAAACGACTTCCTAAAACATATGCTTCTTTACATTTAATTGAAACCTACTCAAAATTATGATGTAGGTAAAGTTAGTGTGCTCAAATTTTTTTTTACAATTTTCAATTATTTTCTAAACATGTACGTAACCACACAATATTTTCATTTACTATCACCGTAGAAAGCTATACCTCAGCAATAAGTTATGATAATGATGTTGATTTAGAAGAAGTCAAGATACAACCGAATACAACTTATAATCTTAAACAAATTAGCTTCATAACCATTTATTAAAATTAACTTTAAATGTCAGCTCATACTTATCCATTTCTCGTAAAAATGCATTTAAAATTTAAAAACATTTTAAGAATAATATTCGGATGCGCTTAAATAAAAGTTGCAAGGGTTACGCGATGAACTGAAATTAGGAACCCATTGAGTTTTATGATAATCTGTTTCAAAGTATTGACAATAAGTATAAATTAATAAAAAGTCTTAAACAGTTACAGTTGTAAAAGGACCCAAACACTTTCACAATTGATGACACAATATCGATAATAAGGCATAAAATAACTATGACATTAGGTTCTAAAAAGTCCTCGTTTGAGTTTCATATAAAGAAATATGTTGAGTCGCCAAACATGTTTTCTTCCTTTAGAAAAGGTTACATTAGCTTAAAAATCAAACTAAAATTACTAATATTGTTAATGGTAATTTATGAAAACAAGTTATGTTTTTATTTTTTTTTTTATATATGTCGACGATTTTGAGATCAATAATCTATTAGGACCCCATTGAAACAACTTAGGCCTCAATAGCATATTGGATTTTACCTAACCATTTGCGACGAAATATTAATGTAGGTTTGGGAAAATGCCAAAAGAGGAAGCTGCATATTCGCATAAGGAGATTATTGAAACTCTTAAACTACGCGGCAGATGTGGCGGCATACAACTTTTTAGGGACTGGTATTAAATCAGCACGCATTTTGAATGACTTTCAGCAGGGAGAAACATTTCAGTTGACATTTCGCACTTCGAAAGACAAATGGTGGGAAAACCTATTTCACCAAAATGTTACCTTTGGAAGTTTGTAATAAATCTTTTAATACAATTTTAATAATTTAATAATTGATTACGTTATCCTTTCTGAATATAATAAAAGGTATTGAGAGAAGCTATAGAATATCATAATAAAGAATACACAGACTTATTTAATGACACCTAAAACAAAAATTTCACTTAAAGAATTATTATTTTAGAATTGTTAGCGAGTCAGATCCTATCCGTTAGAATCAAAGCACTTTAAAGTAATACGCAAAAATAATATTATTTTTCAATAAAAATGTGTATCAGTTATGCTCAATACCTACACAATTTTAAAATTGAAGAAGTAAAATTGAAGAAATCAAAATGTAAGGCATTTAGTTCAATTTTAAGAGAAGAACTTTCAAAAGTTTTTCAAAATATTGAAAATCGTAAACATAATTTCAATGTTCGTTCCAATCAAATTTTTTAATAATAAGAGATTTTTTCTTTATTTATTTGATGCGGAGTTTGCCGCATATGAAATAGAACTAATAAACTTTCAAGAAAATGAAGTCGTTTTTTTATACGTTTTAGGTTTCTTGAGTAAAGAAAGCACAAGGTCAAACCATACGAATAATAAAGTTGAATTGCGGTGGCCCTCAACTCTGTGCTGGATCATCAGCAATCAAAAAAACCAATTTCATTCGTTAGATAATAGTTAGGATCGGTGCAGTTGTTTTGAAGTTATGATTGATTTTGAGCACTTGAGCCACTTATTCCCCTTTTTTCATAGAAATTCTTCCCGACATTGTCATCTTCAAAAAATCATAAAAAATATAACAAAAATGATTTAAAAAATTTGTTTTTGCATTTTTTAATAATTTTGTTTAAAAAAACTTTTTGCATCAATAAATTTTAATTTTCAAGAGCAGGAAAAAAATTTAAAAAGTAGGCTTTCACACTAATTTGTAATTTTTAATAAGTACTGAAGTACTGAAAAGTGAATCATTCAAAGTGCATTTAAATTTCCTTTCCATTGATGCCAAAAGTTAAACGAAGCAAGTTCTAGTTACGAGTATATTTCACTATTTTTGGGAAAATATTTTTTACCACCCCTGTACATCTCAATTTTTCTTTTGAGTAAGTAGTATCTAATAGTCAATGGACTCAATCCTAACAGCAGAGATAATTGGCATCCTCGAAGCCATAAAATTGCAACCAAGGAAGAGGAAAGTTTGTAATCTGTTCTGACTCCTTAGGAGTGATCGAAGAAATCCACAAAACCGCAACAAATACCCAGCACATATAAGATCACAAATACAATTAAAACCTAAAATAAAAATTTTATGGACCCTAGGACACTCCAACATTAAAGGAATACGAACTTGCAAATAAAACGGAAAGGAAGCTACGAAAATGCCACTTATATATACGCAAAACGAAAATATAACAGACTTAAGCAAACTTCTAAAAAATCACCTGAGGCAAGAAAATGAAATTCTTTTAAACAAATGCAACACATGGTACAAAAACATCAACACAAATAACACCCACATATCAACACATTCTTCCATATCTCAAGAACAAATCACCAGAATGGACCAAATTAAATTTATAAGACTCTGTTTTGGACATTCAAACATAATACACAAACACCATCTCGAATCAAACACCTCTCGCAACTGCCCTCTCTGCCAATCAACTCCAGTTAACATGAAAGAAGAACCCATCAGCAGAAAACATAAAAACTGTCAACTTTTTAAAAAAAACCTGATTTCTATAATCTAATCTAAAATCAAAATGTAAAATATTATTAATTTAAGTCCAATAATACGTAGTCAAAAGCCCCGCAGCTAGAACTATGTTAGTTTTAGTTTTAAAAACTTTAAAATTATCTTTAATAAATAAATAAAATTAAAATTATATTTGTGTGTTGTAGCTAGTTTTTAAGCACGGGCATGCCCTAGGGCATGCCCATGTTAATTCAGCAACTCATTTTCTAACACATTGAGCACTCAGTGATAAGCTTTTGCAGTAGTTGAGTGGTCGTCAATAAGTACTGAATGGTACTGAAGGGTAAGTAATAGTGTCTGCCGACACTTTGAAGCATTGATTATGACTTAAGAATAATGTAAATTCCCAACATTTGCACATTTTTTTTTATAGAAAAGCGACTCTAAAAAATAAATCGAAAATTAAAGTAATTTGTACTTTTCATGGAATTTATTAAATTATAAGTCTGTCTGACTGTATGCTTTAATTTCATCTTAAAGGAATTTAATGTACATTTTAGATTTCTTATAACAAGATACCACTTTTTTCGTTTTATTATCTAGTCCGATTTGATGTCCATTGTAAAATAACTCATTGTAGGTAAACATGTTTGCTGTTATAAACAAAAAAAATTCGCTCGCTTTTTGTATAAGGATTTGTAAATAAATATTTAAATTTGGGTTAATTTACTTTACCAATAACTTTTTTATGCGGGCCCAAAGTCAATAGTTGCAATTTGTAAATGCCAACATCGATGAAATCGATGTTTTCGAAACGTCGGCAACATCGATGTTTACCGGGGCATATCTAAGACAGTTAGAGGAAAATTGACGAGTTGTATGCAAGTTAAGAATTCACGACCCAAAACTCTGGACATAAAATATGTAAGTGGTCTGATACTTTTAATGCAACTTCAAATTTGGAATAAATACAACAAACACATACACAGTAAAAAAAAAATAAAATAGAAAGTTGTTTAAACACAAAAAATGTTTTTAGAAATGTTCAAGCATTCCTATAGCAGGTGTGATTTGTTTTGTGAAAAAAAAATATTTGCTCTACCGCCCTTAAATAATAAAAAAATATTTTTTTTAGTTATTCCCGGTTATTTATATTAAATATATATAATATTGTTTAAAATTCCAGAGCCAATTAAATTCCAAACCAAAATTAATACCAGCCGAATCAAATATTCGGTCATATAATAAAAGTGTATAATGGTGACAATAGAGTAGCTTTATGAGCTTTCAGGGCCCATATAGGGGATTAAACGCAAAACTGAAAGTGAAAGGGAAGTGGAGTGGAACCGAGAGCCCCAAGGGTATCAACAACCACAGACTGGAAGAACACATAGACATTATGAACGCAACCAACATATAAGCTTTGATTTAGGTCGCATTGACTCAACAGAAACAAAGGGTTAGAGCCGAGTTTCAAAAATAAATTATTGCAGTTAACCCACAGCTACAAAATTTGCGCGTAGAGGCGCCAGAAGTCGAAACCTACCAGAGAATTTCTGTAAATTCAATACCAGTGTCGTGCGACATACCGTTACATATAGTAAAATCGATTCCAAATGAATACGTGACAGACGTCTATAAGTTATTTGAATCATATGATATCCGTAGCGCGCATTACCAAGTCGTCCCAATTATAAGGAATAAGATTGGGAACCAGCACGAGCGCTGCTGCACCCAAAAAAATCTTTGAGTGTCAATTTCATAAGTGTGGTTGAAAATGACAATACACCTAGGATCCATTTTTTGGGATCAATATAATCCTGAATGAGTGTCAAAAGTATGCGCCTATAGTGAAGGGTCGTTATTGTTATATCGTTGTGAGGTTGACATTCTGAAAAGAAGACGAATGTAAATAATATTCAATGTTTCAGTATAAGTGTTCTTAAAATCAGTTAAGTAGCTTTTACATAATAATACTTACCTTATATAAATTTATATATCAATGATTAAATGCCATTCTCAGACACAGCATATGTATGTATATACTCGTACATATGCATTATTTAGAACGCAGTTTGTGATTATATACATACTTATTTACGCAGGAAGGTGTGTCCTTCGTTAATGCGATCTTACATATAAACTGCACACATATATGTATAATTTTTTAATACTTTTTCTTCATTTAAGTTTTTTATTAAAGGAGAAAATGGAGAACAACATTTTTGTGCAACAACTGCTCGAGTGTCATATATTTGGACGATATTGCGGTGTTTGAGCAAGTACATATTTAAAATGATATTATACAATAATTATAAACAGCAGCAAAGTTATACTTTAGGGCGCCACCTACGGGCTATTTCAGTATATGTTACGTGGGCGGCAGACAGATTTAAGCGTTTAGCCCTTTGTGGACGTTAGAGTGGGCGTGCCACATTTTTTTTAGTTCGGTCGATAGGTATTGATGAGACAAACCCAATTCAGTTAAAATTTTGACTCTATCATAAAAACTGTAGGCACTACAAACGTTTCCTTCTACCTGTTACATATTTTCCGAAGAATATAGTATACCCTTTTACTCTACGAGTAACGGGTATAATTAGAAAAAAATTTATTTGTTTCATGTTTGAGTGTAACATCAAAAATTTCGTCGTGCCATAGTGATACTACAATCGTATCAATTTGACCCTGGCCTTCTTATACCATGAATCAGATTTAATGTGGCCACATATTCTTGCTAAAAAATTCCAATGCCTTGTAATATTTTTGACACCAAAAAGGGGCAAATTGATATTTTCGATAATATAATATCAAAATTACACCAATATAGTGTCAATTAGATGTTCTTCGTATCAGAGATTTTTTGACACTCAATAGTATCACATTGACACCTAAATAATGGCATATTGTGCCTCTTACGGCAAGGGCTTGAATCGTTTCGTCACAGAGTGGATCCAATAAGATATCTAGCGGAATAAAAGTCGATTTTTAACTTTTGAAAAATACGTTGAGTTTTGATTTTATTTGATTAATAATACTGTGCAAAGCTCAAAAAAGCTTTTTAATGAGCTTTTCAGTGCATTTCTGATCGGCTGCGAGCTTTGAAACTTAACCTATTTGCGGCACATGTCTACACAAAGATTTGAGGGTATTTGTGATTCGTTTTAAATTATCAAATCAAGTGATATATTTGAGTATTTTGATATAAATAACTTTTGTTTCCCTTAAAATAAGGTATGTACTAAATATAAATTGTATGTTCGTGACCTGTCTTTCCATGTACATCTAAAAAATGTGTAATTTGTAAGTTGCTTTTGCAAGATTTGGCTTTGAGCAGTTTACTAACTTTATTGGACTATAACTAACGTTATTCAATCATATTCAAGCTAATTTTAGTATTTATGTAAAGTATGGGTTCATGTGATGTGAAAATGTCCAAAATGATAACCAACTACGTCCAACTCTTAAGATTATTTCACATTTTAGGTGAAATGTCAGTCCCGAAGCGTGTTCAGTTTTGCAGGTGGCTTGGCGAAAATGTCGCATCAAGAAGATTGTTGGTACTAAATGAATATGTATTTGGAACAATTTTGAAGAATATAAACATATCTGACAACGATATTTAAGAAATTAATAAAAAATTGACTAATTTTGTAAGGAAATGGAAGGATTGCCATTTGAGAAGAAAATTCAAAAATGGCTTGATATGCCGCTCATTTTATATAATTTCACGTCAACATCAGATATTGGTAGGCCTTAAAAGGATTTTGGTGATTTGTGCCCTAAGGCGCAGATCAAACAAGTGTCTACTCTTATGGAACAAGCAACTTGTGAACAATTGATGGTGGCTACAAGCTCCAGTTTGTATAAATCTGGAAAGCGAACGGCTTCCAAAATTGTTGCCACACTTAGTACAGATGAGAGTGCTGGACAACAAATAAAGAAGTCATTGGACACACCAGTGTAATTACCGGTTCCCTTCTTAGCTGATAAAGCGCTTGCACTGTATGTAGATGTTGGGCACACAAAACATACATAACAGCTAACGCGAATAAGTGCCAAGAAGAGGAATGCAGATATATACCCCAACTACCATAAGCTGCAAAAAGCAAAGATTATGTGTTACCCAGACGGACTAAAAGTAACCGATTATTCTGCTGAAATAACTCTACAGAATTAAGTAGACCATATGGTAAGCCGCATCATAAATGCGCACTCGCAGGTTGTTGAAAATCATGTTGCAGAGGAAAATAATAACAGAAGTTTGACTGCAATTTACAAATGGGGCTGTTTCAAGATGGTGAAATAAGTATGGTCGATCAGCATTTATTTACTGTTTGCCTTGTACCATTATAAGTTCAGCTTGGTTCGACAATATTGAAGAAGAACACGCGACCTTCATCAACCCGCTATTGTCGTCCCATAAAACTCATTTGTCAGAAAGAGACAAGTGAATTAATAACTTTGGAGACTGACAATGTTAAAAGCCAAATAACGTCGATCAAGCCAACAAGCTCATATATCACATTCCATGAATTTCATCTGACGATGGTGGATGGTAAAACATTTGGTGTTCTGGCAGAAGCATCCAAACAGACATGTGGAATTTGTAGAGCAGTACCAAAAGACATGAACAATTTGGATCTGGTGAAGCGTTACCCGATTGACTCAGATCTATTAAAACATGGCTTATCTAGTCTTTTTTTACATTTATCATACAGACTTTCCATTAAAAATGGCAACTTCGCGGCACAGATAAGCCAGAGGTTGAAGCTAGAAAATTAAAAATACAGTCCGAACTAAGGAAAGAAATGGGCATTTTAGTGGTCATACCAATGGCTGGTAGTGACAATACCAACAATGGTAATACAGCTAGACGATCTTTCAGTCAACCTGATTTGGTATCACGCATCACAGGAGTTAGCGAGGCACTCATTAATAATTTTAGTGTTATTCTACGTGCATTAACTTGTGGCTTCGAAATCAATATGGATGGATTTAGTTCATTTGCCATGAAATCAGCTGAAATGTTTGTCGAATTGTATCCATGGTTTAAATGCCATCATCTGTCGATAAGATTTTAATACATGGTGGAGACATCATAAAGCATGTGGGTCTTCCTATTGGCATGATGTCTGAAGAAGCCCTTGAACCCAGGAATAAGGATTTCCGGAATATACGGGAGAATCATTCTCGAAAGAAAAATAGATCTACATAGAAATACAATGGAAGATGGAAGATCCACTAATAACATCATTGTCTAAAATGTCAACAAATTCGGTTAAATCTATTAAATTTGATAAAGTTGTTACTGGTCTTCTAATAAATTTCCCACATTTAAATAATGATTCTGAAACTTCAGATTCCGAATAATAGTAGCGAATAATATATAGAAAATAAACTCATTAGTTAAAATGTAAATTAAAAAATAAAATACTTAAAAATTTAAAAAAAAATGTGAACATTTATATTGCTGAATATGGTTTTTTTACATTTGAATGGGAGCTATGATAAATACCTAACGTAGGACATTGAAATTTGGAGAATATACGTAAAATGAATTAAAAACTGTTAGTACAAAGTTTCATTAAAATATCTATTAATTTACTAAAGTTATTAATTTAATTATGCTAGCAGAGCTATTGGACCCACTGTGCGTCAAGGGGATCAAACTCTTACGCAGTACTACGACGAGGTTGAACGAAATTTAACCGGCGTGACAAACAAAATTGTCATGACACACGACTCAGAAAGAGCCACGCTGGAGTAAGAGGTGACGCCCTGTATGTAAAATAAAAATCTAAATAATGATTATTGGCGCAGACAGGACAACTGGACTGATCGGGGTAAACCAGATCAGGCCTCAATGCCCATGGATTTAGATTCATCACTTTCTAAGCTTAGACACCCGACGAGTTTTGAACAATCTAAGCAAATAATACACAGTTCCCCACTTCTCAAAACCCAAAAAGACCAAGCTCTTCTGAAATAATGACTGGTCATCGAGCGAAGGTTGGCGGGGAGACATATGAAAATTCTGATAGACACTGGGGAGGCAAAGAATTATGTTAAGCCCGTAGAGGAGCTGAAACACATTATGCCTGTCGACTGCTCATTCACAGTAAAATAAAAAATAAGTGCTTAAAGCATATAATTGGTTAAAGGCCCCCATCTTTTTGCTAGATACCTTAAGTACGTTTGCTGCTATTATAGGTTTCGAATTGCCTACGCAGACAGGAGCGGCATTAGACTTACGTATCGGCGAAATTAGGGACGGAAACGTAACCAAACAGCTTAAATTCTTCGAATGCCCTAACATGAATTTCACAAATGTCGATGAAATAGTAGTCCCAAACTCAGTGAAAGCAGAATTTGAAAAATTATCCTTAAGAGGAGTAGAGTGATTTCGAACTCGAACGCTTCCATTTAACACCTCGGTCATTGCTCGGATTATTCGAAACTATACCCGTATCCCATGGGAGCGTATCCCATGGGAGTTCTGATGCCGACGGCAACAAGAAAAAACGACTGGTGCTGATTTTAACGAACATAGGAAACTCAAAATTTTTCACTACCCTAGACCTAAAGTCGGGTTACCACCAGATTTACCTGGCCAAATTTGACCGATAAAAAACCTCTTTCTCCATAAACGGAGAAAAATATGAGTTCTGCCGTCTGCCCTTTGGGCTAAAAAATGCAGGATGCATTTTCCAAAGGGCGATTGACGATGTGTTACGCGAGCAGATCAGTAAAATCTGTTATGTTTATGTAGATGCCGTGATAATTTTTTCCGAAAACGCTGCCGACTATGTAAGATACACTGACACAGTTCTTAAATACACAGTTCTTAGCCCAACATGAGAGTGGCACAAGAAAAAACCGAATTCTTTAAATAGAGTGTACAATTTTTAGGCTTTATAGTCACAGCAGACGGAACCAAAACAGACCCTGAAAAGGTAAAAACCATACAGGATTATACTTATCCCAAAAAGGATGGCCAATCACGACGATATCTCGCACATTAAAAGACTGCGATCTAAACTATGCTACAAACGAAAGGGAATTGTTGGGCTACAGGGAAATTACAAAATTACCTGTAATGTAATGATCCCGCTCCGCCAATGATGAAGATAGGTTCAAAGTGTTTTCTTGTTCTCGTTCTTTATTTAAATTTATCGTTTATTTTATATTTGGTTTTGAACAAATTTATTGATTGTTTCGGAGCAGCCGTTGTTTCGGCTCCGAGCTCGAAGGAGGTTTTTGTTAGGCGCCAATTTGCTTAGGAGCTAAAAAGGTCAAAGTAGCGTAGCGGCGCTGCCAACAGCGGCAGCGGAGAGACGGCCTATATATTCTTAATTATATAGCTATGCTATGTTGCAATTATGCTGACACTTGCACTTTCAGCGTGCGGGCCAAGGCACAGCGAGCATCTCGTACTTCGGGCACTAGGTTGATGACCGAGAACCTGAATTGTATAAACACTTCGACAGAGTGTTACAAAAGTATATTATTTATAGCAATAATATTCGTTTTTTTTTTTCTCAATTTGTTTTTGTTTTTTTTTTATCTTTATGAACTATTTGCTTTTTATTTTTATTATTTATTATAGTTATGTTATCTCTATCTCCTATTTGTTCTACCTTATAAGGACCTGTGAATTTCAAATCTAACTTATGTCCTGTTTCATTTTTCAATAAAACCTGATCTCGTTTTTAAATCGAAATCTAAACTAGTTTTGTCGTAACTAAATTTCTGTTTTAGATTATGGGATTTTAGCATTAGTCTAGCTCTCTTAAATGTCTGTTCTAAATTTGGATTCCTTCTTCTATAATATAAAGCTGTTTTATTTTATCTATGCTATTAAAATGTTTTGGTACATTTGAAATTTAACCAAAAACTAGCTCATATGGACAATAGTCATGTACCATAGATGGGGTTGTATTAAAGCAATATACGAAGTATAGCAGCCATACATCCCAATTTGTTTTGTCAACTGAGATGTATGAACGAATGAACTCATTGAGTGTTCTTTGGCTTCGCTCCACGGTACCTACTATCTGGTGGTGGTTACATAGATCTTCAATAATTGAATTTTTATATTCTTTTCCCATGTCCGTAATGAACGTCTTCATTGGACCGTACTTTAGAATAAAATCTTCAAATATAGCTTTTGCTACTGTATTTGCACTTTTATTTGGTATAGGTATAGCTACCAGGTATTTAGTTAAATCGCAGATGAGTGTTACTGCGTATTCGTTTCTATTATTAGATTTTGGAAGGTGACCAATAGTATTTATAATTACTATATCGAAAGATCTTTGTGGAGTTTCAGGCATAATTAATGGGGTCGTAGTATGTTTAGTCGTTTTCGACTTTAGGCATTTAAGACATTTCTTTATGTACTCTTTTATGTCTTTGGACATATTTTTCCAGTAATTGTATCTCTGGACCTTGGCCAAGGTTTTTGTAATGCCTGTATGACCACCGTGTTTTGGATCATTATGGAATATAGGCAATATAGCTTCTTTTTCTTTATTATTTTTTATTACGGTCACCGGGTTGAGTAGCGCTACTCTCAATGATTTCAATATATTATTGCCCATAATTTTAAAATTATCAATTGAAACATGTTCAAAGATATTTTCCCACTGTGTCACTTTGAGTTGGCTAACTTTGTGAATACCGGCCAGCTTTTCAAGCCTTTGAAAGAATTGACCTAAGTCAATGGTTCCATTAGTATACAAATAGCTAACATCATATCTTGCTGTAATTTTCATTCCATGCTTAAATAAACACATTTTATTAGTTAAATGCAGGGTCACTGCCTTACGTACTTCATCATTGTTAATGACTTCATATACGTTGGGCTTTGAAGCTTTTGCTTATGCAATTTAATTTGTTCTTTTCCTGCGCAGGATTTTTGTCTACTTTGTTTTCTGGTAGTGACTTTCAGAATTGTATTGTTTGTTTGTATATTTTTTAAGTATGTGATGGTTATTCTAGAGAGCACACTGGCTACTTAGTTATCTTTACCCTTTAGATACTCTACCGTAAAATTATATTCCTCCAATTCAAGTCTCATTCGTGTTAGTTTTTAACTGGGATTTACTATTGAAAATAAGTATGTAAGTGTTCTGTGGTCTGTTTTGACAGTGAAGTGTCTACCATAAATATATGGGCTGATGTGTGTTATTGCCCCATGAATAGCTGTTAATTCTGGTTCTGTAGTGCTCTTGATGATTTCACCTTTCATAAAGGATCTTGATGAGTATGCAACTGGAAGATGTAGTCCATTTTTGTTTTGAGTTAGGACTGCTCCATAAGCGTATTTGCTAGCATCTGTGATTATGCAACATTCTTTGCTAAAATCTGGGTATTGCAACAGAGTAGGGTTTATTAATGCTTTCTGTTGTTCATTCGAACTTTACATCTTTCTTTCATAATCTTGTTATGTGACGGGAGTATTCAGCAAAATTCTTTATAAAACGTCTGTAATAATTGCAAAATTCAATGAATCTTCTAGCGCTGTTCGCATCATGTGGGACTGGATAATTTTGAATGACGTCGTATTTTTTGTCGTCGGGCAAGATTCTTGGGCATATGTTTTTCGGAACAACCTATGACTATTAAGTCATCCATATTAAGAAATGCTCGCTAATGCTAATCCAAAAAAAAGCTATAGCACCATTCTCTGAAAAGAGTTTGGCGCTATTTTTGAACCGAATGGTAATCGCGTGAAGCGATACGAACCATTGTTTGTTATATCCCGTGAACTTTTTTCCAGTTCAATTTGATGAAAACCTGACATTAAGTCAAGGCATGAGAAATATTTTGCTCTACCTAGTTGATCTAAAATATCGTCGATTATAGGGAGTGGATATTTATCAGACAAGAGTTTTTTTTATTAATTTGACGATAGTCAATTACTAATCTCCATTTTTAATTTTCCGAATTTGGAAGAGACTTTTTTGGTACTAACAAACGTGGGCTACTATAAGGTGAGGGTTCCACTATTTTATCATTGATAAGTTTTTGGATTTTTTCTTGAAATTCGTCTTGTTGACTTGAGGATTTATATAATTTTTTATATATACGGGCTCATCATCACTTAATCTCAGCTTTTGTTTATTAAAATTATTGGTAGTGATCGAATCGACTGGGTGCTTAATGCTGTAAGTTGATCATTGAATTGAGGCGGGAATACCATTTTTTGTGTGGGATAATACCATTTTTTGTCTGGTTTCTAAGTCTGTTTTTACTACTTCGTAGTTTGAGAGTGGTTCATGATGAATATTTTTGATATAAACTACTTGATCTGACATAGCAACATGGTAGGAATTAATGCACTTTCTTCTTCTTAATTTATTTGGATTTTTCGGACGACTTGGGATCTTGCTGGCAGAATTAGGGAGTTGTTGCCAGAACTGTATGGTATTGGAACATAAATCGGATATTTGAGGTTATTTGGTCTTATTGTAAGCCAGTCTTCAGACGGCTTGAAGTCTAATTGACAGTTTTATCTTTTGATAAAATCGATTCTTAGTATTCCATCACATGGTATTGGAACATAAATCGGATATTTGAGGTTATTTGGTCTTATTGTAAGCCAGTCTTCAGACGGCTTGAAGTCTAATTGACAGTTGTATCTTTTGATAAAATCGATTCTTAGTATTCCATCACATGGAATAGAGAATTGCATATTTACGATATGGAAATCATGTGGAATTATGTACTTAGAAGTTTGAATTTCAATAGAAGTTAAGCCTTTTGATATGGTAACTTCCTGACTTATACCCTGTATGTTTATGATGTGATTAACTTGAATGTTTTGAAAATTATCGGAATTTTCCTTCAATATGGATATTTCCGCACCTGTATCTAGTAGAAAAACTAATTCTTTTCTTGTTGCTACGTTCAAAAAAGTGACGAATGTATTTTGAATGAGATTTAAAGTGTGAATTTTGATGTTGTTTACTGTCGTATATCTAAAGGTGTTTGGGAGTTTCCCAAATTTGTTTGGGTTACCCTAAAGTTGGTTTTGTGGTTGTTGTTGTTACTACCATAACCGTTGTTGGTTTTCCCACGGATGTTTTCGCCGCGGTTATTTCCACCACGGTTGTTTTTTCTGTAAAAATTTTTATTTTGGTTATTGTTAGTTCTGTTATAAGCATTGTTTTGATTATATCCGTTATTCTACCGCGATAATTGTATTTATAATTATTACCGCTATAATTATTTCCACGTTGGGTATACAATATGGAATTGTCATTGCGTGTCATTTCAGTACTACATTGTATATACTTGGCGATTGTTGTTTTGATGCGGCCATGCTCACAATTTTTGACCATTATGGTGATGGCTTCCTTGGTGCTGAATTTGTCAGCGTGTTCGGCCGATAGGCCAAGTATCTTGTTGTTGTTATTAATTTTTATGGTCGGGACGGTGCTGAATACTATCGCCTTCAGGGTACTTGAGCAATGATCAATGGGAGAAAAGCCTAAGTTGTACATATTCATGTACTCATATTCGAATTCATTGATTAGTAGAGGCTCAGCTCCTTTTTCGATTATTAATAATACCCTGCTCTGAAAGTTCGGTTCCTTATCAAGAGTGATTCTAATACACTATGTAGTTTTCATATTTTATATATTTTCTTAAATTTATTTATTTTCGTGTAATTTAATTTTTAATTTATTTGCCATTTAGTTTGGCTCATGTAATTAAAAATTTGCCTTATTGAGCCATAGGTATTGTGAAAATTTTTTTTTTTACAATGTAAAAACCTGCCTAGTTTTTTTTATGGTTTTCAGGCAGTACCCTAATTGGGCAACTTTAATGTCGCTCAATTTTACATTTGTTTTTGTATAAAATATAAAAAATATATGCATCGCAGTGCAATGAAATAAAATTATGCAACGCAGTGCACGGTTAAAAAATAAAACAAATATGCGCTCTATGAAGCGCTGTCGGCTCACTTCTCATTGGTCTCGCTTGATTGGCAAGACGTGGCCGGTGCTGACTGCACAGGTTGGACTTCCTCGATGGACTTCTATGCTGGGGCATTGGTGCTGGCTTCACAGGTGGATTTAAATCTTTTTACCGCACCACTGCGTTGAGCACACATCACACTCTACTCACTGCGATCTGTATTTTTCGAAGGAGGTTCTTGTTAAGCCCCAATTTGCTTAGGAGCTAAAAAGGTCAAAGTCGTAGTCGTAGCGGCGCTGCCAACAGCGGCAGCGGAGAGACGGCCTATGTATTCTTAAGTATATAGCTATGGAGCTCTGGAGCGAGGAGGTATATGCTCATACATGAGGTCCGCTCGTGTTGCAATTATGCTGGCACTTGCGAGCGGTTCGTATTTTGAGCACTTAGGTTGATGACCGATACCCTGAATTGTATAAACACTGCGAAAAAGTGTTACAGTACATGCCCTATTTAGTACTCTTGGTACAGTGGGTGGTCGATATATATTTTATATGTGTGCATATAACAGTATGGCTCCACAGACCATCAACCTCTCACATTCGCTGTTTCTGATCGAAACACTAATATCGAAATTAAGCCATGGCAATCATCGAAGAACACAACGCAAAAGTGTTCTATAAGCCTGGAAAGGAAAATTTTCTGCATAATGCCTTATCTCGACAAAACATTAACTCAATACAAAATAAACACCAAATCGACGTTGCCACCGTACACAGCGAATTCTCTTTGTCCTACACAGTCGAATCCATCGATAAACCCTTGAACTGCTTAAGGAATCAAATTATTCTGAAAAAAGCAAGCCAGCCTTCACAGCGATAATTTTCGGGAGCAAACGTAATACATTTTAATAATAACGACTCACTGTTCGAGTTGGTAGAAGAAGTCGTTAACGTGAATGTTGTGAACGCCATTCACTGTGCCCTCCATACATTAGCTTTCATTCAGCATGCCTTGGTGCTGGAATTCCCGGCCACTAAGTGCTAGCATTGCAAGAAATTCGAGAGTGCTATCACAGATGTAAATGAGCAGACAGAAATTATAACTTGAAATTATAACATAACCGCGCCCACAGGGCTGCCTAGGAAAATGTGAAAAATGTCCTTCAGGGTTACTATTTTGTCTATCGTAAGCTGGCTAATGAGGTGGTCATTAACTGCAAAACAAGCACCAAGGAGAACAACAACAGACACCCCAAGAAGAAGAGTTGGGGGTCACAATAATCCCTTCGTGTGCGGTCGAAGTGCTGCATATGGACATTTACTCCAAAAATAAAAAAAATTTTAACCTGTGTTAACAAATTTTTAAAGTGCACCATAGTGAAACCATTGCCTTCAAGGTCCATAGTAGACGTGCGTGAACCCATCATAAACCTCGTGAACTTTTTTCTTTATACCAAACCGAGGCATCATTAAAGTCGGAGACCATAAATTCATTGCTGAAAAATCAGTATGACATAGACATCGTTAACGCTCCTCTTTTGCACATTAGCTCCAATGGGCAAGTAGAACGATTTTAAAGCACCCTAACAGAGATAGTAAGATGTATGATAATTGACAAACAAATTATTGAACCGTCGAGCACGTCATGAGAGCAACGGTAGAGTACAACAAAAAGCTACACTCAGTCACAAGTTTGCAACCCAAAGATGCTATGCACTCAGCTAGCGACGAACAAAGGTTGACAATAAGACGTCAACCTTTGTTCTAGATTTGTGCAACCCAGCCAGTCAAAATCGATTTTTTTAAGTAGGAGAAAAAGTATATCTCAGAAATAACAAAAGGTTAGGGAATAAACCAGCCCCGCTGTACACAGAAGAGCGCGTACAAGCATACATGGAAATGCCTGTTCTCATAGCCGGGAGATAAGTCCATAAGTACAACCTTAATTAAAACCCTTTTGCTATCGGTTAACACACACCCTAGACTTACATATAGTTACCCTGTAAGATGCACAGTAGTTTTAACCTTTCTCTTTCTTACAGGACTCAAGGGATTGTATTAAGAAAGTTGGCTGTTGTCAATGCTAGCGTGACAGACTACTCCCAAGCCTGTCACGGGCGGGACGGGATCAACACGCAAACGCTGGATAAAATCAATAAGCTCGCAGATACTGTTAATAAAACTATTAAAGCAGAACAAAACGATACAGTTGACACTTCACACTTTTACTATGTTCTTTTGCCCAGATATATAATACTTATAACTGACATTCCAAATTTAATTACCAGTCATACTTGCTAAGGCCAATATTATAAACCTGTCCATTTTTAACCACGATAATTTGAAGTCTGTATAGTTGATCACCCCACACAGGTACCTATTATAAGACTATTAGAGGCATCTAATATTAAGGTCCTTCAGTCCGATAAAATCTTCCACAAAAGATTCGGCTTCCGAATGTAAAGGACGTGAGATTTTTACGCACGAGACACCCGTAAAATATGTTGAAAAAAATACAGAAATGATTTCAACCCCGCATGTCGACTTAACGTCTGGAGTACCGACTGGAACTGTTAGTGCAGCCATAAATGCTGTAGTACCAGCGGAAACAAATTATTGTTTCTCCATAACAAAGTTCAGATTGATGATCTAAAGGTTGAACAACTTAATTTTCCATTTGCTAGTGTAGCGCTGGTAGTCAAGTGGGAACAGATCGGATCTGTGGGTTGGTTGCCGAATTAGGAATAGGGGTAAGAGAAAGAGTATAGGGTCAACAGGGCGAAATGTCAGTTGTTTTCTGCTGAGAGTGGTTTTCTTTTCGGCTGTTTGCCGCCATTGGCAAGCGGCATTAGCGTTCTTTTTCATTTCAACCTTCCACCGATTAAGTCGTGAAAACCATCGCATAATTTAAGTGGTTTAATTTTGCGAAAACTTTAAAAAGGAAAAGGGACCGATTTAGTCATTCCCGCCGAGTCCTATGATTTGGGTAAGTTAAAAATAAATAAACAAGTTCCAAAGGGTCCGATCAGCAGCACTCTGTGCGATTTATAGGGGCTCGGCGGTTGTAAAACTAACAAAGTAACCAAAAGAAGAAATGTTACGACATTCGACCGGCGGGAACACCTTGGATCTCATCCAGCTGAGTGCACTAGAAGTTCTCATTGGAGTGAGATTTGGAGAGGGCCACCAGTATTTAAGCTTACGATCGTCGCGGAGCACGTCAAAATCGCTGGACGACGGAAGGGTGTAAACTTTCTTTTTGCGAGGTTATAATTTTACCCTGTGGCAACTCTGTTTTAAACTGGGGAAAACTAGTTAGGAAACCCCATTAAATTGTGCCCGTAAGGGATTCTAAAACCCATCGCGGAAAGGCCATCGAAAAAAAAAGAAAAAAAGACCCATTTAACCTCACATATTGGTGTAAAGCAACAAGAGAAGTGGAAAAAAAAAAAATTAGAGAGCGAAAAGAAGAGAGGCGGAATAGAGCCGAGCTCAATTTTAATTTTTTTTTGTTAATTATAAGTAACATTTTTTTTTGTTATAGGGTTTTTTAAAGTGTACTATGTGAATTGGTAAATTGTTTGAGCTTCTCGGCAGGCTGCCAAAACTCCGGTGTTGATCTCACAATTTTTAAAAGGAAAAGAAGGATTGCATGGCAACTTACCCCATCTAAAAGAGAACAAGATTTTATGAAAAAAAAAGAAAATAAAAAAAATCCTCTGTATCCCCAAAGACCTTATTCTTTTCGCAGCATTTTCAGCCGCCTTCGGAAAAAGAGCTTTTTTCGAGGATGCCGCTGGAAAATTGGTGAGCTTTTATTTTATATAAAAACCTATTTGATTAACATATATTTTGTGGCGATTTCAAATTCATTTTTAATTTTTTTTTTTTATTATGGGGCGTGAGCGTGCTTTTAAAAACCAAAAGAAAACTTTTTAAAATTTGGCAAATCATTTTGTTGTACATGTAATACCATTTATGTAATGTTAAAAAAATATAAAAAAAGATAATCGAGAATTTGAGTCAGAATTAATACCGTAGATTTGGAGCAGCAGAAACCCACTCAACGCGCCAATGTCGTAAATTGCCTTTGCGGCTGCGCCCAAAGTTTTGATTTGGCATCCAAGTGAGAACGGTTACATGATAACGTAAGGCGAAGTAATTACGAAATTAAAGTTAAACATATCAGCAGCCTTATCCTATTCGAAATATTATAAGCCACATTTATCGCATCTATCCCATATTTAAAAGAAATTATTTATGCTATTTATTATATTTTATACTATTTATTATAATATAATACTTTATCTTTGTATTATCTCTATAATGTCCACTTGCACTCAATGTTAGTTTTAGTCCGTATTTTGGGCGATGTTCATTTTTTTTTTAGGATTTTAATTTGTTAGTTGATAAATAAAATGTTTATAACGTGGTAAATTAAGTGTTTGTCTTCGGCGGACATGAGACCCCCGTAGAGCCAAAACCGCGAAGGGGCCGTTCTGAAGAATGGAAAAATGGTTATGAAACGGCCAATGATAGGTTGGGCTGAATGCCGCCTCTTTAACAGCTGAGGTGGAAAAGCCGTAGACTCGATCGCAGGTGTAGGGAGCCTTGCGCCCAACAATAGCCCAAGTATAGTGGTGTTTTCTCTCCCCGGCCTTAGTTTTGGTTTGTCTTTGCACGCAATCCGAGTTTTGCAAATAATCGAAGAGGCAATGATTAGTTAGAGCAAAGATCCACCCCACTCGCCAACGAGCCAAAGCCGGTTGACATTTGCGTGCGCTCTAACCCGTCCGTAACACCCATCCTTAGTTTTTTATTTAGAGGATGTTCGTTACACTAGGGAAGTATCATCATTTAAGATCGGTGTTCCCTGTACTCATTTTGCAACGATGTGCTCAGCCAATTTTTGGTCTGCATGCATTTTTGTTAAAGAGTACGAAGCTAGAAAAAAGAAAATTCGTTCAAAGGAAGTTGGAAATCCCTTTAAAGAGCCATCCACGTCTTCATCTTTATCTGTCTCAAAAAACTAGATTATTTCCTTCAGCTTTCCTAACATGTTATGTGTTTATGTTATTATGTTCACAGAAACTTGATTAAAACCGGAAATTCTTAGTTACGAATCCATCTGATACAAGCCTTATACTGCCATCCTACTCTATTAGACTACTTCTAATTAACTTACCGTCATTAGTTAAGAGTCCCGAGTTACTGGGTAGCCTGCATTTTAATGTGTCAAATAGATTCACGAGAAACTATATTCCACTAGTTTTAAATCATTGTATCTCTAATTATGCAATGCATGAACCTTTTAGAGTACTCTACCATGACTATAATAGACTATATCACCTAATATCTACTACCAACTCACTGCCTATCTTTACTATCCCACTTAGAAACTAATTAGTTTTACTTTATGTATTCGTATTTTAACCTGCATGTATTTTTTAATTGTCTATTGAAATTGTCTTTTCTTTGTCTGCGATTTCGATTACTCGCCCAAAACGGTGTAGGGCTCCGCGCGTAACAAGCATTTCTTGGTGTAGTGAGAGCCACTTGTTTGTACTGACCATAGTGCATCAACGTCCAAGAAAAAAAAAGAAGTAAAATCGGCTGGAGTCCCAGCGCCGACGGCGAAGGAGTCAGCATCCTAATCAGCCACTCTATCCTACTTTTCCAAGTGTTGAAAAGGCAACGGGCGGTGCATGAAGTACAACAGGTCGTCGATAAATTCCAGACGACCGAGGACGGCAGACTCAGCATAAGACGCCTATAGGGGCCGTGCCTGGTGGCCTCTTGGCATGGTGAGTTATGCAATTTCTGCTATAGTCAGCATTTTGTATGTCAACTGGCCAGCTTTTCGGCCACGTTACGCCACGGTACAACTTATAAGTTTTCAGTTTCAATTTTTATATAAATAGGTCAATATAAATAAGTCAACTCCAGCGAAAGCTGCTTAACTAGCGAATTGGTTATCGATCCTTAAGGGTATTTCTGCAACATCACCCGGAGAAGGATTTCTCCAATCCTAGACATCGGCCACAGAGGAGACCCACTGGCCACGTCAGGCAGCCACCTTATCTCCAACTCCTCACCGACAGCCGCGGGGGACGGCGAAAAGACAACTAATACAATTTGTATATATATCATTTAATTTCATTAAAAATTATTACCAGAATATTGTAATCTTAGTTATACTTGTTGGTGCGTTGGTGTGAGTGTGGTGGTAATTAAACATGGTCAAATTCTTGAAAGTATAGTATAAGTATTAAATATCAGAATTTCTTTTAAGAATAAAAGCATGTGTAAATGAATTTATATTAAATTGACATTAATACAGTTTATAATACCCTTGCAGAGGGTTTAATGATTTCCGTTAGAAGTTGGCAACGCATTGAAGCAGACGTTTCCGACCGCATAAAGTATATATATTCTTGATCAGCGTCACTAGATGAGCCGATCTAGCCATGTCCGTCTGTCCGTCCGTCTGTCCATCCGCAAACTAGTCTCTCAGTTTTAAAGTTATCGGTCTGAAATTTTCCCAAAAGTCTTATTTCTATTGCAGGTAATATATGAGTCGGAGCCAGCTGGATCGGACGCCTATATCTTATAGTTCCCATTAGAATAATCGAAAAAATAAATGTTTAAAAATTATTATTTGATGTGTTTTAACATATAACCTCCTATATAGTCCTCCTATAGTTCTGAATTTTAAATTAACATATTACCTCCTACGCTTAGAAATAACATTTTTTAACTAGTTATGAATTTCTAATTAAATTTTTTCAAAATCGGGCGATTATATCATATAGCTGTCATAGCAACGGTCGGAAAATTGGTGGGAAAATACTAAAAAAATAATTATAGCTTCCGAGTTTTTATGCATATTTATGCATATATATATATATGTATATATATAAATAAAAAATATGTAAGATAATATGCATAAAAACTCTCTCTTTTTTATTTATATATATACATATACATATATATATATATATATATATATATATATATATATGCATAAAAACTCTCTCTTTTTTATTTATATATATATATATATATATATATATATATATATATATATATATATATATATTCGCTATATACATACATATATGTATATATATAAATAAAAAATATGTAAGATAATATTCATAAAAACTCCTATATAGATATATATATATATATATATATATAAATAAAAAATATGTAAGATAATATGCACAAAAACTCCGAAGCTATAATTAGTTTTTAGTATTTTCCCACCAATTTTCCGACCGATTTTTATATATATATATATATATATATATATATATATATATATAGTGACATATTCAGTTATGTACCAAAAAATAAGAATATGCAGCGTAGGCGATCCCACGCTGAATCAATGTAAACAATCCACATCCGGAGAAGGCGACGACGCCGCTCTTCAATAACATAAACAATTCTTGCAATCAATATACAATCCATATCCCAATCGCTCCCAAACTTTTGTAAACAAAGGGCAGCACAAGAAAGATTTTTGTCACAAGAAATTAGTCTTAAGCTGAGTTCATTTGAATAAAGACGTGAAACTAAATATTCGTTAATTTATTCTTCTTAGCGTTGTCCTTAGTCAACTGACGGGACATTAGTTCGACTCATTAAATTAATAAACATTTTCACTGGCGCAGTCGGTAGCATACAAAAAGTATCCGAAAAAAAAGAACCTCGAGTGAAAAAAAATGTAATTTTATAATTCAGTTCACGATTAACAATTACGAGACCCTTCAACCCTTCAACTTGGATTATAATTCCAATTCGGTTGACCAACAAAAAGTGGAAATATAAAAACAAAAAAAAAAAAACTCAATAAGTCCAAAGGCAACTAGCAGTTAAAAAGAAAAATAAGTATAACATATAAAAATTAAAGAAAAATTATGTCCAAAAAAACTAAAACTTAAATAAGTAAAATCAAAATAAAAATAAAAAAAATTTTTATTTTTACTGTAACAACGAAACAAAAACTTTACAATTACAATGGCACCACCAGTTATCGCCGCGTCCGAAATCGTGGCACTAAACAGCAACAATCTTGCTGGAGCTCGTAAGCAACTTAAAGACATCGTGTCATTTAAGGGTGATCCAGAAACCCTCTACACCTTCATCAGCAAAGTTGACTATGTAATTTCACTCTACCAAACTAATGATGTGCGACAACAGAGGATTCTACTTGGAGCTATCGAAGGAAACTTAAACGAACACGTTACACGATCATTGGGCCTTCCGAACATCTTAGATTGGCCTACCCTTAGCTCGAGACTAATTGCAGAATTTAAGCCGCAGACACCGAACTACAAACTACTGGAGAACTACAGGAACACACCTTATAAGGGAAATCCGAGAGCATTCTGCGAAGAAGCGTAAAGACGACGCAAACTACTAATTTTAAAATTGCATCTGGAAGGTAACTAATCAGATTTTCTTATTTATGTGCAGGCGATTAAAGATTCCATTAAAATACTCATTAGAAAATTACCAATACAATTACTTACTATTTTGGCTCATCATGATATTGCAGACTTAAGATCATTAATTACTATTGCACAAAATGAGGGAATATATGAAGAACATATTAATGCTGAATTAAATAAAAATTCAGAAAACCGTAATAAAAATGCAAACCCTACTCAGAATTCGAAATCACACAAATTTAATACAAATAGCCAAATCAACCAAGTTACCCACAATATTCCCAACCATTCCAACCTAATTATAATCAATACATGCAATCATGTAGACCCACCTATACACAACAGGAAGAGAGTTTTGTGAAAGCAGAGAGTGCGGTCGCGTTTTAATTCGCTCCGTCTATTTTCCAAAGTTTTCAGCAAAAACCCGAAGGAACAGCCGGCTATCCGGCCTGAAGCACCGGGACACATACCTTGACGTCAGCTGGTGGCCAGGAGGTCGTGGATGGCATCCAGGAACAACCCGGGAATTTATCCCCAACAGGTTTGACGGCCAGGCAGGGGCCGGTCGTAGGCGAGGGAGGGGAGGCATCTTTTTTCTTTTTCCTCTTCCTTATCTCCACTCGTTGTTTGTTTGTTTAGTTGTTGCCAAATTTTCCACTCGCGCTTTTTGTTCGCAAACTCTAAATCAGGGGTGTAAAGCGCTTGCGCGACCAGCTGATCGTAGTGTGCGAAAGGGGCTGCGGGTGCCATAGCAGCAAGCTTCGGACAGGGTGCAGGCCAAGCACATAAGTGCGTTTCTCGCGGGAAATTATAAATATAAAACTTCTAAACCTTATCACTAAGATTTTTTTCCTCTTATATTAAATAATTGATCAAAGTCCGATCACTGCGGGCAAAGGCCCAAATTTTAGTGCAGTACCGGTGAATTCCCCAGGCGGGGATATGGTGGGTAGGGGACCGGGGGCACAACCCCCGGGAGCTAGCCTAGGAGTTGGACTGGTGGTGTGCGGTGGTACGCCGGCAAGCAAAGGACTGGCGGCGCCGGCTAATGCGGACGGATTCCACACGCCACTGTCCAGCTTACCCGACTGGGCCAACATGGGAGCTGACCCATTCAAAAAAAGCAATGTGATGGCGAGATCGCCAGAAAAAAGGGCGGAGAGCATCGGCAAGCAGCCTGGCACCCCCCCAATAGTAGAGAAAGGCAGCCCAAAAGCTGCTGATGAAGAGCAAGGGGATGTGCTGAAACAGCTTACTGACCTTGGATCGAAGGCCAGGGAGCTGAAGAAGCTAATGGACGGAAAGCGCTCCATCACAAACCCTATGCGGGACATAGTCGATGAAATCGACTATCTCCAGAGAGAAGTTCTGTCGGCTGTGCAAGGCATACTCGAAGAACAGGAAAGAGCGAAAGTGACCGCTAAAAAAACCTGCGCAGAAGTGCTCGCGAGCGGCAATAGCAAGCGACCCAGGGGACATGAAACTGTGAAAACGCTAGCCATGCCAGCAAAAAAGGCGATGCATAAGGCGCCGGCAAGCGAAGCTAGCCAAGAGGGAAATAGGGGCAAACATGCTGCGACCGACTGTGTGTTCATGTATTGGTTGTGACCGAAATGCTTTGGTACGTGCCACATAGCTTGTTTGTAAGGAATCTGTTGTGTATCGGTTTTTTTTTTTTTTTTTTTTGTTAGTGGTGGTTTAAAGCATCGAAAGCCAACTCGGAGCTGTGCTACCTTACCGAAGTCTGGGACTCTAACCCAGTAAAAACTCCACCCCCTCCCCGCTTCCCCGGCGGTACTGCCGTTAGGTATTACTTCGCCGGGGGGGGAATGCCCTAAGGGCTCTCTAGGATACTATCCTATTGGAATTTCGCAGCCTTTCTGCGATGCGCAGTTTTTTAAGAATTATTGTGGCCATGTTACATACAGCGGAACAATTTACTTCTGATTCAAGCATAATTTCCACCAGGTTACAAACGGCTGGCGTCCTCCCAACCCTTATGCTCAGATCTCGACGTTCATTATTAAATCTCGGACAGACAAAAAATGCGTGCTCTGCGTCTTCATTATCCGACTCGCAGAGTGGGCAGTGCGGATAACGTTCATGCTTAAACCTATTCAAGTAGTATTTAAAGCATCCATGTCCTGTCAGCAGTTGCGTTAAGTAAAAGTCCACATGTCCATGCTTCCTTCCCAGCCATCTCTGCAGTTCTGGGATAAGCTTATGCGTCCATCGTCCTTTGCTGCTATTATCCCACCTCTCCTGCCACTTTGCAATGGTGAGTTGTCTGCACCTTTTTCGTAGGGATTCGACAGATTCGACCCCTGTGCTACCTGCGCGGATACCCACTGACTCCACTGCTAGCAGGTCCATCGGAATTACTCCTGAAATAACTAGTGCCGCGTCATGGGATACCGTGCGGAACGCACAGCAGACCCTCAGGGCACACAGTCTGTGTACGGAATCACCCTCCTGCAGATAACTCCCATTTTTTGTTGCTCGGGCCCATATGGGAGCAGCGTACATCATCGTCGATGTGACAACGCTAACCAGTAATCTACGTCCTGGTTGCCTCGGACCACGAGTGTTCGCCATAATTTGCGAAATTGCTGCCGCGGTTCTGCCTGCCTTGCCACTAGAGTACGCTAGATGCTCTTTGAAAGAAAGCCGGTGGTCGATCATGACCCGCAAGTATTTTAAGCTTGGGCGAGATCTTATGGTGGCTTCTCCAATTTTAATACTGGCCGTTTCCACTTTCTGCCTGCTACTTATCAGGACTGCTTCGGTTTTATGAGCTGCCAAGGCGAGACCCTTAGAGTCGAGCCATGCGCTTGCTCGTTTCCCAGCTTCATTGCAGATTCTTTCCGCGTCTGGGAGTTTCTTGGCCGTAACTACTATGGCTACGTCATCCGCGAAACCAATGAGTCGTGCCCCTTCGGGCATCGTGATCCTAAGGATCTCGTCGTACATGACATTCCACAACAAAGGGCCTAGGACTGATCCTTGTGGGACTCCCCCGGTGACCCTGTGAGTAGATTGTCCTGTTTCTGTTTCGTACAGGAGCAGGCGACCTTCGAAGTAGCTCGCTATTACTCGCTGTATGTACACTGGGACATTAAGTTTGCTTAGTGCATTTAGTGTGTGGTGCCAGCTAGCGGAGTTGAATGCGTTTTTAACATCCAATGTTGCCGCTATGCAATACTGCTTAGTGCCGTACAACCACCTCTTTCCCTCAATGGCTTTGTCTGCGATCTCACACAGTTTACCAATGGCATCGATTGTGGATAGTCCCTTTCGAAAACCATACTGCATCTCAGAGAGGCCGTTGGTCCCGACAAGGGCACTTTCTAGCCGGGAGTGGATAATTCTTTCAAGAATTTTGCCCACCGTATCCAGCATACAGAGTGGCCTATACGAGGAAGGCTCCTCCGCTGCCTTGTCCCCCTTTGGTATGAGTACCAACCGCTGAGTTTTCCAGCGACTAGGGAACACACCTTCTGTTAGGCATGCATTGTACATGTCAACATACTGTTTGGTGTTTGCTTTTATGGCTATTTTTAATACTTTATTCGGGATTTCATCAGGTCCCGGTGCCTTAACGTCCTTTATTGTCTTAAGAACCTCAAGGACTTCCTCAGGACTTGTGAGCTTAATGCTTCTCGTGTCTACGATCTGTGCTATACGCGCCATACCCTCTTGCTCAGGGAATAGTGTTTCTACTACCCTTTTTAGAAAGACTGGGCATGTCGGCGACGGTCTACTAAATGCCCGAAGCCGTTTTGTGACGAGCTTATATGTGAAGCCCCAAGGGTTGGAGTCTATTTCTTCGCATATATTATTAAAACACCTGCGTTTGCTTTCTTTTATTAGTTTTTCCAGGGCTCGTCTTTTTTCCCTGTAATATATCTGAAGTGCCCTAAATTCGAGTCTTCCTCTTGCTCGTTGGTATGCGCGTCTTGCTCTATGGCATTCTTTCCTGGCTTCCGCAATGGATTGGTTTCACCAGTATGCCGGTCTTTTCCTTGATGGGAGTTTCCCCTTCCTCTGCATAGATGCATCACAGGCTACCTTGGTGTAATCTGCGATGCGGTTTGCCCTTTCGTCTGCTGATCCGTTTGTAGAGAGGTCCTCGAACAACATCTGCACCATCTCCACGTCTAGCGTTTCTACTTTGTACCCTACCACGGTCTTTGGAACTCGTGGTGGGCCATTTGTGGACTTAATCGTGCAAATTATTGCCGCATGATCACTACCCATATAGGCGTCACTAATCTCCCAGCTGGAGCCCGAAGCCAGTCCAGCGCTCACAAATGTAAGGTCAATGATGGAACTTGTCCCGGCTCTAGAAAAGGTCGGTTTTGTTCCAGAGTTCAGCAGTACTAGCTCAAGTGCGGCGAAGCTCTCCAGTAGCGCCCTTCCCCTCGCATTTGTTCGGGGGGAGCCCCAGGCGTTGAAGTCCCCGGCAATTACGGAAGGACGATTTTCCCGGGCGTCTTCTGCAATCTCTTCGAGCACATTTATTGCCTGGGGGAGGCTAAGGCTTGGCGGCAGGTAGCAGCTATAGAAATTTCCGCTTTTTTTCCTGCTAATCTGGCGCCTTGGGTTTCCGCAGCTCCATATTGCCGATTTTTTGCTACTATTTGCTAGCCATTCACCGGAGTTTTTTTTCTATATTGCTCGCTTATGAGTGCCATGTCTACGTTTTGCTCGATGACATTTTGCTCCAGCAACGATTGGGCAACCTCGCAGCCGTTTAGGTTGATCTGAAGAATCTTCATCAGCCCCTTAGCCCTTGCAAAGCCCTCCTGAAATACGGACATTTTCCACTCATTGTTGGGTGGTCACAGTCCTTCTCCTTTTTGCGCTTGCAGAGCATACAGCAGGCCTTTGCTTTGCAGCCTCTGGCTTGGTGCTCCTTCGCGCCGCAGTTGTAGCAGCATTTAGAGCAGTCCTCCTGGGATCTGCAGTTTCCTGCTATATGGTTGAATTCCATACACTTAAAACACCTTTTGGGTGTTATCTTGGACCGGATTCTGCACCAGGTCCATCCCAACCTGAGTTTTCCCTTTTCCACGAGACGCCTCCCTATGTCGGGCATAACTCTTAGTGTGGCGGTTTGGGTGCCCCCGTACGCCGCCCGTAGTCCTACCACCGCAGATTCTGGCAGTTCCACATCAAACTGTGACTTAACCGCACATATGACATCCGTTTTGTCCGTGGTCTCGTCGATGTCCTTCACCTCGATCAGCGTTGTCTCAGTCAGCGCTCTGACGTCAACATTGCTGCCCAGGACCGCTTTCATTTTGCTCTGAAGCTCTGCGGTTTTTGGGTCAGAGACCTTGTTTAGGAGGATTAGCAGTTCCCCCTTTGCCGTTCGACTGACGGCCTGTACAGCTTGACCTAGGTCTTCCAGCTGCGGATCTGCCTTTACCTTTTTAAGGATGTCCGCGTAGGACCCCCCAGTAGATGTTGCGATAACTATCGCGTCATTTCGTGGCGGACGTACCTTGGGCTTCCTCGCCTTCGGTTCTACTTTTTTCCACTCCTGTGGGGGTTTTTGGGGCTTACTGGTGCTCTCGGTCGCAGCATGTTTGCCCCTATTTCCCTCTTGGCTAGCTTCGCTTGCCGGCGCCTTATGCATCGCCTTTTTTGCTGGCATGGCTAGCGTTTTCACAGTTTCATGTCCCCTGGGTCGCTTACTATTGCCGCTCGCGAGCACTTCTGCGCAGGTTTTTTTAGCGGTCACTTTCGCTCTTTCCTGTTCTTCGAGTATGCCTTGCACAGCCGACAGAACTTCTCTCTGGAGATAGTCGATTTCATCGACTATGTCCCGCATAGGGTTTGTGATGGAGCGCTTTCCGTCCATTAGCTTCTTCAGCTCCCTGGCCTTCGATCCAAGGTCAGTAAGCTGTTTCAGCACATCCCCTTGCTCTTCATCAGCAGCTTTTGGGCTGCCTTTCTCTACTATTGGGGGGGTGCCAGGCTGCTTGCCGATGCTTTCCGCCCTTTTTTCTGGCGATCTCGCCATCACATTGCTTTTTTTGAATGGGTCAGCTCCCATGTTGGCCCAGTCGGGTAAGCTGGACAGTGGCGTGTGGAATCCGTCCGCATTAGCCGGCGCCGCCAGTCCTTTGCTTGCCGGCGTACCACCGCACACCACCAGTCCAACTCCTAGGCTAGCTCCCGGGGGTTGTGCCCCCGGTCCCCTACCCACCATATCCCCGCCTGGGGAATTCACCGGTACTGCACTAAAATTTGGGCCTTTGCCCGCAGTGATCGGACTTTGATCAATTATTTAATATAAGAGGAAAAAAATCTTAGTGATAAGGTTTAGAAGTTTTATATTTATAATTTCCCGCGAGAAACGCACTTATGTGCTTGGCCTGCACCCTGTCCGAAGCTTGCTGCTATGGCACCCGCAGCCCCTTTCGCACACTACGATCAGCTGGTCGCGCAAGCGCTTTACACCCCTGATTTAGAGTTTGCGAACAAAAAGCGCGAGTGGAAAATTTGGCAACAACTAAACAAACAAACAACGAGTGGAGATAAGGAAGAGGAAAAAGAAAAAAGATGCCTCCCCTCCCTCGCCTACGACCGACCCCTGCCTGGCCGTCAAACCTGTTGGGGATAAATTCCCGGGTTGTTCCTGGATGCCATCCACGACCTCCTGGCCACCAGCTGACGTCAAGGTATGTGTCCCGGTGCTTCAGGCCGGATAGCCGGCTGTTCCTTCGGGTTTTTGCTGAAAACTTTGGAAAATAGACGGAGCGAATTAAAACGCGACCGCACTCTCTGCTTTCACAAAACTCTCTTCCTGTTGTGTATAGGTGGGTCTACATGATTGCATGTATTGATTATAATTAGGTTGGAATGGTTGGGAATATTGTGGGTAACTTGGTTGATTTGGCTATTTGTATTAAATTTGTGTGATTTCGAATTCTGAATAGGGTTTGCATTTTTATTACGGTTTTCTGAATTTTTATTTAATTCAGCATTAATATGTTCTTCATATATTCCCTCATTTTGTGCAATAGTAATTAATGATCTTAAGTCTGCAATATCATGATGAGCCAAAATAGTAAGTAATTGTATTGGTAATTTTCTAATGAGTATTTTAATGGAATCTTTAATCGCCTGCACATAAATAAGAAAATCTGATTAGTTACCTTCCAGATGCAATTTTAAAATTAGTAGTTTGCGTCGTCTTTACGCTTCTTCGCAGAATGCTCTCGGATTTCCCTTATAAGGTGTGTTCCTGTAGTTCTCCAGTAGTTTGTAGTTCGGTGTCTGCGGCTTAAATTCTGCAATTAGTCTCGAGCTAAGGGTAGGCCAATCTAAGATGTTCGGAAGGCCCAATGATCGTGTAACGTGTTCGTTTAAGTTTCCTTCGATAGCTCCAAGTAGAATCCTCTGTTGTCGCACATCATTAGTTTGGTAGAGTGAAATTACATAGTCAACTTTGCTGATGAAGGTGTAGAGGGTTTCTGGATCACCCTTAAATGACACGATGTCTTTAAGTTGCTTACGAGCTCCAGCAAGATTGTTGCTGTTTAGTGCCACGATTTCGGACGCGGCGATAACTGGTGGTGCCATTGTAATTGTAAAGTTTTTGTTTCGTTGTTACAGTAAAAATAAAAATTTTTTTTATTTTTATTTTGATTTTACTTATTTAAGTTTTAGTTTTTTTGGACATAATTTTTCTTTAATTTTTATATGTTATACTTATTTTTCTTTTTAACTGCTAGTTGCCTTTGGACTTATTGAGTTGTTTTTTTTTTTGTTTTTATATTTCCACTTTTTGTTGGTCAACCGAATTGGAATTATAATCCAAGTTGAAGGGTTGAAGGGTCTCGTAATTGTTAATCGTGAACTGAATTATAAAATTACATTTTTTTTCACTCGAGGTTCTTTTTTTTCGGATACTTTTTGTATGCTACCGACTGCGCCAGTGAAAATGTTTATTAATTTAATGAGTCGAACTAATGTCCCGTCAGTTGACTAAGGACAACGCTAAGAAGAATAAATTAACGAATATTTAGTTTCACGTCTTTATTCAAATGAACTCAGCTTAAGACTAATTTCTTGTGACAAAAATCTTTCTTGTGCTGCCCTTTGTTTACAAAAGTTTGGGAGCGATTGGGATATGGATTGTATATTGATTGCAAGAATTGTTTATGTTATTGAAGAGCCGCGTCGTCGCCTTCTCCGGATGTGGATTGTTTACATTGATTCAGCGTGGGATCGCCTACGCTGCATATTCTTATTTTTTGGTACATAACTGAATACGTCACTATATATATATATATATATATATATATATATATATATATATATATATATATATATATACATATATAGTGACATATTCATATATATATATATATACATATATAGTGACATATTCATTATGTACCAAAAAATAAGAATATGCATGAATATAACTGAATATGTCACTATATATGTATATATATATATATATATATATATATACCAAAAAATAATAATGAGTAATTAATAAATAAATAAATAATGAGTAATTAATAATGAGTAATTAATAAACATTTTCACTGGCGCAGTCGGTAGCATACAAAAAGTATCCGAAAAAAAAGAACCTCGAGTGAAAAAAAAATGTAATTTTATAATTCAGTTCACGATTAACAATTACGAGACCCTTCAACCCTTCAACTTGGATTATAATTCCAATTCGGTTGACCAACAAAAAGTGGAAATATAAAAACAAAAAAAAAAAAACTCAATAAGTCCAAAGGCAACTAGCAGTTAAAAAGAAAAATAAGTATAACATATAAAAATTAAAGAAAAATTATGTCCAAAAAAACTAAAACTTAAATAAGTAAAATCAAAATAAAAATTAAAAAAATTTTTATTTTTACTGTAACAACGAAACAAAAACTTTACAATTACAATGGCACCACCAGTTATCGCCGCGTCCGAAATCGTGGCACTAAACAGCAACAATCTTGCTGGAGCTCGTAAGCAACTTAAAGACATCGTGTCATTTAAGGGTGATCCAGAAACCCTCTACACCTTCATCAGCAAAGTTGACTATGTAATTTCACTCTACCGAACTAATGATGTGCGACAACAGAGGATTCTACTTGGAGCTATCGAAGGAAACTTAAACGAACACGTTACACGATCATTGGGCCTTCCGAACATCTTAGATTGGCCTACCCTTAGCTCGAGACTAATTGCAGAATTTAAGCCGCAGACACCGAACTACAAACTACTGGAGAACTACAGGAACACACCTTATAAGGGAAATCCGAGAGCATTCTGCGAAGAAGCGTAAAGACGACGCAAACTACTAATTTTAAAATTGCATCTGGAAGGTAACTAATCAGATTTTCTTATTTATGTGCAGGCGATTAAAGATTCCATTAAAATACTCATTAGAAAATTACCAATACAATTACTTACTATTTTGGCTCATCATGATATTGCAGACTTAAGATCATTAATTACTATTGCACAAAATGAGGGAATATATGAAGAACATATTAATGCTGAATTAAATAAAAATTCAGAAAACCGTAATAAAAATGCAAACCCTACTCAGAATTCGAAATCACACAAATTTAATACAAATAGCCAAATCAACCAAGTTACCCACAATATTCCCAACCATTCCAACCTAATTATAATCAATACATGCAATCATGTAGACCCACCTATACACAACAGGAAGAGAGTTTTGTGAAAGCAGAGAGTGCGGTCGCGTTTTAATTCGCTCCGTCTATTTTCCAAAGTTTTCAGCAAAAACCCGAAGGAACAGCCGGCTATCCGGCCTGAAGCACCGGGACACATACCTTGACGTCAGCTGGTGGCCAGGAGGTCGTGGATGGCACCCAGGAACAACCCGGGAATTTATCCCCAACAGGTTTGACGGCCAGGCAGGGGCCGGTCGTAGGCGAGGGAGGGGAGGCATTTTTTTTCTTTTTCCTCTTCCTTATCTCCACTCGTTGTTTGTTTGTTTAGTTGTTGCCAAATTTTCCACTCGCGCTTTTTGTTCGCAAACTCTAAATCAGGGGTGTAAAGCGCTTGCGCGACCAGCTGATCGTAGTGTGCGAAAGGGGCTGCGGGTGCCATAGCAGCAAGCTTCGGACAGGGTGCAGGCCAAGCACATAAGTGCGTTTCTCGCGGGAAATTATAAATATAAAACTTCTAAACCTTATCACTAAGATTTTTTTCCTCTTATATTAAATAATTGATCAAAGTCCGATCACTGCGGGCAAAGGCCCAAATTTTAGTGCAGTACCGGTGAATTCCCCAGGCGGGGATATGGTGGGTAGGGGACCGGGGGCACAACCCCCGGGAGCTAGCCTAGGAGTTGGACTGGTGGTGTGCGGTGGTACGCCGGCAAGCAAAGGACTGGCGGCGCCGGCTAATGCGGACGGATTCCACACGCCACTGTCCAGCTTACCCGACTGGGCCAACATGGGAGCTGACCCATTCAAAAAAAGCAATGTGATGGCGAGATCGCCAGAAAAAAGGGCGGAAAGCATCGGCAAGCAGCCTGGCACCCCCCCAATAGTAGAGAAAGGCAGCCCAAAAGCTGCTGATGAAGAGCAAGGGGATGTGCTGAAACAGCTTACTGACCTTGGATCGAAGGCCAGGGAGCTGAAGAAGCTAATGGACGGAAAGCGCTCCATCACAAACCCTATGCGGGACATAGTCGATGAAATCGACTATCTCCAGAGAGAAGTTCTGTCGGCTGTGCAAGGCATACTCGAAGAACAGGAAAGAGCGAAAGTGACCGCTAAAAAAACCTGCGCAGAAGTGCTCGCGAGCGGCAATAGTAAGCGACCCAGGGGACATGAAACTGTGAAAACGCTAGCCATGCCAGCAAAAAAGGCGATGCATAAGGCGCCGGCAAGCGAAGCTAGCCAAGAGGGAAATAGGGGCAAACATGCTGCGACCGACTGTGTGTTCATGTATTGGTTGTGACCGAAATGCTTTGGTACGTGCCACATAGCTTGTTTGTAAGGAATCTGTTGTGTATCGGTTTTTTTTTTTTTTTTTTTTGTTAGTGGTGGTTTAAAGCATCGAAAGCCAACTCGGAGCTGTGCTACCTTACCGAAGTCTGGGACTCTAACCCAGTAAAAACTCCACCCCCTCCCCGCTTCCCCGGCGGTACTGCCGTTAGGTATTACTTCGCCGGGGGGGGAATGCCCTAAGGGCTCTCTAGGATACTATCCTATTGGAATTTCGCAGCCTTTCTGCGATGCGCAGTTTTTTAAGAATTATTGTGGCCATGTTACATACAGCGGAACAATTTACTTCTGATTCAAGCATAATTTCCACCAGGTTACAAACGGCTGGCGTCCTCCCAACCCTTATGCTCAGATCTCGACGTTCATTATTAAATCTCGGACAGACAAAAAATGCGTGCTCTGCGTCTTCATTATCCGACTCGCAGAGTGGGCAGTGCGGATAACGTTCATGCTTAAACCTATTCAAGTAGTATTTAAAGCATCCATGTCCTGTCAGCAGTTGCGTTAAGTAAAAGTCCACATGTCCATGCTTCCTTCCCAGCCATCTCTGCAGTTCTGGGATAAGCTTATGCGTCCATCGTCCTTTGCTGCTATTATCCCACCTCTCCTGCCACTTTGCAATGGTGAGTTGTCTGCACCTTTTTCGTAGGGATTCGACAGATTCGACCCCTGTGCTACCTGCGCGGATACCCACTGACTCCACTGCTAGCAGGTCCATCGGAATTACTCCTGAAATAACTAGTGCCGCGTCATGGGATACCGTGCGGAACGCACAGCAGACCCTCAGGGCACACAGTCTGTGTACGGAATCACCCTCCTGCAGATAACTCCCATTTTTTGTTGCTCGGGCCCATATGGGAGCAGCGTACATCAGCGTCGATGTGACAACGCTAACCAGTAATCTACGTCCTGGTTGCCTCGGACCACGAGTGTTCGCCATAATTTGCGAAATTGCTGCCGCGGTTCTGCCTGCCTTGCCACTAGAGTACGCTAGATGCTCTTTGAAAGAAAGCCGGTGGTCGATCATGACCCGCAAGTATTTTAAGCTTGGGCGAGATCTTATGGTGGCTTCTCCAATTTTAATACTGGCCGTTTCCACTTTCTGCCTGCTACTTATCAGGACTGCTTCGGTTTTATGAGCTGCCAAGGCGAGACCCTTAGAGTCGAGCCATGCGCTTGCTCGTTTCCCAGCTTCATTGCAGATTCTTTCCGCGTCTGGGAGTTTCTTGGCCGTAACTACTATGGCTACGTCATCCGCGAAACCAATGAGTCGTGCCCCTTCGGGCATCGTGATCCTAAGGATCTCGTCGTACATGACATTCCACAACAAAGGGCCTAGGACTGATCCTTGTGGGACTCCCCCGGTGACCCTGTGAGTAGATTGTCCTGTTTCTGTTTCGTACAGGAGCAGGCGACCTTCGAAGTAGCTCGCTATTACTCGCTGTATGTACACTGGGACATTAAGTTTGCTTAGTGCATTTAGTGTGTGGTGCCAGCTAGCGGAGTTGAATGCGTTTTTAACATCCAATGTTGCCGCTATGCAATACTGCTTAGTGCCGTACAACCACCTCTTTCCCTCAATGGCTTTGTCTGCGATCTCACACAGTTTACCAATGGCATCGATTGTGGATAGTCCCTTTCGAAAACCATACTGCATCTCAGAGAGGCCGTTGGTCCCGACAAGGGCACTTTCTAGCCGGGAGTGGATAATTCTTTCAAGAATTTTGCCCACCGTATCCAGCATACAGAGTGGCCTATACGAGGAAGGCTCCTCCGCTGCCTTGTCCCCCTTTGGTATGAGTACCAACCGCTGAGTTTTCCAGCGACTAGGGAACACACCTTCTGTTAGGCATGCATTGTACATGTCAACATACTGTTTGGTGTTTGCTTTTATGGCTATTTTTAATACTTTATTCGGGATTTCATCAGGTCCCGGTGCCTTAACGTCCTTTATTGTCTTAAGAACCTCAAGGACTTCCTCAGGACTTGTGAGCTTAATGCTTCTCGTGTCTACGATCTGTGCTATACGCGCCATACCCTCTTGCTCAGGGAATAGTGTTTCTACTACCCTTTTTAGAAAGACTGGGCATGTCGGCGACGGTCTACTAAATGCCCAAAGCCGTTTTGTGACGAGTTTATATGTGAAGCCCCAAGGGTTGGAGTCTATTTCTTCGCATATATTATTAAAACACCTGCGTTTGCTTTCTTTTATTAGTTTTTCCAGGGCTCGTCTTTTTTCCCTGTAATATATCTGAAGTGCCCTAAATTCGAGTCTTCCTCTTGCTCGTTGGTATGCGCGTCTTGCTCTATGGCATTCTTTCCTGGCTTCCGCAATGGATTGGTTTCCCCTGTATGCCGGTCTTTTCCTTGATGGGAGTTTCCCCTTCCTCTGCATAGATGCATCACAGGCTACCTTGGTGTAATCTGCGATGCGGTTTGCCCTTTCGTCTGCTGATCCGTTTGTAGAGAGGTCCTCGAACAACATCTGCACCATCTCCACGTCTAGCGTTTCTACTTTGTACCCTACCACGGTCTTTAGAACTCGTGGTGGGCCATTTGTGGACTTAATCGTGCAAATTATTGCCGCATGATCACTACCCATATAGGCGTCACTAATCTCCCAGCTGGAGCCCGAAGCCAGTCCAGCGCTCACAAATGTAAGGTCAATGATGGAACTTGTCCCGGCTCTAGAAAAGGTCGGTTTTGTTCCAGAGTTCAGCAGTACTAGCTCAAGTGCGGCGAAGCTCTCCAGTAGCGCCCTTCCCCTCGCATTTGTTCGGGGGGAGCCCCAGGCGTTGAAGTCCCCGGCAATTACGGAAGGGCGATTTTCCCGGGCGTCTTCTGCAATCTCTTCGAGCACATTTATTGCCTGGGGGAGGCTAAGGCTTGGCGGCAGGTAGCAGCTATAGAAATTTCCGCTTTTTTTCCTGCTAATCTGGCGCCTTGGGTTTCCGCAGCTCCATATTGCCGATTTTTTGCTACTATTTGCTAGCCATTCACCGGAGTTTTTTTTCTATATTGCTCGCTTATGAGTGCCATGTCTACGTTTTGTTCGATGACATTTTGCTCCAGCAACGATTGGGCAACCTCGCAGCCGTTTAGGTTGATCTGAAGAATCTTCATCAGCCCCTTAGCCCTTGCAAAGCCCTCCTGAAGTACGGACATTTTCCACTCATTGTTGGGTGGTCACAGTCCTTCTCCTTTTTGCGCTTGCAGAGCATACAGCAGGCCTTTGCTTTGCAGCCTCTGGCTTGGTGCTCCTTCGCGCCGCAGTTGTAGCAGCATTTAGAGCAGTCCTCCTGGGATCTGCAGTTTCCTGCTATATGGTTGAATTCCATACACTTAAAACACCTTTTGGGTGTTATCTTGGACCGGATTCTGCACCAGGTCCATCCCAACCTGAGTTTTCCCTTTTCCACGAGACGCCTCCCTATGTCGGGCATAACTCTTAGTGTGGCGGTTTGGGTGCCCCCGTACGCCGCCCGTAGTCCTACCACCGCAGATTCTGGCAGTTCCACATCAAACTGTGACTTAACCGCACATATGACATCCGTTTTGTCCGTGGTCTCGTCGATGTCCTTCACCTCGATCAGCGTTGTCTCAGTCAGCGCTCTGACGTCAACATTGCTGCCCAGGACCGCTTTCATTTTGCTCTGAAGCTCTGCGGTTTTTGGGTCAGAGACCTTGTTTAGGAGGATTAGCAGTTCCCCCTTTGCCGTTCGACTGACGGCCTGTACAGCTTGACCTAGGTCTTCCAGCTGCGGATCTGCCTTTACCTTTTTAAGGATGTCCGCGTAGGACCCCCCAGTAGATGTTGCGATAACTATCGCGTCATTTCGTGGCGGACGTACCTTGGGCTTCCTCGCCTTCGGTTCTACTTTTTTCCACTCCTGTGGGGGTTTTTGGGGCTTACTGGTGCTCTCGGTCGCAGCATGTTTGCCCCTATTTCCCTCTTGGCTAGCTTCGCTTGCCGGCGCCTTATGCATCGCCTTTTTTGCTGGCATGGCTAGCGTTTTCACAGTTTCATGTCCCCTGGGTCGCTTACTATTGCCGCTCGCGAGCACTTCTGCGCAGGTTTTTTTAGCGGTCACTTTCGCTCTTTCCTGTTCTTCGAGTATGCCTTGCACAGCCGACAGAACTTCTCTCTGGAGATAGTCGATTTCATCGACTATGTCCCGCATAGGGTTTGTGATGGAGCGCTTTCCGTCCATTAGCTTCTTCAGCTCCCTGGCCTTCGATCCAAGGTCAGTAAGCTGTTTCAGCACATCCCCTTGCTCTTCATCAGCAGCTTTTGGGCTGCCTTTCTCTACTATTGGGGGGGTGCCAGGCTGCTTGCCGATGCTCTCCGCCCTTTTTTCTGGCGATCTCGCCATCACATTGCTTTTTTTGAATGGGTCAGCTCCCATGTTGGCCCAGTCGGGTAAGCTGGACAGTGGCGTGTGGAATCCGTCCGCATTAGCCGGCGCCGCCAGTCCTTTGCTTGCCGGCGTACCACCGCACACCACCAGTCCAACTCCTAGGCTAGCTCCCGGGGGTTGTGCCCCCGGTCCCCTACCCACCATATCCCCGCCTGGGGAATTCACCGGTACTGCACTAAAATTTGGGCCTTTGCCCGCAGTGATCGGACTTTGATCAATTATTTAATATAAGAGGAAAAAAATCTTAGTGATAAGGTTTAGAAGTTTTATATTTATAATTTCCCGCGAGAAACGCACTTATGTGCTTGGCCTGCACCCTGTCCGAAGCTTGCTGCTATGGCACCCGCAGCCCCTTTCGCACACTACGATCAGCTGGTCGCGCAAGCGCTTTACACCCCTGATTTAGAGTTTGCGAACAAAAAGCGCGAGTGGAAAATTTGGCAACAACTAAACAAACAAACAACGAGTGGAGATAAGGAAGAGGAAAAAGAAAAAAGATGCCTCCCCTCCCTCGCCTACGACCGGCCCCTGCCTGGCCGTCAAACCTGTTGGGGATAAATTCCCGGGTTGTTCCTGGATGCCATCCACGACCTCCTGGCCACCAGCTGACGTCAAGGTATGTGTCCCGGTGCTTCAGGCCGGATAGCCGGCTGTTCCTTCGGGTTTTTGCTGAAAACTTTGGAAAATAGACGGAGCGAATTAAAACGCGACCGCACTCTCTGCTTTCACAAAACTCTCTTCCTGTTGTGTATAGGTGGGTCTACATGATTGCATGTATTGATTATAATTAGGTTGGAATGGTTGGGAATATTGTGGGTAACTTGGTTGATTTGGCTATTTGTATTAAATTTGTGTGATTTCGAATTCTGAGTAGGGTTTGCATTTTTATTACGGTTTTCTGAATTTTTATTTAATTCAGCATTAATATGTTCTTCATATATTCCCTCATTTTGTGCAATAGTAATTAATGATCTTAAGTCTGCAATATCATGATGAGCCAAAATAGTAAGTAATTGTATTGGTAATTTTCTAATGAGTATTTTAATGGAATCTTTAATCGCCTGCACATAAATAAGAAAATCTGATTAGTTACCTTCCAGATGCAATTTTAAAATTAGTAGTTTGCGTCGTCTTTACGCTTCTTCGCAGAATGCTCTCGGATTTCCCTTATAAGGTGTGTTCCTGTAGTTCTCCAGTAGTTTGTAGTTCGGTGTCTGCGGCTTAAATTCTGCAATTAGTCTCGAGCTAAGGGTAGGCCAATCTAAGATGTTCGGAAGGCCCAATGATCGTGTAACGTGTTCGTTTAAGTTTCCTTCGATAGCTCCAAGTAGAATCCTCTGTTGTCGCACATCATTAGTTTGGTAGAGTGAAATTACATAGTCAACTTTGCTGATGAAGGTGTAGAGGGTTTCTGGATCACCCTTAAATGACACGATGTCTTTAAGTTGCTTACGAGCTCCAGCAAGATTGTTGCTGTTTAGTGCCACGATTTCGGACGCGGCGATAACTGGTGGTGCCATTGTAATTGTAAAGTTTTTGTTTCGTTGTTACAGTAAAAATAAAAATTTTTTTTATTTTTATTTTGATTTTACTTATTTAAGTTTTAGTTTTTTTGGACATAATTTTTCTTTAATTTTTATATGTTATACTTATTTTTCTTTTTAACTGCTAGTTGCCTTTGGACTTATTGAGTTTTTTTTTTTTTGTTTTTATATTTCCACTTTTTGTTGGTCAACCGAATTGGAATTATAATCCAAGTTGAAGGGTTGAAGGGTCTCGTAATTGTTAATCGTGAACTGAATTATAAAATTACATTTTTTTTTCACTCGAGGTTCTTTTTTTTCGGATACTTTTTGTATGCTACCGACTGCGCCAGTGAAAATGTTTATTAATTTAATGAGTCGAACTAATGTCCCGTCAGTTGACTAAGGACAACGCTAAGAAGAATAAATTAACGAATATTTAGTTTCACGTCTTTATTCAAAAGAACTCAGCTTAAGACTAATATCTTGTGACAAAAATCTTTCTTGTGCTGCCCTTTGTTTACAAAAGTTTGGGAGCGATTGGGATATGGATTGTATATTGATTGCAAGAATTGTTTATGTTATTGAAGAGCGGCGTCGTCGCCTTCTCCGGATGTGGATTGTTTACATTGATTCAGCGTGGGATCGCCTACGCTGCATATTCTTATTTTTTGGTACATAACTGAATATGTCACTATATATATATATATATATATATATATATAAAAATCGGTCGGAAAATTGGTGGGAAAATACTAAAAACTAATTATAGCTTCGGAGTTTTTGTGCATATTATCTTACATATTTTTTATTTATATATATACATATATATATATATATATATATATATAGATATATATATATATATTGATTCAGCGTGGGATCGCCTACGCTGCATATTCTTATTTGTTGGTACATAACTGAATATGTCACTATATATATATATATATATATATATATATATATAAAAATCGGTCGGAAAATTGGTGGGAAAATACTAAAAACTAATTATAGCTTCGGAGTTTTTGTGCATATTATCTTACATATTTTTTATTTATATATATACATATACATATGCCTACGCTGCATATTCTTATTTTTTGGTACATAACTGAATATGTCACTATATATATATATATATATATATATATATATATAAAAATCGGTCGGAAAATTGGTGGGAAAATACTAAAAACTTATTATATATATATATATATATATATATATATATATATATATCTATATATATATATATATATATATCTATATATATATATATATATATATGTATATATATAAATAAAAAATATGTAAGATAATATGCACAAAAACTCCGAAGCTATAATTAGTTTTTAGTATTTTCCCACCAATTTTCCGACCGATTTTTATATATATATATATATATATATATATATATATATATATAGTGACATATTCAGTTATGTACCAAAAAATAAGAATATGCAGCGTAGGCGATCCCACGCTGAATCAATGTAAACAATCCACATCCGGAGAAGGCGACGACGCCGCTCTTCAATAACATAAACAATTATTGCAATCAATATACAATCCATATCCCAATCGCTCCCAAACTTTTGTAAACAAAGGGCAGCACAAGAAAGATTTTTGTCACAAGAAATTAGTCTTAAGCTGAGTTCATTTGAATAAAGACGTGAAACTAAATATTCGTTAATTTATTCTTCTTAGCGTTGTCCTTAGTCAACTGACGGGACATTAGTTCGACTCATTAAATTAATAAACATTTTCACTGGCGCAGTCGGTAGCATACAAAAAGTATCCGAAAAAAAAGAACCTCGAGTGAAAAAAAAATGTAATTTTATAATTCAGTTCACGATTAACAATTACGAGACCCTTCAACCCTTCAACTTGGATTATAATTCCAATTCGGTTGACCAACAAAAAGTGGAAATATAAAAACAAAAAAAAAACAACTCAATAAGTCCAAAGGCAACTTGCAGTTAAAAAGAAAAATAAGTATAACATATAAAAATTAAAGAAAAATTATGTCCAAAAAAACTAAAACTTAAATAAGTAAAATCAAAATAAAAATAAAAAAAATTTTTATTTTTACTGTAACAACGAAACAAAAACTTTACAATTACAATGGCACCACCAGTTATCGCCGCGTCCGAAATCGTGGCACTAAACAGCAACAATCTTGCTGGAGCTCGTAAGCAACTTAAAGACATCGTGTCATTTAAGGGTGATCCAGAAACCCTCTACACCTTCATCAGCAAAGTTGACTATGTAATTTCACTCTACCAAACTAATGATGTGCGACAACAGAGGATTCTACTTGGAGCTATCGAAGGAAACTTAAACGAACACGTTACACGATCATTGGGCCTTCCGAACATCTTAGATTGGCCTACCCTTAGCTCGAGACTAATTGCAGAATTTAAGCCGCAGACACCGAACTACAAACTACTGGAGAACTACAGGAACACACCTTATAAGGGAAATCCGAGAGCATTCTGCGAAGAAGCGTAAAGACGACGCAAACTACTAATTTTAAAATTGCATCTGGAAGGTAACTAATCAGATTTTCTTATTTATGTGCAGGCGATTAAAGATTCCATTAAAATACTCATTAGAAAATTACCAATACAATTACTTACTATTTTGGCTCATCATGATATTGCAGACTTAAGATCATTAATTACTATTGCACAAAATGAGGGAATATATGAAGAACATATTAATGCTGAATTAAATAAAAATTCAGAAAACCGTAATAAAAATGCAAACCCTACTCAGAATTCGAAATCACACAAATTTAATACAAATAGCCAAATCAACCAAGTTACCCACAATATTCCCAACCATTCCAACCTAATTATAATCAATACATGCAATCATGTAGACCCACCTATACACAACAGGAAGAGAGTTTTGTGAAAGCAGAGAGTGCGGTCGCGTTTTAATTCGCTCCGTCTATTTTCCAAAGTTTTCAGCAAAAACCCGAAGGAACAGCCGGCTATCCGGCCTGAAGCACCGGGACACATACCTTGACGTCAGCTGGTGGCCAGGAGGTCGTGGATGGCATCCAGGAACAACCCGGGAATTTATCCCCAACAGGTTTGACGGCCAGGCAGGGGCCGGTCGTAGGCGAAGGAGGGGAGGCATCTTTTTTCTTTTTCCTCTTCCTTATCTCCACTCGTTGTTTGTTTGTTTAGTTGTTGCCAAATTTTCCACTCGCGCTTTTTGTTCGCAAACTCTAAATCAGGGGTGTAAAGCGCTTGCGCGACCAGCTGATCGTAGTGTGCGAAAGGGGCTGCGGGTGCCATAGCAGCAAGCTTCGGACAGGGTGCAGGCCAAGCACATAAGTGCGTTTCTCGCGGGAAATTATAAATATAAAACTTCTAAACCTTATCACTAAGATTTTTTTCCTCTTATATTAAATAATTGATCAAAGTCCGATCACTGCGGGCAAAGGCCCAAATTTTAGTGCAGTACCGGTGAATTCCCCAGGCGGGGATATGGTGGGTAGGGGACCGGGGGCACAACCCCCGGGAGCTAGCCTAGGAGTTGGACTGGTGGTGTGCGGTGGTACGCCGGCAAGCAAAGGACTGGCGGCGCCGGCTAATGCGGACGGATTCCACACGCCACTGTCCAGCTTACCCGACTGGGCCAACATGGGAGCTGACCCATTCAAAAAAAGCAATGTGATGGCGAGATCGCCAGAAAAAAGGGCGGAGAGCATCGGCAAGCAGCCTGGCACCCCCCCAATAGTAGAGAAAGGCAGCCCAAAAGCTGCTGATGAAGAGCAAGGGGATGTGCTGAAACAGCTTACTGACCTTGGATCGAAGGCCAGGGAGCTGAAGAAGCTAATGGACGGAAAGCGCTCCATCACAAACCCTATGCGGGACATAGTCGATGAAATCGACTATCTCCAGAGAGAAGTTCTGTCGGCTGTGCAAGGCATACTCGAAGAACAGGAAAGAGCGAAAGTGACCGCTAAAAAAACCTGCGCAGAAGTGCTCGCGAGCGGCAATAGCAAGCGACCCAGGGGACATGAAACTGTGAAAACGCTAGCCATGCCAGCAAAAAAGGCGATGCATAAGGCGCCGGCAAGCGAAGCTAGCCAAGAGGGAAATAGGGGCAAACATGCTGCGACCGACTGTGTGTTCATGTATTGGTTGTGACCGAAATGCTTTGGTACGTGCCACATAGCTGGTTTGTAAGGAATCTGTTGTGTATCGGTTTTTTTTTTTTTTTTTTTTTTGTTAGTGGTGGTTTAAAGCATCGAAAGCCAACTCGGAGCTGTGCTACCTTACCGAAGTCTGGGACTCTAACCCAGTAAAAACTCCACCCCCTCCCCGCTTCCCCGGCGGTACTGCCGTTAGGTATTACTTCGCCGGGGGGGGAATGCCCTAAGGGCTCTCTAGGATACTATCCTATTGGAATTTCGCAGCCTTTCTGCGATGCGCAGTTTTTTAAGAATTATTGTGGCCATGTTACATACAGCGGAACAATTTACTTCTGATTCAAGCATAATTTCCACCAGGTTACAAACGGCTGGCGTCCTCCCAACCCTTATGCTCAGATCTCGACGTTCATTATTAAATCTCGGACAGACAAAAAATACGTGCTCTGCGTCTTCATTATCCGACTCGCAGAGTGGGCAGTGCGGATAACGTTCATGCTTAAACCTATTCAAGTAGTATTTAAAGCATCCATGTCCTGTCAGCAGTTGCGTTAAGTAAAAGTCCACATGTCCATGCTTCCTTCCCAGCCATCTCTGCAGTTCTGGGATAAGCTTATGCGTCCATCGTCCTTTGCTGCTATTATCCCACCTCTCCTGCCACTTTGCAATGGTGAGTTGTCTGCACCTTTTTCGTAGGGATTCGACAGATTCGACCCCTGTGCTACCTGCGCGGATACCCACTGACTCCACTGCTAGCAGGTCCATCGGAATTACTCCTGAAATAACTAGTGCCGCGTCATGGGATACCGTGCGGAACGCACAGCAGACCCTCAGGGCACACAGTCTCTGTACGGAATCACCCTCCTGCAGATAACTCCCATTTTTTGTTGCTCGGGCCCATATGGGAGCAGCGTACATCAGCGTCGATGTGACAACGCTAACCAGTAATCTACGTCCTGGTTGCCTCGGACCACGAGTGTTCGCCATAATTTGCGAAATTGCTGCCGCGGTTCTGCCTGCCTTGCCACTAGAGTACGCTAGATGCTCTTTGAAAGAAAGCCGGTGGTCGATCATGACCCGCAAGTATTTTAAGCTTGGGCGAGATCTTATGGTGGCTTCTCCAATTTTAATACTGGCCGTTTCCACTTTCTGCCTGCTACTTATCAGGACTGCTTCGGTTTTATGAGCTGCCAAGGCGAGACCCTTAGAGTCGAGCCATGCGCTTGCTCGTTTCCCAGCTTCATTGCAGATTCTTTCCGCGTCTGGGAGTTTCTTGGCCGTAACTACTATGGCTACGTCATCCGCGAAACCAATGAGTCGTGCCCCTTCGGGCATCGTGATCCTAAGGATCTCGTCGTACATGACATTCCACAACAAAGGGCCTAGGACTGATCCTTGTGGGACTCCCCCGGTGACCCTGTGAGTAGATTGTCCTGTTTCTGTTTCGTACAGGAGCAGGCGACCTTCGAAGTAGCTCGCTATTACTCGCTGTATGTACACTGGGACATTAAGTTTGCTTAGTGCATTTAGTGTGTGGTGCCAGCTAGCGGAGTTGAATGCGTTTTTAACATCCAATGTTGCCGCTATGCAATACTGCTTAGTGCCGTACAACCACCTCTTTCCCTCAATGGCTTTGTCTGCGATCTCACACAGTTTACCAATGGCATCGATTGTGGATAGTCCCTTTCGAAAACCATACTGCATCTCAGAGAGGCCGTTGGTCCCGACAAGGGCACTTTCTAGCCGGGAGTGGATAATTCTTTCAAGAATTTTGCCCACCGTATCCAGCATACAGAGTGGCCTATACGAGGAAGGCTCCTCCGCTGCCTTGTCCCCCTTTGGTATGAGTACCAACCGCTGAGTTTTCCAGCGACTAGGAAACACACCTTCTGTTAGGCATGCATTGTACATGTCAACATACTGTTTGGTGTTTGCTTTTATGGCTATTTTTAATACTTTATTCGGGATTTCATCAGGTCCCGGTGCCTTAACGTCCTTTATTGTCTTAAGAACCTCAAGGACTTCCTCAGGACTTGTGAGCTTAATGCTTCTCGTGTCTACGATCTGTGCTATACGCGCCATACCCTCTTGCTCAGGGAATAGTGTTTCTACTACCCTTTTTAGAAAGACTGGGCACGTCGGCGACGGTCTACTAAATGCCCGAAGCCGTTTTGTGACGAGTTTATATGTGAAGCCCCAAGGGTTGGAGTCTATTTCTTCGCATATATTATTAAAACACCTGCGTTTGCTTTCTTTTATTAGTTTTTCCAGGGCTCGTCTTTTTTCCCTGTAATATATCTGAAGTGCCCTAAATTCGAGTCTTCCTCTTGCTCGTTGGTATGCGCGTCTTGCTCTATGGCATTCTTTCTTGGCTTCCGCAATGGATTGGTTTCACCAGTATGCCGGTCTTTTCCTTGATGGGAGTTTCCCCTTCCTCTGCATAGATGCATCACAGGCTACCTTGGTGTAATCTGCGATGCGGTTTGCCCTTTCGTCTGCTGATCCGTTTGTAGAGAGGTCCTCGAACAACATCTGCACCATCTCCACGTCTAGCGTTTCTACTTTGTACCCTACCACGGTCTTTGGAACTCGTGGTGGGCCATTTGTGGACTTAATCGTGCAAATTATTGCCGCATGATCACTACCCATATAGGCGTCACTAATCTCCCAGCTGGAGCCCGAAGCCAGTCCAGCGCTCACAAATGTAAGGTCAATGATGGAACTTGTCCCGGCTCTAGAAAAGGTCGGTTTTGTTCCAGAGTTCAGCAGTACTAGCTCAAGTGCGGCGAAGCTCTCCAGTAGCGCCCTTCCCCTCGCATTTGTTCGGGGGGAGCCCCAGGCGTTGAAGTCCCCGGCAATTACGGAAGGGCGATTTTCCCGGGCGTCTTCTGCAATCTCTTCGAGCACATTTATTGCCTGGGGGAGGCTAAGGCTTGGCGGCAGGTAGCAGCTATAGAAATTTCCGCTTTTTTTCCTGCTAATCTGGCGCCTTGGGTTTCCGCAGCTCCATATTGCCGATTTTTTGCTACTATTTGCTAGCCATTCACCGGAGTTTTTTTTCTATATTGCTCGCTTATGAGTGCCATGTCTACGTTTTGCTCGATGACATTTTGCTCCAGCAACGATTGGGCAACCTCGCAGCCGTTTAGGTTGATCTGAAGAATCTTCATCAGCCCCTTAGCCCTTGCAAAGCCCTCCTGAAGTACGGACATTTTCCACTCATTGTTGGGTGGTCACAGTCCTTCTCCTTTTTGCGCTTGCAGAGCATACAGCAGGCCTTTGCTTTGCAGCCTCTGGCTTGGTGCTCCTTCGCGCCGCAGTTGTAGCAGCATTTAGAGCAGTCCTCCTGGGATCTGCAGTTTCCTGCTATATGGTTGAATTCCATACACTTAAAACACCTTTTGGGTGTTATCTTGGACCGGATTCTGCACCAGGTCCATCCCAACCTGAGTTTTCCCTTTTCCACGAGACGCCTCCCTATGTCGGGCATAACTCTTAGTGTGGCGGTTTGGGTGCCCCCGTACGCCGCCCCTAGTCCTACCACCGCAGATTCTGGCAGTTCCACATCAAACTGTGACTTAACCGCACATATGACATCCGTTTTGTCCGTGGTCTCGTCGATGTCCTTCACCTCGATCAGCGTTGTCTCAGTCAGCGCTCTGACGTCAACATTGCTGCCCAGGACCGCTTTCATTTTGCTCTGAAGCTCTGCGGTTTTTGGGTCAGAGACCTTGTTTAGGAGGATTAGCAGTTCCCCCTTTGCCGTTCGACTGACGGCCTGTACAGCTTGACCTAGGTCTTCCAGCTGCGGATCTGCCTTTACCTTTTTAAGGATGTCCGCGTAGGACCCCCCAGTAGATGTTGCGATAACTATCGCGTCATTTCGTGGCGGACGTACCTTGGGCTTCCTCGCCTTCGGTTCTACTTTTTTCCACTCCTGTGGGGGTTTTTGGGGCTTACTGGTGCTCTCGGTCGCAGCATGTTTGCCCCTATTTCCCTCTTGGCTAGCTTCGCTTGCCGGCGCCTTATGCATCGCCTTTTTTGCTGGCATGGCTAGCGTTTTCACAGTTTCATGTCCCCTGGGTCGCTTACTATTGCCGCTCGCGAGCACTTCTGCGCAGGTTTTTTTAGCGGTCACTTTCGCTCTTTCCTGTTCTTCGAGTATGCCTTGCACAGCCGACAGAACTTCTCTCTGGAGATAGTCGATTTCATCGACTATGTCCCGCATAGGGTTTGTGATGGAGCGCTTTCCGTCCATTAGCTTCTTCAGCTCCCTGGCCTTCGATCCAAGGTCAGTAAGCTGTTTCAGCACATCCCCTTGCTCTTCATCAGCAGCTTTTGGGCTGCCTTTCTCTACTATTGGGGGGGTGCCAGGCTGCTTGCCGATGCTCTCCGCCCTTTTTTCTGGCGATCTCGCCATCACATTGCTTTTTTTGAATGGGTCAGCTCCCATGTTGGCCCAGTCGGGTAAGCTGGACAGTGGCGTGTGGAATCCGTCCGCATTAGCCGGTGCCGCCAGTCCTTTGCTTGCCGGCGTACCACCGCACACCACCAGTCCAACTCCTAGGCTAGCTCCCGGGGGTTGTGCCCCCGGTCCCCTACCCACCATATCCCCGCCTGGGGAATTCACCGGTACTGCACTAAAATTTGGGCCTTTGCCCGCAGTGATCGGACTTTGATCAATTATTTAATATAAGAGGAAAAAAATCTTAGTGATAAGGTTTAGAAGTTTTATATTTATAATTTCCCGCGAGAAACGCACTTATGTGCTTGGCCTGCACCCTGTCCGAAGCTTGCTGCTATGGCACCCGCAGCCCCTTTCGCACACTACGATCAGCTGGTCGCGCAAGCGCTTTACACCCCTGATTTAGAGTTTGCGAACAAAAAGCGCAAGTGGAAAATTTGGCAACAACTAAACAAACAAACAACGAGTGGAGATAAGGAAGAGGAAAAAGAAAAAAGATGCCTCCCCTCCCTCGCCTACGACCGGCCCCTGCCTGGCCGTCAAACCTGTTGGGGATAAATTCCCGGGTTGTTCCTGGATGCCATCCACGACCTCCTGGCCACCAGCTGACGTCAAGGTATGTGTCCCGGTGCTTCAGGCCGGATAGCCGGCTGTTCCTTCGGGTTTTTGCTGAAAACTTTGGAAAATAGACGGAGCGAATTAAAACGCGACCGCACTCTCTGCTTTCACAAAACTCTCTTCCTGTTGTGTATAGGTGGGTCTACATGATTGCATGTATTGATTATAATTAGGTTGGAATGGTTGGGAATATTGTGGGTAACTTGGTTGATTTGGCTATTTGTATTAAATTTGTGTGATTTCGAATTCTGAGTAGGGTTTGCATTTTTATTACGGTTTTCTGAATTTTTATTTAATTCAGCATTAATATGTTCTTCATATATTCCCTCATTTTGTGCAATAGTAATTAATGATCTTAAGTCTGCAATATCATGATGAGCCAAAATAGTAAGTAATTGTATTGGTAATTTTCTAATGAGTATTTTAATGGAATCTTTAATCGCCTGCACATAAATAAGAAAATCTGATTAGTTACCTTCCAGATGCAATTTTAAAATTAGTAGTTTGCGTCGTCTTTACGCTTCTTCGCAGAATGCTCTCGGATTTCCCTTATAACGTGTGTTCCTGTAGTTCTCCAGTAGTTTGTAGTTCGGTGTCTGCGGCTTAAATTCTGCAATTAGTCTCGAGCTAATGATCGTGTAACGTGTTCGTTTAAGTTTCCTTCGATAGCTCCAAGTAGAATCCTCTGTTGTCGCACATCATTAGTTTGGTAGAGTGAAATTACATAGTCAACTTTGCTGATGAAGGTGTAGAGGGTTTCTGGATCACCCTTAAAAGACACGATGTCTTTAAGTTGCTTACGAGCTCCAGCAAGATTGTTGCTGTTTAGTGCCACGATTTCGGACGCGGCGATAACTGGTGGTGCCATTGTAATTGTAAAGTTTTTGTTTCGTTGTTACAGTAAAAATAAAAATTTTTTTTATTTTTATTTTGATTTTACTTATTTAAGTTTTAGTTTTTTTGGACATAATTTTTCTTTAATTTTTATATGTTATACTTATTTTTCTTTTTAACTGCTAGTTGCCTTTGGACTTATTGAGTTTTTTTTTTTTTGTTTTTATATTTCCACTTTTTGTTGGTCAACCGAATTGGAATTATAATCCAAGTTGAAGGGTTGAAGGGTCTCGTAATTGTTAATCGTGAACTGAATTATAAAATTACATTTTTTTTTCACTCGAGGTTCTTTTTTTTCGGATACTTTTTGTATGCTACCGACTGCGCCAGTGAAAATGTTTATTAATTTAATGAGTCGAACTAATGTCCCGTCAGTTGACTAAGGACAACGCTAAGAAGAATAAATTAACGAATATTTAGTTTCACGTCTTTATTCAAATGAACTCAGCTTAAGACTAATTTCTTGTGACAAAAATCTTTCTTGTGCTGCCCTTTGTTTACAAAAGTTTGGGAGCGATTGGGATATGGATTGTATATTGATTGCAAGAATTGTTTATGTTATTGAAGAGCGGCGTCGTCGCCTTCTCCGGATGTGGATTGTTTACATTGATTCAGCGTGGGATCGCCTACGCTGCATATTCTTATTTTTTGGTATATATATATATATATATATATATATACATATATAGTGACATATTCAGTTATATTCATGCATATTCTTATTTTTTGGTACATAATGAATATGTCACTATATATGTATATATATATATATATGAATATGTCACTATATATGTATATATATATATATATATATATATATATATATATATATATATATATATATATATAGTGACATATTCAGTTATGTACCAAAAAATAAGAATATGCAGCGTAGGCGATCCCACGCTGAATCAATGTAAACAATCCACATCCGGAGAAGGCGACGACGCCGCTCTTCAATAACATAAACAATTCTTGCAATCAATATACAATCCATATCCCAATCGCTCCCAAACTTTTGTAAACAAAGGGCAGCACAAGAAAGATTTTTGTCACAAGAAATTAGTCTTAAGCTGAGTTCATTTGAATAAAGACGTGAAACTAAATATTCGTTAATTTATTCTTCTTAGCGTTGTCCTTAGTCAACTGACGGGACATTAGTTCGACTCATTAAATTAATAAACATTTTCACTGGCGCAGTCGGTAGCATACAAAAAGTATCCGAAAAAAAAGAACCTCGAGTGAAAAAAAATGTAATTTTATAATTCAGTTCACGATTAACAATTACGAGACCCTTCAACCCTTCAACTTGGATTATAATTCCAATTCGGTTGACCAACAAAAAGTGGAAATATAAAAACAAAAAAAAAAACAACTCAATAAGTCCAAAGGCAACTTGCAGTTAAAAAGAAAAATAAGTATAACATATAAAAATTAAAGAAAAATTATGTCCAAAAAAACTAAAACTTAAATAAGTAAAATCAAAATAAAAATAAAAAAAAATTTTATTTTTACTGTAACAACGAAACAAAAACTTTACAATTACAATGGCACCACCAGTTATCGCCGCGTCCGAAATCGTGGCACTAAACAGCAACAATCTTGCTGGAGCTCGTAAGCAACTTAAAGACATCGTGTCATTTAAGGGTGATCCAGAAACCCTCTACACCTTCATCAGCAAAGTTGACTATGTAATTTCACTCTACCAAACTAATGATGTGCGACAACAGAGGATTCTACTTGGAGCTATCGAAGGAAACTTAAACGAACACGTTACACGATCATTGGGCCTTCCGAACATCTTAGATTGGCCTACCCTTAGCTCGAGACTAATTGCAGAATTTAAGCCGCAGACACCGAACTACAAACTACTGGAGAACTACAGGAACACACCTTATAAGGGAAATCCGAGAGCATTCTGCGAAGAAGCGTAAAGACGACGCAAACTACTAATTTTAAAATTGCATCTGGAAGGTAACTAATCAGATTTTCTTATTTATGTGCAGGCGATTAAAGATTCCATTAAAATACTCATTAGAAAATTACCAATACAATTACTTACTATTTTGGCTCATCATGATATTGCAGACTTAAGATCATTAATTACTATTGCACAAAATGAGGGAATATATGAAGAACATATTAATGCTGAATTAAATAAAAATTCAGAAAACCGTAATAAAAATGCAAACCCTACTCAGAATTCGAAATCACACAAATTTAATACAAATAGCCAAATCAACCAAGTTACCCACAATATTCCCAACCATTCCAACCTAATTATAATCAATACATGCAATCATGTAGACCCACCTATACACAACAGGAAGAGAGTTTTGTGAAAGCAGAGAGTGCGGTCGCGTTTTAATTCGCTCCGTCTATTTTCCAAAGTTTTCAGCAAAAACCCGAAGGAACAGCCGGCTATCCGGCCTGAAGCACCGGGACACATACCTTGACGTCAGCTGGTGGCCAGGAGGTCGTGGATGGCATCCAGGAACAACCCGGGAATTTATCCCCAACAGGTTTGACGGCCAGGCAGGGGCCGGTCGTAGGCGAGGGAGGGGAGGCATCTTTTTTCTTTTTCCTCTTCCTTATCTCCACTCGTTGTTTGTTTGTTTAGTTGTTGCCAAATTTTCCACTCGCGCTTTTTGTTCGCAAACTCTAAATCAGGGGTGTAAAGCGCTTGCGCGACCAGCTGATCGTAGTGTGCGAAAGGGGCTACGGGTGCCATAGCAGCAAGCTTCGGACAGGGTGCAGGCCAAGCACATAAGTGCGTTTCTCGCGGGAAATTATAAATATAAAACTTCTAAACCTTATCACTAAGATTTTTTTCCTCTTATATTAAATAATTGATCAAAGTCCGATCACTGCGGGCAAAGGCCCAAATTTTAGTGCAGTACCGGTGAATTCCCCAGGCGGGGATATGGTGGGTAGGGGACCGGGGGCACAACCCCCGGGAGCTAGCCTAGGAGTTGGACTGGTGGTGTGCGGTGGTACGCCGGCAAGCAAAGGACTGGCGGCGCCGGCTAATGCGGACGGATTCCACACGCCACTGTCCAGCTTACCCGACTGGGCCAACATGGAAGCTGACCCATTCAAAAAAAGCAATGTGATGGCGAGATCGCCAGAAAAAAGGGCGGAGAGCATCGGCAAGCAGCCTGGCACCCCCCCAATAGTAGAGAAAGGCAGCCCAAAAGCTGCTGATGAAGAGCAAGGGGATGTGCTGAAACAGCTTACTGACCTTGGATCGAAGGCCAGGGAGCTGAAGAAGCTAATGGACGGAAAGCGCTCCATCACAAACCCTATGCGGGACATAGTCGATGAAATCGACTATCTCCAGAGAGAAGTTCTGTCGGCTGTGCAAGGCATACTCGAAGAACAGGAAAGAGCGAAAGTGACCGCTAAAAAAACCTGCGCAGAAGTGCTCGCGAGCGGCAATAGTAAGCGACCCAGGGGACATGAAACTGTGAAAACGCTAGCCATGCCAGCAAAAAAGGCGATGCATAAGGCGCCGGCAAGCGAAGCTAGCCAAGAGGGAAATAGGGGCAAACATGCTGCGACCGAGAGCACCAGTAAGCCCCAAAAACCCCCACAGGAGTGGAAAAAAGTAGAACCGAAGGCGAGGAAGCCCAAGGTACGTCCGCCACGAAATGACGCGATAGTTATCGCAACATCTACTGGGGGGTCCTACGCGGACATCCTTAAAAAGGTAAAGGCAGATCCGCAGCTGGAAGACCTAGGTCAAGCTGTACAGGCCGTCAGTCGAACGGCAAAGGGGGAACTGCTAATCCTCCTAAACAAGGTCTCTGACCCAAAAACCGCAGAGCTTCAGAGCAAAATGAAAGCGGTCCTGGGCAGCAATGTTGACGTCAGAGCGCTGACTGAGACAACGCTGATCGAGGTGAAGGACATCGACGAGACCACGGACAAAACGGATGTCATATGTGCGGTTAAGTCACAGTTTGATGTGGAACTGCCAGAATCTGCGGTGGTAGGACTACGGGCGGCGTACGGGGGCACCCAAACCGCCACACTAAGAGTTATGCCCGACATAGGGAGGCGTCTCGTGGAAAAGGGAAAACTCAGGTTGGGATGGACCTGGTGCAGAATCCGGTCCAAGATAACACCCAAAAGGTGTTTTAAGTGTATGGAATTCAACCATATAGCAGGAAACTGCAGATCCCAGGAGGACTGCTCTAAATGCTGCTACAACTGCGGCGCGAAGGAGCACCAAGCCAGAGGCTGCAAAGCAAAGGCCTGCTGTATGCTCTGCAAGCGCAAAAAGGAGAAGGACTGTGACCACCCAACAATGAGTGGAAAATGTCCGTACTTCAGGAGGGCTTTGCAAGGGCTAAGGGGCTGATGAAGATTCTTCAGATCAACCTAAACGGCTGCGAGGTTGCCCAATCGTTGCTGGAGCAAAATGTCATCGAACAAAACGTAGACATGGCACTCATAAGCGAGCAATATAGAAAAAAAACTCCGGTGAATGGCTAGCAAATAGTAGCAAAAAATCGGCAATATGGAGCTGCGGAAACCCAAGGCGCCAGATTAGCAGGAAAAAAAGCGGAAATTTCTATAGCTGCTACCTGCCGCCAAGCCTTAGCCTCCCCCAGGCAATAAATGTGCTCGAAGAGATTGCAGAAGACGCCCGGGAAAATCGCCCTTCCGTAATTGCCGGGGACTTCAACGCCTGGGGCTCCCCCCGAACAAATGCGAGGGGAAGGGCGCTACTGGAGAGCTTCGCCGCACTTGAGCTAGTACTGCTGAACTCTGGAACAAAACCGACCTTTTCTAGAGCCGGGACAAGTTCCATCATTGACCTTACATTTGTGAGCGCTGGACTGGCTTCGGGCTCCAGCTGGGAGATTAGTGACGCCTATATGGGTAGTGATCATGCGGCAATAATTTGCACGATTAAGTCCACAAATGGCCCACCACGAGTTCTAAAGACCGTGGTAGGGTACAAAGTAGAAACGCTAGACGTGGAGATGGTGCAGATGTTGTTCGAGGACCTCTCTACAAACGGATCAGCAGACGAAAGGGCAAACCGCATCGCAGATTACACCAAGGTAGCCTGTGATGCATCTATGCAGAGGAAGGGGAAACTCCCATCAAGGAAAAGACCGGCATACTGGTGATACCAATCCATTGCGGAAGCCAAGAAAGAATGCCATAGAGCAAGACGCGCATACCAACGAGCAAGAGGAAGACTCGAATTTAGGGCACTTCAGATATATTACAGGGAAAAAAGACGAGCCCTGGAAAAACTAATAAAAGAAAGCAAACGCAGGTGTTTTAATAATATATGCGAAGAAATAGACTCCAACCCTTGGGGCTTCACATATAAACTCGTCACAAAACGGCTTCGGGCATTTAGTAGACCGTCGCCGACATGCCCAGTCTTTCTAAAAAGGGTAGTAGAAACACTATTCCCTGAGCAAGAGGGTATGGCGCGTATAGCACAGATCGTAGACACGAGAAGCATTAAGCTCACAAGTCCTGAGGAAGTCCTTGAGGTTCTTAAGACAATAAAGGACGTTAAGGCACCGGGACCTGATGAAATCCCGAATAAAGTATTAAAAATAGCCATAAAAGCAAACACCAAACAGTATGTTGACATGTACAATGCATGCCTAACAGAAGGTGTGTTTCCTAGTCGCTGGAAAACTCAGCGGTTGGTACTCATACCAAAGGGGGACAAGGCAGCGGAGGAGCCTTCCTCGTATAGGCCACTCTGTATGCTGGATACGGTGGGCAAAATTCTTGAAAGAATTATCCACTCCCGGCTAGAAAGTGCCCTTGTCGGGACCAACGGCCTCTCTGAGATGCAGTATGGTTTTCGAAAGGGACTATCCACAATCGATGCCATTGGTAAACTGTGTGAGATCGCAGACAAAGCCATTGAGGGAAAGAGGTGGTTGTACGGCACTAAGCAGTATTGCATAGCGGCAACATTGGATGTTAAAAACGCATTCAACTCCGCTAGCTGGCACCACACACTAAATGCACTAAGCAAACTTAATGTCCCAGTGTACATACAGCGAGTAATAGCGAGCTACTTCGAAGGTCGCCTGCTCCTGTACGAAACAGAAACAGGACAATCTACTCACAGGGTCACCGGGGGAGTCCCACAAGGATCAGTCCTAGGCCCTTTGTTGTGGAATGTCATGTACGACGAGATCCTTAGGATCACGATGCCCGAAGGGGCACGACTCATTGGTTTCGCGGATGACGTAGCCATAGTAGTTACGGCCAAGAAACTCCCAGACGCGGAAAGAATCTGCAATGAAGCTGGGAAACGAGCAAGCGCATGGCTCGACTCTAAGGGTCTCGCCTTGGCAGCTCATAAAACCGAAGCAGTCCTGATAAGTAGCAGGCAGAAAGTGGAAACGGCCAGTATTAAAATTGGAGAAGCCACCATAAGATCTCGCCCAAGCTTAAAATACTTGCGGGTCATGATCGACCACCGGCTTTCTTTCAAAGAGCATCTAGCGTACTCTAGTGGCAAGGCAGGCAGAACCGCGGCAGCAATTTCGCAAATTATGGCGAACACTCGTGGTCCGAGGCAACCAGGACGTAGATTACTGGTTAGCGTTGTCACATCGACGCTGATGTACGCTGCTCCCATATGGGCCCGAGCAACAAAAAATGGGAGTTATCTGCAGGAGGGTGATTCCGTACAGAGACTGTGTGCCCTGAGGGTCTGCTGTGCGTTCCGCACGGTATCCCATGACGCGGCACTAGTTATTTCAGGAGTAATTCCGATGGACCTGCTAGCAGTGGAGTCAGTGGGTATCCGCGCAGGTAGCACAGGGGTCGAATCTGTCGAATCCCTACGAAAAAGGTGCAGACAACTCACCATTGCAAAGTGGCAGGAGAGGTGGGATAATAGCAGCAAAGGACGATGGACGCATAAGCTTATCCCAGAACTGCAGAGATGGCTGGGAAGGAAGCATGGACATGTGGACTTTTACTTAACGCAACTGCTGACAGGACATGGATGCTTTAAATACTACTTGAATAGGTTTAAGCATGAACGTTATCCGCACTGCCCACTCTGCGAGTCGGATAATGAAGACGCAGAGCACGTATTTTTTGTCTGTCCGAGATTTAATAATGAACGTCGAGATCTGAGCATAAGGGTTGGGAGGACGCCAGCCGTTTGTAACCTGGTGGAAATTATGCTTGAATCAGAAGTAAATTGTTCCGCTGTATGTAACATGGCCACAATAATTCTTAAAAAACTGCGCATCGCAGAAAGGCTGCGAAATTCCAATAGGATAGTATCCTAGAGAGCCCTTAGGGCATTCCCCCCCCGGCGAAGTAATACCTAACGGCAGTACCGCCGGGGAAGCGGGGAGGGGGTGGAGTTTTTACTGGGTTAGAGTCCCAGACTTCGGTAAGGTAGCACAGCTCCGAGTTGGCTTTCGATGCTTTAAACCACCACTAACAAAAAAAAAAAAAAAAAAAAACCGATACACAACAGATTCCTTACAAACAAGCTACGTGGCACGTACCAAAGCACTTCGGTCACAACCAATACATGAACACACAACCAATAACTCATAAAAATCCTTTCCCACAATATTCCAATAAAATTCAAACTTCTCAAACAGCACATTTTAAAGGAAATACATACCCTTAAAAGCAACAACCCTCCACATCTAAAAACACTATCTTCCCGGTTATCAAACAACTAAGACCATCGGACAGTGAGCAAACTAAAATGTCTATTTACGAATTAAGATTTCGAGACGTGCACGAATACGAAGAATTACAAACCAATTATTATGAACAACAGTATTACAATCAATACCATGGGTTGATTAATGGAGGTCAACAACAAGTACATCCGTCCAAAATTCAAATGATCAAAATCAAAATAGCTCAGAGCCAAACGAATTTTCAATTAACAGCTCCGGAGAACACCAGTACATAGAAATAGCATACAAAGGTTGCACATGCACAGGATCCACAATAAATATGATCAATAAAAAAAATTTCATCTTCCTATACAAAATACTAGATGTGAAGTTTGACATCAAATTGTCCTATTAGGTTAACAACTTGCTCAAGAACACGAAATTAAAGTCGAAAACCAAGTGCAAGAAATGCTTAATCAGGGATTAATTAGAGAAAGTAATTCACCGCACAATAGTCCTACCTGGTGCCTGATGCTTCTGGTAAAATTAAATATAGAGTAGTAATTGATTATAGGAAACTCAATGAAATAACCATTCGCGACAGATATCCATTACCGAATATGGACGAAATCCTCGGTAAACTAAAAAAAATACCAATATTTTACTACTATTGATTTAGCAAAGGGATTTCATCAAAAAGAAATGGACCCAGAATCAATATCTAAAACTGCATTTTCCACCAGCGGTCATTATGAATACCTCCGAATGTCATTTGGTCTTAGAAATGCACCCGTTACTTTTCAAAGGTGCATGAACCGTTGCTCAACAAACACTGCTTATTGTGGTTACATGATATTATAATTTTTTCCAAGTCCCTTACCGAACATTTAAATTCATAACAACTAGTTTTTTCTAAACTTGCAGAAGCTAATTTAAAATTGCAGTTTGACAAATGTTAATTCTTAAAAAAAGAAGCTAGCTTTCTTGGTCACATCTTAACCCCTAATAGCATAAAGCCAAACCCCCTTAAAGTTAAAGCCATAGTTGCATATCCAATTCCAACAAAAGTAAAAGAAATTCGAGCATTCCCAAACTACGCAGACATAGCCAAACCCATCACCAGATGTTTAAAAAAAGGAGCAAAGATAGATACACAAAATCTCGACTACATAGCATTCAAAAAACTTAAAGCTTTAATTATTAGAGAACCAATTCTTCAATTACCCGATTTACAAAAAAAAAATTACTTTAACCACAGATGCCAGTAATGTAGCCCTTGGAGCCGTGCTTTCGCAAAATGGCCATCCTATATCCTTTATTAGCAGAACACTAAATGAACACGAATTAAATTACAGTGCTATGGAGAAGGAGTTACTCGCCATAGTTTGGGCCACGAAAACTTTTAAAATTGATGAAAATCATCATAGCGTAACTTCGCTACAACATAGTGCAGACGAGGACAATAGCAATCTATTTATTTAACAGAAAAACCCATAAATTATTTCAAGAAACAAATAATTTTCATTAAATCTCATAAAAATAAAATAGAGAATTCAACAATATTTGGTAACTCCATTACCACAATTCAATATAATGAAATGACATTCGAAAAGGCCAAACAGATTTTACTTGATTATTTTATTCATAAAAACATTTCCATTTATATTGAGAGCGATGTAGATTTTGAACTTTTTCAAAACACTTACATCCTGGTATACAGAAAGTGACAAAATTATTTAAAGAAAATCACTTCTTTCCCAATAGCCAATTATTAATTCAAAACATAATAAATGAGTGCAACATATGCATATGGAGTGCTAAGTTAAACGAATACTAATTAAAAATCGACTATATTAAAGGGAAGGAAAATTCAGTTGCTTATGCATTATCAAGAATTAAAATTGATGAAAATCATCATAGCGAAGTTACTCAACATAGTGCAGACGACGACAATAGCAATCTATTTATTTAACAGAAAAACCCATAAATTATTTCAAGAAACAAATAATTTTCATTAAAACTCATAAAATAAAGTAGAGAATTCAACAATATATGGTAACTCCATTACCACAATTCAATATAATGAAATGACATTCGAAAAGGCCAAACAGATTTTACTTGATTATTTTATTCATAAAAACATTTCCATTTATATTGAGAGCGATGTAGATTTTGAACTTTTTCAAAGAGCACACAGAGAAATTATTAATACCACCTACACTAAAGTAATTCGAAGACTCTACCTTTTAAAGACTCTTAGTTCATATGCCGAATTTAAAGAAATTATACTTCAATCACATGAAAAACACTTACATCCTGGTATACAGAAAGTGACAAAATTATTTAAAGAAAATCACTTCTTCCCCAATAGCCAATTATTAATTCAGAACATAATATATGAGTGCAACATATGCAATCTGGCTAAAACAGAACACAGAAACACAAAAATGCCTTTTAAAATCACATCCCACCCTGAACATTGTAGAGACAAATTTGTAGTAGATATTTATTTATCTGAGGGAAAACATTACATCAGTTGCATTGACATTTATTCTAAATTCAAAAGAATGGATAGAATGCAGGAACGCGCTAATGCGTTTTTTAAATCAGTTAGGTAAACCCAAGGCAGACAGAGACGGAGCTTTCTCCAGCTTGACTCTTAAGCGATGGCTTGAAGCAGAAGGAATTGAATTACAAATCAATACGGCAAAAAAACGGCGTAGCAGAAGTCGAAAGACTTCATGAAACAATAAATGAAAAAATTCGAATAATCCATTCATCCGATGATGAAGAATTAAAATTAAGCAAGATAGAAACAATCCTTTACACTTACAACCATAAAATTAAACATGACACTACTGGACAAACACCTGCTCAAATATTTTTATACGCTGGGCATCCAATATAAGACACTCAAAATATTAAAGAAAGGAAAATAGATAAACTAAATGAAGATCGAGAGGAATTTAACATTGACACAAGATTCAGAAAAGGACCAATTCAAAAGGGTAAACTAGAAAATCAATTTAAAGCAAATAAAAATGTAGAAAAAATAGACGAAGACCATTACAAAATTACTAATCGAAATAGAGAAACCAAATACTACGAAACACAACTTAACAAACAAAAGATAACTAATTCCGTTAAACTCCCACAGGAACCTTCTGTACAATAATGTTGTTTCTATTATACACCACGGGCCACACTTAACAAATTCAAATAACCACCCCAGATTCCGACCTTGGCTATTTACTCATCTCAAGCATTCCAATTCAAATACCGGTAGTGTATAAACATCCGGTCTAAGAATTCATTTAACAGAAATCAATATCATCACAAATTCTTTTGGTAACAAAATCACATACTCGTCCAGAATGAAATTCTTGTACAATAAACTACTAAAAGAATTAAATGGTATAACTATTTAACAGCAAAATAGGCAGAAACGTGGACTATTTGGCATAGTAGGTCTATCCTTTAAATTTATTTTTGGCACACTAGAATAAAAATTAATAAAAAAAATGGATCTAATTGCAGAAAATTTAATTCAACTTTATATATTAAACGATGTTATAAGGTTTGTGAATAAAGGATTAAAGAAACTTACGAAATTAACCGCAATAGTATTGACACGCTTGTTTATGAACTCATGCAATTAAGAAGTACATTGAAGACATGGAAATGGGCATGCAACTTTCTCGTCTTGGACTTTTTCTCAAAGTTGCTCAGACCAACAATCATATTTTGAAGATGAGAATAAAATTTATAATCAAGACAATAAAGAAGTTAATAATGAATGTATTAAAAATATAATTCAGCGCAAGAACCCAACATGTAATTTTATACCAACTCTCTCAAAATAATTCAATACGTTGAGCCAAATACGAGTATTATACTTACATGGAACCTAACAAGCACAAAATTATGAAAAATTAAATGGCGATATAAAAATAAATGGAAACAAAATTATTAGAATAAAAAAATGTAGAGTTAAAATTGGAAATGTTATTTAACACCATTGTATTCACCGATTAATGTAACTAAGATAAAAATGGTAGAACACAATGACGTTTTAAAACTAATTTCAGAAAATAACACTACATTTTACGTAACTATAATAATTGTAGTTATTGTTCTTATTATTTTTCTTGCCCTATCAAAATTTGTTACACTAAATCCACTCACCATATATATATATATATATATATATTATATATATACATAGTAAAATTGTTTATTAATTTAATGAGTCGAACTAATGTCCCGTCAGTTGACTAAGGACAACGCTAAGAAAAATAAATTTAAAAAATTAAATAAATATTATACAATATAACATTATTATTTTAATTTTTTTCTTTTCGTTTATATTTAAAAACGATTACTTACTTTTTAGATAATGGACCATTTTTTGTTGAAAATAAGTTTATTATTTTTAAACATTACAATTTAAAAAAAATTAAATTTAAAACATCTTTGAAACATTGATGTTTTCGCCAAAAAGAAAGATCTTTAACAAATCGGCCTGTTCTTAATTAAAAACATCATTTCGTGTATCCTTTTTGCTATGCTCATTCGATGACCTTTTTTCGACAACCAAAGAAAATGAAAGTCTTTCGTTTTTTTGCGTTTCCTATCTTCTGGATTCTGTGCCGGCGGTTTGTTTCATTATCTGCAGCACACGTTGTACTGGCTATACCGGCGACTCAGGTATCCGTTGAGAAAGCCTTTTCAGCGCTTCAATTTATCTTGAGCGTGCGACCAAGCTCTTTACGTGCAGAAACCTTAATTTCGCTGTTGGTTGTAAGGCTTAATACATAATAAATAATATAAGGATTCACTCGAATTATCCTCTGATTCTGGCTGCTCTCGCAGCTGCTTTAAACAGAAATGTTTTCTGACGCTTGGCATGATCTACCGTTCCGCTTCTCAACTACGAATGATCTCAATCTATGCTAGCTTCCTCTTTCTCTTTCTCTCCTTCACACTGCAACACATAAAGTTCTAAGAACTTTCCGCTATTCCCTTTTGAAGCGGCCACCTGCATCTTTCTATCTCACTCACACCAGCGCAAACTGTCGCCTCGATTTGGAGAGCGAAGAAACAGCACAGAAGCACACGAAAATAAATGGGAAGCGGGGACAAATCAAAGCTAAATTTCGTTATAATTTGAATTTTCTAAGTAATCCACGACATATGTAATTTTTAGACCTATATCTTATAGTTCCTGGCACTGAAGACCAAACCAAATATGCAATAAAAATAAAATGGCTCGATGAGCCATTCGTTTTTTCGCTCTTCTTCTGACTCTCAATTGATTGATTTTTTTAAATCTTGGTATGCAATCCTCCTAGTTTTGGCAATACTTATTGATTTGTATAAGTGTTTCGCAGGTGGAATTGTTGAAGTATTGGAGTATTTGGATTGCATTTTTTGACTTTAAACATTGCAACGCATACGAAAACGTAAGTTGCTTTGTTAAAATCTCTACACTTGGCTTAGAGGAGTCGTAATATGCGCCATCTGAAGGAGCCGTATTTTACGCATATTTACCTCCAGTTCTCTTAGGTTGGAAATCGGACTTTTGATAAACAAAAAAATGTCCTGAAAGGCAAAGGGTTGTGGCGTTTACAAGTTACATATGTTGATGTTGTTTGGTTGTCTGGCTTGAATACTTAACACAACCTTAAAATATGTGCTTCCCGAATGAAATATCACATGCTATAATTACCGTATGGACGTCATTTACCACTAGCCTTTATGCTGGTTGCTGGTTGAAAATCCGGCTGGTACCGACTTATTTACTACCTACACTAGAAAGATGACATTTTGGAATTTAAGATGATGTTAAACAGCTTAATAGAAGAAACTTTTCTTCTACCTCTTTTGGAAATTCAGCTAGTTTGGCGAGGAAATAGCTATAAATAGTAAAACTTGTATACACCGTATATTGTGAATTACTGAAGCTACAGGCTTGTCGATAAAAACGTTTTTCGAAAAACTATGTACGCCTTTAAAACACTATTTTTTTAAATACCACCGTTTGAAAATTGGGGCTAAAGTTTTTTATTTCGATATTTTGTCCTTCTTTCTGATTCCTAAAAATACCTCTAACGATTTCGTATGAAATTTAAAGGTGTATAGCCCTTGAGATTCCTCAACTTTTGGCTAGTTAGGTTGGCGAGAAAACAGCTAAGTAGCAATTAAAGCTACAGTCTTGTGGTACTATTTACATCTTTCGAACACTATTTCTCTAAACACTACCGTCTAAAATTAATGGGCTTAATTTTTTTTATTCCAATTTTTTCAGCTTTTTTTCTGATTGCTCAAAAAGCTGTGTAGTTCTTGAGGATCCTTAACTTTTGACTTTTACTTTGCTGTAAAAAGTACCAATTCAATATATTTATAAACAAGAAAGGAAATTAACTTCGGCAAGCCGAAGTTTGTGTACCCTTGCAGTTATAAGAAATAATCAACTTTAGTAACACCATCTGAAATTTTTAAGTATTGTTGCTGGCTTCAGTGATATTAAAAAAAATATATTTCATTCTTTATTTATACCATTTTTTGTTATCTATATGGTATATATAAAGAAGAATTTTAGAAAAGTTTTAGAAAGTGGCTAGATCAAAAAATAGTGAATAGTGATCAAGAATACATATACCTTATGGAGTCGGAAACGTCTCCTTCATTGCGTTGCCAACGTTTGACTGAAATCATTATACCTTCTGCAAGGGTATAAAAGCAAGGGAGAGCTATAGTCAAGTGCCTCGATACCCGTTACTCAGCTTAAAGGAGCAAAAGGGGAATGGTGATATATAAGCAGCACAGCGATATGTTAGGGCGCCACCTACCGGCTATTTCAGTAGATGTTATGTGGGCGGCAGACAGATTTATGAATTTAATCCGTTTGTAGGCGTTAGAGTGGGCGTGGCACATTTTTTACGTCAGTCGATAGGTATTGATAAGACAATAACATTTCAGTTAAAATGTTGTTTCTATCATAAAAACTGTAGGCGCTGTTAGCAGGTCTTGGCGGATTGTGAGCGTTATTGTGAGCGTGGCACCCCGCTGAAACAAACTTGCGTTGCGAAGGAAGCCCAGGAATCTGCATACTATGTTTGACTGTTATATATGTAGTTTCCGAGATCTCAGCGTTCATACGGACAGACAGACGGACGGACATGGCTAGATCGGCTTGGCTAGTGATCCTGATCAAGAATATATATACTTCCTTCTACCTGTTACATACTTTCCGGCCACATTACCATGGCCTGAGCATTGAACTTTTTTTTGCGTATCCAAACTCTACTTAACGGTCTTGAAAACAGTTTAATAAAAGAACCTTCTACAATTTTTTGGAAAAATAGCTAGTTTGGCGAGAAAACAGCTATAAATAGCTACATTTTGTATACCCGTAATTTGTGAACTACTATTTACTTGATCTTGAGGTTGCTCTTTATTTTGATTTGTGCAATAGAAATTTAAACTATTATTATTTTGATAATAGTTATATGTATATCTTCCTCTATTATTATTTGCCTGCCAATCGACTTCCGATTGTTATTAGGTTTATTCTGGGGTCGAAACAAATTTTTTTCCCAAAAATTTCCTTTTTGTGGCCAATTATAATTTTGGTTATTACTCCAATTATTTTTCATTTTATTATTATTATTATTTTGTCGTATTCGATAAAATCGTATGTTGTTTCCCTGATATTTGTTTTCATTTTTAAATTGATTAAACCTGTTTACACATTGAGCACGAAAATTGTTTGATTCTAATTCTTGGACCTTTACCAAAGCATTAGGCAAATCTGGTGGATTTTATAAGAACAAAGTTTCTGAGATAGATCCATTCCATCCCAAAACGTTAATTTATAGCTCAATATAAAAAACATTAGTTCTACCACTTTTGAAAAAACTGGTTAGTTTGGCGGAAAAACAGCTAAAAATAGCTAACTTTTGTATATCCATAACTTGTGAAGGACGGGAGCTATACGTCGTTAGAAAGGTATTTCGAAATACTATGTACGCCCTTTAAACACGATTTGCCTAAATACCAACGAATAAAAATTATGTTCCAAATTAAATTCTTGCAGAGGGTATATTGATTTCAGTCAGAAGTTTGCAACGCAGTGAAAGAGATGTTTCCGACCCAATAAGTATTTATATTCTTGATCAGCGTCACTAGAGGAGTCGATCTAGCCATATCCGTCTGTCCATTTCTACGCAAACTGGTCTCTCAGTTTTCAAGCTATAGTGCATATACATACACATATATTGAATAACTACTGTACCAAGAGTACTTGAAGCAAAAACACTGTAATACTTTGTTGCAGTGCTTTCATAAATAAAGGCCCGGTCAAAAACCTAAGTGGCCGAAACATGAGTCGATCGACGCGCTCACGGAAAGTACAAGTGTCAGCATTCTGTTGCACACGCCGGCCGCTCAGCCAAACTCAAGTACATATAATACCCTCGCGCTTCAGCTAAAGAGAGCATAATTAAATACACTAATATATATGATATACATAGCCGTCTCTCTGCCGTCCAACTGTAGGCAGCGCAGCTACGAGACTTAGGCTTACTTAGAACCTAAGGAGAATTGTAAAATCAGACACAACTTGACGTTGGTAGCGGCACTAATGCTGCTCCAGCCTTCTGAATAAAGACCTAAAAAGGAAACTACAAAAGCTGAGTGTTCTCATTACAACAATACCATATAGATGTAAAAAAATGGTATAAAAAAAGAATAAAATAATTTTTTTTTTTTGTTATCACTGAAGCCAGCAACAATCCTTAAAGATGGTGTTACTAAAGATAGTGTTACTAAAGTTGATTATTTCTTATAAATGCAAGGGTATACAAACTTCGGCTTGCCGAAGTTAATTTCCTTTCTTGTTTATAAATATTTTGAATTGGTACTTTTTACAGCAAAGTAAAAGTTGAGGATCCTCAAGAACTACACAGCTTTTTGAGCAATCAGAAAAAAAGCTGAAAAAATTGGAATAAAAAAAATAAGCCCATTAATTTTAGACGGTAATGTTTAGAGAAATCGTGTTCGAAAGAGGTAAATAGTACCGCAAGACTATAGCTAAAATTGCTACATAGCTGTTTTCTCGCCAACCTAGCTAACCAAAAGTTGAGGAATCTCAAGGGCTATACACCTTTAAATTTCATTCGACATCGTTAGAGTTATTTTTAGGAATCAGAAAGGATAAAACATCGCAATAAAAAACTTGACGTTTAACATCATCTTAAATTCCAAAATGTCTTCTTTCTATTGCAGGTAGTATATAAGCCAGAACCAGCCGGATCGAACAACTATATCATAAAGCCGTTATAGGAACGACATATAACTTTCTATGCTTGGAAATAAAAAAAAAAATAACTAATTAAAAAAGTTATGAATTTTGAATTAAATTTTATCGAAGTCGAACGACTATATCATGTAGCTGTCATAGGAACAATCGTAAAATTGAAACAAATTATAGCTTGGAGGCTTTTTGACATATTATCTTATAATACAATTTTTTATACTTTTAAGAATATCGAATTCAATTTAATAAAAATCGGACTACTCTAACATATAGATGTAAAAAAAAAAATGGTCTGAAAAAGAGAATGAAATGTTTCTTTTTTAATATCACTGAAGTGGTATTAATAATATTACTAAAGTTGATTTTTTCTATAACTGCAAGGGTAACTTAACTTCCTTTCTTGTTTTTAGATTTTTTTGGCAATTTTCAGTTTTTTCAAAAACGGCTCTAACGATTTCAAATAAAATTTTAAAGTATATAGCCCTTGTGATTCCCCAGCTTCTAATATACGACCAATATTTGTAAAAATAGACGTTTTAAAGTTATTAATCAACAAAAATTGCAGTTCAGAGCATCTTACACTGCCTGAGTACTAACATTTCTTTGTGCGGGTCTAAACTCTAACGAAGGTCCTGAAAATGTAAAATGATGTTAAACAGCTTATATAAAACTATTGTTTCCTATATTTACCACTTTACCACCTATGTTTACCACTTTTTGAAAAACTGACTAGTTTGGCGAGAAATCAGCTATGAAAACGTAAATTTTGTATACCCGTTCTTATGTACAGGTTTTCGCTATCTGTCGTTAGAATGTTATACTTTTGTTTAATGATTATGACCGAAAGCTTTTTGTTCCGATAAGAATTTTATAGTTGTTTTTTAAAACAAAAACTTCTGATATTAAATAAAACACTTCTGAACGAGGTAAAAAATCTTGTGACGATCGCACCTACAGTAAAAAAAGTTTTGATATCAACTTTTATGACGAATATGTATTTTACGACCTACTAAATAAATACATTTTATTAATTTTTGAACATTCGACACGATGTATTTATTTAATAGATCGAAAAATGCGCACCTTATGAAATACAATACAACTGGGTACCAAATCTCGAGGAAATCTTATATTAAAGCAAATAAAATAAAAGAGCAAAAAACATATTATATAAAACCTCTTTTTATACCCTTGCAGAGGGTATAATAATTTCAGTCAGAAGTTTGCAACGCAGTGAAGAAGACGTTTCCGACCCCATAAAGTATATATATTCTTGATTAGCATCACAAGACGAGTCGATCTAGCCATGTCCGTCTGTCCATCCGTTTCTATGCAAACTAGTCTCTCAGTTCTAAAGCTATCGGGATGAAACTTTTCCAAAAGTTTTCTTTCTATTGCAGGTAGTATATAAGTCGGAACCAGCCGTACCAACCATAGGAACTATCGGGAAAAAAAATTATATCTTTGGTGTTTTTTAACATATACCTTTCTAAGCTTGAATATAACATTTTTAAACTAGTTTTGAATTCCGAATTAAATTTTATTAAAATCAGACGACTATATCATATAGCTGTCATAGGAACGATCGGATAATTGGTGGGAAATAATATGAAACAAATAAAGCTTTGGGGCCTTTTGACATATTATCCTATAATATTGGGAATATAAATTGTTATATTTTTAAGAATTTCGAAGTCATATTAATAAAATGATTGATTATTTTTTATAACTGCAAGGGTATGCAAACTTCGGCTTGCCGAAGTTAACTTCCTTTCTTGTTAGTATCAAATTTTCAGTAAGCAGGTTGGCTTATACGTCTAAGTTAACATAATGTAACACCTATTTTTGTCGAGCTCCGGCGATGAGCTCCCACAGGCCTGTACCATTTAAAAATGTATATTTTGTTGTCCAGTGTTAGATTTTCGACACACTTTTTTCGTTTCAAATTCACTTTTCCAAAATTGTCGACTTTTTGCGCTGGCGTTACTTGTCAAATCATATTAATCTGTATGGAATAGGCCCTCAAATATTGATTTTAATATTAATCTAGTATTTTTTACATATGAATTAAAATAGTAATACGAAAGTCATTTAGTATTTTAATCTTTAAAACACCTGAGAAAAAAGCTGTGCCATTAATAAAAATTATTGGTGAATATTTTTGTGATTCACAGTCGTTCGACTCTCAAAATAGCGCCCACAACAACAGCAGCCATCGGTAATAGCAACAGCAGCCAGTAGCCAGCAGCAACAACAACAGCAGCTAACAACAAAACAAAACCCTTGCGAATAACTTTGTAAAAACTTTGTACAGTTCACTTAATATGTAAGCTTAGCCAACAATTGTAAGATTTGTAGCTATATTGGTACACAATAATTGTCTTAGCTAAGCCCAAGCGATAGGTTCTGTTTACCTTTCCCCCTCCGTTCTCATATCAGCAGTAGGCACACACACACACCAGGAGAGCAACGAAATATTCACCACGACAAGTGCTCGCGTGAGCAGCGCCGCACAGGAGCAAGCGAGAGAGGACATGCGAGCAGGAAAAAAACCCCCACGCGCCAAGGGAAGAGCGAGAGAAAAGGAGTACCGAAACTTCGAGAAGTGGAAAAAACCCAGAGCAGACGAAAACTTGAAGAAAACGGGGGCAAAGCTTAACTCTTGCAAACGCGGCGCACGGGATCAGAAGTGCGAGCAGTGGACTCTTGCAAACGCGGCGCACGGGATCAGAAGTGCGAGCAGGGGACTCTGGCAAAGGAGAGTCTGCCGGCCCAGGACCAGCGCTGAAGCACCCGGATTCAGGCGTGTGTGTGTGCGTGAGAGCGATACGGGTGGGTGAGTGGAGTTAACCGCAATTTGGCCATCGAGAGTACCGTGCAATGAGAAATTTCTCGAAGGCCTCGATTCGGCTTCGACCAGAGTAGGTTAGAATTTATATACCATGAACTAACCTAACCCCTTAACCTGCGAGCACTGAGAAAAACATGAACCAAGAAATAAGAATGCTCCAATAAATGTATTTCTCACCTGATTTTAATACAACTTGTATGAAAAGAAATAAATATTTCAGAACAAATGCCTAGATTTTAGGCCATAAATTCTGCCCTAGGGAAAAGTTGTCTACATAACCGATCCTCTCTCTCTCGGCCTTCTCGTAGCGAATGCTATGAGCCAGGCCCAAATGCGCGTTACAGCTGACCCTCTCACTCCGTATCCCGGTGGCTGGCACTCTACATCTCACGCCAGCCAACCGATATTCGTCCTAGACCTTTTTGTCCCATACCTTTTCAAATATTTTCGGTAAAGAGACCCTGGCGAGACTAAGTATATCCCAGCCGACGAGACTTCTTTACAGAATGGCGCCCGAACAGTGACATGGGGTGTACGAAATTTTAGACGACCTAAATATGGCCTAAAGACCCATCTGGGTACATGGAGTTTGAAAATTTTCGGTTCAGTCACATAGAGGCGAAATTTTTAAGTCGGAACGTAAGGAGAGTCATATATCGAGGGACACAAATATTTCTAAGGCAGGAAACAGGGAACTATATATATATTTAAAAATATAGCAACGCATCGAACATAACCTCAGAAAAAAAAAAAACTTCAAATTTAAGCAGAGCACATGGTACATTCGGAAGAACTTATTTAAAAGTATACCCACACACAGCGAGAAATTTCTAACGCACGCAGGCACACATACATTTATTTCTAAGCAGAGCAAAGTACATACCTTAAAATCAGAGATTCTTTGTTCCAAGATCACGTGGCCAGCATATCACGTGAGGACGAAACACATACAGGCAGATAATCGAAGAGAGAGAGCGAGAGCCCTCTAGGTTAGCCAACTCAGGTCACGAGAGTGACTGAAAGCACGAGGTAGGGTAAAGATATTGTAAGCTCCCCACAGCGCAGCCATTTTGTTTTTCGTTTCAATCTCATCGTCGTGTCTCTCACACGAGCAGGAGCCGATCGAGTACAGGCCACGGGATCGGTTGGGGGGCTTCTGATATAACCGTCGCCGAGTCAACACGTGCATCGGCAGCTCTCGAAAACATGGTCGTGGAAAAATTTAAAAACTACCTCGTCGTCAAACAACATTTCAATCACCGTAGAGAAAATTTAGGAATTAAAATCGTCGTTTGACATCGGATTGTGGTCACCATCGTTGCACGTGGGAATTCAGTGAATTCTTAGTGACAAATAAAATAAAATTTTCTATGAAGATTTTAAGCAGTTCGAACATCGTTTGACCCTCGTCCAAGAATTTCTCTCGTCCTATCGAAACCTTTCCTGTCGTTTGCCAGTTAACTATTATTTTACAGCAATATGGGGGCGCGTTGGGTTTCGTATCTCCGGAAGCGGGAATTGGAGGCGATTCTGAAGGAGTTTTCCTTGGAAGCAACCGGAACAGTTGAGGAAATGAGGAGCCGGCTGGCTGCTTTTAATAATCGGGACGACCACGTGCTGGAAATAGCCGAGCGATAGGAAGCAGCGTTCACCGACTCCGAACCCACACCCACCGGGTCCAACACAGCTTCAGGTGCCAGCACTGGAAGGCAGAGGTGCCGCGGATGTAGTCGGAGACACGGAGATCCATCCGGTCAAGCGGGATATTTTTCCCAGGAAAGCAGAGATGTCCGCAGCCACGCTAGCGGAGAAGCTGAAGAATTGGGGAATTACTTTTGACGGAACCTTGGACCCCATCACCTTCATCCAACACCTCGAGGAACGAGCCACTGCATACGAAGTTGACTTGGAGAAGGTGCCGCAGGCCATCCCTGGTCTTTTGACGGATACAACTGAGCACTGGTTTCGGACAAGCCAGCTGCTAGGAAAATCTTGGACGAACTTCAAGAAGGCGTTTCTTGACTTCTTTCTGCCACCCAGGTACGTTCAGCGACTCGAGGATGAGATCCGCACCAGAGATCAGCGACGAGGAGAGACTTTCAAACAATACCTAGTCAACATCAGACTCATGATGCACAGAGCGGGGTATAATGCGGAGCAGGAGTTGGAACGTATCTATGAAAATCTACAACCCGAGTATCAGATGTACGCAAGGAGACACGACTTCACCACTGTGGACCACTTTACCACTTTAGCGGTAAACTACGACGTCACCCGCGATCGGAGCACAGGAAGCTATGCCAGAATGTTGGCCGAACCACAGCCAGCGCCGAGAAGGAACGAGTACGAGATCCCAGCGTATGCAGGAGCAATACCAACAGGTCAATAGAATACCAGCCACAGTTCCACAATCAGTTCCTCGAGTCGGGAACATGTCAATGGTGCCGAATTTCAGTCTTGCTTGCAGGAATTGTGCCCAGGAGGGTCACCTCCGCAATCCCAGAGTCCTCTTTTGTTGGGATTGTTGTCGCAGAGGAGTACGCACTCTCGAGTGTTGCCGTCGTACCCAGCCGGGAAACGAGAGGAGTCTTCGCACCCTCGGGAAACGGACGAAGACTGCCTAAAGGAATCCCCGGAATTAGGAGAAATCTTCAGTCGAGCAGAATTATCGCGCAGCTGCAAATTGAGCTAGCAGAAGCTTCGTGAGCGAGCGGGTTGTTCAACGTGTAGGGACGCCACACAACGTACGGTCGGTACACACTTATGTCAGCCTGGCGGAAGGCTCACGAAAGGAGATAATCAAGTCTCTGGTAGCCAAAGTCCAGTTCAACCAACGTTGGGTCACCTTTCCACTGCTAGTTTTCCCTTCGATCATGGAAGACGTGCTATTGGGCATGGCGTGTCTGCCACTCTCCAATGCGGCCGCGCTTCGCTGCAGCTGAACCCTCTCTTAATAAGCAGCCCCACCAACGACTTAGCTATGCCTCCTCTCTTGACAAACGCGTTCACTCCAGCAAACAACGATCCAGGTACCGAGGTGCAAGCCACCCCGACCAGCAGTATTTTAGGGCCTCGAGACGACAACGTCGTGCAAAATAATCCGTTTCGGCGGAATCAAGCTACTGCTTCAGCGGAACCAGCATAGGAAGGGCGAGAGCCTTCCCCAGCCAGACTAAGGTACACACCTGAAGCTGGAGGAGCACTAACCGTAATCACAGCAAACACCGAGCAAGAAGAATTAGAACCCTGCGTAAACAAATTTCTACAGGAGGAATTGGCCAAATTCGAAGGATTGACGGGAGTGTCAAATATCGCTGAGCATACGATCGCGATGCAGAATGATAAGCCCTCAAACAGAGGTATTTTCCTAAGAATCCCGCGATACAGAGGATTATTGATGAGCAGATCGACGAACTGCTACACAACGACTGTATAGAGCCTTCACGGATCCCCCACAGCGCTACTCAAGAAAGGAAAGAAATGGCAATGGGAACAGGAGCAGCAAGATGCGTTCGAGGAACTCAAAAGAAAACTAACGGAGGCGCCGGTTCTCGCCTGTCCCGACTTCAACGAGAAGTTCGTGTTGCAAACAGACGCCAGCGACATCGGCCTAGGAGCAGTTTTAACGCAGAAAATCCAGGGAGAAAAACGAATTATCGCATTCGCCAGCAGATGCCTCATCGCCGCCGAGGAGAACTACTCCGCCACAGAAAAGGAGTGTCTGGCTATAATATAAGCCATCGGGAAACTCAGATGCTTCTTGGAAGGTTATCGATTCGAGGTGATAACGGACCACCTCGCCTTGAAGTGGCTCAACTCGATTGATAATCCCACTGGCCGCATAGCGCGCTGGGCGTTGGAAGTGCAGCAGTACCAGTTTGACGTCACCTATCGACGCGGGAGCCAGACAATTGCTGGAGATGCACTTTCTCGACAGCCTTTGGAAGTACTTCAGATGATCCAGGAGGATAAGCCGGGATGCACATGTGACCAGCGGATGCTGAAACTTGTTCAGGACAGTCCTGAAGATTACCCGGACTACGCGTACGAGAACCAACAGCTATCGGATCCCGACCTGACGACAAAGACTCTGTGCCCTGGAAACTGTGCGTGTGCCAAGGAACACCGACAGCGAGTACTGTCGGAATGCCATGACCAGCCCACGGCAGGACATCTCGGAATCAGGAAGATTTGCCGGATCGGCGAGAGATATTACCGGTCGGATTTTTTCCGCCATATTGCCAGGTAAGTCCGCAAGTGTGACACTTGCCAACGGTTCAAAGTCAACCAAACCAAACCGGCGTGTAAGATGTTCACCAGACAGATTAACGAGCCGTTCGATACTTAGCCGATTTTATTGGGACCCTTCCGCGATCCTGCTACGATGCTGCTCGTATTCTTCGACGCCTTTTCGAAATGGATTGAGTTGGTCCCCTTGAGAAAAGCTACTTCGGGGCACCTCGAAAAAATCTTTCGGGAGAGAATTTTGAATCACTTTGGTATTCCCCGAACATTTGTCTGCGATAATGGGACACAATTTACGAGTCGTTCAATCAAAGCTTTCTGCAAGCAGGCGGGGATGGAGATCCAGCATACAGCACCTAGCTAAGCTAGCACCCAAGTACGAAGGCCCGTACAAAGTAAATAAGTTCTTTTCTCCCACCATAGTGCGGTTGCAACATACCCAGAGCAGGCAACGCAGAACGGCATCCCTTAGAGATTTGAAGGAAGCAGTCAACGAGCCAGAAACCCAGAATCTGGTACCCAGACGACTGGACGACAACGAAGACATTCAGATGGTGGAGCAAGTTTAGCGATCGATTGACGCTAAAAACCCGTAGCAGAGCAACAGCAACAGCAGAGATACAGAAACCGAGGATACCCGCATCAAGGCGGAAGCAACGGAGAACCCAGCACGAAGAAATGTACACATCAAGACGAGAACAGCAGAGATACAGAAACCAAGGATACCCGCATCAAGGCGAAAGCAACGAGAAGCCAGCACGTAGAAATGTATACATCAAGACGAGAGCAGCAGAGAAGCATCCAAGGATACCAGCAGACGGCGGGAGCATACACGAAGATATTATCGCAGCAGCAGCTCCAGAAGTCCGTACAAAGACGGCACAATACCAGCGAACTTGCCACAAACAAGCCGGCGAGTGACGCTCGATCTGGCCGAGGCGAGAGCCAACTAGGAACACTGCGACAGGAGCCCATGTTTGAGTCAGTGGGGCCACTTGCTGGAGGGTGCGCCTTCCCAACATTCCACTTTCCTAGTGGGAACTCAACGCTCCTTTTTTCCCCATGATTACTAACTAAACAATTAAAACCCAAGTAGTAATCGTTAAAGCAAAGCACTAATATCCTTTGGTTCTCCCCTACAGACATGGCGTCGGACAACCCGACCCCCCTTTGGCGCATGGCGACGCAAGCGACGGCCACCTTAGAAGACGCGGGCCCGAACGGAGTCGTCATTGACTATCCGGCAGAGAAGGACGACGAACCGGCGGGTAAATAGTAAAGTATTCCGGGTACACATCACAAAAACCGACCGTATCACCATTTCTAAACGCCCCCCGAAGTAGGAGAGGGTGTGAGGAGTCGTTTGACCCCTCACAAATAGCGCCCACAACAAAAGCAGCCAGCAGCAACAACAACAGCAGCTTACAACAAAACAAAACCCTCGCGAATAACTTTGTAAAAACTTTGTACAGTTCACCTAATATGTAAGCTTAGCCAATAATTGTAAGATTTGTAGCTATATTGGTACACAATAATTGTCTTAGCTAAGCCCAAGCGATAGGTTCTGTTTATCTTTCACCCTCCGTTCACACATCAGCAGTACACACACACACACCAGGAGAGCAACAAAATATTCACCACGACAAGTGCTCGCGTGAGCAGCGCCGCACAGGAGCAAGCGAGAGAGGACATGCGATCGAGCAGGAAAACAACCCCCACGCGCCAAGGGAAGAGCGAGAGAAAAGGAGTACCGAAACTTCGAGAAGTGGAAAAAACCCAGAGCAGCCGAAAACTTGAAGAAAACGGCGGGCAAAGCTTAACTTTTGCAAACGCGGCGCACGGGATCAGAAGTGCGAGCAGTGGACTCTTGCAAACGCGGCGCACGGGATCAGAAGTGCGAGCAGTGGACTCTTCCAAACGCGGCGCACGGGATCAGAAGTGCGAGCAGAGGACTCTGGCAAACGCGGCGGTTGGGATCAGAAGTGCGAGCAGGGGACTCTGGCAAAGGAGAGTGTGCCGGCCCAGGACCAGCGCTGGAGCACCCGGATTCAGGCGTGTGTGTGTGCGTGAGAGCGAGACGGGTGGGTGAGTGGAGTGAACCGCAATTTGGCCATCGAGAGTGCAATGAGAAATTTCTCGAAGGCCTCGATACGGCTTCGACCAGAGTAGGTTAGAATTTATATACCATGAACTAACCTAACCCGTTAACCTGCGAGCACTGAGAAAAACATGAACCAAGAAAACAAAAATTCTCTAATAAATGTATTTCTCGCCTGATTTTAATACAACTCGTAGGAAAAGAATACAATCAAACCACGCATAAATATAAATATTTCAGAACAAATGCCCAGATTTTAGGCCATAAATTCTGCCCTAGGAAAAGTTGAGCGTAGCGAATGCTATGAGCCAGGCCCAAATGCGCTTTACCTGACCCTTTTCGCTCTGCAGCAGACACCGAATAAACTATTTCTCTCACTCCGTGTCCCGGTGGCTGGCACTCTACATCTCACGCCAGCCAACCGCTTTTCGTCCTAGACCTTTTTGTCCCATACCTTTACAAATATTTTCGGTAGAGTCCCTGGCGGGACTGATTATATCCCAGCCGACGAGACTTCTTTACAACAATTACAGAATTTGTCATCAGTCGCGTGAGGGCGTTTCATGGATTTTATTTGGTAAACTAGTGTAATACGAGCTTTCAAATGCTGCAATGAATTTGGACTAACAAATAATACGGATATACCCCGCTGTCATACCTTAACGTCTATATAAGTGGATTGGTATTAAATAAGCTTTTCCGGAGTAATTAGTTGAGGTCAGATAAAAAAAACCACTTGTCTTTTATTGTTGCGCAGGGGACGGCGGCTGTGGCTGCGGTGCAAGGCGGTTGACAAACCCGATGCCTCCGCGAATGATCTTGCCCACAGCGGGCGGCGATCGCGCAGCCAGCGCCTCGAAGATTATACGAAGCTCGGCGAAAGCGGTGCGCGGATAGGGATTACGGCGTGAGCTGTAGCGCATGACCAGATAGTGATAGTAAATAATGGGGGTCATCAATCCCGCGTGGCTTCTAAAATTCCAAGATACAATGTTACAAAGAATATCCCAAATGGAAGTAATACGGAAAACTCACATGAAGGTCAGCACAATTGCATAGGGCATGATAAAGACCTCGCAGAAAGCGGTGGCTTTCAGAATATTGGCCGCCTGAAACTCTACAATGGATATGGTAAAACGAGCACCCCACCACGAATTCTGGCCAATCAGCTGCAAGTGCAATTATTTAAAATAAGTGTCAGTTTATTAACCTAATATGCTTACATCGAGCAGCTTGAGCGAGTAGCTGGAGGCATGTAGAACCGAATAGAGCAGCACAGGGATTAGAACTAGCAGCGATGGGCGGATGTTGAAGAAGATCAGGGAGTACATCATATAGTGACACGAGTCCTCCCCGAACAGTCGGGCAAGGAATTCCCGGCTGAAGGAGAACGCGGGGATTCTCTGATGCAAACGCAGGGCAGAGATCGCCGCATTGGCAATCAGGACCTTGCTAAATGCGCTCTGTTGAGAACTATGGAGGCATGAGAATGATTAAAAAAAATTTACTGTCTGAAACCTTATACTCACGTGAAGATGGGCAACACATAGCTGACGGTGAATAAGATGACAAGTAGACGCAGGGCCCACAGCGCTGAATCGATGCGGTTTGTCTGAAAATGCTGTAAGAGCTTAACTGGAACATTTTGTGATGTAGGTTGCTGTGGTTGATTCTGCTGTTGCTGTGTTGGGGATTCTTCTGAGGTGTTGCTCTCGGCGCTATCAAACCGTTGAGGTTGGTCGGTGGGTGTGGTCATCATGGAGTGCCTTCTGTGCTTGGTTACTATTTAGATTTCAGTCTGCAAAGCAATTATAAAAAGGCTAAAATGTAGAGATAATTGTTTTGAGGCTAGTTTAAGACTTATGGGCCTGGATTTGGAAGTTAGCTAAATCTCGAGCGCAGGCAATGGTAAGGCAACCCCAGCTCGATAACCATGACTATTTGATGTAATTCAATACTGCCGAATTGGACTCTCGTGGCCCTGCTCTCAAGGGCTCTGTAGCACCGGCTTCAGGTATTACTTGAAAGTTAGTGTCAACCGTTTAAACAATAAAATGAAAAGTATCTAGCGAACACATCTAAAACGAAAACCAAGTTAACTTAAGCCAAGATGATCTAGACATAATTACAGGCAGCTCTTTGCGTACAGCAACATAAAATTTACAAAAATATTCCTTTTTTATTTACCACAACACATATTTACCGAAAACGAAATATAACGGTCATTGTATTACTCTGGACGGCAGTCCACGTAGTGACGAATCGCACCAGGAGGGTGTGCGAAGGCTACTATATATACAAGAAGAAATGAAAATCTACAGTAATCGTCCGATTGTTTCCAGTTATATATCAAAAGAAAGGTATTGCAAACTGTCAAATACGATGCTCCGTTCAAAAGTAATACGCAAAACAACATTTTTGGGGTCTTCTCAAAATTAAAATTTTATTTTGTTTGTCAGTTTATCCCAAAACGTTGTTTTATAGCTCAATATAAAAAACATTATTTCTACCACTTTTGAAAAAACTGGATAGTTTGGCGGAAAAATTGCTAAAAGTAGCTAACTATTGTATATCCGTACCTTGTGAAGGACGGGAGCTATACGTCGTTAGAAAGGTATTTCGAAATACTATGTACGCCCTTTAAACACGACTTGTCTAAATACCACCGTATAAAAATTATGTTCTAAAGTTTTTTTACCCTTGCAGAGGGTATAATAATTTTAGTCAGAAGTTTGCAACGCAGTGAAGGATTCGTTTCCAACCCCATAAAGTATATATATTCTTGATCAGTGTCACTAGACAAGACGATCTAGCCATGTCCGTCTGTCCGTTCGTCTGGCTCTCCGTTTCTACGCAAACTAGTCACTCAAACTGAAACTGCTAAAACTTTCCCAAAAGTCTTCTTTCTATGGCAGGTAGTATATAAGTCGCAACCAGCCGGATCGGACAACAATATATATAGAAAGAATTAATAACAAATTATATCTTTGGCGTTTTTTAACATACGCTTGGAAATAAAACTTTTTTTGGTTTTGAATTTTGAATTTAATTTTATCAAAATCGGACGACTATATCATATAGCTGTCATAGTATAATATGAAACAAATTATAGCGTTGGGGCTTTTTGACATATTATATTATAATATTGGAAATATCATTTTTTATATTTTTATTTCCAATTTAATAAAAATCGCAGTACTCTAACATATACATAGATGTCTAAAAAATGGTCTGAAAAAAGAAAGAAATATTTTTTTTTAATATCACTGAAGTCAGCAACAATCCTGAAAAATTGCACATGGTGTTATAAGTTTGATTATTTTTTATAGCTGCAAGGGTATACAAACTTCGGCTTGCCGAAGTAACTTCATTTCTTGTTTTATATGACTATTCCAAAATCTTTACAGTCAAAGTGACATATTAAGCAAATTTTCCCCTGTACGCAGAGATATGACGCGGGGAGTATGAGTGAGTTCGTCACCTGTTTGGTCAACCGGGCAGTGATATGTACAATGTACCAATATATGTCTGTTAAATAATAGGTACACGTCAGAGATTCACTAGGTACTGCTCGCAATTTAGGCTGATTGACCTCACTAAACTATTTAAGCATACAAATCGCAGTGGCACGGCGTTCAGCTTGCAGCGCCCTTTGTTCCCGGTCTGTGGGAACTGGGTGCTCTATTTTGCGATATTAAATAAATGGAACGGATTAAAGTGGAAGACTTTCATTATTTTGATTTACACTGCCACGCTAGCACATTTTATTTGATTTGGGACGACGACCTGTCAAAAAGAAAGTCGGTCACCGCGAGTTCGTTGTCTTCTTAATTAATTTGTCAAACGCGTCCCACTCACATCTCACCTAGCAGCGGCTTTTCTCTCCTTTTCAAAATTGAACACAAATATTTCCCCTAAGCTAATACGTATGGGTCGTTGCTCCGTGTGGATTACAGAGTACTGAAAAAATTCGATAGAAAATTTAAACGAACTTCACAGTGTATCATCTTATTTTTTTTATATTCTATTCACACAGAGGGTTTTCGCTTCAGCAACATAAACCCGCTTCAGTTTCTTCCACGACAACCAATTTTCACAGAAAGGTATTCCGCATTAGCGACCTTATTTCGCTTCACCGCCTATTTTATAGGAAAAAATAAGACAAGACAACATAAGTTGCTACCCCTCGGTTCAGCGGAAAATAGGACCGCAGACGCTAATCAATTAAGTATTTAAGTGTTTTCATATGGAAATTTATGTACTTGGCTTTTCGCTTATTTTTTTAAGGAAATGGATTTAAGCTGCCATGAAACTGCTAAATATTGTTTTTGGTGCATAGAGATTTCTAACGGTTCGGAGCTTGGCAATTAACATTGGGAAAATAAATATTGCAATTAGAAATGATCACCCTTTTGCTTTTAATACCTTTGTCTTTTAAGGTTCTTTGACCATATCCATTTTAAGCAACAATTTTGGGAGGTGTTCAAATTCATTTTTACTTAGATAAATGATGTACGTTTGATGCAACAAGTCCTTGCAAAGAAGGACTAAGCGTGAGGCTGGAGGAAAAACTTTCCTTAAAATAAAACTATGCCAAATCCCATTATGTAAAAGTCGTTAGAAATAAGTTTTGTTCATCAGAATGTATAATATCAATGTCGAATGTATCTTATACAAAACGTAATACTGTGCACCACCGTTAACAGGTGGGAAAGCCACTTTTTATTTCAGCACGGGAACTACTGATTAGAGTTTTATCTTAAAGGAGCTCCTGTTTTAGAAGATAATAACGATTTTGCATAAATGTATACCTAAACTATCCAAGAACGTGTCCACAAAAATTCAGTGTATATTTAAAGTTACGAAGGAAATAGTGAGCAAGCGGACGAGAGGCAAAAAAATTAAAAAAATATTTTATCGTGGTACAATTTTTTTCTAGTTGAACTTAATTTAAAAAAACTTTAGAGGACTGCTGCAATATATAAAAATAAAACCTGAAAGTTTTGTTAAGAAATAGGAGAATAGTTTAAATTTCAAAAATATGTAGGACTAAAATAGCACCTCAGTTTTTATATAATAATGTGAAAAATAAAAAAGCCCAAGAATTATACCCGTTACTCGTTAATTAAAAGGTTATAATAGATTCTTCGGAAAGTATGTAAAAGGCAGAAGGAAGAGTTTCCGACCCCATAAAGCACACAAGCGGGCATGCCCAGTTCGACTCAGCTACTGATCCCGATCAAGTATATATTATTCATAGGATCGAAATAGCTTCCTTCTAACTGCAATATTTTTTTTTGGGAATATTCTTTTATTTAAGGAGTAAAGCGATAAAAACTTTTTTGTAGCTGAAACCAATTTTTAAATTTCTTATAAGCTTTTTGTTGCTTAAACCAACTTTTTTAAATTTTTTTATAAATAACACAAATTATATTAAAAATAAAAATTTTCTTAAACAAAAGTCTGTACCACGTTTCTCTTTTTTATTTATATTCCTCTAAATTTAATTTTCAATTTGGGCCGAAAATGCGGTTTCGCGAGGAAGATACATACATAAAACAAATAGAGACGGGACACAAATGAAAATAAAAGGCACAACTAAGAATTAAGAAAATGAGTTAAAATATTAGTTTTTAATACCGGGATAGATGTTGAAATCCAAATTAAATGATAAAGTTTATTATAGTTATTACATAGAACGCGAAAGGGCTCGCGCAGACAAAAATTTTATGTACATCGTGGCAAATTTAGAGGATAATAATTTCGTCTAACGGGAACGTTGAATGTTAGGCGGTTTAAAAGTTCTGCAGAATCAATGTCACCTCTTATAAGATTTTGTATAAAAATAGTACCAAGCATTGTTCTACGATTTACAAGTGTAGGTAAATTAAGCAATTGTAATCTACTCTCGTAGGAAGGAAGCCTTACATTTTGATCCCAGTTCAAACTACGCAGGGCAAATAAGACAATTTTTTTTTGATATTGTGGATTCCAAACCGACGAACAATATTCCAAAATAGGATGGACAAGGGAGGTAAATAATAATTTGTTCGTATAAGGGTCATCAAATTCTTTTGACCAACGCTTTATAAACCAAAGAACACTCATGGCTTTTTTAACAGTGGACATAATTTGGCAGTCAAATTTAAGTTTAGGGTCAAGAAGAACACCTAAATAGTTAACTGAATATATACGGTCAAGTGGCGTATTTTTAAGAAAGTAACTGATAAACGTAGGACCCTATAAAAAGTCATAACGTTGCATTTAAGGCAGTTCAAATTTAAAAGGTTGTACTCGCACCATCCATGAAAACAATCAATATTCGACTGTAAGTTAAATCCCGATGCTATATCATTATATGAAAAACAAAGCTTAACATCATCAACATACATTAGTACACGAGAATGTGTTATGATTTAGGGGAATATCGTTAATAAACAAAGTAAACAGCAAAGTGCCCAAATGACTACCCTGAGGCACTCCAGATGTCACGTAGATCAATTTTGAAACAACATTCTTGAATATAACCCTCTGAGTCCTACCATTCAAGTAACATGAAATCCAAGATAATAGATTACGAGGAAACCCAAGCTGATCTAATTTAAATAAAAGAAGTGAGTGGTTAACGGAGTCAAAGGCCTTACTAAAATCTGTATGTGCAATGTCAGTCTGCATTTTTTTCTTAAACCCATTTATTACAATAGATGACAATTCAAGAAGGTGGTGGTGGTCGATCTTCGCTTAACAAAACCATGCTGATACGGTGATATAAGCGAGGAACATAAGTGTTGCAAATGAGAAGTGATAATGCGTTCAAATTCTTTAGGAATTGCCGACAATTTAGAAATACCTCTATAATTTTGGGCATCTGCCTTAGCAGCTTTTTGTGGAGTGGAATAATAAAAGAGTCCTTCCATATAGAAGGAAAAACTGATGATGAAATAGACAAATTACAAAGTTTAAGAATCGGTTTAAAAATGGTTGATGCGCAAAATTTAAGCACACACCCAGGAAGTCCATCTGGGCCGGGAGAACAAGTTGGCGTTGTTGTTGCTAAATCTCTTACGAGAAAGCTTTCGGTGAATACAGGGGAAAAAATACATATTGCCCTATTTAAGGGATTAGGGTAGTTAGAATTTGACCAAGCTGTCGAACTATAAGTAGTTTGGAAAAACTCAGCAAATTAATCATCAATTTCTGAATCCGTCGATGCCTCCATTGAGTTTAGACGTACCGATGAAGGCAATGCTGATGACTTACGCATGGAACATTAAAATCTGTTCGAGCCACCACATATTTCGAAAAATCTGCTGGTCTACCCGATTTTTTATACTTTTTATAAGTGTTAGATTCAAGGTTTTTAAGTCTTTAAAGCGAATTGGTAAACCAAGGGGGCCTGTTTAGGTTTGAAAGATACCCATCAGGTACGCATTCATTAAAAAAGACTGTATATATAATTCTATATATATACAGTGTATATATAATTCTATATATAATTCTAAAAAGCCATCCTCAAAATCATGGGCGGATAACGGCATAGCGACAAATGAGTCAGTAGGAGGAGACCAAGAAATATCAGGTAGATTAAAGTCACCTAAAAAGTCTCTGTTAGAAAGAAGGGATACAACAGATTTTATTGCAGACAGATGGTGCTCATAAATTACTAGGTCATTGCCAGGTGGAATATAAGAACATGTAACAATAACAGATAAAGATTGCAAAGAAACTTTCACACTTAAAAATTCAATTTCATTGGGAATATGAATGAGAATTCTTTCAGATAATAGGCTAGAGGTAACGGCAATCAGGAAACCGCCCCACCTACGTGAGTGGCGATCGGTCGTATAAGTATTAAAGTTATTAGCCAGAACTTCAGAGTCGGATATACCTGGTTTCACCCAAATTTCCGTAAAAGCTAAAATATCTTCAGTAAATGCTGAGGAGTCAGCATAAAACTTGGGTATCTTCATATTTAATCTCCTAACATTTTGATACGCCAAAATTAAACTTTTTAGTTTTTTGGCACAGTGGAGGTCCTGTCTAGTAACAAATAATTACTTCCTTTGTGGAACAATTGAAAGTTTCTTACGCCCCCTGCAGCAGACTGAACCTCACTAGGCTGAGATCCAGGAACGGTACCTACAGTACCTATAGGAACGGTCGGCACTGATTTCTTTGACTTAGCCAGTACAGAAGCTTTTAGTCCGGAAACATGGGCTACACTCGAGCTAGCTGTATCCATACGCACAGTTGGTTCGCTTACCCCTGTGTCGACAGGAACTGCTGCTACCAAGTTCGGATTTGGTTTGAATTCCATGGTGGCATTAACGGCGGTTAAGCTGGCTTTTTTGCGTTTAGACGACTCGGTTAATAATTTTTTATTATTATTAAACTGGGCACAGACGGTATTAAAACCCTCATTGAGTTGCCTAAAAGCACCCGAGATATTCAACAGGCTGTACCGAGTCTGCTTTATAAAGCCGCTCATCTTAACCACCATTTACTTGCAGGACCCACATGACCACATAAGACCAGAGTTAGGATCAATAAAATCTTTTACTCTGCCGGTGAATCCTGCACATTTGACGTGCATCATCGAAACGCAGAGCCAGCAAAAAATAAAGGGGTCTTGCGTTGAAGAGGCAAGTGTGCATTTTTTCTTGGAACAGACAAGGGCCATTATAAGACAAACAAATGAAAAATGAAATAAAATATCAAAAATACCTCAAAGTAAATGTGCCACTGGGTTCAAATTCAAATATCACAAAGGCACAAAACACAAAAAAAAATAAAAGCGCGAGATCGCGAAAATTTATCAAAACGTAAGAGATCACAAAAGAAAAAAAAAATTCTATCGACTGAGCGTGGCTTGTGCGACACTAACAACTTTCAGCACGAACAAATACAAAGTAAATCAAGCAAGAGAAAGAGAGAGGGTTGCAGAAAATAGCACCGAAAAAGTCTTCCAGAAATTCAGCGGGTGCATAGAGAGCAGGTTACAGTTGTAAAATAGAGCGAGGGAGATTGAGAGGAAGTAAAAGAGTTTTAGCAAGTTTAGGAGCGTAAGTTACACAAACAAAGCTATGAGATTAAACAAATCTAATAGAAATGCTAAAATAACTATTAACACGTAACCATTTACTGTGAGATCTATTTAAAATTACTAGCGCAATTGTTAGGCTAATCACAAAATCACTGAAAAAGACAAAAACTCAGAGCACAAAAGTAAACACAGCTGTTCACAAGCGAATATTACATCTTCCGAAATCCGTTCCTTCGTAAGACGTTGGGCAAAGTACTGATAAATCCAACGAGATTTAGGTTCCTTCTTATTGTCTTTGACTTTAATAACTAATTCTGTAACAACAGTAGCTATTACATAATTCGTTTATATTATTTTTAGAAGTGCAATATCCATTATATTTGTTGTTTGTACTCAATCCATGTCCCCGTTAATTTTAACGCAAATAGCGTTAGCCTCGTGATTGCCTCTCGCTCACTTATATGGTTTTTCAAAATTTGTTCGCCAAAATACATGTATTCTAAAAATTATAACTTGTTTAATTGTCGGGGATTTACAGAATATTTCTTATATCTTTAGTTATATCATATATAGGTACAAATCTGCTGCATTTCTGTAGCATAAATGCATTATACTTTTGATCCCGTTTGCATTACGATAGTAAGGCTTTCGTATAAAGAACAAATAACTTGTATTTTATATTTTTTAATTTAATAAGCTTGAGGCCGAGGTAGTAGAATTTTTCAACCATTAATTTCTGAAAAAAAAGTTTCACTTGCAAATCCGGAGTGACGTGTCAGCCTACATGTTGCTCCATACAGAAAATGTGTGTGATTTCCCATTTTTCACAAGTGAAAATACAAAGGAAAATTTTTCGAAGTCACTTAAGATTTAATTATACTCATTTGTCACCTGCAAGTGAAACGTCCCAAGTGAAATCACTTTGTAAATACCAAATGTTTCCAACAAGTTTTTAACTGTGAAACCCCTTACAAGTGAAACATCCCAGGTGAAATCAATTTGTAAATTCTAAATTTTTCCGAAAAATTTTCACTTATTAAAAATTTGAATTTATTTAAATTTTGCCTTATTTTATTTAAATTGTATTATTTAATTTTTCTGTTAAATTACAGTTCTTGTTCGTAAATCTAGTTTTTTGTTTTGTTAATTTGTTTTTAATGTTTGTCATCGCCTTTCGTAAATATTTGTCCGGTTACTCGGAAATACTGGCCAACGCACTTAAAACACTAAGGGTATGTGTTAAAAAATAAATGTTTTACATGTATACTTTTATATTCACCTTTTTGAGCTGTGTAAAACCCTTTGCAACATTTTTATTGGCACAAAACATTTCAGCTCGCCACATTCGGGTAACGGACCAGAATTTTCTAGGTTTTGTTGTAAAACCTAAAAAAATTATCAAAAAGGGACGTACTTTAAACGTGGATCAACGCACAACGTCTTTTATATAAGGTAGCACATAACTATCCTAATTATTTTCAAAAATATCACTTTTATTAATAAATAAAAATGTGTCGTAGCGCACAATTTAAACGGCCTGCAGCAGGGTTTCTTCTTCTTTTGATTTCCTTCTGAACGTAACGGAGGGACGCAAAAAATAACCCCGAAGGTTGTCTCTTTTTGAGCCACGGGAAGGCAGATTATAAAACACAGAAAGAGAGGAATCTCCGAAGACAAAAAGCTGTTTGCCGTCTGGCATGTCACTCCAATTGTATGGAGGTGCTGATAAACAGCTAAGCGGATAAGTTCTCAGCTCATAAGAAAAGGAATACCCTAATGATTTAAGCTATCGCCAAATGTTCACCTCTAGTTCAACAAATGCACATATTGTTTTTTTTGATTAAAATATTTTAAAACATTACAATGGACGCTGACATTATGCTCCCCGCCGACACGTTGGCTATTCTTAACGAATTTCTTTTGGAACGCTCGAAGCGCAAAGTCGATGAGGAGAATCAAGTCGTCAACCAGACTGGCATTGATGCTGAATTCGAGGAAGATTGGGCAAGAAAAACTATAAATACATTTAAGAATTGCTTGACATTTTTCGTTTGCAGCAACTGAGTCAGTTTTGGTACAATTCGGAAACTAAGCTTATTCTGCGCGATGTTGTGGTTAAGCTACTGGACGAACAAAGGTCTGATTTGGTGGGTTTTCATATTGCTCTCCTATCATGTCCCTCGCTTTACAAGGACATAAGAAACATCCATGATAATGGTAAGCGAATAGAAAAATGTCTATGCCTAAAATGATTTAGTGCCTATGTATTTAGTGCGCATCTTTGAGTATGATCCAAGATTTGAAGCCTACGGTACGGACTTTGTGTTCTACGACCTGAACTGCGTAGGAGGCAACCCAAACTACCTCAAGGAACACCATCAGCAGTATGACATAATTGTTGCCGATCCGCCCTTCTTGTCTCAGGAGTGCATAGCTAAAACTTGTGAAATAATCACCAGGCTGCAGCGAAATCAATCAGAGTCCAAGATAATTATTTGCTCTGGGGAAGTGACGGAACCCTGGCTGACTACAGGCCTTCCTGTTTTAAAATGCGGTTTCCGACCGGAACACGATCGTAACCTGGGCAACTCCTTTGTAAGCTACGCTAATTTCAATTTAGACGAATATATTGAAAATAAATAATCCATTACATTGAGGTATAAATGTTTCTATTTCGCAGCCAGGTCGGCCTCCTTACGCTGCTGCACCAGTTCGCGCAGACCGTCCTCTTGATCCTTGAGAGACTTTTGTAGGAACTCCTTCTTTTTTTCAAGTAGTTCTATCGCCTTGTCGCACTTCTCTTGTTTGGACTTTAGGTCTTCGCGCATGTTCTGCACATCTGTCAGCAGAAACATGCGGCCAACGGACTGGTAAACTCTAGAAAGGTATAGTCAACGAGGCATCTGGTGTTTTTAAATAGTGGTTACATTTACCTTGTGTGGTCGGATAGGCCGCTGGTACCCCTCTCAGTAAGCAGGTACTTGTGTTTCCCCTTTTTGACCATGTCGCACTTCATGTCAATCATGTTGATTTTTTTAGTGGTTTCCAGTTTGTTGATCTGCATCTCAGTGAAAGCCTGTTGGCAAAAACAGCGAGCATTGGGTAAACTATTTGGGGGAACACGCGTTCACACAACTTTTTGTAAAAGTTTACCTTCTTTAACTCTATGTCCATTAAAGCCATTTCGTCTTGGGACCGCTCCTTTTTGGTAATGCTATATTGATTTTTACGATTTTTATTGAATCAATTCGAATTTTATTTAAATTGGAACACCTGCACTCAGTTTCTTGATTTCCCTTTTCGTTGTCGATAGTCCTATCGATTACAATTTAATAGCCTGTTCACATAGACTCCGCTTCAGTTGCTTGTGTTTCTGCACAAAGCCATTTACATTAAAAAGAATCATGGACAATTGCTGAAGTAAATGCTGCTGATCGGAATAAAATTGATTCTCTAGGTAGTCAGTCAAAAGTTTGCAACGCAGTGAAGGAGACGTTTCCGACCCCTTTCAGTATATATATTCTTGCTCAGGAAAGCGGACCGTCCGTTTCTACGCTATCGCGCTGAAACTTACTCAAAAGTCCTACTTTTGCAGGTAGTATATTCTTCGGAACCAGATGGATCGGATAACTTTTTATTTTATGGCTCCCATAGGAATAATCGAAACAAAAGTTGTTAAATTATATCTATATATTTTTTTTTTTAATATAACTTCCTACGCTTCGAAATAACATTTTTTAATTTGTTTTGAATTTCGAATTCAATTTTATCAAAATCGGAACTTTCGGACAATTGGTGGAAAAATAATATGAAAAGGTTATTCTGTGGTGTTTTGAAACATATAACCTTCTACGCTTGGAAAGAACATTTTTTTATTCGTTCTGAATTTTGAATTTAATTTTATCAAAACCGGACGACTTTATCATATAGCTGTCATAGGAACGATCAGAAAATTGGTAAGAAAGTAATGTGAACAAGGAAGAACGCTATAGTGAGTTGAGGGAGCAAAATAGAAATGGAGATATGTACATAAACAGCAAAGAAATAATGTAAAGCGCCACCTACCGGCTACATTGGTATATGTTATGTGGGCTGCAGACAGTTTTAAGCGTTTTAGCCGTTTAGGGGCGTTAGAGTGGGTGTGGCATTTTTTTTAGGCCATTCGAAAGGTTTTAATGAGACAAATTCAGTTTAGCAAAAAAAAGAATAGGATGACAACTGGGGCCACAATTTTGGGCGGTTTGTGGGAGTTAGAGTGGGCGTCTTTTTTTGGGTCAATCGATAGGTATTGATGAGACAAATACGTTATAGCAAAACAAAATGTTCTAGAATGACAATTGTGGACACCACAGTTTTGGGCGTCTGGTGGGCATTAGAGTGAGCATGGCACATTTTTTTGAGTCAATCGATAGGTATTGCTGAGACAAATATATTTCTGTTAAAAGTTTTGTTCTAACATAAAAACTGTAGGCGCTACAGATTTTCGCGGATTGTGGGCGTTTTAGTGGGCATTGCACCCCGGTGAAACAAACTTGCGTTTCGTAGGAAGCCCAGGAGTCTGCATGCCAAGTCCGCCTGTTCTAGCTCTTGTAGTTTCCGAGATCTAAGCGTTCATACGGACAGACAGACAGACGGAAATGGCTAGATCGACTCGGCTAGTAATCCTGATCAAGAATATATATAATTTATGGGGTCGGAAACGCTTCCTTCTTCCTGTTAGATACTTTCCGACGAATATAGTATACCCTTTTACTCTAAGAGTAAGGGGTATAAAAAATGTATAGCTTTGGTGTTTTTTTGACATGTTATCATTATACTATTATAATTATCATTTTATATATATTTAACAAAGAAGAACGCTATAGTCGAGTGCCTCGACTATCAGATACCCGTTACCCAGCTTAAAGGAGCTGAAAGGGATGAACATTATTTGAATAAAAACAACCTTTTCAGTTGAGTTCTGTATTAAAATTTTATTTTCTAGAATTTTATTTTCTAAGTCCCTAACATGAAATTCTTATTCTGGTCTTATCGGTGGCCTATGTAGAGGCCGCGTCTGCCTGATTCAAGTGAATATCTTCGGTTAGGCTCAAGTGGCCTGCCCTTACAGATTACAAGTGCTAACACCGCTCCCTTGTAAGGTTTACAATTACAGATCTTAGTTTATGGCTCTGGGTCGATTTATAATTGTCACATGACATGCACAGAGCTCTAAAGTATTATGTTTTATTTTTATTACTGTTCGTCTGAACATTCCAGCAAGGGCCGGCAATATTAGGTGTATGTGTGCAATACAAAATTATTGGACTTTATTAATTCGATATATTTTATTTTCATAATAATTTTGACACCTTTCCACGGCTTGCAATTATTAATTAATGGCATGTCGAGCGGGTTCCAAATAATCTTTGGTATTTCGTTAGCTTCTCCAATGTAAGACAACGCTAATGATACTGATCTAATTGAATACTGTCTTAAGCTACCAATATTTTATAATCAGTTTGAGCAGTACAATCTGACCCCAAAGTCATTATTCCTTGTTCAGGTAAATCTACTATCTCTATTTTTGAGTTGCTACACTGAATTCTAGCCTTAGAATTGTTTTGAACCTTAAAAAGCCAACCACTTTTCTTTTCCAACTCAAACCAATATGACTTACTTTCTACAATCCATTTATACCTGTAGTTTGATGCCTTATTTGGTTTGAGAGGTATAATCTCACAACTATTGTCGTTAGCACTACTCCAAGGACAACTTCCATCACAAACTCTTTTATTCGACTGCTACCTTTGACATTTATTAATAGTAGATGCCATAAGGTGATATGCATCGACCTTAAAATTATAAATTAAATACTGAGAATTTAAATTTAACCGGAACTGGGATAATTTTATAAAGTACAGAAGCATGTCTACCAAACAAAGGTATTTTGGCATTAATTTTTAATCCACAAACAAACCTTCAGCCGTCAATAATGTGTAAATTCCTTTAATTCTGTGCCTATTCTTTTCCCTGGCAAGACTAAATTTTCAGACAAACTGTTTTTTATTCTGGAAATATCACTATTTAGCTGACTAGGTCTTAATATGTTTGTATTAAGTCGGCCATGATTTATGTCTATGAATAGGCTCATGATACCATATTGAATTTTCTCGCATTCACCTATAATGTTACCAGCTGTGTGGTTATCATTAAAAAGTTGAAAGACTCTTTGTTCACATAATAAGATTCTTGCAATAACGCTGTCATGTTCTTGATTCTTTTGTTCATTTTAAAATTTGAGTTTATTTCGTCAGTCGTTTTCTTTAAAATATTAGCCCTAGAATCGGCTTAGGAAGTCTGTTTCCTACTTTGCTCGTTAAGGCTATGTTGATTGCTTAATAAGTTTTTCATATTTTCCTCCATTTGTATCCTGTCGTCTTAATCCATTACCCCAAGTAAGATGTGCTAAAGAGATCCGATAAAACCAAATGGAGCACGTTTACTTATTGATTTTGCCTGAGCCATAAAAAGTTTATTATTTTCTTCCATGTCTGAGATCCGCCTTTCTGTGTTACTCAGAACTAAAAGGCATTGATCCTCAAAACTATGAAGACGATCGCAAATTACCTTCATTTTTGGTATTAATTCTTTACATTTTTTAAGCATTTCAAAGTAAACGTCCATATTATAAAATATTATTAAGTTACAATTTCAACGTCCCTTATTGGGTCTAAATATATTGCCGAGCTCTTATTTATCTTTTTTATTGCATACCTTGCTGATCAACTTTAGCTAAAGCGTTAGCAAATTGGCAGAATATAAGTAATAACATAGCCATTAGAAAATCAAGTTTTGAGCTCTTTGATGTACCTCTTGTTTGTCTTTTCGGTTTTGTCTCTTCGGGATCCGATTCCATTTTATCGTCAGACTTTATTCCGTCTAAGGGACAAACTTTGCTTATTGGTCTGGTTATAAATCCATCTTGTAATTTCACTTCTACCGCTGGTCTGGTTATTGGTATGATTATAAATCCATCTTGTAATTTCACTTCTACCACTCTAACATTTCCGTCTTTACCCTTACGGACTTTTTCCACCTTCAACAAGACAATTTCTCCTTTCTCTATATTTGGACTTTCCCTCTTCCACTTGTTTCTCTGTTGTATGGTATGCAAATACTCCTTTTTCCATTTAACACAGAAGTCTCTTCTAATTTTTTGGATTTATTTCCACCTATCTAAATTACCAATTTTCTCATTTTCAACTGGTTCAACAATCTTCAACGGTAGTCTTCCATTAAAAAATGGCCTGGAGTAATACTTCATGTTGATTTATTTCATTCTCAGAAGTATACATTGGCCTCAAATTCAAGCATGCTTCTATTTGACATAAAAGTGTTGACATCTCTTCGTATGTCAGACTATTTTTACCTATCACCCGTTTCAAATGGTGCTTCATGGATTTAACTTCAGATTCCTAAATACCTCCGAAGTGAGGTCCTGCCGGGGGGATAAAATGCCAATCAATTCCATATTTTTCGAGCTGAGCGGCATTCATTGTGTTTTCCTTTCTTTAACTAACTCTTGATCTAACTTTCTTGAAGCTCTTACGAAATTGGTTCGGTATCCGAATAGATATTGGCATTTTTTACTCTTCTAGCAACAAATCTTCTTAGGGCTGATAGAAATGCATCCGAGGTTAAATCACTTACCATTTCTAGATGTACGAGTATGGCTTTGGTGGCCATACAGACAAATACGGCAATGTACCCCTTATACTCGTATGTTTTTAGTCCACGAATCTTGGTACATTTAACAAAATAGGGACTTTTGAAATCTATTCCAGTATTTAAGAATGGGTACGACATCGAAACTCTGTACTTAGACGGATTGCCCATTATTTGCTGAGCTGTATTTTTTCTGTACCTAGCACACTTGACACAGACATGACACAGACACTCTCAGGTACATCTTTAAGGAACTCTTTAGCCCGAAAATCCAATTATTCCTTTGGATATAATTTCGCATTACCTTTATTCCTCCATGCAAAGTTTATTTATAAGCCTTTTAAATTAATAAGTTTGTTAAATTGCACTTGTCTAAAATTATTGGAGTCTTTACTTCAAATTTTGCATTGGAGTTTTGTAGTCTCCCTCCCTCCTTATCTAAAAATGCGTTCAACGACAATATCCTATTACTTGTCTTAATTTCTTTTTTTGCTTCAAAGCACTTTATTTCTAGACTGAACTGATATTCCTGTTGTTTCTTAATAATTCCTTGGATTCAAATATTCGTTTGATCATTTTACTAAGTGAGCTGCACATAACTTTAGGTTGGGAATAGTTTTTCTATTTTTAATTGGATTAATTCTACTTTTGCTGGCTATTATGTCTACACAATTCTCTACTTTAGTATATTCCACTGCTGCATATGCCTTTTCGGAAGCGTTAGCAAATCCATGAAGCTGTATTATTATACAATTTTTGAAACTAATCCATCTTGGGACTCAGATCTTTTCTAAAAGCAATAAATTTTCTTTCAAATTTACCCAATAATCTTTTTTTCCTTGGATAATTCGTGATCTCATTCACTCTTATTTATCCATAGTTTTTGAATAAAAAGTTTTTCTAAAATAGTTACAGGAGCCAGCCATGGCAAATGGTAATATATTTTTGATAATGTTGATAGCACTATCCTTTTGTTAAAGTTTTTCGACTCCCCGCAATTTACTTTGAATTTAAATAAATCCTTTTGCGGTTTTCATTGAAGCCCCAGGATTTTTACGCTTTCATTTTCCACAACAGTGAGAACCTTGTAATCTCCTGTAAATTCTACAGTTTCCATTATTTTTGAACTGTTTGAAATCCATTTCCTTAAATTCATTCCAACTTTTTGTAACTCTTGAGAAATTAATTTAATTATTATTATAATTATTATAATTATTGGCATCTTCTATAGAATCAGCCCCAGTAATTAGGTAATCCATATAAAATCATTTCTAATTATCTCACATACATCTTTGTTTTTGCATTTATCAGCAATATAATTATTGGCATCTTCTATAGAATCAGCGCCAGTAATTAGGTAAGGCATATAAAAATCATTCCTAATTATCTCACTTACATCTTTGTTTTTGCATTTATCAGCAATATCTACTAGAACTCTAGTAGCTAAATATGCTGCAGATGGAGTACCATATGTGACTGTTGTCAATTTATGATTTTTTCATCTGGATAATCTCTCCATAAATATATTGGTACTCTTGATCATTATCATTAATGTTTATCTGACAACACATTATAAGATAATATGTCAAAAAGCACCAAAAATAAAATTTGTTTCATATTATTTTCCCAGCAATTTTCCGATCGTTCGTATGGAACCTATATGATAAAGTCATCCGATTTTGATCAAATTTATTTCAAAATTCAGAACTTATTCAAAAATTGTATTTTCAAGAGTAGGAGGTTATATGTCAAAAAAAACGAAGCTATATATTGTTTCATATTATTTTCCCACCAATTTTTCGATCCCGCTTATGACTGTTATATGATATAGTCATCCGATTTTGATAAAATTTAATTCGAAATTCAAAACCAATTAAAAACTGTTATTTCCAAGTGTAGAAGGTTATATGTTAAAAAACACCAAGATATTATTTTTGTTTTTAATTTTTTCCCCGATTTTTTCTGGGAGCTATAAGATATAGTTGTTCGATCCGGCTGGTTCTGACTTATATATTACCTGCAATATAAAAAAAAAGACTTTTGGGAAAGTTTCAGACCGATAGCTTTAAAACTCTAAAACTCTAGTTTGCGTAGAAACGGGCAGTCAGACGTACATGGCTAGATCGACTCGTGACGCTAATGAAGAATATATATACTTTATGGGGTCGGAAACGTCTCCTCCATTGCGTTGCAAACTTCTGACTGAAATCATTATACTCTCTGCAAGGGTATAAAAATATGTTTTTGAACTCGTGGACCAACCCACATTATGTCATTCAAATTTCTTTTATTAGTTGTTTTTGCTGAAGCGTCAAAAACAATTCTTAATTTGGTCGTCAGGCTCGAATCTAATTATCTAATAATTACTGCCTGGTGAGGTAAAAAGTACTTTCCTTCTTTCTCCACTTCAACCATATATCCTAAGTCCGTATATTTATGCATGAATTTTGCATAGTCTAACCTTAGATTCTCATTTATTTTTAATTTTTTCTCAAGATTAATGAATAGAGCCATTGCCTGTTTCTTCGAATCTCCTAAGGGTACATCATCTTTAAATGGAATTGACACAATGTATCGACCATCTGAAGCTTGTTTTGTAGTTTTTATAAAATGATTTTCACATATTTCTGATTCGATATCATTTGTGTCTTCTTCCTCAACCCAATACCGATCCATATCTTCCAGAGACAATTCACCCGAAATCGGTTTTTTGACCGACGAGGCCATTGATTTTGACCACTGCATTCTGCAGAATGTGAGTGTATAGATCTGCCCCAATTTTCAGATCTACACGACCCGGCTTATTGAAGTCTAGGTCAGCCAAATTGTACTTCTCCCGCTTTGATTTGTCAACATTAACTGTGCTGACTGGGAGAGCCCTCATTAATTTTGGAAGGATTAATGCTTCAACTTTAATTTTTTTTCGGGAATTATTCTGTTTAATTGAAAGATTTACCTTGTGCTTCGAGATGCACTTTCCCGTGTACTATACTCCACTGATCTGATCTCTGTTTGAGACCGAGTTTTGGCCAATTTCAGAATCTGCGCAGATTCTTTTCAAATAATTGTGCTTTGAGCACCACTGTCGATCAAAGCTCTAAAATTTTCGATACCTCCCTCAAAGGTTTGAATTTGAATGAGCGCTGTAGCTAGCAACGCTTGCTTCGACGTTATAAACATGTTTACTTTTCTTTATTAGTTTTTTAAACTTTTTGGTTTGTTTTAGACCTTACATAAATGTGTTACATAAAATGTACTATGTAATTTTCTTACAAATCGAACATAAAATGTCACTTTGGCATTTCTTATTATATAAGTGCTTAAGGCATTTATGTGCCTTTTTATGTTTTCCATCCGTTCAGATGGATTCAAAGCCTTAAATTTTTGACACTGAAGTATCAAATGACCCGTACTTTTGCACATAGGACAACTGTTAGTAGACAACTCTTTTATATTGCTACTGAAGACTTTTTTACCACGTTTTTCGTCCTGAACTGAGGTAATTGAACTTAGTCGTTGCTCTAAAATTTCAATGACGTCGGACAACGCTTGAATTTCTTTTGTTTTGTTAACATGGCTCTCATATAGTTGCAGAGCTTCTTAGTTAAATTTACTTATTATTATATGTTCAAAAACTATATCAACCTAGTCAGAAATGTTTGCCTTTAATTTTATCATGTGAATTAACTCATTAATCTGGTCAATAAACATTCTTAATTGCCGAACTGATTTCACATATAAATTTTGGAGATCAAGAAGGTGATTAATCTGATCGGAAAAAATGTTCCTTTTATTTTCATACCGCTTGGTTAATAATTCCCAAGCGGCCTCATAATTTTCCCCTGATCACAACAATAAGTGAGAAACTACATTCCTGGCTTCTCCCTTAAGTGAAATTTTAAGGTACTTAAATTTCAAGAAAGGACTGAGATCCTCCCATAAATGTATGAGTTCATTTAGCAACTCATAAAAAAGGTCCCAATCTTTGGAATAAAATGTAATCATTAATTTTATGATTTGCATTTTTTACCTTTTTTGGCACAATTTCCTTTTTTTTCATGTCTTTAGTTACCATTCAAATACTGAAAGCTAATTCCTCCATTATATCATTATATCATCTAACAATAACGTCTGTAGTGTTTCCCTGCTTAAAAAGAACTAGCTTATCTCAATAAAAATTAATATTCCCAATCCTAATTTCAAAAGTTTTAATTTTATCTTTTTGAATGTCCTTAAATGTATCTTTTAAATACCTTTAAAAAATAAAAATTTAATTTGATAGGTAGGACTTATCTGATCCTATATATTGTTGCCGCTGTTGTTGTCGTTGCTATATGGTATTCGTTTATTCGCTATTGATGCTTGTTAATTAGTTTCGATGCTGTTCTTGTAGTTGTAGTTGTAGTAGTCGTAGTCGTAGACGTGCTGAAGACCTCAGACGTTTTACAAATGATTTAAGAGTTATTTTAAATTTTTTTGTATTCTTGCGATTTTTTTTTATATGGTGAGTCACTTAATGATTCGTTATTTATTTATAGTTCTTTTTATTTTTTGGGGTCACTTTGATATTATTATACCCGTTATTTTGTCAAAAAATAAAAGTGACTCCCAAACTTTTTATTTCACCGTTATAACTTTTTCGATGACGGTCGAATACGACTGATTTTAATTATCACTTTTCGACGCCAATAAATTTAACTGCTCGATGGCAAGAATTTTTTTTTTGATTTTTTGAAATAAATTTTGTTTTATATCATAAAAGATTGTTTTATATCCTTTTGATTTTAATAAATTTTTAACGGTTTCTTACCACTGGTGGGGGAAAACCAGAGTCATTTATTCATTAACACCTTAAACAAAACTGCAAGTGTTAGAGATTTTATTTTTTAGGTGCTGGCCTAAGTTCTGAGTCTCTTACCACTGGTGGGGGAAAAATGCAGAGTTGTCGAAGGACCATAATGAACATGAAATTTTTATTCTGGTCTAATCTATCCCCGCACAGGAACCCTTGGTGCAATGTGAGAAACATCTCAAGTGATAAACTTCGGTAAGGCTCAAGTGGCCTACCCTTACAGATTACAAGAGCTAACACAGCTCCCTTGTAAGGTTTACAATTACAGATCATAGCTTATGACATGTACAGAGCTCATAAAGTATTATATTTTAATATACCCTTGCAGAGGGTGTTTTGAATAAAAATTTTATTAAAATCGGAAAACTATGTCATATAGCTGCCATAGAAACGATCGGAAAATTAGCCGGAAAGTATGAAAAAATAATATTTTTGGTGTTTTTTCACATATAACCTTCTAAGCTTGGAAATACCATTTTTAAAATTTTTAAGAATTTCTAATTCAGTTTAATAAAGAATGAAAAAATGTTTATTTAATATCACTGAAGTCAACAACAATCCTTAAAAATTTTACAAGGGTATACTAACTCCGGCTTGCCGAAGTTAACTTCCTTTCATGTTTCATACAAATTCTTCCCGACATTGTCATAAAAATATAAGAAAAAGGATTTTTGAATTTTTTTTTGCAGTTTCTGTTAATTTTGTTTAAAGAAACTTTTAGCATAAAAATTTTAAATTTTCAAGACGACGAAAAAAATTTAATATGTAGACTTTACAGAAATTCGGAATTTTCAATAAGTACTGAATGGGTTAAGAAAAATAGTGTATCATTCAAACTGCATTTAAATAACCTTTCCATTGATGCCAAAAGTTAAACGAAGCAATTTCCAGTTACGAATACATTTCACTTTTATTTTGGGAAAATACTTTTGACCACCCCTGGATCTCAACGGTTATAATACCTTAACTAAAATCTTTAGAGCTGTTTTTGAGAAATCAATAAAAGTTAAAAAAAATAAAAGACTTTTAAAGTATCAGAGAAATTAATTTAACGTAACCTTTTTCACAACTATGAAAATTGGCTTTTGGAATCTGATGTTTTATTTTTAACTCCATGACTAGCTAAGCACCTTGCATGTATGATTTGCAGGTTCTAAAGACCTTATATAGACGAAATCTATTAGGTTTTTGTAAGTCTCTCATTGATGACGGTCAATGGTTATACATAAGATGGTCCCGTAAGCGGAGCCACAGCTGTTCTCAGGGAGATAGGATTCAATTCTTGAAGAACTTTCGAAAACCACAAATTTCAATTTATCTCTAGTCAAACAAAGTAATTTCGAGGGTTACCTGCAGAAGCTATTGCCATTTATAAAAGACAAGCAACTACATACATCGAGGTTGTGATTCACTCTAGTCCTGGCATACAGATTTCTTCACTGTATACAGCCTAAAGTGCTGCAGGTCCATAAAAAGATTCGGCTTCTGAAAACGAACTTCAGAATTTGCGTACCCCTAAAATTTTGAATAACTTTCGAACCATTATTCAACGTTCAGACCCTTCACATTTGTTTACCATTAAACGGAAAGTTCCGATCAGATAACTCTTAAATTTTCTGATTCGACGAGGAGTCAACATACTCCTATAACGCATATGAATTTCGCGATTTTACTACAATCACGATATAACACATTACTGCGTAGCTGGTGGAATTCGACCAAAATTACGAATTCTTATATTCATTCGGATCAAGCTATTCAACAAAGTTACTTCATGCACAAGTTGTCGCCTTTTTGCTATACATATAAGACAATATTGGGTTAATATAGCAATATACAAGTCAATGTGAGAGGTGAAGATTGGCAAATTAACTAGACTTAAAAACTTAAAACTTAATTTAAGCAAACTAGCTTTAGTGATATAAGAAAATATTATTTTACATTATTATTATATTATTAAATTGGGTTCGTATTTCTGAAAAGTTAAAATAAAATAAATAAAAAAAGAAAATACTTTTTTTATTATCTCTTTGACCGTTTCTTTAACAGCTGCATGTTACACTCGTCCGATTTTTATTAAATTTAATCAGAAATTCTCAACAATACCAAAAATGCATGGTATAAGATAATATGTCAAAAAACACCGAAGCTATTTTCTTACCAATTTTCCTATCGTTCCTCTGGCAGCTACATGATATAATCGTACGATTTTGATAAAATTAAGAGGTTGTATATAAAAAGAACCAAAGATATCACTTTTAAAACTTTTTTTCGGACTATTCTTATGGGAGTTATAAGATATAGTTGTTCTAGCCGGCTGGTTCCGACTTGTATACTACTGCAAAAGAAAGGAGACTTTTGGGAAACTTTCAGCCCGAAAGCTTAAAAGCTGAGAGACAAGCTTGCGTAAAAACGAACGGACAGACGGACATGGCTCGTCTTGTGATGCTTGTCAAGAATAAATATACTTTATGTGGCCGGAAACATCCCTGTTTGTGTCTAAGCAAAGTAGGAGGCCTTTTCCCAGTTGTAGGAAGTACAATATCGCACTCATAATGCGTTGATAACTGGTTTTTTCCTTAAGTGGTACATGCTTACTACTTAGAGTACGGAAGTTTAGTAAAGTATGATATATTCCAGAGTAGTATTCAGTAGAGTATGTGGTTTTTGATGTTGGTAGCATTTAAAGTATTTGGCTCGACTCACACGACTCGTGCAACAATGAGCTGAACACACTGGCGAGTCAGTGTGCAGTCGAATTAGTGAAAAGTTGAGTGAACCGTTAACATTGACTATACTATGGTGATCAGCAGTTCTCATAACAAGTGGGCAACACTGAGCGCCTGGTACTGTCCTCAACTTGGCTAATACATAATTTGTTGGGTGCTGGTCATGTTGAGCAACCTTGGGCTCGAACATTCTCCCCCGTTGAGGGGTAACCATATTTAGGGCCAAAAAATGATTGATCGTCAATGAGCCTTCCTTAAACTGCGAAGGTTCCTGAGTATGATTAACGTCCCCCATATCTTCTTAATGTTGCTTCACGCTCTCTTCTATTCTAGCAACTGCCTTGCCGTGGGGAGAGAAATTGTGACCTCGTAGAAATTGATCATTTGGCACGCCTATGGTATGAGATCCATTAGCAACAAAGCGTTGATATATCTATACCCTTGCAGAGGGTATATGATTTCAGTCAGAAGTTTGCAACGCAGTGAAGGAGACGTTTCCGACCCCATAGCGTATATATATTCTTCATCAGCGTCACTAGCCGAGTCGATCTAGCCATGTCCGTCTGTCCGTCCGTTTCTAAGCAAATTAGTCTCTCAGTTTTAAAGCTATCGGGCTGAATCTTTCCCAAAAGTCTTCTTTGTATTGCAGGTAGTATATAGGTCGGAACCAGCTGGATCGGACAACTATATCTTATAGCTCCCATAGGAACTGTCGGGGAAAAAATTAAAAAAATACATATCTTCGATGTTTTTTAACATATAACCTTCTTAGCTTGGAAATAACAAAATCGGACGACTATATCATATAGCTGTTATAGGAGCGATCGGAATATTGGTGGGAAAATTATATGAAACAAATTATATCCTTGGTGCTTTTTGACATATTATCTTATAATATTGGGAATATAATTTTTTATATTTTTAAGAATTTCGAAATCAATTTAATAAAAATCGTATTACTCTATCATATAGATGTCAAAAAAATGTTTAAAAAAAATGAAATATTATTTTTTTTAATATCACTGAAGCCAGCAACCATTCTTAAATTTCACATGGTGTTACTAAAGTTGATTATTTCTTATAACTGCAAGGCTATACAAACTTCGGCTTGCCGAAGCTAACTTCTTTTTTTGTTTTTATTAAAGTTCGTCTGAACAGAAGCAAAAGGATAATGAAGATATATAAGCAGAAAAGAGATATATATAGATTAGGGCGGCTCCTACCGGCTATTTCAGGCGGACAGATTTAAGCGTTTTGGCCATTTGTGGGCGTTAGAGTGGCCGTGGCATCTTATTTTTTGGTGAGTCGATAGGTATTGATGAAACAAATACATTTCAGTAAAATTTGGTTCTGTCAAAAAAACTGTAGGCACGCGGATTATGAGTGTTAGAGTGGGCGTGGCACACCGCTGAAACAAACTTGCGCTGCGTAGGAAGCCCAGGAGTCATGCCAAGTATGAATATTCCAGCTCTTATAGTTTCCGAGATCTCAGCGTTCATACCGACGGACGGACAGACGGACTGCGGCCAGACGGACATGGCTAGATCGACTCGGCTAGTGATCCTGATCCTGATATATATACGTATGGGGTCGTTTACCTGTTACATACTTTCTGACGAATCTAGTATACCCTTTTACTCTACGAGTTACTCTACGAGTATTCTCTAACGAGAATACAAATTTCGAACTAAACTTAGTAAAAATCGGACGATTCGTTTTTTTTTAATATCCGTGAAGCTAGCAACAATCGTTAAACATGTAATCGTTGATTATTTCTTATTTCTGAACGGGTATACAAACATCGGCTTCCGAAATTAACTTCCTTTTTTGTTTTTCATAGATATTGCCCCTTCTATACAATTTTTAGAAAATGAAAAAAAAAACGTATTTGAAAGGATAAAAAAGATATGACATGTTTTATTTTTGTTTAATTTATTTTTATCTTAGATTAAGATGTTTATCAATTTTTTCTGTACAAAACATAGACAAACAAATTTTTATCGCTGTTTTTCCTTAAAACAAGAAGTAGGTCTTACCATTGTTGCTGGTAAAGAACCAATGAGAATTTAACGGCTCGTAGTACAAAAAATGCCGTAATACTTTAAGTGCCATTGGAAGAAAAGATAAAATATAAAAGTGCTAGTAGTATTTCTAAAATAACGTTTTGGGACAAACTGACCAACGGACAGAATAAAATATAATTTTAATTTTGAGAAGACCCCGAAAATCTCGTTTTGCGTATTACTTTTGAACGGAGCATCAGATTTTGACAGTTGAGGTGTCATTCGCTTATTTTAATTGAGAATAAAACTAGGTGTGTAGCCGGAGGTAATTATCTCCACCGCACTAAGGTGTAAATGTCCACTTTAACTGGCATTTAGACCTTTTTTGAAAGTGCACCTATTCGAACTAAGTTACTGTGAATGTTTTAACAAAATATCCAACTATTATGCCTCAAACTCAAAATGTTAAAACTGTATAGTCAGCTGTTGTCTTCGAAAGCACGCACGTCAAGTTTGCATATTTTATGCTGTAAGTCTTTTTAAAATTAAAAGTGGGAGCTGCCTATGATGCTCTTATTACCAATCACGGCACTGCTTAAAATTTTTAAGGAATCTTATCTAGGTTGGTCTTTATATATATCGATAAACGACCAATACATATTTTCGAGTACTAATAAACAAAACTATAATGATATACGGAAAGGACAGCGAATTTACCAATGAAGCAAACGAAACAATAAGGAGCAATTCTCTACAAATATTTACATCAGGGCTAAATGGATCTATCTCGATAACTCTTTTCATATAAAATCCACCAGATGTGCTTAATCCTTTGGCAAAGGTCCAAGAATTAGAATCAAACAATTTCCGTGCTCAATATGCAAACAGGTTTAATTGATTTAAAAACGAAAATAAATTATATATATTTTAATGATTTTCCTTAATGGGAAACAACATACGATTTGATCAAAAACGACAAAATAATAATACAAAAAAAAATAATTGGAGTAACAACCAAAATTATAATTGGCTACAAAAAAAGAAACTTTTGGCAAAAAAATAATCAAAAGCATCGATTCGATTCCAGAATAAACCTAATAACAATCGGCAGTCGATTGGCAGACTAATTATAATAGAGGAAGATATACATTTAATTATTATCAAAATAATAATTGTTCACATTTCTTTTGCACAAATCAAAATAAATAGCAAACTCAAGCTCAAGTAAATAGTATTAAGAAACGACATATAGCACAAGCCTGTAGCTTTAGTAATTCACAAGTTACGGGTATACAATATTTAGCTATTTCACATTCGATTTAACGTCGCTTGTAAACAGCTGTGTTTACTTTTTGTGCTCCTAGTTTTTGTCTTTTTCAGTGATTTTGTGCGAGTGTTCTGTGTGTATTTATTTACAAAGCTTAGCCTAACAATTGTGTTAGATATTTTAAGTAGATCTCCCAGTTAACGGGTACGTGTTTATAGATATTTTAACATTTATATTACATTCCTTTAATCTCTTTGCTTTGTTAGTGTAACTTATGCCCTCTAAACTTCCTAAAACTCTTTTATTCCCTCTCCCTCGCTCTATTTTATAACTGTAATTTACCCTCTCTATGAACCTGCTGTATTTCTGGTAAACTTTTTCGGTGCTATTTCTGTAATTCTCTCTGTCTCTCTTTCTTTTTTACATTTTATTTGGTGGTGCTTAAAATTGTTAGTGTCGCACAAGCCACTTTCAGTCGTTAGAATATTTTTTCTCTCGTGCTCTCTTACGTTTGATAAATTTTCGCGATCTGGCGCTCTTATTTTTTTGTGTTTTGTGTGCCTTTGTGGTTTTTAAATTTGATCCCAGTGCCAAATTAACTTTGAGGTATTTCACTTGGCTCTGATCTAGTAATTTATGAGCACAATCTGTCTGCAATTAAATCTGTTCTACCACTTCTTTATAACAGAGACCTTTTGATTGTTTTAGGTGACTTTAATCTGCCTGACAATTTGTCTCCCCTGCTCTAATACCCTCTCTCCTTTAGTTTCTCCAAATAAAATGAGATGTTTTCGTAAATATACTATAATAAACTTAACGATATGATTTCTCAATGTACAGGCATTGATAACTCCACTGAACTATTGTATACAGTGTTAAATATATTTTTTTAATGAATGCGTTCCTGAAAGGTTTCTTTCAAACCTAAACAAAAACAAACAAAGACTTAAAAACCTGAAATCTAATACTTATAAAAAGTATAAAAAACCGGGTAGACCAACAGATTTTTAGAAATATTTGGTGGGCCGAACGGATTTTATGTATCTATGTATCTAAATCGATGTACATTTGAATTTTCAAACGATCCGAAACAGTTTTACAACTTTGTTAATGCCAAGCGTAAGTCATCGGCATTGCCTTCATCGGTACGTATAAAATCAATGGAGGCATCGACGAATTCTGAAATTGCTGATTTATTTGCTGAAATAAATACTTATAGTTCGACATCTTGTTCAAATTCGAACTACCCTAATCCCTTAAATTCTTTTCCCCTATATTCACCGAAAGCTCTCTCGTAAGAGATTTAGCAACAACAACGCCAACATTTTCTCCCGGTCCAGATGGACTTCCTGGATGTGTCCTTAAGTTATGTGCGTCAACCATTTTTAAACCGATTCTTAGACTTTTTAATTTGTCTACTTCATCATTAGTTTTTTATTCTATCTGGAAGGACATATTTATTATTCCACTCCATAAAGAGGGTGCGAAGGCGGATGCCCAAAATTATATTTTTATTTTAGATATTTCTAAATTGTCAGCAATTTCTATAGCATTTATCACTTCTTCTTTGAAACATTTATCTTCCTCGCTTGTATTACCGTATCAGCATGGTTTTGTTAAGCGAAGATCGACCACCACCAATCTTCTTGAATTGACATTGCATAGTAAGGCCTTTGACTCCGTTAACCACTTTCTTCTTTTATTTAAATTAGATCAACTTGGGTTTCCTGGTATCTATTATCTTGGATTTCATGTTACTTGAATGGTAGGACTCAGAGGGTTATATTCAAGAATGTTGTTTCAAAACTGATCTACGTGACATCTGTTAACAAAGCCAACAGTGTTCTTTGATTTATAAAGCGTTGGTCAAAACAATTTGATGACCCTTACACCACCAAATTATACTACCATATTATTATTTACATCCCTTGTCCGTCCTATTTTGGAATCTTGTTCGTCGGTTGGGAGTCCATAATATCAAGTGCACATCGACCGTATTGAGACGGTACTCTTAAGGCTACCTTCCTATCAGAGTAGATTACAATTGCTTAATTTACCTACACTTGTAAATCATAGAACAATGCTTTATACTATTTTTATACTTATAAGAGGTGAAATTGATTCTGCAGATCATGTTTTATGAATTTTCCTCGCACAAGCCACTTTCAGTCGATAGAATACTTTTTCTCTTGTGCTCTGTTACGTTTGATAAATTTTTGCGACCTCGCGTTTTTTTTTCGTGTTTTGTGCCTTTGTGGTTTTTGAATTTGATCGCAGTGTCAAATTTACTTTGAGGTATTTCTCGAATTTTATTATATTTAAACTTATAATATGGCTTGTCTGTTCTAAGAAAAATTGTACTCTTGCGTCTTCAACTAAGGACCCATTTATTTTTTGCGGGCTCTTTGATTCGATGATGCACGTTAATGTGCAGGATTTATCGGCAGAGTTCAAGATTTTATTGATCTTATTTCTGGTCTTATGTGGTCATGTAGGTTTTGCAAGGAAATGGTATTTGAGATGAGGGGCTTTATGAAGCAGAATAGATACAGCCTATTGAATATATCAGGACAAAAGAATAAGTTGTTCAATTCCGTCTGTGACCAGTTTAATAATAAACAAGAAAGGAAGTTAACTTCGGCAAATAATTTTTTCATATTATTTTCCCACTAAATTCCCGATTGTTCCTATGACAGCTATATGATATAGACGCCCGATTTTTATTAAATTTAATTCAAAATTCAAAACAAATTTAAAAATGTTATTTCCAAGCTTAGAAGGAGATCTCAGCGTTCATACCGACGGACGGACAGACGGACTGCGGCCAGACGGACATGGCTAGATCGACTCGGCTAGTGATCCTGATCCTGATATATATACGTATGGGGTCGTTTACCTGTTACATACTTTCTGACGAATCTAGTATACCCTTTTACTCTACGAGTTACTCTACGAGTATTCTCTAACGAGAATACAAATTTCGAACTAAACTTAGTAAAAATCGGACGATTCGTTTTTTTTTAATATCCGTGAAGCTAGCAACAATCGTTAAACATGTAATCGTTGATTATTTCTTATTTCTGAACGGGTATACAAACATCGGCTTCCGAAATTAACTTCCTTTTTTGTTTTTCATAGATATTGCCCCTTCTATACAATTTTTAGAAAATGAAAAAAAAAACGTATTTGAAAGGATAAAAAAGATATGACATGTTTTATTTTTGTTTAATTTATTTTTATCTTAGATTAAGATGTTTATCAATTTTTTCTGTACAAAACATAGACAAACAAATTTTTATCGCTGTTTTTCCTTAAAACAAGAAGTAGGTCTTACCATTGTTGCTGGTAAAGAACCAATGAGAATTTAACGGCTCGTAGTACAAAAAATGCCGTAATACTTTAAGTGCCATTGGAAGAAAAGATAAAATATAAAAGTGCTAGTAGTATTTCTAAAATAACGTTTTGGGACAAACTGACCAACGGACAGAATAAAATATAATTTTAATTTTGAGAAGACCCCGAAAATCTCGTTTTGCGTATTACTTTTGAACGGAGCATCAGATTTTGACAGTTGAGGTGTCATTCGCTTATTTTAATTGAGAATAAAACTAGGTGTGTAGCCGGAGGTAATTATCTCCACCGCACTAAGGTGTAAATGTCCACTTTAACTGGCATTTAGACCTTTTTTGAAAGTGCACCTATTCGAACTAAGTTACTGTGAATGTTTTAACAAAATATCCAACTATTATGCCTCAAACTCAAAATGTTAAAACTGTATAGTCAGCTGTTGTCTTCGAAAGCACGCACGTCAAGTTTGCATATTTTATGCTGTAAGTCTTTTTAAAATTAAAAGTGGGAGCTGCCTATGATGCTCTTATTACCAATCACGGCACTGCTTAAAATTTTTAAGGAATCTTATCTAGGTTGGTCTTTATATATATCGATAAACGACCAATACATATTTTCGAGTACTAATAAACAAAACTATAATGATATACGGAAAGGACAGCGAATTTACCAATGAAGCAAACGAAACAATAAGGAGCAATTCTCTACAAATATTTACATCAGGGCTAAATGGATCTATCTCGATAACTCTTTTCATATAAAATCCACCAGATGTGCTTAATCCTTTGGCAAAGGTCCAAGAATTAGAATCAAACAATTTCCGTGCTCAATATGCAAACAGGTTTAATTGATTTAAAAACGAAAATAAATTATATATATTTTAATGATTTTCCTTAATGGGAAACAACATACGATTTGATCAAAAACGACAAAATAATAATACAAAAAAAAATAATTGGAGTAACAACCAAAATTATAATTGGCTACAAAAAAAGAAACTTTTGGCAAAAAAATAATCAAAAGCATCGATTCGATTCCAGAATAAACCTAATAACAATCGGCAGTCGATTGGCAGACTAATTATAATAGAGGAAGATATACATTTAATTATTATCAAAATAATAATTGTTCACATTTCTTTTGCACAAATCAAAATAAATAGCAAACTCAAGCTCAAGTAAATAGTATTAAGAAACGACATATAGCACAAGCCTGTAGCTTTAGTAATTCACAAGTTACGGGTATACAATATTTAGCTATTTCACATTCGATTTAACGTCGCTTGTAAACAGCTGTGTTTACTTTTTGTGCTCCTAGTTTTTGTCTTTTTCAGTGATTTTGTGCGAGTGTTCTGTGTGTATTTATTTACAAAGCTTAGCCTAACAATTGTGTTAGATATTTTAAGTAGATCTCCCAGTTAACGGGTACGTGTTTATAGATATTTTAACATTTATATTACATTCCTTTAATCTCTTTGCTTTGTTAGTGTAACTTATGCCCTCTAAACTTCCTAAAACTCTTTTATTCCCTCTCCCTCGCTCTATTTTATAACTGTAATTTACCCTCTCTATGAACCTGCTGTATTTCTGGTAAACTTTTTCGGTGCTATTTCTGTAATTCTCTCTGTCTCTCTTTCTTTTTTACATTTTATTTGGTGGTGCTTAAAATTGTTAGTGTCGCACAAGCCACTTTCAGTCGTTAGAATATTTTTTCTCTCGTGCTCTCTTACGTTTGATAAATTTTCGCGATCTGGCGCTCTTATTTTTTTGTGTTTTGTGTGCCTTTGTGGTTTTTAAATTTGATCCCAGTGCCAAATTAACTTTGAGGTATTTCACTTGGCTCTGATCTAGTAATTTATGAGCACAATCTGTCTGCAATTAAATCTGTTCTACCACTTCTTTATAACAGAGACCTTTTGATTGTTTTAGGTGACTTTAATCTGCCTGACAATTTGTCTCCCCTGCTCTAATACCCTCTCTCCTTTAGTTTCTCCAAATAAAATGAGATGTTTTCGTAAATATACTATAATAAACTTAACGATATGATTTCTCAATGTACAGGCATTGATAACTCCACTGAACTATTGTATACAGTGTTAAATATATTTTTTTAATGAATGCGTTCCTGAAAGGTTTCTTTCAAACCTAAACAAAAACAAACAAAGACTTAAAAACCTGAAATCTAATACTTATAAAAAGTATAAAAAACCGGGTAGACCAACAGATTTTTAGAAATATTTGGTGGGCCGAACGGATTTTATGTATCTATGTATCTAAATCGATGTACATTTGAATTTTCAAACGATCCGAAACAGTTTTACAACTTTGTTAATGCCAAGCGTAAGTCATCGGCATTGCCTTCATCGGTACGTATAAAATCAATGGAGGCATCGACGAATTCTGAAATTGCTGATTTATTTGCTGAAATAAATACTTATAGTTCGACATCTTGTTCAAATTCGAACTACCCTAATCCCTTAAATTCTTTTCCCCTATATTCACCGAAAGCTCTCTCGTAAGAGATTTAGCAACAACAACGCCAACATTTTCTCCCGGTCCAGATGGACTTCCTGGATGTGTCCTTAAGTTATGTGCGTCAACCATTTTTAAACCGATTCTTAGACTTTTTAATTTGTCTACTTCATCATTAGTTTTTTATTCTATCTGGAAGGACATATTTATTATTCCACTCCATAAAGAGGGTGCGAAGGCGGATGCCCAAAATTATATTTTTATTTTAGATATTTCTAAATTGTCAGCAATTTCTATAGCATTTATCACTTCTTCTTTGAAACATTTATCTTCCTCGCTTGTATTACCGTATCAGCATGGTTTTGTTAAGCGAAGATCGACCACCACCAATCTTCTTGAATTGACATTGCATAGTAAGGCCTTTGACTCCGTTAACCACTTTCTTCTTTTATTTAAATTAGATCAACTTGGGTTTCCTGGTATCTATTATCTTGGATTTCATGTTACTTGAATGGTAGGACTCAGAGGGTTATATTCAAGAATGTTGTTTCAAAACTGATCTACGTGACATCTGTTAACAAAGCCAACAGTGTTCTTTGATTTATAAAGCGTTGGTCAAAACAATTTGATGACCCTTACACCACCAAATTATACTACCATATTATTATTTACATCCCTTGTCCGTCCTATTTTGGAATCTTGTTCGTCGGTTGGGAGTCCATAATATCAAGTGCACATCGACCGTATTGAGACGGTACTCTTAAGGCTACCTTCCTATCAGAGTAGATTACAATTGCTTAATTTACCTACACTTGTAAATCATAGAACAATGCTTTATACTATTTTTATACTTATAAGAGGTGAAATTGATTCTGCAGATCATGTTTTATGAATTTTCCTCGCACAAGCCACTTTCAGTCGATAGAATACTTTTTCTCTTGTGCTCTGTTACGTTTGATAAATTTTTGCGACCTCGCGTTTTTTTTTCGTGTTTTGTGCCTTTGTGGTTTTTGAATTTGATCGCAGTGTCAAATTTACTTTGAGGTATTTCTCGAATTTTATTATATTTAAACTTATAATATGGCTTGTCTGTTCTAAGAAAAATTGTACTCTTGCGTCTTCAACTAAGGACCCATTTATTTTTTGCGGGCTCTTTGATTCGATGATGCACGTTAATGTGCAGGATTTATCGGCAGAGTTCAAGATTTTATTGATCTTATTTCTGGTCTTATGTGGTCATGTAGGTTTTGCAAGGAAATGGTATTTGAGATGAGGGGCTTTATGAAGCAGAATAGATACAGCCTATTGAATATATCAGGACAAAAGAATAAGTTGTTCAATTCCGTCTGTGACCAGTTTAATAATAAACAAGAAAGGAAGTTAACTTCGGCAAATAATTTTTTCATATTATTTTCCCACTAAATTCCCGATTGTTCCTATGACAGCTATATGATATAGACGCCCGATTTTTATTAAATTTAATTCAAAATTCAAAACAAATTTAAAAATGTTATTTCCAAGCTTAGAAGGTTATATGTTAAAAAACACCGAAGATATAATTTGTTCATAATACTTTTCCACTAGTAAAGTATGGCAGCTATATGATATAGTCGTCGGATTTTCATAAAATTAATTTCGAAATTCAAAACCACATAAAAAATGTTATTTCCAAGCTGAGAAGGCTATATGTCAATAAGCACCAAAGCTATAATTTGTTATATATTATTTTCCCACCAATTTTCCGATCGTTCCTATGACAGCTATATGATATAGTCTTCCGATTTTGATAAAATTTAATTCGAAATTCAGAAATAATTTAAAAATGTTATTTCCAAGCTTAGAAGGTGATGTTTCTATAGCAGCTATATGATATAGACGCCCGATTTCTATTAAATTTAATTCGAAATTCAAAACAAATTTAAAAATGTTATTTCCAAGCTTAGAAGGTGATGTTTCTATAGCAGCTATATGATATAGACGCACGATTTTTATTAAATTCAATTCGAAGTTCAAAACAAATTTAAAAATGTTATTTCCAAGCTTAGAAGGTTATATGTTAAAAAACGCCGAAGATATAATTTTTTCATAATACTTTACCACTATTAAAGTATGGCAGCTATATGATATAGTCATCCGATTTTGATAAAATTTGATTCGAAATTCAGAACTAATTAAAAAATTTTATTTCCAAGCTTAGAAGGTTATATGTTAAAAAACACCGAAGATATAATTTTTATACCTTTGCAGACGGTATAATGATTTCAGTCAGAAGTTTGCAACGCAGTGAAGGAGACGTTTCCATTTAAGTATATATATTCTTGATCAGCGTCGCAAGAAGAGTCGATCTAGCCATGTCCGTCTGTCCGTCCATCTGTCCGTCCGTCTGTCCGTCCGTCTCTCCGTCCGTCTGTCCGTCCGTCTGTCCGTCCGTTTCTACGCAAACTAGTCTCTCAGTTTAAAAGCTATCTAGCTGAAACTTCCCCGAAAGTCTTCTTTCTATTGCAGGTAGTATATAAGTCGGAACCAGCCGGATCTGACAACTATATCATATAGCTCCCATAGGAACAATCGGGGAAACATTTAAAAAAATTATATCTTTCGTGTTTTTTAATATATTCCTTTTTAAGCTTGGATATAACATTTTTAAATTAGTTCTAAATTGCGAGTTAAATTTTATCAAAATTGGACGACTATATCGCATAGCTCCCATAGGAACAATCGGAAAATTAGTGGTAAAATAATATTGAAAAATTATATCTTCGGTGTTTTTTAACTTTTAACCTTCTATGCTTGGAAATAACAATTTTTATTTGGTTTTGAATTTCGAATTTAATTTTATCGAAATCGGACGACCATATCATATAGCTGCCATAGGAACGATTGAAAAATTAGTAGGAAAACATGAAATAAAAATTATATCCTTTGGGTTTTTTAACATAAAACCATATAAGCTTGAAAATAACAATTTTAAAATTAGTTCTGAATTTCAAATTAAATTTAATTAAAATCGGACGACTATATCACATAGCTGTCGATCGGATAATTGGTGGGAAATATTGTGAAACAAATTATTAAGGCTTTTTGACAAATTATTTTATAATATTGGGAATATAAATTTTTGTATTTTTAAGAATTTAATTCAATTTAATAAAATTATCAATTGTTTTTTATAACTGCAAGGGCTTGCCGAAGTTAACTTCCTTTCTTGTTTCATATTACTTTACCACTAATTTTCCGATCGTTCATATGGCAGCTATATGATATAGTCGTCCGATTTTGATAAAATTTAATTCGAAAGTCAGAATTAATTAAAGAAAGTTATTTCAAAGCTTAGAAGGTTATATGTTAATTAACACCGAAGGTATAATTTTTTAAAATTATTTTCCCGTTAGTTCCAATGGGAGCTATAAGATATAGTTATCCGATCTGGCTGGTTCCGACTTATATACTACCTGCTATAGAAAGAAAACTTTTGGGAAAGTTTCAGACCGATAGCTTTAAAGCTGAGAGACTAGTTTGCGTAGAAACGGACAGACAGACGGACGGACGGACAAGGGTATAAAAATGTTTAACCGAGTCGACTAAACGCAAAAAAGCCACCTCAACCGCCGTCAATACGAGTATGGAATCTACCCCATATCCGAACTTGGTAGCAACAGTTTCTGTTGACACAGGGGTAAATGATCCAACTTTGCCTATGGATACAGCTAGTTTGGGTGGAGTCCTTGTTTCCGGAATAAAATTTTTAGTACTGGCTAAGTAAAAGAATTCGGTGCCGACCGTACCTATAGGTATAGTAGGCACCGTTCCTGGTTCTCAGCCTATTTAGGTTCAGACTGCTGCTGTAAGGCGTAAGAAACTTTCAGTTGTCCCATTAAAGAAGCTATTATTTGTTTCTAGATACACCCCAGACCCCACATCTGAGGATGTTTTGAAATTTTTACGTGAAAAATTCCCATCCGAGAATATTAGAGTTGAAAATTTTCGTCTTTTATACGTTTTACTTTCTGAAAGCTTTTGGCTCAATGATGATTTAGCAATTAAAGAATTTGTTTCCAATAAACCGAGAACAAATAACAGGCCCTCCACTCAATTTTGGCGTATCAAAATGTTAGGGGACTAAATATGAAGCTACCCAAGCTTTATGCTGGCTCCTCTACTTTTACTTAAGATATTTTGGCTTTTACGAAAACTTTGGTTGGAACCAGAGATTTACGACTCTGAAGTTCTGTCAAATAACTTTAATACCGATCGCCACTCACGGGAGAGGCGGAGTTCAAATTGCCGTTACCTCTAGAGTAACATCTGAAAGAATTCACATTCATGTCCCAAATGAAATTGAACTTCTAGTCCTTATCTATTTTTGTTACGTGTTCTTTTATTCCACCTGGCTCTGCTCTTGTAATATATGAGCAGAATCTGTCTGCAGTAAAATTTGTACTATCCCTTATTTCTAACAGAGACCTTTTGATGGTTTTGGGTGACTTTAATCTATTTTATACTTCTTGGTCTCCTCCTACTTATCCGCCTATGATTTTGTGAATGGCCTTTTAGAATTATCGGTGCAGCAAGAAAGCTTTATACAAAATTCCTTAAATAGACAATTAGATTTTGTGTTTTTTTTAGAACCGTCTAAAGTCACGATAACGTTTTTTTTGTACCTAAAGACCGATATCATCCACCTATGAAATTGATAATTTGCCTCCGCTGCTCTGATACCCTCTCTCCTTTAGTTCCTCCAACTAAATTGAGATGTTTGTTAATGCCAAGCGTGAGTCATCGGCATTGCCTTTATCGGTGCGTCTAAACCCAATGGAGGCATCGACGAGTTCTTCTCCATCCCACCAGATCTGGCAACGGAAATTTCCCTCACGAAACGTCAAGCCCTTGCTTAAATTGCCAAGCTGTTCGATCCTGAAGGCTGGCTCGCTCCATTTGTTGTGTGTGCCAAAATCTTTTTGCAAGAGATTTGGCTTCAAAATATAGATTGGGACGATAAACTTCAGAGATAACAGATAACAGAGTTATTCGGTCCTAGACCAAATCAGAATACCAAGATGGGTTTCCTTCCGTCCAGATTTCCACGTAAAGCATCACAGATGCTGTGACGCCTCGCAAAAGCCCTACGGAGCTGCGAATTATATGCGCGTAGAGATGGGCCATAAGACGATGGTGCGCTTGCTTGGGCGAAGACGCTTGTGGCGCCATTCAAACGGAGTCCCTTGGAAATATGTCGCACTCTCTTTTTGTCCGAGATGGCGGAATCTATCCATCCCAACGTGCCGAGGCTGACTTCAAAACTCCATTGTTGGACCGATTCCACCATCGTGCTAGCTTGGTTATCCAACCCAGCGTGTCAATAAACAACGTTCGTTGCCAACAGGGTGACGAAGATCACCGGGTCAACAGAGGCAGCCAATTGGCCACACGTTCAATCCGAACATAACCCAGGTTATTTGGCTAGTCGAGGAGTTCCCCTTCAGGAGCTAGTTGATAACCCGCTTTGGTGGCAGCAATCCATTCGGCTGCAACGGCCACGCGATCATTGGCCAACCCAGGGAACCGATCTGCCGGTGACCGAAATTGAAATCCAGGTCGTCAAAGCCCGCGTAATGTCTATGCCGACAAAAGATATCCTAGATCGCTTTTCCAATTTAGATAGAGCCTTGCGGATCCTCGCGTATGTCTATCGTTTCATCTAGCGATGTCGTACGCAGAGAGTAAGAGGCCCAGTAAATTGCCGCCGCGGAACAGCTCATGACCATTTGTACTCAGCGCAGGTATTTTCCTGAAGAATACCGCTGCTTAGGTCAGAAGCGTCCTGTGCCCGCGGCAAGTTCAATTATCTCCGTGAACCCCTTTGTAAATCAGGGCATGCGGCCGCGTAACGTACGAATGTTCACTCCCGCGGCTTCTGGTAAATTCACGAATCTTATCTGATTACATGGCGGTTATCAGCTAGTGATGCGTCTCACCTGGTCCAAATACTGGGTTCCGAGAATAAAGAACTTGGTGAAGGCAGTGTTTAGCTCCTGCAAGGTTACGTGTTGGATTTCAGTTGTTTTTCTACAAGGGCCATTCATCTAGGACTATTTCTCCTGGGCCACCCCATATGGGCGGCCGATGGGAGGCTGGTGTCAAGAGCTTCAAGACCTTGTTTTACAAGTCCACCGCTACACGGAAGTACACCTTCGACGAGCTGACTACCCTCCTAGCGAAAATCGAAGCTTGTCTAAATTCCAGACCGCTATCTTCTTTTCCTGAGGATCCAACTGATTTTATTTTTTAAGCGTTGACAACAAAGCACATTCTTATCGGTGGGTCTTTTTTGTCCATAGTGGAACCTGAAGTAAAGGGCAAATCCAAGTCCAGTCCTAACCGGTGGCAGCACTTAAAGTCTCTTCATCAACAATCCGTTGGAAGTATGAGTACCTTGAAAAGCTCCACAAGCGCAACAAGTGGCAAGTTCCCACCGAAAATCTTCGCGTCGGCGATATGGTCGTCATTAAGGATGACAGTTTGCCTTTAAATGGGTGGCGACTCGGGAGCATAGACTCCGTTTTTCCGAGAACCGATGGCAAGGTCCACGTAGTCGATATTCGTGCGGCATTGTTAAACGTCAAGTTACCAAGGTGGTTTTTCTGCCAGGAGAGCCGTCCAAAGCTACTTTATAACGAGCCGCGTGTGCCATAGGCCATAGTCCGTAGCCATTATCCATGTGATTGTTAATCAGCTCTTTTTGTTTTCTCTTTATCCACACTTTGACCAAAAGAATGGCTCCCAGGCGCTCAGGCATTGGATAGCAGACGTACGAGAGGTGAGACTCGTCTTCGCCAATTGTTTATAAGGATCAACACTATCGATTCACTTGATTAAAATGTTTTTTATTTTCACTTATGTTTTGGTTGTATTATATGAGGCTATTTGCCTTTGGTTATGCATAAGTTAAATTTAGCTTAGATGGACACATTTACATTGTACCTTCACATTTTCGAACTATGCTGTTAGTTATTAAGCCTCTGATCGGGTGGCACCTACAGCTGAACAATTTTCGGAAGCATGAGGATTTCGAGTACTGCGGCCACAAGCATCCCAGTATGTCGAATGTTGTCCTTGTGGTTGATCTTCCCTCCTTTTTGGATTATAATGGCTGCGATGGGGCAACACATGAAAATCTTTTGAGCTATTGATTTCCTCCTCAAGCACTGCTGGATCCTGGTGGCTGATCTTGGGCGAGAGGACCGTGGAAACCTACCCCTGGAAAAGTCGCCTTTCCTCAAAGCCGGCGGCTTTCGTCAGCAAGACACCAAGATTAGCCAGTTTGGATCGGATAAACTAGGTGTTCCTACCTAGGGTTACTATCTCTCGGTATCAGATATCTCTTTAGTCAACGGCCGGCTGTTGCACTTTGCCAGCTATTGGGGTATGGTTATTAGTAGGTCGATCAGCCGTTGCTCTGGCCACGCGACACCAGTAAGTTTCCGAATATCAATTTCTTTAGACTTTTTTAGCCTGAGTTTGGTTAGTCAAATGCTCCCCTGTCTCCGACTTAAGATTCGTCGTTGAATCTTTCTCTATGGAGGGCGTACATAGCACCATTTTTTATTTATTCCAATCCGAAATATTTTTTATTGTCGACACCTCGTTCCACCGTTCCAGAAGTGGGTTAGATTTTCAAGTTTTTTCGACATAAACAAAAGCGATCAGATTCTGACCCAAAAATGGTCTTTTTTTTGGCATGTTGGAAGTGATGAGGACAAGTTGTCTATTCTACCTGCTATAGTCCCAGGCATATCTGTAGATCCAACCACATCCGAACTAAGCGCTAATACTTCGGCGCCCCGAAAAATGGGCACAACCAATAAAATGACATTAAATTGCTCTAAACAAATATATTGAGGTCCCAGACCGACTGAGTGAATTTGAGTCTAGGGAAAAACGCCTTCGCCAGTTTTCCCTACTCTTTCGATGCTTAACATCCGCCGCGAAGAAGTATTCGCGTTATGGGACCGCATAAGGGCAGAGTACGACGAATGCATCGGGTGCAAAGCAGAAGCCGAAGACAGTGCATCTGACAGCTTGCCAATTCTCAAAGCTAAATGTGGGGCTTAGATCGCGGACATGATAGCCCAAGCTCCCCAAGTTAAGGCTGCTCCTACCCGGAATTACATTTCCTCTGGCTGTCGGCTGCCTTCGTGCAATACCGATGTTTTCACCGGAGATTTTCTGCGGTGGCCGACCTTTAGGGATCTGTTCACGGCAATTTATATAAATAACCAAAGGTTGACGCCAGTCGGAAAACTCTTTTACCTGAACTCTAAAACAAGTGGTGATAGACACTATAGTTTCGAATGCCCCCTTACTAACGTGGCTTTCGCTCAGCCTGGGATAACCTGACTGAGCGTTTCGAAAACAAGCAATGTGAATGAACTTCAACGCACCATCCAGGGGTGCCTAACGGCGTTAGAAATGTCTGGTATTCAAGCCGAAAATTGGTATTGCCTCTTAGTGTTGTGACGAACTAATTTGTTTGCTTTCTGCTCGCTACGATATTTGTGCGGCTATCTAGTAGATTGTGTGTATTCGTCCCTTGGTGGACCGCCCAGAAGTTCAGTGAAGAAGCACAAATTCACGGGTTCGTAGTGGGTTTATTGCGGGTAAACCTGCAGTCGGCTACATAATTCGCTTGTCCTCGCTGTCTCCGACGGTACGGGTTGTGTCGATGTTCTCTCGCCTCACTGACACGGTATTCCTGTTCTGTAGCTCCCTGAAGATCCTTGTCCGCTGCTTGTTCCTGACGCGTTGATTCGGTGACTGCTTGGCAACGATTCAGACTCGCTATGGGGTCAGCCGTACGTGCTTAGGGAAGCGTCACCGTTCTCAGACTAGGGTGAACAGACTGACGAGTTCTCCAGGAATTCTCGACACACGACCGCCTGTTCGTTGCTCTGTTCTGGATGGTCCCACGGGGGTCTCCGCTCAGAGTGTGCGGACAGTCAAGTCGGAACGCCAGGAAGCTGCCTCGCTCTTCACTTCGCTTCTACGCTTTGTGTAAACGAATGTTCCACCATAGCCTCACCCTTTCGCGTACTGTCCGTGCCGTTCCTACGGGCTCGATCCTCCTTGCGTGGCTGTTGCGGTGTGGTGTCCTGCTTGCTGGTGGCAGCATCCTCCGAACTGCTCCTGACTGGGTGACTGTGCGTAGCGTGATTTGGCTGATCGCGCCAGGACCTGCTCAACTCCACTTGACGCACGGGGCTCACGCCGAGACACGCCAAAGTAGTGATTGGGGCGAGGTACACTGGAGCTCACGATTTCTTGTCGCCGGCCTTCACTGCTCCAAGTCTGGTAGACCCTCCAGGCGTAACGCCAGGACTCCGTTGGCAGAATGAACAGCCGTGTGGTGCCCCTTTAGACCTCAGCCACCTCAGCCTCAGTTCAAAGATTCCTTGTAGTCCCAATCCCGAACGTCGCCTTGTTGTGGCTCCCTCGTAGTTTGCTTGGTTGGTATTCTTCGACTGACCGTAATCGACTTTTCCTGCTCGACTGAACGTAATCGACTGACTGATCTTCGACTGACCGTAATCGACTGACTGCCCCGCTGCCAGCGCTCTGCGGGTTTATATAGGGCCTCCGGGAACCGGTATTCGCCGACGTCCAGTCTGATGCTGCCGCCCCGCTGATTCCAGTGATGCATATGGCATGCTTGTGTGCCGCACCGCTGCCGAGATGTGGCACATTCTTTCTCGGTCCAAAGTTCACGGCCGCTTCCAAAGTCCGGCGGCGTCCCGTTACTCCCTTTTGCACACGGCACTTTCGCTCCGTCCGTCAAGTCCTCTCTCCTTCTCCATTCTTGGTCTACAAACTCTCCTGATCTCCAAACCTCTTGCTCTCTAAATTCTCTTGCTCTCCAAACTCCCTTGTCTCCAAACACTGAAGTCAGAAACAGTCCTTAAAAATTTCCCATGGTGTTACTTAAGTTGATTTTTTCTTATTACTGCAAGGGTATACAAACTTCGGCTTGCCGAAGTTAACTTCCTTTCTTGTTAGTTCTGCGTTGTGCTTCAGCAGAAGTAATAAGTATCGCCATTTTCCAAGCAAACAAAATCGATTGAAGAGGCGCCGTCCAAAATGCAACTGGATTGTATAAGACTTCTTCAGTTCTTAGAATAGAACTTTGCTGGGGCTGGGACGCAAACTTATTTACAAAAACAAATCTCAAACAAAATCACTTTTCATATATTCGATATGCGTACATATTTGCTTTAAAAAAATATCTTTAATATTTAATTTTCATGTTGATTTTTATTTTTATGATGCGGGTCGGTATGTTTACGTTGTCGTTTAAATTTATAATGAAGTTGTTTTTTCCATTTTTCAATTGCTTTATTAGAAAGATTGTGCAAAGCAATTTTACTTTGTTCTTGAATTATATTTCTTAAAGGCGTTCTCCCAAATTCATTGATTACAGCCTTACCAGTCTCAGCAGCCTGATTTTTTATAGCAGTTCTTCCCGAAAAAAATTGTTTTATGTAATTAAAAATACCGCTAAAAAATGTCCGATTTCACGTCCTTGTTGCAATATATGCGGAGATATCTAAAGACTTCCGATAAAGACTTCCACACTAATTACAAAATAATCCTGATAAGATTATCGGATACTACATTTTCCTTTCTTTTATTTAAATTAAAACCATCATCATTCCTTTCAGGTGGAAAGTCGGGGAACTAAAATTTTTTGTTCTTTTTGAAGATTTCATGAGTTATTACGTTTTTTATTTTAATAGTAGCTTAATTCTTGACAAATTTTAAGCCATTCATCAAAATCAATTATTTTGTTATTATTTAAAATTTGGTAAAAATTTTAAATTTAATAATTCACATCCTCTATCATTTTTTATCAATTTGCTGATGGGTCTTAGGTTGCATAAAAATTACTTTGCTTAGATTGTGTTTACTTCTAATTACTTTTTAAAAGTTTTTCAAAAATTCAAGAAAGCAATGGAGTGATTAGAATCGTTAGAAATCCCACTTTTTAATAAGGGACTTTTCTCGTAGAGTTTTATGTACGCTTTGGGCACGAAAGGTTTATACTATTTTAGAGCATTAAGATGGGACTTACTAATTTTTTTGATTTCATTGTAATGTGTTTATTACAATCTCTACTATTGTTTTTACCAGGTTACTATTACTTTAAGGTCTATTGTCGGCCGTTTTGAGAACATCAGATGAATATTTTTTCGCATTCAAGCGATTTAAGGTATTTTTGTAAACAATTTTCATTTGTATAGCACACAGAATATTCTGAGTTAAAAATGTTCGATTTAAATCTTAAGAGATCGCTAATTCCCTGAGTAAGATCATTAAGTAAATATCCGTGAGGTTGCTCCGTTACTTCTTTATATATTCGAAATAGCTCCGTTGGTTTTTCTCGGTAAATTTGTCTTGCTAAACATTTAAATTTAAGCTTATCATAATGATTTTTAAAAACAACAACGTATTTGGTATTTAGTAAAATAGTAGTAAGATTTATGAAATATGTTTTGAGTTACCACTATTACTGATAAACTCACACACTTTTTAATAATGGCTTCCATCTTCAAGTTAACCAATATTAAAAAAAATTGGTTCACTCGTTTCAATTTCAATTGTTTCAGGAACTCCTTTAAAATATTCCACATTTTCGAAATTGGGTCTCCTCTCCATAGCACCAAATAATTCTATTCATTAAAATATTAAAAAGATAATTTTTTTTGGTAATTAGATTTTTCAAAAAAGTGGTTTTTCCCGATCCGGAGGGTTCACAAAAAAGCATTGTGAAATTATGTATAATTTGCGTTAACATTTTTTTTAATAAATTAATTTTGTTCAGAATGATTTTTAATATATTATAGTATTCCTAACTGCAAGGTATTTTTACACTATTTTTTATTAATATTCGTTTAATCGCATTTCTTGGAGCAGTTCTTCTCGAAATGAGTATCAGGTCCGCAATAGTTACAATACATAAGTTGCGTGTATCTATTTTATCTACGTTCGGGATTGGGATTACAAGGAATCTCCGAACTGAGACACAGGAGGCTGAGGTCTAAGGGGCACCACACGGCTAAGTCAAGGCGGAGGGTCTACCAGACTTGGAGCAGTGAAGGCCGGCAACAAGAAATCGTGAGCTCGGGGGTAAGCCGTACCCAAGTGTATCCCGCCCCAAGCACTATCCAGAAGGGAGAGAAGTCCCGGATCGGCGTATGCCCGAGAACCCAAAACCGAAGTCAAGCTACGTACAGCCACCCAGTCAGGAGCAGTTCGCAGGACACCGCCATCAGCCATACCGCAACAGCCACGCAAGGAGAACCGAGCTCACTGGAACGTCTCGGACAGTAAGCGAAAGGGTGAGGCTGAGTTGGAACGTTCGTGTACACAAGGAGTAGAAGAGAAATGAAGAGCGAGGCAGCTTCCTGACGTTTCGCTTTTGACCGTCCGCACGATTTCAGCGGAGACCCCAAGGGGACCATACGGGACAGAGCAAGGGACAGGCGGTCGTGTATCGAAAGAAGTGATCCTGGAGAACTCGTCAGTCTGTTCACCCAAGTCTGAAAACGGTGACGCTTCCCTAAGCTCGCACGGCTAACCCCATAGCGAGTCTGAATCGTTGCCAAGCAGTCACCGAGTCAACGCGTCAGGGACAAGCAGCGGACAAGGGAGCTACAAACTGGAACACCGTGTCAACGAGGCGAGAGAACATCGACCCAACCCGTACCGTCGGAGAGAGCGAGGACAAGCAAATTATAAAGCCGACTGTTGTTATACCCGCAATAAACGCACTACGAACCCGAGAATTCTGTGATTTCTCACTGAACTACTGGGCGGTCACATTTATATAAATTTGGTGGGACGAACACACACAATCTACTGAGGTAGCCGCACAAATATCGTAGCGAGCAAAAAGCTAACTAATCAGTTCGTTACACATCTGTAACATCTGCTCCTCCAAACTTCCAAAGCTCACACTATCCTTGTGGGAACAGTCCTTGCACAAAAGGCTCAGCCTCCGACGTGGCAGTAGCTAAACACATTCCTTCCATGTGTCACCGGACCTTAGAAGACATCGACGATGTATGGCAGGTTCGAGTCAATCGCTGCCTAAGAGAAGAATAAATTCTAACGAGACAAGGTTAACTTCAAAGCCCAAAGGATGTGACCTTTGTAAGAAGGAAACCGATCCGGTCCGCACATGTGCACGATTTCTCCAGATGACGGTCGACGAGCGGCCGGCATATATAAAGAGAAAGCAGCTGTGTCCGAGACCCAGATCAAGAACAAATATGCCAGCTGCGACCGCTACCGAGTCTTCGGACTCTACAGTCCAATATTACTACGCGTGGGGGCATAGATCCGTCCTCCTGGGCACCGCCATAATTAACATCTGTCATATGGGGTCAAAAACTTGACGGCCAATGTTCTTCCTCAATTAGCTGTAGACCTCTCATCTTGTCCGATACCGCAACAGTTTCTACGGGATCTTCCCGAACTGCCACTAGCGGATCCAAAGTTTTAAGAGAGCGCACAGATAGATATTCTGGTCGGGGTCGACGTGCTCCCACCCATTCTCCTAAGCTGCACCCTGCTGAATATTTGCTGCTCTCTCCTCGGTCAAGAAACCATTTTCGGGTGGTTCCCAACTGGACCCGTTCCTGCTCCGAAGAAAAATCAGATTTCCGCCTTTTCATCGCAGTTGACACCCTAGACAAGCTTCTCACAAAATTTAGGTTTAGGACTGCCACTAAAAGTGGCAAAATGTTCCGATGTGACAGCGAGGAAAAATTTCTCTGGACGACAACGAGAGACGATAACGGTAGGTCTGTGATAAGTCTTCCGTGTCGGCATCCATAAACATTCTAGATCCTCCGCGCTATTGCAGTTCCCAAGAATAGAGCAACGCCTGAAAAGGGACAGTCAGCTGAAGACCAAATATGACTCCTTGACTCAGGAGTATCTCGACATCCATCACATGAGAGAAGACCATAATTCTCTTAGTTATTACCTTCCGCATCATGCCGTGCTCAAGCCGGAAAGTATAACCACCAAGCTGCGTGTGGTATTTAATGCCTCCAGTTCTTCAGAGATTGGGGTCAGTTTAAATGATATCCTTCATTGTGGTCCAGTCTCACAGCTCGATCTAAAGATCCAGATCCTGTAGTGGCGATATTTCCGATACGTCTACAGTGCCGATATCGAGAAAATGTATCGACAACATGGGTATATCTAAAGCATTCCCCGTTCCAATACATTTTATTCAGAAACGGCGAAGGGTACATTAGAGATTTCGAGTTACAGAAGGTAACTTTAGCACGCCATTCCTGGCGACTCGAGTCCTGAAACTTACACGATGTCCTTTCGGGAGCTGACTCCGTCGGAACGCTAGTTCATTGTTCGCGAGCTACAAAGTTCTCTAGATTCCGCGGGCTTTTCATTGAGAAAATGGACCTCCAACCACAAAGAAATATTAGCTCATATCCAAGGCAATTATCTTCTGACAACAGACTTCCTCGAGATCGACACTGAGAGCATAGCCAAGACTCTCGGCGTACGATGCATCCATCGCGATGGAAAGCGACTCTCGACAAGTTCTACTACGTCCCACCAGATCTGACAACACAGGCGTAGGCAGCTCGTTGCAACGCTAGCGATTGCAAGGGGTGCGAAATCCGAACTCCCGCACCGCTTGCCTGGTGCATTGCTCTCACACTTCCGCTCTCCCGATCTCGCTCTCCCGATCTCGCTCTCCCGCTCTTATTCCGTATCCCCTACGTGGCCCTCCTTCCACTGCGCATTGCAGCGCGAACTCTGTTTAGGCTTAGGGCAGTTCGATATTGTACACGCGTCGCCGCCGTTTCCAGACGCCGCCTCCAGACGTCAATACTACCAGCGCAGACAGCAGACCGGCGTACATTTTGATCCATTTGAGCCGTTCCCGAAATTGATAAAAAAGCTTTTTATTGCATTAATTGCAGGGATGCAGTCAGCCACTCGAAAAAATAATCCGTTTGTCTTTTTAAACGATTTATCTAAAATCCTAATCCGATTAAATCCGACAATCGCCCTTTTTCTTCGATTTTTCTATTGCTACATGCGGCCAAATTGCCTATTTTCCGAATCCTTTTATTTGCATTTAGCCGTACATCCATACGAGAAAAAAATCCAAGCTTTAAAGAAAAAGATTGTGCAAATTTAGCCCAAGCATACAGAGAGAGTTATTTAATTTCCAGTGTTCTGCCAATTCAGGCCTCCAAAACCTTCCAAGATTTTCAAAGCGTCCAAGATTTTCTCAACTTCTCAACTGTCCACTTACAAAAAAAAATCGAAAACGTCCAACACAACACGTACCGGCAGGGATTCATTAATATTATAAATATACTTAAACACCATGTGGGTGTTCCATACATATTGCAAACATACAAGTTATATGACTTATTACTAAGGGGCTCTTGTCCACTTTATAAAACACTTTTTCCAGTCTTTAAACAAAGCCTCCAATCGATTCCCATCCTGATCAGTTTCACACTCTCCGCTTCAAACGGATTCTGTAAACATCCAAGCCGATATTGTGAACACCAGAGACCCAAAAAGAGAGTCCCAAGTCCGCTAGCGTAAACATCGATTTCCGGCAGAGTTTCAATACTGCAAATTTTCAATTTCAAATTTAATTGACAAATATCATCATCCTATTTTCCGACTCTCTTAATCAGATTTTTTAGATAAATCTCTTAAGCCGAGGTTTGATTATGGATTATTGAACCAAAGTCAGGCAGTCCGTTTTTTGAAACCGAATTGAACGGTCGACAACTTGAATATCGCGAGCAGTGAAAATTAAGTTCGGTACTAATAACAATTGTGTAAACTAGTGAATAAGAATTAACAATAAAAAAATATATTTTTTTTAAATTCAATAATTTAATTTTCGCCAACGTGGGTGTTTTAAAAAAAATATTCCTAAAATATGTTTTAAAACAAAAAAGTTTTCGAGAAAAAAGGGTATTCGCGCCGCTCAAAAACCTAACCGATGACATAATAAAAAGTGTTTACTTCGTAAAAATAGCTAAAGGAGGAAAACAATAAATGCAATAATCCCCCTTTGTTTACAACAATCCTTTATTTAGTGACCGTAACAAAAAACACACTGCTCAAAAAACTATTACTCTCAAAAACAAATATTAAACAAAAACAAGAAAGAAAGTTAACTTCGGCAAGCCAAAGTTTGTATACCCTTGCAGCTATAAGAAATACTCAATTTTTTTCCCGATCGTTCCTATGACACCTATATGATATAATCGTCTGATCTTATTAAAATTAAATTCGAAATTCAGAACTAATTAAAAAATTTTATTTCCAAGCTAAGAAGGGTATTTGTCAAAAATCACAAAAGCTATAATTCGTAATATATTATTTTCCCACCAATTTTCCGATCGTTCCTATGACAGCTATATCATATAGTCTTCCGATTTTGATAAAATTTAATTCGAAATTCACAATTAAATAAAAAATTTTACTTCCAAGCCTAGTAGGTTATATTCTAAAAAACACCGAAGATATATATTTTTCATAATATTTTACCACTAATTTTCCGATCGTTCATATGGCATATATATGATATAGTCGTCCAATTTAGATAAATATTTATTCGAAATTCAGAACTAATTAAAAAATGATAGTTCCAAGCTTAAAAAGTTATTAAAACAGCGAAGATATAATTGTTTTTAATTTGTTTCCCCTCTGCAAGTGTATAATCAAATACAAATTCAACAAAACAAGGAAGAGCCGAGAAATAAATTGAAGGAAGAGCTGAGGGTCATCCCTCGTCATAAGAAGACCCCAAACAGGAACATCAGGCAAAAAGAAGGGATCCCATATACAAGGAAACTAAGAAGAACATTTAGTGAGCTGTTTACTTTAAAAAAATTTAAATAAAAACAAACAAGGTGGAAGAGTTAAATAACTACTTTGAAAAAATTCTAGCCATGACTCCACCCATACCTTCAATGGCTTCTAGCAGCCAGATGGTAATTGTAAGCGATTAAATAGAACAAATAGTCAATAATGAATAGAGTCCTTTGAGGAATGAATTCGCGAGTTTAAAAACACAATTAAATTACAACATAAAGAAGGTTAAGGAATTCAAGGTGGAAGATGTTGATCCAAACGTAAGGTGCGATATTTTTTAAGAAATCATTAAGTCGGTTTGAAAATATAAGGGCGAAGAAGATAGTTATGTTATCTGGAGAGAATCGGCGGAAATAGCAATGGGACAATACAAAAGGGGAAGTGAAAAATACTTTTCGGCACTATCTATTCGAAATAAAATTACAGGCAATGCCAATGATGCTTTAACTCATAATGGAACCGTATTGAATTTTAACGCCATAATGGCAAGACTAGATTTTGTTTTTAGTGACAAGTGATCTATACATATTTTAGAACAGGATTTAAGTGTCAGGGGAAATTATCGATTATGGAATTTTATAATTTGGTAAATAAAAAATTAACTCTCTTGATTAACAAAACCATATGAGACATGGAAGGAATAATCCAATTATATCTGAACTTAATAAAAAACATAGAAAGACAGTACTACGAGTGTTGTTATATTTTCAATGAATCCACCCGATTTACCGAACTCAATGGTAATAGTACAAGAACTTGATAGCAACAATTTGAGGGCGCAATTCGCAAACAATTTTTTATCATCACAACGCAAGCTTAATGAGTCAAACTTATATGGGCAACAAAACTCAAATAATAAACCAAGACAATATAACAATAATAATAATAGTCAAAGATATACTAATAACTTAAGTTTTAATCAAGCAAATAATCAAAACAGAAATAATATAACAATAATAATAATAATCAAAGATATACTAATAACTAAAGGTTTTATCAAGCAAATAATCAAAACAGAAATAAATAACTTAAGGTTTAATCAACTTAACTTAACTTTAATCAAAACAGAAATATTTATAACAATTTTAATTAAAATAGAAACAATACCTGAAATTTTATATTGATAAACAAATTCAGTGGAACTCTGTTAGACCACAACAAAGTAAGCCAGAGCCAATGGATGTTGATAAATCAACTCAGATGCTAAATAGACCCCATAACAGTAATTATCAAGGATAAAATAATTATCAAAATAACAACTACAATCAAAATCTAAAAGAATCGAAACACAAAATGCACAGCAAGAACAACTTCAATATAAAAGAGTACAAACAGGAACTGTGCAACTTCTTGTTATATTTAAAGTATCCACACAGATTGGATATTCAATAATTAAGTTTTATCATATGATAACTATTTTCGATACGCGGTATACTTTTTATGATGGGCTTGACTCAGATTTATTTATTGACTACAACCTATTGAATAAAATCGGAGCTGTAATTGATACAGCAAAACGGGTAATAAAGTATAATGGAAAGGAGGATAAATTAAATTACGATAACGGTAATATTTTAAACCAACATTCTTTGACAGAGGAAAACACCATTCTTCCGTTAAAAGAATTCATGGTAAAAAAATACTTTGATCAAAAGCCACAAATCAGATCTGAATCTGACGATGGAAATATAAGTGAATTTAGTATGGGAAACATAAATCCTGAACATGTCGTGGTTGAATTATTCTTCACAAATAAAAGTTTGGTATAAACAAAAAAAACAACAATATACAGAATTCACCCTCATATCAAAGAAAAGATTTGGAGGACAAAATATTAAATATTATTAATAAAGAACATTCAAAAATAAATATGCAGATTCCAGATACCGAAAATTATAGGACTACTTATAGTAAGCAATACCCTTATGCTCTATCAGCTTCAGATTTTGTAAATTCTGAAGTCGCCAGAATGCTTAAAGAAGAAATTAGAAGGCCAAGCAGTATCCCTTATAATTCCCCTGTATCAGACGTACCAAAAAAGGGGTTTTAACGAAGATGGAACTCCAAAACTTAGACTAGTAATAGATTATAAGAAACTTAACGAAAACACCATACCGGATAGAAATATAATGCAGATCCTTCCGTAATTTTGTCAAACCTCGGGAAGGCTTAATACCTTTCCACAATTGATTTGGAATCAGGATTCCACCTCAGATCAAAACATTCAGCATTCAGCAGAGAGAAGTTTTGAGAATGGTATACAAGAAATCCGAGAACCCTTAAACCAGCTTAAGCAAGAATTGCTAATAGCAACGGGGAGGTATACAATACATGAGTCGATTAATGTGTTCGGAAATACTAGACATATAATAGAGTAAGACACTCTGGAAAATTTAATAACTATCTTAAAGGAAGTTATTCCACCTAATACAACAATCGGAATTCAATGTAGCTTAGAAGACCTTTATATAATTCAAAAACCACTTAAGGATAACTTAATAAATACATTTTTATTTACTAGAATATTTGTCCAAGACGTAGAAAACGCTGAAGACAGATCGCTTATAATAACAGAAACGCATTGTCGAGCACACAGAGGGCTTTATGAAAATTATAAACAAATTAACCTGCTATATTATTGGCCTAACTTATAGCAAAAACGAATGGAGTTTGTTAAGAATTTCACAATCTGCAATCAGAATAAATATAACAGACATTCAGTGCAAAGACATTCAGAAAGGGAAAGATATGAGATCAGTAGGTGAGACCGCTTCTAGTGGTCCTTGTCTCTCCAGTACCGCATCCCACAATCGGCCCTCCTGACGCAGGATTCGATGAATGCCTTCATGTACTCTGCGACGGTTGATGCCCATCACCTTCTCCTACCCTTTCAACTTCGTATCTTCCATGCTTTTCTACTTTGACTACTTTATACGGCCCTAGGTACTTTCCTTTCAATTTCAAACCAGTGCCATACTGGGTGCGTTTAACAGCCACCAAATCGTTTAACTGGAACTTCTTTTCTACCTTTCTTTTTGCATCAAAAGCTTTCTTGTTTTCAGCTTGGATACTCTGAATGTTCTCCCTTGCTTCCATCCTTAGTTTGTTGCGATCCTCATCTAACTCTGCAATCAAACAATCCTGTATCAATGACCTGAGCTGGACATCTCCTGAGATACGCATATCTAATCCTGTTAGCAGTTTGAATGGTGAAACTTTCGTACTCCTTGGCTCAGTGTTGTTTATGATCTGCTGTACCTTGCCTACATGCTTATACCAGCACCCTGGGCTTTCAAGGCTTAGTTTTGAGAGCATCGGAACAACTATTTTATGCATGCGTTCTACTTGTCCGTTTCCCCTTGGTACGCCTGTTGCTATCAGCAAATGTTGAATCTTCTTGTTATCGCAGTACTCCTTGAACAGGTGGGATGTGAATGCAGCTCCACGATCTGACACTATCCTATACGGACTTCCAAAGCAACTTCTACAACTACTTCTTCAACCCCTGTACTTCGTGTAGGATACAACCATACGTACCTGGAAAAATCGTCTACAATCACGAAAATGTGATTATATCGTTTTTTGGTTAACTCCATCGGACCAACATGATCTACATGGTATGTGACGAGCGGCTTGTCTCCTTTTCTATTGGTGTAAGGAACCCTTCTTGCCTACCAGCCTTCGCATTCACAAGGATGCACTCTACGCAGCTATCAACCACTCGAGCTACTTTATCTTTAAGCTTCGGAATATAATACGACTTCTCAATCAAATCCTGAGTTTTCTTGGATGAGAAATGTCCTTGCCTGTGACTGTTCTGGATGATTTCAGTTTCCATGAGTGAAGGAACTACTAGCAACTCTTTGTTAGGATCCTTGAACAGAACTTCGTTCACTATGTAGAAGTCTTCGTAGCCTTTGGTCTCAACGACACTTTTGAGCACCTTCGTCCAATCATCTAAAAGCTGTGCTTCCCGCAAACGATGAAACAAACTGTCAGTCAACGTGTAACATGACACCCTACTCAACGCATCGACATATCTCATCTTAGCACCTGACCTGTGTTCTATTTCGTAGTCGAAATCTTGTTGTACATCGCCCATCTAGACACTCTGAGCGGAATCTCCTTCTTCTTCATGGTCATGGCAAAAGCATTACAGTCTGTAATAATTTTAAACTTCTTCCCTAAAACATACACCCGCCACTTTACCAAGGCTCCAATAACCGCAACTACTTCCAGTTCATAGGAATGATACTTTTCCTCACATGGCTTGGTTTTACGGCTCATGTAGAAAACTGGATGCCACAAGTTATCACAGGGATCTCGATGAAGCAAAACGGCTCCAAATCCGAACTTGGATGCATCGGTATGAATTTCTGTGTCAAGCGAATGATTATAGAGCTTCAGAACTGGTCCATTGATTAACGTTTCTTTTAGCTTTTTAAATGCTGCTAATTGCTGGTCTTGAAACTCGAACCTCACCTCCTTGCGCAACGTGTCGGACAACAGCTTGGCAATTACGGCGTATCCCTCCACAAACCTACGGAAATACGACGTCAAACCTAGGAATCTTTGGAATCCTTGGAGTCGTTTTCAACGACGTAGCCTAAGAAGTTGACTTTGCGCTTCAACACCTGACATTTACTCCAATTTATGCGCAAGCCATTTCCTTGTGCCACGTCCAAAACTCGATTCAACTCCTGCACGCCCTCATCGATACTCTTGCTCGAAATTATCACATCGTCCATGTATACAACCGCATCCTCGTTCTTAATCGAATCCAGCATAACCGCCATGATAAACCTGGTAAACACTGCTGGAGAGTTTGTTATACCGAAGGGTACCAACAGGAACTCATACTGACCACTTTGAGTTACGAACGATGTGTACTTTTGGGATTCTGGCGGAACAGGCACGTGAAAGAAGCCATTAGTCAAATCTAGAGTTGTAAAAACTTGTCCATCCTGTAGCTTTTCGATCACATTTGAGCTGTTGGGAAGTTATCTCGGACAATCTTTTCATTTAATTTTCTATAATCGCAACACAAGCGCTTCTTCCCGTTCTTCTTATCTACAAGCACCACTGGCGAAGCAAACTCGGATTTTCTAGGCTTGATTATCCCTTCCTCTAGCCATTCTTGAACCTGGTCATCGACAATTTTCTGATCGCAATAAGCTAATCGTCTCGGATGTTGGAAAACAGGCAACTCGTCTGTCAACAAGATCTTCATCTCGACTGGGGAAGTGAGATTTCTTTCTGGCTTGTAATTATCGATCAATGACTCCACTTCATGCACAGACTTTCGAATTCACTAATTAGCTGCATACAAGTACTTTGCCCGGCCTGGTTATCGTCTGATCCAGTCGTTGGTCTTTGCTGAACATTTCGAACTGTTGGCGAAAATATAGTGCCAGTCTTGGTTACCATCATGTCAACACTGTTTAAGATTGTTGTGCCTAAGATTGCGTCAATCTTGACATGAAACTCGACCAACATGTAGATTCCATCGATTACGACGTTTGTAATGAAGCTTCCGAATGTTAGCACCTGACTTTCACCGATATCTGTCAAAACTCTCTGACGACCCATCAGACTGCCTACTCCAACGCCTAGCTTCAAGAACACACGCCTACGCAACAAACACAGTTTAGCACCTGTGTCCACAAGTCCTTTGAATTCTGAATTCCTGAAAATCACAGATTTCAATTCCAAGCTCGAAGAAAAGGACTCACGCGATGGTTGTGAAACGACTTTATCGTCCTGGACGACATTGGTTGCTCTCTCTGTTTTGACCTGTACTTCTGCTTTACACTGTGCTGCTCGGTGTCCTGGCTGATCACATTTGAAACATTTCTCCTTCACGGGACAGTCTTTCTTCATGTGCGACGAATCTCCGCACCGAAAACATTTCCTAACTGATCCAGCTACCGAATCTTGTTTTGTGTCGTGCACAGCCTTGCTACCCTGCGAACCATACTTGTTTACTGGCTTGGATGATCCTCGTGATTTTTGATATGCGTCGATTTGTAATTTAAGATCCTTGAGGTTTCTGGCCTGGTATAGCATTGCCTTATTTGATCTAGCATCTGGGATACCCTCAACGAAATACTCGATCAAACTTTCTTCCTCCAAACAAATGGGCTTTGCAATTTCCATAAGTGCATAAAGGAACTCGTGTAAGGATTCACCCTTATGCTGCTGTCGTTTTCCCAACCTGCGATGAACTTCTGCTGAGAATAACTTGATTCCGAACTCCTCCACCAAAACCGATTTCAAACTTGCCCAGTCTTTGATATTCCTCTGGCTACGCACAAACATCTTTGCTGCTCCACTAAGCAACTGTTTTGCATACACAAACAACTGTAAAGGGTTCCACTGAACTGTAGCTGCACAATCTTCCAACTCTCCTACCCATTGGTTTATATCTGGAGAACTCGACCCAGAAAACTGCGAAATACTGCCCTCTACATCTTTCAATGTGAACCATGATCTACCCTGCCTTTCAATGTGAACCATGATCTACCCTGCCTAGTCCTTGATGCCAACCTGCTGCGTTTGGCCGATTTATAGTGGTTTCTGCGGACGTTACTGATCGACCATCTTCACCATTATGTTCCGTTTCCGACTCACCATCGTAGGTAGGTCAAAAACCTCTCTTGCAATTCCGCTTTCAATCCAGTCGTACCCAATTGCAACTCCGACAACTTCCGACGCAACTCTTTAACTCGCAGTGCCAAGATCTCGCTTCTCTCCATTTTACAACTTGTCCTGTAGATTATTAAGATTAAACAATGTTTACTTAAATTTAGTATCAAAAGCAAATTGTAAATAGATTAACCACCCTGTCTCTAGAACTGCTTGATTTCAATGTTGACCCACTACTTTACAAACGACTTGAAATTAACTTTCCGGCAACACTCCGCCAAAGTTCAACCACTTGCTCAATGATGTCGCTTTTGTTCGTCGTCGTCTTTCCTTCCCACGCTTCCCGCTTTTGCAGCGTCACACATACAATGAAGACTTCCAAACTCAACTGGAACTTTCTGGATGCTTTCGCCTGCTGCCAAGATCTGTGCTCCAGCCTTCCGCTTGCACAATCCTGCACGAACGCTCCGATAACCACACCAGATCCAATGTCTTGATCGCTGTATCTTCACTGCTTCCAGCCCGTGTCTGCTGCTTCTTCTATGTCTCCCGCCATGATCCGCTGCCTCCTAGTCTTTCCAGCACTGCGTCCGCTAGTTCTCCAAGTTCTTGCCTTTGCAAAAGCGACCAACTGTGTCTGCTTCCTGCGCCAGCTTTCTTTGTCACATTCCAGCCAAATTGCTTATGACAATTTGAAGATATCTAGCCGATTTGCCCAATTTCACCAGCTCTCTGCTTACGCACTCCACGTGTTTTTGCCAAGATGAAAGTTCTGTCAAAGGGTAGGCTATATCCCGGTTGAGCCCCCAAAAATTGAAGGGTCCTCTTTTTAGAAAAGATATCGCTGACTTAAATAGTATGATATGCTTTATTCACATTCGACTTGTTATCTTAGGTAACATACACGTGTGCTATAGAACTGTCCTTTGCGAGATTCTGGCAGCGAGTGAGTACCGCGGTGCATTGCCACTTTTCACTCACGTTGCAACTGGGTATCGAATACAACTTAGGAATATCGAGTACAGAAAGGGAAAGATATTAGATCAGTAGGTGAGACCGCTTCTAGTGGTCCTTGTCTCTCCAGTACCGCATCCCACAATCGGCCCTCCTGACGCAGGATTCGACCCGAATGCCTTCATGTACTCTGCGACGGTTGATGCCCATCACCTTCTCCTACCCTTTCAACTTCGTTTCTTCCATGCTTTTCCTCTTTGACTACTTTATACGGCCCTAGGTACTTTCCTTTCAATTTCAAACCAGTACCATACTGGGTGCGTTTAACAGCCACCAAATCGTTTAACTGGAACTTCTTTTCTACCTTTCTTTTTGCATCAAAAGCTTTCTTGTTTTCAGCTTGGATACTCTGAATGTTCTCCCTTGCTTCCATCCTTAGGTTGTTGCGATCCTCATCTAACTCTGCAATCAAACAATCCTGTATCAATGACCTGAGCTGGACATCTCCTGAGATACGCATATCTAATCCTGTTAGCAGTTTGAATGGTGAAACTTTCGTACTCCTTGGCTCAGTGTTGTTTTTGATCTGCTGTACCTTGCCTACATGCTTATACCAGCACCCTGGGCTTTCAAGGCTTAGTTTTGAGAGCATCGGAACAACTATTTTATGCATGCGTTCTACTTGTCCGTTTCCCCTTGGTACGCCTGTTGCTATCAGCAAATGTTGAATCTTCTTGTTATCGCAGTACGCCTTGAACAGGTGGGATGTGAATGCAGCTCCACGATCTGACACTATCCTATACGGATTTCCAAAGCAAGTAGCCTGGCGCTCCAAGAAAGTCACTACTTCTTCAACCCCTGTACTTCGTGTAGGATACAACCATACGTACTTGGAAGAAGCGTCTACAATCACGAAAATGTGATTATATCGTTTTTTGGTTAACTTCATCGGACCAACATGATCTACATGGTATGTGACGAGCGGCTTGTCTCCTTTTCTATTGGTGTAAGGAACCCTTCTTGCCTACCAGCCTTCGCATTCACAAGGATGCACTCTACGCAGCTATCAACCACTCGAGCTACTTTATCTTTAAGCTTCGGAATATAATACGACTTCTCAATCAAATCCTGAGTTTTCTTGGATGAGAAATGTCCTTGCCTGTGACTGTTCTGGATGATTTCAGTTTCCATGAGTGAAGGAACTACTAGCAACTCTTTGTTAGGATCCTTAAACAGAACTTCGTTGACTATGTAGAAGTCTTCGTAGCCTTTGGTCTCAACGACACTTTTGAGCACCTTCGTCCAATCATCTAAAAGCTGTGCTTCCCGCAAACGATGAAACAAACTGTCAGTCAACGTGTAACATGACACCCTACTCAACGCATCGACATATCTCATCTTAGCACCTGACCTGTGTTCTATTTCGTAGTCGAAATCTTGTAGGTACATCGCCCATCTAGACACTCTGAGCGGAATCTCCTTCTTCTTCATGGTCATGGCAAAAGCATTACAGTCTGTAATAATTTTAAACTTCTTCCCTAAAACATACACCCGCCACTTTACCAAGGCTCCAATAACCGCAACTACTTCCAGTTCATAGGAATGATACTTTTCCTCACATGGCTTGGTTTTACGGCTCATGTAGAAAACTGGATGCCACAAGTTATCACAGGGATCTCGATGAAGCAAAACGGCTCCAAATCCGAACTTGGATGCATCGGTATGAATTTCTGTGTCAAGCGAATGATTATAGAGCTTCAGAACTGGTCCATTGATTAACGTTTCTTTTAGCTTTTTAAATGCTGCTAATTGCTGGTCTTGAAACTCGAACCTCACCTCCTTGCGCAACGTGTCGGACAACAGCTTGGCAATTACGGCGTATCCCTCCACAAACCTACGGAAATACGACGTCAAACCTAGGAATCTTTGGAATCCTTTCTTGTCGCGCGGAATCGGAAAATCAGCAACTGCTTGAGTTTTCTCATTACCTGGCTTGATGGTACCGTTTTCAACGACGTAGCCTAAGAAGTTGACTTTGCGCTTCAACACCTGACATTTACTTCAATTAATGCGCAAGCCATTTCCTTGTGCCACTTCCAAAACTCGATTCAACTTCTGCACGCCCTCATCGATACTCTTGCTCGAAATTATCACATCGTCCATGTATACAACCGCATCCTCGTTCTTAATCGAGTCCCGCATAACCGCCATGATAAACCTGGTAAACACTGCTGGAGAGTTTGTTATACCGAAGGGTACCAACAGGAACTCATACTGACCACTTTGAGTTACGAACGATGTGTACTTTTGGGATTCTGGCGAAACAGGCACGTGAAAGAAGCCATTAGTCAAATCTAGAGTTGTAAAAACTTGTCCACCCTGTAGCTTTTCGATCACATTTGAGCTGTTGGGAAGTTATCTCGGACAATCTTTTCATTAAATTTTCTATAATCGCAACACAAGCGCTTCTTCCCGTTCTTCTTATCTAGAAGCACCACTGGCGAAGCAAACTCGGATTTTCTAGGCTTGATTATCCCTTCCTCTAGCCATTCTTGAACCTGGTCATCGACAATTTTCTGATCGCAATAAGCTAATCGTCTCGGATGTTGGAAAACAGGCAACTCGTCTGTCAACAAGATCTTCATCTCGACTGGGGAAGTGAGATTTCTTTCTGGCTTGTAATTATCGATCAATGACTCCACTTCATGCACAGACTTTCGAATTCACTAATTAGCTGCATACAAGTACTTTGCCCGGCCTGGTTATCGTCTGATCCAGTCGTTGGTCTTTGCTGAACATTTCGAACTGTTGGCGAAAATATAGTGCCAGTCTTGGTTACCATCATGTCGACACTGTTTAAGATTGTTGTGCCTAAGATTGCGTCAAACTTCATATCATCATCTGGTATGACATGAAACTCGACCAACATGTCGATTCCATCGATTACAACGTTTGTAATGAAGCTTCCGAATGTTAGCACCTGACTTTCACCGATACCTGTCAAAACTCTCTGACGACCCATCAGACTGCCTACTCCAACGCCTAGCTTCAAGAACACACGCCTACGCAACAAACACAGTTCAGCACCTGTGTCCACAAGTCCTTTGAATTCTGAATTCCTGAAAATCACAGATTTCAATTCCAAGCTCGAAGAAAAGGACTCACGCTATGGTTATGAAACGACTTTATCGTCCTGGACGACATTGGTTGCTCTCTCTGTTTTGACCTGTACTTCTGCTTTACACTGTGCTGCTCGGTGTCCTGGCTGATCACATTTGAAACATTTCTCCTTCACGGGACAGTCTTTCTTCATGTGCGACGAATCTCCGCACCGAAAACATTTCCTAACTGATCCAGCTACCGAATTTTGTTTTGTGTCGTGCACAGCCTTGCTACCCTGCGAACCATACTTGTTTACTGGCTTGGATGATCCTCGTGATTTTTGATATGCGTCGATTTGTAATTTAAGATCCTTGAGGTTTCTGGCCTGGTATAGCATTGCCTTATTTGATCTAGCATCTGGGATACCCTCAACGAAATACTCGATCAAACTTTCTTCCTCCAAACAAATGGGCTTTGCAATTTCCATAAGTGCATGAAGGAACTCGTGTAAGGATTCACCCTTATGCTGCTGTCGTTTTCCCAACCTGCGATGAACTTCTGCTGAGAATAACTTGATTCCGAACTCCTCCACCAAAACCGATTTCAGTCTTTGATATTCCTCTGGCTACGCACAAACATCTTTGCTGCTCCACTAAGCAACTCTTTTGCATACACAAACAACTGTAAAGGGTTCCACTCAACTGTAGCTGCACAATCTTCCAACTCTCCTACCCATTGGCTTTTATCTGGAGAACTCGACCAAGAAAACTGCGAAATACTGCCCTCTACATCTTTCAATGTGAACCATGATCTACCTTGCCTTTCACTGTGAACCATGATCTTCCCTGCCTAGTCCTTGATGCCAACCTGCTGCGTTTGGCCGATTTATAGTGGTTTCTGCGGACGTTACTGATCGACCATCTTCACCATTATCTTCCGTTTCCGACTCACCATCGTAGGTAGGTCAACAACCTCTCTTGCAATTCCGCTTTCAATCCAGTCGTACCCAATTGCAACTCCGACAACTTCCGACGCAACTCTTCAACTCGCAGTGCCAAGATCTCGCTTCTCTCCATTTTACAACTTGTCCTGTAGATTATTAAGATTAAACAATGTTTACTTAAATTTAGTATCAAAAGCAAATTGTAAATAGATTAACCACCCTGTCTCTGGAACTGCTTGATTTCAATGTTGACCCACTACTTTACAAACGACTTGAAATTAACTTTCCGGCAACACTCCGCCAAAGTTCAACCACTTGCTCAATGATGTCGCTTTTGTTCGTCGTCGTCTTTCCTTCCCACGCTTCCCGCTTTTGCAGCGTCACACATACAATGAAGACTTCCAAACTCAACTGGAACTTTCTGGATGCTTTCGCCTGCTGCCAAGATCTGTGCTCCAGCCTTCCGCTTGCACAATCCTGCACGAACGCTCCGATAACCACACCAGATCCAATGTCTTGATCGCTGTATCTTCACTGCTTCCAGCCCGTGTCTGCTGCTTCTTCTATGTCTCCCGCCACGATCCGCTGCCTCCTAGTCTTTCCAGCACTGCGTCCGCTAGTTCTCCAAGTTCTTGCCTTTGCAAAAGCGACAATTTCTTATGACAATTTGAAGATATCTAGCCGATTTGCCCAATTTCACCAGCTCTCTGCTTACGCACTCCACGTGTTTTTGCCAAGATGAAAGTTCTGTCAAAGGGTAGGCTATATCCCGGTTGAGCCCCCAAAAATTGAAGGGTCCTCTTTTTAGAAAAGATATCGCTGACCTAAATAGTATGATATGCTTTATTCACATTCGACTTGTTATCTTAGGTTTTACAACATACACGTGTGCTATAGAACTGTCCTTTGCGAGATTCTGGCAGCGAGTTAGTACCGCGGTGCGTTGCCACTTTTCACTCACGTTGCAACTGGGTATCGAATACAACTTAGGAATATCGAGTACAGAAAGGGAAAGATATTAGATCAGTAGGTGAGACCGCTTCTAGTGGTCCTTGTCTCTCCAGTACCGCATCCCACAATCGGCCCTCCTGAAGCAGGATTCGACCCGAATGCCTTCATGTACTCTGCGACGGTTGATGCCCATCACCTTCTCCTACCCTTTCAACTTCGTATCTTCCATGCTTTTCTACTTTGACTACTTTATACGGCCCTAGGTACTTTCCTTTCAATTTCAAACCAGTACCATACTGGGTGCGTTTAACAGCCACCAAATCGTTTAACTGGAACTTCTTTTCTACCTTTCTTTTTGCATCAAAAGCTTTCTTGTTTTCAGCTTGGATACTCTGAATGTTCTCCCTTGCTTCCATCCTTAGTTTGTTGCGATCCTCATCTAACTCTGCAATCAAACAATCCTGTATCAATGGCCTGAGCTGGACATCTCCTGAGATACGCATATCTAATCCTGTTAGCAGTTTGAATGGTGAAACTTTCGTACTCCTTGGCTCAGTGTTGTTTTTGATCTGCTGTACCTTGCCTACATGCTTATACCAGCACCCTGGGCTTTCAAGGCTTAGTTTTGAGAGCATCGGAACAACTATTTTATGCATGCGTTCTACTTGTCCGTTTCCCCTTGGTACGCCTGTTGCTATCAGCAAATGTTGAATCTTCTTGTTATCGCAGTACTCCTTGAACAGGTGGGATGTGAATGCAGCTCCACGATCTGACACTATCCTATACGGATTTCCAAAGCAAGTAGCCTGGCGCTCCAAGAAAGTCACTACTTCTTCAACCCCTGTACTTCGTGTAGGATACAACCATACGTACTTGGAAGAAGCGTCTACAATCACGAAAATGTGATTATATCGTTTTTTGGTTAACTTCATCGGACCAACATGATCTACATGGTATGTGACGAGCGGCTTGTCTCCTTTTCTATTGGTGTAAGGAACCCTTCTTGCCTACCAGCCTTCGCATTCACAAGGATGCACTCTACGCAGCTATCAACCACTCGAGCTACTTTATCTTTAAGCTTCGGAATATAATACGACTTCTCAATCAAATCCTGAGTTTTCTTGGATGAGAAATGTCCTTGCCTGTGACTGTTCTGGATGATTTCAGTTTCCATGAGTGAAGGAACTACTAGCAACTCTTTGTTAGGATCCTTAAACAGAACTTCGTTCACTATGTAGAAGTCTTCGTAGCCTTTGGTCTCAACGACACTTTTGAGCACCTTCGTCCAATCATCTAAAAGCTGTGCTTCCCGCAAACGATGAAACAAACTGTCAGTCAACGTGTAACATGACACCCTACTCAACGCATCGACATATCTCATCTTAGCACCTGACCTGTGTTCTATTTCGTAGTCGAAATCTTGTAGGTACATCGCCCATCTAGACACTCTGAACGGAATCTCCTTCTTCTTCATGGTCATGGCAAAAGCATTACAGTCTGTAATAATTTTAAACTTCTTCCCTAAAACATACACCCACCACTTTGCCAAGGCTTCAATAACCGCAAGTACTTCCAGTTCATAGGAATGATACTTTTCCTCACATGGCTTGGCTCCAAATCCGAACTTGGATGCATCGGTATGAATTTCTGTGTCAAGCGAATGATTACAGAGCTTCAGAACTGGTCCATTGATTAACGTTTCTTTTAGCTTTTTAAATGCTGCTAATTGCTGGTCTTGAAACTCGAACCTCACCTCCTTGCGCAACGTGTCGGACAACAGCTTGGCAATTACGGCGTATCCCTCCACAAACCTACGGAAATACGACGTCAAACCTAGGAATCTTTGGAATCCTTTCTTGTCGCGCGGAATCGGAAAATCAGCAACTGCTTGAGTTTTCTCATTACCTGGCTTGATGGTACCGTTTTCAACGACGTAGCCTAAGAAGTTAACTTTGCGCTTCAACACCTGACATTTACTTCAATTTATGCGCAAGCCATTTCCTTGTGCCACTTCCAAAACTCGATTCAACTTCTGCACGCCCTCATCGATACTCTTGCTCGAAATTATCACATCGTCCATGTATACAACCGCATCCTCGTTCTTAATCGAATCCCGCATAACCGCCATGATAAACCTGGTAAACACTGCTGGAGAGTTTGTTATACCGAAGGGTACCAACAGGAACTCATACTGACCACTTTGAGTTACGAACGATGTGTACTTTTGGGATTCTGGCGAAACAGGCACGTGAAAGAAGCCATTAGTCAAATCTAGAGTTGTAAAAACTTGTCCACCCTGTAGCTTTTCGATCACATTTGAGCTGTTGGGAAGTTATCTCGGACAATCTTTTCATTTAATTTTCTATAATCGCAACACAAGCGCTTCTTCCCGTTCTTCTTATCTACAAGCACCACTGGCAAAGCAAACTCGGATTTTCTAGGCTTGATTATCCCTTCCTCTACCCATTCTTGAACCACATCGACAATTTTCTGATCGCAATAAGCTAATCGTCTCGGATGTTGGAAGACAGGCAACTCGTCTGTCAACAAGATCTTCATCTCGACTGGGGAAGTGAGATTTCTTTCTGGCTTGTAATTATCGATCAATGACTCCACTTCATGTACAGACTTTCACAGACGGCCTGGTTATCGTCTGATCCAGTCGTTGGTCTTTGCTGAACATTTCGAACTGTTGGCCAGTCTTGGTTACCATCATGTCAACACTGTTTAAGATTGTTGTGCCTAAGATTGCGTCAAACTTCATATCATCATCTGGTATGACATGAAACTCGACCAACATGTCGATTCCATCGATTACAACGTTTGTAATGAAGCTTCCGAATGTTAGCACCTGACTTTCACCGATACCTGTCAAAACTCTCTGACGACCCATCAGACTGCCTACTCCAACGCCTAGCTTCAAGAACACACGCCTACGCAACAAACACAGTTCAGCACCTGTGTCCACAAGTCCTTTGAATTCTGAATTCCTGAAAATCACAGATTTCAATTCCAAGCTCGAAGAAAAGGACTCACGCTATGGTTGTGAAACGACTTTATCGTCCTGGACGACATTGGTTGCTCTCTCTGTTTTGACCTGTACTTCTGCTTTACACTGTGCTGCTCGGTGTCCTGGCTGATCACATTTGAAACATTTCTCCTTCACGGGACAGTCTTTCTTCATGTGCGACGAATCTCCGCACCGAAAACATTTCCTAACTGATCCAGCTACCGAATCTTGTTTTGTGTCGTGCACAGCCTTGCTACCCTGCGAACCATACTTGTTTACTGGTTTGGATGATCCTCGTGATTTTTGATATGCGTCGATTTGTAATTTAAGATCCTTGAGGTTTCTGGCCTGGTATAGCATTGCCTTATTTGATCTAGCATCTGGGATACCCTCAACGAAATACTCGATCAAACTTTCTTCCTCCAAACAAATGGGCGTTGCAATTTCCATAAGTGCATAAAGGAACTCGTGTAAGGATTCACCCTTATGCTGCTGTCGTTTTCCCAACCTGCGATGAACTTCTGCTGAGAATAACTTGATTCCGAACTCCTCCACCAAAACCGATTTCAGTCTTTGATATTCCTCTGGCTACGCACAAACATCTTTGCTGCTCCACTAAGCAACTGTTTTGCATACACAAACAACTGTAAAGGGTTCACCATTATCTTCCGTTTCCGACTCACCATCGTAGGTAGGTCAACAACCTCTCTTGCAATTCCGCTTTCAATCCAGTCGTACCCAATTGCAACTCCGTCAACTTCCGACGCAACTCTTTAACTCGCAGTGCCAAGATCTCGCTTCTCTCCATTTTACAACTTGTCCTGTAGATTCTTAAGATTAAACAATGTTTACTTAAATTTATTATCAAAAGCAA